>NC_085136.1:83780046-84380046 GCF_035046485.1 Aedes albopictus
TGGACTTTACGGACTCCGCAGCTGCCGCAGTTGCCATGACTTTATCATGGTCCTGCATGACCACCATCGTCGAATTACGGAATGTCAGTAAGATTTACTTGACGTTCTTCCGATGTTAGATTTCGAGGACGCGACATCAATGAACTCCAGCTAGCCACCTCCATGGTAGGAGGCCCATCTCTGTTCTTGTCGATGGCTCTAATCAATCAGGCTTTATCCTTGACCTTTACCAACTTGCATTTGCACTTGCAGTAGCTACTTTCCCCGGAAGAGACCTTGCTAACCCACTCATCGCGCAGTTAGTGACTACTTATTGATGTTTGATTGTTGTTATTGAATCTCATTTTGGAATCTGCTCCTCAGACACCTAAACGGGATACAGTGTATGGATGGGAACCACATCCAACTTCCAACGAAGCAGCGGTAGGACTACATTTCCGACCTTCTCTGGAATGAGAAAATCTGCAACCAGACATCCATGAGGTGGTTCGTTCATTGAACTATGTGGAATTTCAAGATCGATTTGCGCTTCTGTGCAACGTAGCTCGAAGCACTTTTCATCGTCTGCTACAACTAGCGCTGTGAGCTAGCAAACATACCGGGTCTTTTTAGACCGTGAGGCGTGCGCTAGCCACCTTTTAGGTACATAACCCTATAGGAACTCTAGAGTCGCTTGTCATGGGACTTGTGAACCCCTGGCGAACAGATAACAAAACAAACATGCAAAAGGCCATACGCCTCAAAAATACATCATAACCGAAAATGCAATCCGATTCACTCTTAGCTGTTGGTGACAAATGCCACACATCGCGTAGTTGCTATTTCAAATGTTCACCCCGCGGGTGGTGCCCGAGCGCACCCATATGCGAAGGGTTTCAAATTGCACAATAGGCCAATAGGGTTCAGTAAATTACAGACTTGCACATTTCCTAAAATCCTCTCCAGACGTCTCGCTTACTCGTAGCTAGAACATACGTTAAGCACTTGTTGTAAAAATCTATAAAAGAAGTGGCATTGAATAAACAAAACTCAATTCTTGACTGAGAACTCTCTCTGACAGTCTTTCGGTCCTGATTGGTAGGCTCTATCGAGTACCTACCATAATCAGGATACCGACTTGCCTTGATAAGAAAGCCTTCTCCAAAATAGCATGCGAACCTCCTACACGCTTCACATTTCTGTTGATAAATAGCGCGTCACCGTACCGTAGTATGAACAGCGCTACTGCCACGAGCAGTTTATGCTTGGTTGCTACGAATCTCCGGCAGAGAACAGGTTATTGACAGGTGGCTTCTTTTGAATCTTATCCCAACGACTGAAAGGTCGCTGTTGAACTTAAGGGGATGGAACGGAATTTGCTGGTGTACTCCTATGGCAGAGTATTTTGCTATAATATGATTCAGAAATATGTTTCTCCGAAAGATCAGTTTACCCTATTCAGGCTTTCCATGTTAGTCTTCTGAAGAGCGAACCCTGGCTCGGGTGTGCCAGAATTTCCAGATTCGTCAGGTTGCTGTTGAGGTTCTATTGGAGGCCCCAGACAACCAGGAATCGCATAAGGTTGTACGCTGTACATCGTATAAAGTACAATTTTAAGTCACTATCGCATATATGTACGGCTAAGAGACAATTCTCATCGCATATGATGTTATTTTTTGAACTTACTGCGATGTATCTGGTAAAATCATATAAGAGTGCAAATTAACTTTTATAATGTATGACTACATCGTATTAGACGATATTTCGATGTTTTCTTGTGACGAACTTTGCTTATTCGCAAAAGCGTTCGAGTGAAATCGCAGTGTCAATTGAATTCGCATAATTGCGTACTGCGATGATTATACGACTTGGCTTGGTACTTTTCTAACTATGCTAGTTTAATCCGTATTGGTGTACAAACTAAATTGCATAAAAGTGAAAATAAACTCGTTCAAATATACATACAAACTCGCATAAGCTAGAATCGTTAAAGTTGCGATGTGATATGTGATAACAATGAAAGAGGTGCTGTTGGAGTGCCAAAAAGCTACAAGAAAATGAAAAGTCATCATTATGGTTACAAAACAAGTTACAAAGTCATCATTTTTGTTTTGTTGACCTGATGATTAACAATAGGTGGTGCTAACAAAAGAATAGTAGTGGTAACTGTGCGAGAAGTCATGCAACATCATTTTGATTTCCAGATAGGCTGCTGAACACGTTCAGCGCACGGAAACCAAGTACATTCCAACAAGCACTGAGGTGAGTTACAATATCATGAAAATTAATCCGTGTGTTTCATAAGTAGTGTTTGGTGTTAAATGTGAAGCACGGCTCGATAATCCAAAAGTTATTTATTCGATACTTAGGAGATAAGATTTTTTTATTTCGAATATTTGAGGTCGCATAAGATGCTATATTACATCGCAATAGTGCATGCCGTACATCGCATAAGATATCGCTTCAAGTCATATAGCGTCATTATTTTTTCCGTCAATGCACGTAATAGCGCCTCCACTTTTGTACGCATAAGGTACTTTTACTGCATCTTATGCGATGTAACTTAACCGCATAAAAGTACGTATAACCTGAACATAAACTTCATTATACGTGCAAATTGGTTGTCTGGGGCAAAAGTTTACCGTTTCCGGTTGCGTGGGCCTGCACAGTGGTTCCATTTGTTCAGGGAAGCGGTCATAAATCATTTTCTTCGTTTTTTGAAGGGCAGAATCATTATAAGTGACCAGAAATAGCATGTTATGACTAAAAAAGGATATTCCAGTTCATTTTCATGATCAACACTTCAAAAATATGAACTTTGAACATTTTTATTTATGATAAATGAAAATATCATTAAAAAAAAGCCTTTATTTTGCACAGAAATTAATAATCAAATATTTTTAATTATTATGAAGAGTGGGTCGAATTCTGAGGAATTTCTGCTAAGTATTGCTCGTTAAAACATGTATAGCACGACTGTATCATAATAGATTCTTGTGAATAGAATCAGTATTAGCATTATAATTGTGATTTTATTAGTAGGTTCTACTGCAATAAAATAAAAATATGAAACTGAATTTTTTTTTCAGAAATAAGGTAGTTTGCATTGTCGAAACACAGATAAAATCATCACATATCGAATTAGTATGTATAACTACAGTACCTAATGCCCAAAAGAGATAATTCTGAAACAATAGTAACAATAGTGCAATTACAGAATCAATTTCTTCTGAAATTATTTCAAACAAATATTCAGGATTAATTCACAAAACGTACGTAAAAGGAAATTTTTGAACCATTAAATATTGCTTTACACAGTTATATGTCATATAATTCATGGGCCTGCGTTTTGCACAATAAAAAAGATTCAAGTATCTGTCCAGTCGTATTTGTTTCTTATAATTGCATTGCAACTGCTATCCAGTAATATAGTACATGGAATTTTAATCATGTATTGCTCTAACCCAATAAAAGAAATATATACAAATAACCTTCGTCATTGCAATTTAATCAGCGCCTGCTATTTTAAAAGAAATCAATTTGTACACTAAGATTTAACGTTAATGAATTTATCAAATATTCCGATTTGGGAAGGGAATAGTAGTAGTAATATTTACTAAAAGAGCGTATTTACTCCTCAAATACGCTCTTTTAGTAAATATTACTAAAAGAGTGTATTGACTCCTTCTTCTTCCAGCACTTACAGTATTAGGTACTGAATGGATTTTGAGGAAATTTTTTAAATGTTGGCAGCAAATGCAAAACTTCTTATCAAATTCGACAATTACAGAGGTAAGTTTTGACGAAGCCAAATAAGAATGGTTGTTATGCAACTATTGAGATATGAATACAGTTGACTCTCTACTTCTCGATATTGAAGGGACCATCGAGATAGGGAGATATCGAAATCAAGAACCAATTTGTAATGCACACTAGATTGAAAAATCGTCCGTAACTAGGAAAAACCGTCAACAAACAGATGTCACTTCGCCTTCCCAGAATGGTTTGCACCTTAGAAATTAGATCTAGCAACCTGTAATAACGGGCATATCGACATATGGAGAGAAAATCTAGAACAAAAACGAACGAGATCGCATCGAGATAGAGAGATATCGAGATAAGGAGATATCGACATGTAGAAAGGTAAAATGTATGCAGATTGAAGGGACCGACTAAACCATCGAGATAGGGAGAGATATCGAGATGTAGAACATCGACATGTGGAGAGTCGACTGTACCTCAATACCTCCAGAAGTGTATTTTTTTTTCATAATTAAAAAAAAACATTTTCGATTGTTTTCAAATAAAATATCCCTCAATTATTGTTAAAAGCTTTGAAATATCTCCTGTAAAAATTTCAGTCATTTTGGTACGCATTTCAGACAATTACGGAAAAACTAGTATATATATAATTTTGTAGTTATTTTAATACATATTTTTTATAGAAATAACGGGTAACTTCCAATACATCCTGCAAGCTTGTATGCAGATATTTGCAGCTACAACCTTCACAGATTGATTCTCCTACTCAAATCTGATCATTTGCTGGCGGACGATTGATTAAATGTGGTTAAGAACATGTTTGAAATGTTACATGAATTTTTATTATGTATATATTGTATTGGTAAAATTATGTGCCTATTACTCACACCCCCATTGGTCCAAAAACATCCAGATCCGGTTTTATGCGCTTCGAATTGGAAGATAAACATCTATTCTGATTCTCTGCGTTGAAAACCAATTGAAAATTTACTTGGTTTTGTTATACGAAGACGCGGAGTACAACTCAAAAGTTATGTGATTTTTCGACAAATTTAAAGAATGTAAAATTGCATAACAGTACCCACGCTCTCATGCAAAATATGCAACAGAAACCTACATAAAAATGGATTTTCTGCATTCTTGGGAACATTATTGATTTATAAAAATTATACAAACTCATAAATTAGACAATCAATTTTTCGATTTTTGGCCTATGGCGGTACCACTGTGGCCTGGGGTAGATTCTGGTCGGTGGGTCGTTGGGCGATCGGAAAAGTAGCGCACCATTATCAGGCTGGGCTCTTTGAGCAATAGAGTTTGACCTGAAAGGCCATAAGAGACTTGGAAAGATTTCCCACCTGGGCAAGTGTGTCCAGGTTGCCAACCGTCCGGGAGTTTTCCGACTGGACATCTTTCTGATTGGGAGCTACTGACAGCTTTGGCCTGGTTTGTGGATTTGACGGTGTCGGCTTAGGACCTTGTTCGATATGACGTCGGCCTTATGTTTAAATTGCGGACATCTGTGGCTAGAGTTGACGTGTTCTACGGAGTTGCACTGTTTTTAGAAAGGTTTCTTGTTAAAAGGGAGCAGCTCTCGGCGGTCTGGTACATTCCGCACTCCGGATTTTTATTACGACTTCGAAGTTTCGTATGCCCGAAAACCCCGAAGCACTGCGCGGGCGTGTGCAGCAACGGATGAATCTAAAGTCCATCTGTTTGTCCCACTACAAGTTAGGATTAGTGCAGCCGTATTTGTAAAATCGATCACATCTTGACAGTTGGCTTCCGGTAAGGCACTTTCTGCCTTTCTGCTGACAAAATGCTAAATCGATCACCTTTCATGGTCGAAGCCAGAAAATCTTAGCAGATGCAGCTATCCCTGGACTTGTTCGATGCTAATTAAGAGTGGTAGTGTAGAGCCAGCGAAGAACCAATCAACTCAATTATCCAGGAAAGGCTACCTGGTACTCCAACGTACTATATAGAATAATCCATGGCGGCCCAACTGACGCTGTTGAACCCATTATTCACGTCTACCGTGATGACCGTGCAATAGCACATTCACTTTCGCTTCTTTTGGAGCACTATTTCGGCCGTTCTGGTCACAGCGCCAATAGTATACAGTGACCCTCTCGGAAGCCGTACTGGCAATGCGAGAGCCCAGAGTTATCTGACCTCTCGATAAAGGCCATCTGCCTCGACAGAATGATCTTGGACGTAGGGGTCGGGGGCCCATAGTCTTAAGTCGTGGCACGAGAACAACATTTCCACAAACTTCTGCAGCATCGCGGGGAAGCATTCTGAGAGCGCTGACGCGCCCTTCGTTCTGGCCATGACTATCCTGTAGGCATCACCCCCAGGGGATCTTGTTGGCTACCTGACAGAATTCATCGAAGCTCGTCCGCTTACGCACCTCAATCTCTTTGTTGGTGCCTGTTTAGTCGCCCTGTAGGCCCCCTTCGCTCCGTTGAGATCCTCATTGGAGCAAGCTTTTTGTTAGCTCTTATTTATTTTACAGTCTTATTGAATAATAATGCTTATTCTAATATTACTAAATTCAGCACTAGTTACATTTCACTTATTACGGATAGGCAAATATTCTTACAAATTTCAACGACATAGTCTTCATAGTACTATCAGTGAAACAAAAAACACACAACTTAAGCGTTAAAGATTAACCAAAATAACTATCGAAATACAAATTATACGAAAACAAATAAAAACTTTTACAACAAATCTATTCATCTCCTGGTTTCCACGTACAATTTTTTCGAATGAATTCACGGTATTTGATATTTCTGGGCAACGTAGAGATGTTAAGGCTAAATTCTTCCATTTACTATCTAGAACGACTTTAAAAGATACATAGTCCAAGCTACTACTATCTACCCAACGCGGAACGAGTTTCCTCTCATTACTACATTCAGTTTTATAGACACCTAAACATCGAGAAACCATGTGCTGAATTTCTCCTTCTGAAACCGTTCCATCAATATTCGACAACAACAACGCAAAGGTGCCATCAGTGTCCGCTGGATCGGATGAGTGTAACGAAACGTCAGGCGTAGATGATATTCCAACGCAAGAGAATGAGTTCTCTCTAGGTGCATTATCAAGACACGATGATGAGCATGGAGTCGAATGGCGTTCCATAGTCGACTTCAAAGTGTGGGTCACTTCGGTCGAGGCAAGTGTGGACATAATTGAGGCCACTTTGATTTTCAACTCATCCACGTCTAGCTGTAGTGCAGACTTTGTTTCGGGAACGATCGGATCGGCTACTTTTTTCTGTTGACAAGCTCTCCACTTTACGAACTCGATCAAACATGCATCGCACATCCAACAGCTGTTTTTGTTCGGCGGAGATACTGCATCCAGTTTTACTTCATCCAGTCCTACACAATCGGCATGGTACACTCGGCTACACGGACCAGTACACACAATGTATGGCTGCTCTTCCATTGTGACGAGAAGACGGCACTTTTCACAGGTTTCACAGGTCATGGTTCAATCAAAAAAATCAATTTTGATACACAATACTGCATAAATGAACTTGCCACACAATGTTATGGATAAAGCGTTATTAGAAACGACTTTTCTTAGTGATTCGGAAATTTAGCAGTAATACATCAACAGTATTTTCGTAAGTTCAAAAGCCAAGAATTATACGCGTCTGAATCAGGCATTAACACACACACACTCTTAGGTAGGATACGCGAAGCTCTGTGATTTCAGGGCATCAACAGTATCCCGGTTCATTCCTAAGTAAGAGTCGCCATCGCATTGTGGCGTCACCTGCATGGCTTAGGGTTCCGACTTAATCGTCGCTGGGCAGTCCGTCGGTTTTACCCTCCATAAGCAACCGCCATTGGCGTATCTAGGATTTTTTCCTAGGGGGTGCCTGGGGGGTGCCAGTTTTAGTGGCTTCCAGGTTGTTTTGCTTTTTTTTTTGTAAAAAATACCGAACCACCTTTAACTTCTTAGTACAATATATACTGCGTCGCGGGACAAATTAGCACGAAAATTCAAACGCGCTATATTTTAAAGAACAGTTTTTTTTTTGAATCCGAACCGTTGTACTGACTTAACACTCTTCCCGCCATGTGAGGCTTGAGAACTTGATAACATCATACGTAATCATACATAGAATTTGTATTTTTGTTTTGTGGATTGAATACATTGATTAAGAATAAATTTTCAGAGCAAATTGTGTTTTCGGCAAAACATTGTTTCGGTAATTCCTCAGGGAATATTCCCGGGCAATTTATTTGGAAATTGTTCTGCAATTTATTTTAATTAGGACTTCTTTTAAAAATCGCTCAGTAATTCCTTTAAATTTGGCAAATTTCTTCGACAATTTCTTTAAGAATTTATTTGGTAATATGTCTGGAATTTGATACTAAACACTTTTTACGCATTTTTTAAAAAATTTCATCGGAAATTACTTTGGAAATTTCTTTGGAAATTCCACTAGGAGTTTATTTGGCTTTTTTTTATTCCAAAGGCAAATCTTTTGAAATGTTTTCTCGGGAGTTTCTTCGCCAATTTTTTAGTAGTCTTTCAACCGATGTTTTGTTAATGTCAACAATTTTATTGATATTTGATTTTTTAAATTCTCCAATTTCTCTTCTGGCAATTCCTTCGGAAATTATTTTAGTGAAGCCTTTGGTAATTCATTCGATATTGACTCTGGGAACTTCATCTCATTTTTTCTTGGAAATATCTTCGGCAAATCATTCTACTTTTTTTCTCGATTTTCATCGATTTTTTGGACTTCCATTATCTCTGCTATTAGATATGTATTCACCTTCAAGATTTCTTCAGTAGTTATGTAAGGAATTCCTGCAGCAGATGATTTCGGAACACTTTCGGCATTTCCGGTGTTACTTGCATTGAACATTTATTTGGGAATTGGAAACTTCTATTATTACTTTAAGAACTTCTTCGGGTCAGCTCAAGTTTGCATCTCGAGGTGAACAGATGCTTTTGTTCAGTCGTCGAATTGTTTTCGGTTTTTGAGTTGTCATACGTGATACAATATGTCAAGCACAGTAGTAGTGGAAAACACGTTGGCATTTCTCTTTCCAAGAGATGCTGCACAACCAACTGCAGCTGATATGGCCCGTTTTATAAAAGCGCTGAAAGGAAATCCATCTTCGATGGAAACGGCCTACAAGATCACCGAAGAGAAGTCAGTTTTCATTCGTTTCAAAAGCCAAGAAGCAATGAATTATGTGTACGCGAACAACTGAAAATCGATCGGCAACAATAGCGCCCGAAGTTGATAAAATGGAGAAGAAAGTAGAGATATCCAACGAACGAACGAAACAAACGAAAAAAACAAAAGCAAAGCGTCAACGCTCTAATCCAGATTCTGACACGGCGTTAAACCAAGTACACAAAAAGCAGAACAACGCCAACCCGTCCTTGAGCGACAGCGACCAGTTTAACCATCATTTCTGATGCGACTTCCAACAAGGGTAGGACTCGGATTGCAACGTACGAATGGATTGAGGACGACAATGAACGACAACTTCTAATTGAGGAGGATAAACAAAGAATAGCTGAAGCCACCGGTACTCCGTTGAATCAGATGACCTTTTATCATGATTGATCTTTTTGTGTGTGTGTTTTTTCTTTAAATTTTATTCTATTGTAAATCATGGAACTATTTTTTTTATTATAAATTTTCCTATACTGAAGTCGGCTCCGTTAAGTGCTACGCACGCCTGAGCCTAAACGAACTGATAAAAAAAAACTTCATCGGCAATTCCTTTAGAAATGAATTTGGCAATATTTTTGGAGTTTTCCTTCGGGAATTTCTTTGAAAAAAAAAACTCTGGTGGTTCTTTGAAAAATCTGTTACTGCAATTACTTTTGAAATTCTTTCTAAATTTTCTTCAGAAATTCCATTGATGATTTCAAAAAAATCTTTGAGAATTTCTTCGAAATTTTTTTGTGAATGTTTGTGGAATTGTGGGTTTTTTTTATAGAATATATTTTGGCAATTCACTGTGAGTTTGGATTTGGCCAAATTATCAAAAAAGCCTTACTATTTTCAACAGGAATTCTTCTGGTAGTTCTTATATAAATTCTCTTGGAAACTACTTTGAAAGCTCTAAGGTAATTTTGATGGAATTTTTCCGGCAATTTCTTTGAGAATTTTTCAGGAAATTTTTCGTGAATTTCATAGGATTTTCTTTAAGCAAGTCCATTTGAGGATTTCTGAATTTCCAATTCAGCAATTTTCGGAAGCAATAAATTTAATTACAATAAAATCATAAAGAATTACAAAAGTAATCACAATAAAATTGCCTGAAAAATTTTCAAAATAACTTGAAAAGAAATTGTTTAAATAATTACGGAGGAATAGCCATTGAAATATGAAAAAAATCAAAGAAATTGTTGATTGCATTCCCAAGAAACGTAACTAGCTGAATATCAGTTTCTTAAACTATATTTTTCTTAAAAGTGGTTTGTTCCTCTCCTAAAAAGCTAAAATGTTTGTTGGGTTCCAATGAAACTACCGTAGAAATTAAAAAAAAAACAACAACCATGCCTAAGGAACCTTCAAAGAAACGATAATACTGCGGTTTAGCAAATACGAATCCGTGTGTTCTCTAATCCCACCAGAACGCGATTTCATTCCACAAATTCATCTCTCATTTAGTCAATTAGCAACATTCTGTGCCTTCTAATTAATTACAAGTTTTTCCCGTACATTCCTATGAGACTAGTGAAATCTCAAAGATTTCTCTAGTAATACCTTTTAGGGTTTTTCTGGAAATTCCAATTATTTTCTATTGGGATACCTTCAGCTAGAATTCCTTGAAGAGGGCCAAGAGGAGTTCTAGGTGTAATACCATGATTAATTTCCAGAGTAATCCATGAATTCCTGGATGAGTCTTTAGAAAAATCCCATTTATGGCATTTATGGAAGTATCCTAGGAAAACTGCCTAGAAGAATCCCGGCAAGAATTCCAGGAGAAATCTCTAGAGGGATTCCAGCAGGTATCACAGTAAAAATTTCTTGAGGAGACCTAGGAGGCATTCCTGAAACATTAGAAGCAGCAGGAATTGCTTATGGAATCCCAGGAGGAGTTCCTGGATGAAAGTCAAGAGGAGTTCCTGGAGAAGTCCAACAAGAAATATTTGGAGAAATCCCAGTTTTTTTTAGGTTTTCCAGGAGGACACACCGGAGGTACTTCTGCAAGACTCCTAGGAGATCCCAGCAAGTTTTTAAAGGAATCCCTGGAAACATTCTTAGAAGAATTCCTAGAAGAATTCTGGGAGGTAGTACAGTAAGAATGACTGAAGGAGTCCTAGGAGGAATTGCTGGAAGAACCACAACAGGAATAGCTTTAGAAATACAGTTGAAATTCCTGGATGAAGGTCAATAGGAGTTCCTATAGGAATCCCATGGGGAATTATAAAGAGAATCCGTGGACAAAATAGGAACGCTGGAATAGGAATCACCGGAGAGTTTCTGAAGAAATCGCAGGAAAAATGTCAGGAGGTATTTTTAGAAGGATTCTGGAATGAATCACTGAAGAAACCACAGCTGAAATCCTGGAAGGAATTGCTGGAGAAAACTGTACAGGAATTTCTAGAGAATCCCCATCGGGAATGCCGGGGAATCCAAAGAAAAAATCCTTGGAATACCTTAAGAAGTCCCTGTAAGAACCGGTAGAGGTATTCTGGAAGAATCTGTAGAGAAGGCCCTGAAGGAATCGCAGGAAGATTTTCTGAAAGAACCTCAGGAAGAATCCCAGCCATAATGCTAGGATAAATTCGTATAGGAATCACTAGGAAGAATTTCTGGACGTATCATAGTAACAATTTCTGGAGGAATTGCTGGAAGAATCACAGGAGGTGTTGTTTGAGGTATTCTTGGAGAAAGGTCAAAAAGAGTTTCTGCAGGAATTCTATGAGGATTTTCTGGCGGAATATTTCGATAAAATCTCTGGATGAATTCCTGGGTGAGTCCTTGGAGAAATCACTGGTGGAGCAACCAAAGGAATTTCTGCAAAAAATCCAGGAAGATTGCCTGAAAAGATCTCAGCAAAAAAGCCAGGAGAATGCTTTAGAAGAATCCGTAGCATAATTTCTGAAGTACCACAGTTAGAATTTCTGGAGGAAGAAAAGCTGGAAGAACCGCATGAATTGCTTAAGCAGTCACAGCTGGAATATCTGGAGGAATTCCTAGAACTCTGGGAGCTATCATAGAAGTAATTTCTAGAGAAATCCTAGAATCATCAATGCCTGAGGTATCTTAAGAGAAGTTCCTCTAACAAATTCCTGGAGGAATACCTACAGTTCTCCTTGAAAAAATCGGTAGAAGTATACTAGAGGAATCCCTGATGGAATCACAGGAGGAATTTCTTGAGGAAACTATGGAACATTTTCCGAAAGTATTGCAGCAAGTATGTAGGTATGCCAGGAGAAATCCCTAGAAGTATTTCTGAAGGAGTTCTAATGGGAATTGCTTGAAGAATTCCAGCTGAAATTCATGGAGGAAGGTCAATAAATATTCATGGTGAAATCTCCTGTGGAATTTCTGGAATAACCTCTGTAGAAAGTCCTGGGTATATCCTTGGAGAAATGTATAGAAGAATCAATGAAGGGATTTTATAGAAAAATCTCAGGCAGATCTTCCGGAAGAACTCTCCTAGAAGAATTCCAGAAGGTACCACTGTGAGAACTTTTAGAGGAGAGAAATTGCTGGAAGAATCGTAGCAGGAGTTGCTTGAGGAATTCTAGACACAATTCCCGGAGGAAGGCCAAAATAAGCGTCTGGAGGAATTCCATGAGAAATTTCTGGAAGAATCTCTGAGTGAATTCTCTGAAAGAATTCCTGGAATAATCACCGGAGGAACTTTGAAAAGGATCCCAGGAAGATTGCTTCAAGAATTCCACCAGAAATTCCTGAAGAAATCCCAAAAGATTTTTTTAGTGGAATCCTTAGAAGAATTCCGAAAAGCATCATAGTAAGAATTTCCAAAGAAACCCTAGCAGAATTTAATGGATCAATCTCTGCAGAAATTTCTAGTATGTACAACCCCATCAGGACTGCCTGGAGTATCCTAAGGGAAGTTTGTTGAAGAAATACCGGGAGGAATCCATAAAGGAAGACTAGAGAAATCACTGTATGAATAGGCAGAGGTATTTCTAGAGGAATCTATGGAGAAGTCTGTTGATAATTCTTACCAATATCTAAAACGCTAAAACGTACAACAGTTATACATATAAGTAATACCGAGCGTGCTTAAGTTTTGTTCAAATGTGTCATTATTAAATATTGCAATTATTGGATGAAGTTTTAAATTTCAGGTGACTGTCAAGGAAAAATTCTAGGGGGTGCCAAATTTGTTCTAGGGGGTGCCAGGCACCCCTGGAACCCCCCCTAGCTACGCCAATGGCAACCGCTCCACAAATGCCGGCTTATCGAATCTCCGATGACGGTCGATGACCTTCATGTTCCACCCTGTATCGAATCACCAGATGGTCACTGTGCGTGTATCCATCGTCGAGCCTCAAGTCCGAGCTAGGGTTTAGACCCGGGCTCCAGAAGGTCACATCAATGATGGACTCTGCACCGTTCCTAT
Source organism: Aedes albopictus (assembly GCF_035046485.1). NCBI lineage: Eukaryota > Metazoa > Arthropoda > Insecta > Diptera > Culicidae > Aedes > Aedes albopictus. The sequence goes on from NC_085136.1 coordinate 83,793,393, forward strand.
TGTAGATTTTTTTTCGCCTACACGCTCAGAAAACCGTTCTGATAAACGTGAACAAACAAACGCAAATATGAGAACAAGCAAATATACACCGTGAACTGGAACTAGTTCCAGCTGTCAGTATGGGCGTTCTAGAAACCGTGACATCTAGTTCACGGTGTACATTTCTTATTGTTGTTATCGTTGCTATGCATAGTTCCCGTTTGTTTCCGTTGCCGTGACTGGGAGTGCACGTATATCGGAACGGATTTTTTTGCGTGTACGTTCACAACATCCACGTTCACTCTAGCCATAGCTTCGAGTAGAGCCCAGCGTTTGTCAAGCGGCTACATCATAACGTCGACTCAGGTGGCGTGGCTATCTCACTCAATCGCCCAGGCGTTGAAGTCTCCACCAATGACCACGAGATTCAATCCCACTGGTGCGTTTGATAGTGAATCCAGCATAGATGAGAAATGGTCTAGCAGCCACGTAGGGGGAGCATAACAACTGCATTAGTACACCCCGTTGATCTTCCCTAATGCGAAGCCCTTGCGCGACGTGGGAATTATTTCCTGGGACCGATTGTACAGATCGCCGCAAGAATGGCCTTATCGGCCACTCAATTCCCATTATCAGGAGGGATGCGGTATAGGTCCGATAGAAGGGCGATGTCTGTACTTGTATCCGAGTCTGAATGCCACAGCAACTGTTTTGCGGCATTACAGTGGTTCAGATTTAGTAGTGCAACCTGCATCTTCGGTTGGTTTGACCTCCTCGCGTGCCAGGAAATTAAGGTGAAACATCAAGAAATCCCATTGCAATTTTTCATACAAACTTTAGACGCACAAATCTGACGAACAAAGCATCGAGCCAAGCCGCACTTGTTTTTCCTGGCTTTGCTCACTTCCCAAAAGAGGCAGCTTTTACAAATCCAGAGCATTTGTTTACAAATTTTCAAGATTGGTGCTCTTGAAAACGTGAGTAGGGGACCAAGTCGGCCATTGTGGCAGCCATGTTTGTAATCTCTGAAGTTTCTCCTTAAGGCCGATCCGTTGAATGACCCTTGTTTGCCGTGAAAATCAGGCATCCTGGTCGAGGCCTTTGCACGCCCACGACTTACGTCCTTGCTCAAAACACTTGAAGCACGGCACTGGCGGCTCATCATATGTGCTGAGCCGGTACACTGACCAGCCTACCCTGATCATGCCAAATGCAGTCGGCTTGTTCATCTCCCCTACGGGGAGCTTGGTCGCGACGATCTGCGTGCCTGCGGGGACCTTTCGCAGGCGAATCGATGTACTCGGCGCATATACCTCCTACTGCTGTTTAGGTGCGGCTGCGAGATCTTCCGTGTTGGCGATCTCGTTCAGGTTTTTTACACTGGAGCGTCGCCTCCGCCGTTAGGGCTCTCACCTGCACTTTTTCGCCCAATACCTTTTGAGCTAGTACTTTGTAGGAGGTGTCTTTCTTGACAGCCTCTTTCTTTAGCGCTAGCATCATCTCTCTAGTCCTGGTTTGCCTATGGTTTTTACAACCATGCCCAGCGGTGAGAGACAATTTTCGCCTCGCATGGCCCTCGTCATCTCAGAGAACGTGTCTGCTTTGGTTTTGAAGGCCAGCTCGTCGCTCCGTTCACGTTTGTGGGCAGACTTCACTTTTCTCACTACCTTCTTCTTTCAGACCGTAATCCAAGGGTTCTACTTGCCTTGGTCCAGTTGGCCACCCTTCCTCTTAGGGTTGGCCTTTTGACCCTTGCGAGTTTCGCAACCGAATTGGTTACTCGCGATGGCCGTCCCTTTCTTCTTCTTTGACTTTTCACCCGTCTCTGCCAAACACTTCTTGGGCCGCGTCTCTTCTGTAGGTTTCAACTATGCAACTCGAATGTCAATTTCTTGATTTTGCTTTGGCTGACCAACCCATGTGGGAAATAACACTCTTGAAAAAGCTTTGACATCCATGTGCACAACAGAAACATGTGCTCGATGAACAAATTGAGATTTGAAATTATGAAAAGAAATCCACGTACTCCGGTGAAACTCGAACTCACGACTCCTAATTCGCTAGACGGGCGCTTCTATTCCTTCAAGCTACGGAGTCACTCGACTATCTCCGTCGCCAGTAAGCCTAGAACTGAACTCGACTCCACAATCGCACATGGTTATCTTCTTTTCACAACCCAAACCTCCTTCGGATGGTGTGGTAGAGTATCAATTAATATTCGTTTCCCTTCGTGTGCCTCGTGTGCGCCCGATAGATGTCGGTCGGTGTGCTTCGTGGCGCATGCGATCAGTCTATCTCCTGCCATACGATCGTACAGTTCACTCCGCTTCGCAGCGTGCGTGTTATTGCACTTGACCCTCCAGGATCGTTACCACAGATGGGATTAGATGAACATCTAACACAGATAGTCGAGTGACTCTGTAGCTTGAAGGAATAGAAGCGCCCATCTAGCGAATTGGGAGTCGTGAGTTCGAGTCTCACCGGAGTACGTGGATTTCTTTTCATAATTTCAAATCTCAATTTGTTCATCGAGCACATGTTTCTGTTGTGCACATGGATGTCAAAGCATTTTCAACAGTGTATGCAACTCGAGTCGTAGGGCGTTTGGCCCTCTCCGCTACGGCTCCGGTGAGCTGCTTGGTTTCGCGATTGCCCGCAAAGAGGTTCAGCGCCCACGTTAGGTCCGCGTCAGTCATCTGCGCTTCCTCGACTGCTGTTACGCCGCCTCGTGTTCATCCTGTTGATCATTCTGCCGCCTGCTCGCTGGTGGGTACACCATCCCCTGGTAGTGGCGATCCCGTCAATCCTCCTCGCGCGAACGGGTTCAACGCAGTTCCCTCTGCTTCTCTACTCTCCATTACATGGGTTATGGCTATAGTAGTCATTTCTGTTGGGTTTCGCTTAGAGTCGCTATTCTTCACTGCAAATGAAGTAGTCGCCAATGATCCTGGTGGTTATTTATGCAACAGGGAGGCCACCCGAGCTGGTGCTTTTTGGAATTGGATGCGCTGCCATGGTGCTTGTACAGAGTTGCTTCCGGATGTTTAGGATTCTCTGAAGAGGCTCAGCAGGATTCAGAATTTTACAGCACTCACAAATAAATTTACCGAGTACAATAAGCTTGTTGTACCATATTGAATCATTTCTCCCTAAGCAGCAACAATGGCCGGCGGGAGAATTGCGGGAAAACATCTCAACTTTCTGTTCTGAGACCCGACAGCGGCACCACCAGCAGCAGCAGCAGCATCTGTGCCGCCGGAGTGTGGGAAACTTTTGTAAACTATGAGCTCCGGGTCGCCGGCCAGCCGCCCGCCCGGTCAGACATAGACCAGTCGGTAGACCACTGACTGTTCTCTCCGGTGCTGCAAAGTTCCCAATTGGATTCAAATTAATTTTCGATTTTTTGGCTTCCGGTCTCCCGGAGAATGTGAGCAGAATTTCAATAGAGCTATAAAAATCATCCTGCAGAGGAGAAATTCTGCCGTCGACAATTTCACGTTTGGAAAAACAATGACTTCCGTTTGGCGTCGTCAGAGGGTCGTCACTCCTCGCCTCTTCGCATGGACGGGAATATTGTTCTAGCTCCGCAGGAACGGGACTTAATTTGAAATTTATAACCGCATACTGCGTCGGGGTCTAATTGAAATTTATTATTCAGATTGTCGATCTTTTTTCTTTGCACTTTCCGGATGTGGATGTGGCGGCAATTCTCGAAACGCCCTCTCATGATGTAACGCATGCACGTCACCTCAATGAAATATAAACACAGAACTCCTTCGGCAGCTACCTGGCTCCATCCCTATAGCCGACACAAGCTGGAAAACTCATTTCCAGCAACGAGAACCATTCATGGATCTAGGTAAGCACGAACGTCCCGGTTTTTTGGTCGGAGGAGATCCACTTGAAAATTCCTGCCGCACACACACACAACTCACTCAGCCCTTTTCGCCATCATCGGCCCAAGTGAACAAGACGAAAACATCGGATCTTCCCCGAGCCTAGGTAGGTAGGAAAGGTACACCTACCTCAAACGCTTGTAAAACAGTGTGTTTTCTGGTTGTGCACGTCCCGGCCAAATCATGAATATTTATATTGAAATTTCGTCTCCTGTCTGACGACGACTACGACGTCGACGTCGACGACATTTGCGCTCGTTTCCGTGTAGAGACGGCTTGATGGGAAATACGTTGCAGAAGATGCTCGTGTTCATCTCCGTCGTATAAATACTGTAAAATATGTCGCAATTGTTTCCGAATGGGTTACTTCTTTTTGGGACCATGGCAAACACCAGCGTTTATTGGATTTCCGTCGTTGCGTCGGAGTGATGGGAATGCATGGCGCAAAGTGCCAGATCTTCACGAGAAGAAGCACGTGGTTAAAGGTTATCTGGAACTCTGCTGATTTTACCTCGAATAAGCATCTTCTACTTTGAATAAGTATGGCTTCGTTTTCATTATGTGGATCGCAAATATAAATTTAAGGGTTTATTTTAACAAAAGAAAAGTTGCTGGTCAGCTGAATCTATATTATGTATTTGAATACCTAACAGTTGAATTCTACTTCATGGAATCGTGTATGTAATGATAAAGCAGACCTCGCTGTTCGCTTTAACTTAAAATGCAATATTGCCCAGCATTCCTGAGATTCCATCACTCTTATGTCAACATAAGTTTTAATGTGTTAGATTAACTTTACCGAAAAGTAGGTTTTTCGAAATTTTTCCACTGCTCCGTTTACCACCGTTATATGTAGTTTTGAATTGATGAGTTTGAACTTGTGGGTTGTGAACAAAGATTAGTGACATATCCCTTAGGTGTCCTGCCCCTAGCAAGCATCGATGACAGCAATCACAATGACGAGGTCAGCAGTGTGATGCTACCTTATTGAAGAGTGGAGCTTTGGCCTGTATCTTCTGGTTCGAACTTCTGGTTTCAGCTCAAGCAGAGCATTCCTAGGATGTGGCGGGGATTCAGGCATCAGTAGGTCGGCTCCAGAAGCACGTATACGTTAAAGATCATACCATACTGAAAACATCAGTTTTCGTCCGATCACTGAAGTAAAACAACATCGGGCACGATAATTACTTAGCTGGATGGTGATTCAACAGGGGACTCTGTTCCGTATTTGCCTGAAGAAGTTCTTGAAGAATTTCCTGGAAAAATGTCTGAAAGCCCATCTAGCATGTTAGTTAGGGTGGCTCAAGCTTGTATGGCAAAACCACATGTCAAAAAGTTCGATGGGCCCCCTTCTCATTTCGTTCTATATGACGCCACGATGCTCTGGTCAAATTTTCAGCTAAATCCGTTAACATTAGGGCGGTGCTAAACTCGTTTTAATTTTGTATGGGCGTTTATATGGGAAAACATCGTTTCTTGCAGTTTTCTTCGGAGGGGTTTAAATTTTCCTTAAAACACGTAATCGATCCCATAGAAATATAGCCTGGGTTATGCCGAAAAACTTTGTCGAAGACCGCAACGTGATCAGACACTTGCGAAAAAAGCTATAGCCTAGACAGGACGGGCTCATTCAATGAGATTTTATTGCTATTGTTATTCCTTTACATGTTAAATGTTAAGCACCACCAGATGGTCTGCATGTAATATCTTTTCTTACAAGCTTCGGATGACTTTGCGGTCTTCGACAAAGTTTTTCAGCACATGCAGACTATAGTTCTATATAATCGATTATATGTTTTATGTAAAAATAATACTCCTCATGAGAAAAATGCTAAAAACGATGTTTTTCCATATAAACTCCCATACAAATTTCAAACGAGTTTAGCACCGCCCTAATGTTAACGGATTTAGCTAAAAATTTGACCAGAGCATCGTGGCGTCATATAAAACGAAATGAGAATGGGGCCCATCGAACTTTTTGACATGTGGTATTTTGAGCCACGCTAATGTTAGTTCTTATTTGTTTAACCCTCTAATACCCAACCCCGCCTTTAGACGGGGTATACTTTGAGCATTTTGTGAATTTTTATTTCGTGGAAAATCAAATTTTTTATATTTTTGGCTGACATTTAGGGCTGTTTTGTCACCTTCTAGAAGTCATTGTTAATTTATCATTGAATCGCTTCAATTAACATATTTTAAATTTTTCCCATATCATTCTATCGTAGTTTTATAGTTTAAGGGAATCCAATACACTCTAAAATTATTTTCCTTAAAATTACACGGAAAATATTTTTTTTATGAAAAAAAATAAAAATTAAAATATTTCAACAATAATCATAAAATCTCAAAATGTTTTCATCGCAAAAAATCCGTACCCCAAATAGGCTTCCAGGAAAAAATATAAAACTGTGGGGATGTTCAAAAATAAAAATTAGAAAAATCAAATACTGAAATTCACGAAATCTAGAATTAAAAAGAATCACCTTCCAAAACATGTTTAAATCGATTTTAGATGACGAAAAATAATATTTAGATCAAAATTAAAAATTTGGGTATTAGAGGGTTAAAGTAAGAAAATGAAACCTACGCTGCCGTTACTCTTGCGTGTCATATGTCAATGTATGATGCTTTGAAGAATCCCTGGAGGGCTTATTGTTAGAACTCCAAATGGAATGCCCAAGTTAACTCCTTCAGAAATTGCTGGAGGGATTCCAGAAGCAATCCCTGGATTTTTTTAGGAAACTCCTTGCAGAAATTTCAGTAGAAATTTCTGCAGACATCCCTATAAAAAAAAACTCGGAAGGAGATCCCTAGTGATATTACTTAAGGAATCCTAGGATAAGTCTCAAAACAATGCCAAGAGAAAACCAAGAAGGACTTCCAGGATAATTTCCTGGAGAAATTTCTTAAGGTATTCCTGGAGGAATTTCTGGATGACTTTTTTGGAGTTTATTGTTTGGAGAAATTTCAACTTTTAGTCTAACAAATTGCGTTGACTAATTACTTACCTTCGCCGTTGTTTCAGTCCGGCTATTCATGGCCTTAACATTTTATAATTAAAGACATAAATTTACATTTACATACATATTTCCATCAAATAAACTCACTCGATACACAAACCAACAAGTCACACAATATTGTTTAATTTTGAAACCATCGGGTTGAAAAGGATGAGCCGTCTGGGTCACATTTAGGCCATTCTTTCCTGTTGGGTTTGTGAATTTTCTAGCTGATGCCGATGCACAGATACTGCCGATGCAGACTATTGCCTCTACAGATCGGCTGTTTATCCGTGTGTGTGCTGGTATTAGCTGACGAAGTGATCTTGTGTTGTGTGTCACGCAGGGAAGAGGACTTTCAGGATCCTAAAGAAATCCCTGAAGAAGTTCCTCTAGGAATCTCTGAAGGAATGCCTGACGGAATGCAAACAGGAATCTCTGGATACATTTTTAAAGAAATCCCTTGGAGAATTCCTGGAGGAATTTCTAGAGGATTTTCGGAAGAAACCCCTCGATTTCTGGAGAAATTTCTGGATAAATCCCTGGAGAAATTCATGGAGTAATGCCTGGAAGAATGCTTGGCTGGTCAAAGACCTACAGGTTATAGGTCGTTTGATTCGAAATTCCACCACTAGGTGGTGCTAGAGATCAAACAAATTTTATATGTAACATATCATATCTCAGGAATCTGATCACTTAGAAAGTTGGTGTCTTCGGCAATGTTGTTTGGTAAGTTAAGGGCTGAAAGTTAATGGACCACTTGTTTCGAAACTTCGCCACTAATTCCCTAATTTAAATCGTTAATTGCACAACAAGTTACAGCTTGTTGAATATTTTCGAGATAATTGATAAAAGTTGCATGCTTCTATTAATATGCATCTGGTAGAATCTCGAACCAATCGCCTAATCAACAGAAAGGCCTCTATCAACCAAACAATATTGCCGAAGACACCTGCTTTCTTAGTAATCAGAATCCTAAGATATATATAATATAAATTTTCTTTGCTCTGTAGCGCCGCCTAATGGAGGAATTTTGAATTAAACGGACCATCATTGGTAAGTTATTGACCAACCAAATAATTATTCCCAAGACTTCAACTCTCGAAGTAATCTCGATCATGAGATATTTGGTATAGATAATTCGTCAGTATTACGTCTGTTTGTCTCTGACATAACAGAAATCACAGACAACAAGATGTAACACTTGCGAAATTTCCATACCGTATGTCTCAGCACCATGCTTAATTAGATAGTAGGTGTGCTTAGCTTAGCTTAGCTTAGCTTAGACTGACTGCACACATCTATGGTTGCTATTCCGTGATTGACCCGAATCAATGACAGTTGCACAATGAATCAACTGAATAATTGACTGGGAGTGGTCAATATTCTCACTGTGCACGCTTCAGAGACTCTTTTTAACAGTACAATAACGGCGCCGGCCACGTCCTTGCAGTCAGGTTGGAATAGGGAAGGAATATTAGTAACAACCTTTGTTAAGTGAAGGCCCGCGTTTACCGCTGCGACTCCACCAAAGGCTGCAGGAAGGAGTGTTTGTTAGTAGGAAAGGTATCGTTGGGTCTGGATTCACTTTGATAAGTAATATGACCTTCGTGTCATGCTGGTTGCCGCGCTATTGTTTGCTTTACGCGGAAAACAAACAATCGACCACCCGCATCAGGTGGTCGCTTAATATTTACTGTAAACGACGCGAAAAAATATTAATTTAATACGCTATTATTCGCTTCACTCGGAAAGCAAACAATCGATCACCCACGTCAGGTGGTCACTTAATATTTCGAATCAAACCGCGGAAGCTAGTCGCCAAATATTTAACTGCAAATAACACGACCGAACATGCAAGCTGACGCATTATTGTTCACTTCATATGAGAAGCAAACAACTGATCACCCACGTCAGGTGATCGTTCAGTGTTGCTACAAAGACGCGACACAACAAAATGCTCATTTCCGAATAGGGAAAAAGAAAAATCGAACGACCGAAGCAAAAGCGCGCGACACCGGCACCCGGACGAAACCGTATCACACATTGATGCACGCTGGGCCCGCCGCCGTCGAAATGCTCACTTCCGAATACAAAACTTACTAGAAAATGAATCGAACCACCGAAGCAAAAGCGCGCGACATCGGCACCCGGACGAAACCGTATTACCCTTAATTAGATAGTAGGTGTGTTTGACAAAGTTGCTAGCGTAATCAAGATCTAACTGGTGATAAGCCGTTTGATTATAAATACCATCACTAGGTGGCGCTAGCGATTAAACAAATTTATATTCCATATATCTCAGGTCCCTGATCACTTAGAAAGATGGTGTTTTCGGCAATGTTGTTTGGTTGGTTAAGGCCTTTCAGTTGATTGATAAATTGTTTCGAGATTCTGCCAGTAGGCGCCGATAGTTACAAATTAGTAGAAGCATGCAACTTTTATTAATCATCGCAAAAATATTCAGCAAGCTGTAACTTTTCATAAAGTGCACCAAAAATTCCCAAATTTTAACTGCTAGTCGCACAATTAGTTAGGGAATCGCGCCACTTGGGCGGTGACTTCTATTTTCGTCTGTTTTCGCTATAAGGCTGACACAAATTTCGATTTTCTCTAATGTCAACCCCCCCTCGGGAATTTTTTTTTGGAATTAGACATTTTGAGAGGGGAATAAAAAAAATCATTCAAGAAATTTAAAAATTTTAAGGTGTAATCAGAGTCGTCGAGAAAATTTCTTAACAAATCCGATGAGTTTGACGATTTTGTCTAATTGTTCGGGTAATTTTTCATCAAATACATTTATTATTTATCATCCCCCCCCTTGACGAGTCTATGACCAAAGTGACAAAAGAAGAAAATGAGATTTGTTCCGGCCTAACTCAGTCAAATTTGAACCAATTGACACAATTTTTGGAATGCGGTGAGATAGGTATAATATCTACCCGTGTACAACATTTCAAGTCAATTGGTTCAAAGTTGACTAAGTTATAGTGGAAAACAGACGAATATAGATACCACCCAAGTGGCGCGATACCCTAGCTATAAATGGTACATATTTGGTCTTAATTGGATAACTTTACATGAAGTTAGAGCAATTCTAGTAAAATTAGTCATATTTGAGTGTTTTTCATTAAACTGCTATATCTCAGGATTAAGTGAACCGAATGAAATGAAAATTTGCACATTGACGGCTAACATATTGGTCTTTGAAAAACATTTGACTTGACTTGAATATGTCCAAAGGAAAAAAAATACAGCTTGTTGAATACTAAATGAAGAAAATCAATCATTTGCATGATCTTTCAAATGTGTAACTAGCGCCGCCTAGTGGCGGAGTTTCGAAACAAGTGGTCCATTAACTTTGAGCACGTTGACATACCAAACAACATTGCCGAAGACACCAACTTTCTAAGTGATCAGATTCCTGAGATATATTACATATAAAAATTGTTTGACCTCTAACACCACCTAGTGGCGAAATTTCGAATCAAGCAACCTATCACCTGTAGGTCCTTGACTAGCCTAAGAATTATGCCGAAAACACCAACTTTGTAAGTTATCAGCAGCCTGAGATGTACAGGAAGAAAATTTCGTCAGTGTAACGTTTGTTTGTCTGTGATTTCTGTCATATCAACTGCGCAATGGGCAGCGCATTGAGTATGCGTACATTATGTGTCGTCTACTCTTTGCGTGAAACAGATACATTACGCACTGCTACAAAACGCAGTGCGCCTCAAAGAGCAAAAGATCCGTGTTGTTGAAAATTTTGAAGAAATTCCTGAATCAATTCCTGCAGGAATTCCTAGAGAAATTGCTGGAGGAATTTCTGGAGGAACTCCTGGAGAAATGTCTGTAGCAGTTCCTGGAGCAGTCTTTAGAGGAACTCCTGAAGGAAACTCTAAAGTGATTCCTAGAGTAATCCTCACAGGAATCCCTGAAGAAATCCCTTGAAGATTACCTAAAGGAATCCTTGGAAGAACTCGTGGAGGAATCCCTAGAGGTATACCCTGACAAATACCTGGAGGAGTCCCAGGAAGAATTTTTGAAGAAATCCTAGGAGGAAGGTCTGAACGAATCCCAGGAGGTGTTTCTGAAAAAAAAAAAACAAGGAAATACTTAGAAATCGCAGAGAGATTTCTTGGCGAAATTATGAAGGGATCCTAAGAAGAGATCGTGTAGGAACTCCTGGAGGAATCCCAGTAGCAGTTCCTGAGGAAATCCTTGGTGGAATCCCGGATGCAATCTTGAAAGGGATTCCTTACGAAATCCCTAAAAAATCCTGGAGGAAGTCTCGCATTAATTCCTGGATGAGTTTCCGAATGATCTTCAGGAGCAATTCCTAAAGGAATTCCAAGAACAGTTCCAGAAATCCATGGATGAAATTTTTTAAATAATACCTGTAGTTATTCCTAAAAGAATCACAGAAGGAATTTGCGAGTGAATACCTTCAGGGACTCTTGGAGGAATATCTGGAGGAACTCCAGAAAAACCCCTATGAGCAACGCCAGGGGAGCTTTCTTAACGGATTCCTGGAAGGATTCCCTTAGTAATCCCTGGAAAAATCTGAAGGAATCCATATCTGTAGTCGTTTCTGGATGAGTTATTTAACGAAATATTTGAGGAATCCTTGGACTCGTAAGGGATTTTTTTGTTTTAGGATTTCCTGGGCTAATTTTTGAATCTCACTTTCAATTTTCTGAAAGAATTATTGGAGCAACTTCTAGCGAATATCTTGAAGTAATGTATGGAGTATACTTGAATCCTTTTAGAAATTTCTGAAGGAATACCTGCAGAAATACTTAAAAGGATATCTGGTCAAATTCCTTTAGGAGTCCTTAGAGAAATTCCTGAAAAAATCCTCGAAAGAAGCATTGAAACAATCACTGGAGGGGATCCAACGGAATCTGTTGAGCTTCCCAGCGAAATCTAAGGAGATTATCAAGAGAAATCCCCGGAGGAATGTCTGGTGAAATCCCTAGAGGAATTCTTGGAGGAATCCATGCTGGAACCACTGATGGACGCTTTGGGAAAATTCTTGGAGGAAAGTGTCGAAGCATCCTTGCCGAAGTATTTGTAACAAAATCTGAAGGAATCGTGACAGAAATTCCTGAAGCATAGCTTGGCATATGCCCTGAATCGATTCTACCCCATTACCCCGAATGCCACTACCCCGAACGCCATTACCCCGAACGCCACTACCCCGAAAGCCATTACCCCGAATAGGCCATTACCCCGAATGGGTCATTACCCCGAATGCCACTACCCCGAATAGGTCACTACCCCGAACGCCATTACCCCGAAAGCATATTTGTAAATGGATTATTCTGATGATGGTTTAGATATATTTTTCGTAACTGATATTGAAAGAGAAGCCATTGTTGAAAGAAGAAATAATTCAATAACATTACTGACAGCTTCAATACCAGAAGATACTGTTTGAAAGAATAACATTAACCGTTATGTGTCCGAAATTTTTTTTTTTGCTTTTTTCTACACCGTGCTTTTCAAATGGGCGCTGGGTACCCGGGTACCCTGTCGGCCACATAACGGTTAAAACAACATAAAGGAGTTATGCGTACTCTAGCGTGCGCAACTTTTCTTTGGGCTGAAAGTATCTATAATAAAGATAAATCAATCAACTTTTCTTTTTTTGCTCACTCACTCTCGTAAACAAACACGAGAAAGAAACAGATAAAAGAGGAGGCATTTTGCTTCTTTTATCTCGCTCTTTCTTGAGTAAAGCGAGAAAAAAGAAAAAGCTGCGCACGCAAGTGAATGCGTGTTAGAGCTGAACTTGCATGAGATATAACTGTCAGCAAAGGTCCGGTAAATACTGGCTCATTAGGCCGAAAAGACATTTGGACAAATTATCGCTATGCCAAATGATCATTAGGCTAGACCAAAATAATACTGATCGAAAAATTGGCCTCGAAAGAACAGCCTATACCTAGAAGAAGGGAAAATCTCTTAAGGAGGAATAGACAGTTCGGTAATTAAACTCTGTAACAGTGTAACCGCAGTGTAACTGCGGTGTAACTAAAAAAATAATACATTCTTAACAAGAGGAAAAATGTAATTAATAGGTTGGTCGCCCACAAGGTCTGCATGGTTATAACTAGAAAGAACAGCCTATAAATTAAAGAAGGGCAAATCTCCTATGGGTCCATTCATAACCCACGTAGACCAAATTTCGGTCACCTCAGACCTCTTCTCCTCCCTGTCATACAATTTTTTCCATACAAAAATTTGTAAAATTGTATGGAACGTAGACTATGGATGGACCCCCTTCCTCTGAAACCCTACCTAGTTTATGCACGGCTTCTATTGTAACCCGCCAGCCTGTCGCGCTTTCCCGTTCGTAAGTGGATGGCTTAAGCGCCACTCCTAAAGGAGACCACCCAACAGTTTGCAGGTTTGCCCGGCCTGAGACCCTTCCGGGGAATGGGTTAATTTTTGGAACAGGGGAAAGAAGCTGACTGGCTGCGTAAAAACTATCCGCAGTACTACAGAGGATACGAACGATCACAATGCCCTAGAAGTTCCAAGTGCAAACCTTCAAATGCTTCAAAACCTAGAGTCAACTGAGCGGGGTTTATCATCACCGGCCAGCTAGAAAGTCCCTCCAAAACGGATTATCTCCGAATTGAGAGTTGCCAAAGGTCGTTCTTGGGCCGACTTACCCAGTACAACAAATTCAAACTACAGAGAAACGAACGCGAACCACATGAAAATCCCTCACAAGACACTAATCTATCGAATACAAAAACTACATCAAGAAACGTTTGGGAACCACTGTATTACTTTATTGACGACACTACAAATGTCCCTACATGCTATAAAAGCACAACGCAAGTTTATTGAAACGAACGGATCAGTACATACACATATTTATTCCTCGATCGATCTTCTCTTCATGTTTGCCTAGGGGCTGTCCATAAACCACGTGGTCATGAGGGGGGGGGGGGCGTGGTTCGGCCAATGACCTGACCACGCGGGGGGGGGGGGGGGGGGGTTGTAAAATCCCAAAAAAATGACCACGTGGTTTATGGACAGCTCCCTAGGTCTTCTGTCTTTCCCTTTCCTACTCATTTGATAACTATCATTCCCTAGTGTGTGTTTCGGTCTACGTCATTCCCCTACCTCGCTGTCATACTACTAACGCACAGCGGCGCCGGCTAGATTCTCCCCCGCAGCTGCGAGTGTGTGTTCTGTTCGTTCGGTGTCGTCCGGTTCGGGTATCGGTATCGGTGTGTGAAATTGGGGCTAAGAAATTTCTGAACCCATTCACTGATCGAGACGGCTACGGGCTATCGAATTGTGCCGTATGTCTCATGCGCATGGACAATCACAACGAAAACATGCAAGCTTGGTACTTACAGTAACTCTACCATGGTTTTACGAGCTGGTTGGGCGGATGTGGGTGGATTTCGCGGTGACGCGCGACGTCGGTGGGCACACGGAGTGATCTTTGGCCTACTCCGGCCCGGGTTGAGCGCGCGATCCGACGGTTCGCGCTTAATCCGACCTCCACTGGAAACGTGGGCTTACGCGTGAACGCGGCACATGCGTTCGAGCGTCCTACGGAACAATGGTTGACTGTTGCTCTCCGACGCGAAAAAACGACGGCGGCCTGCCTGTCCAGGGCGCGTATCTTGACGTGACGCGACCCTCTTCCGGCCACGTGTGCCCCGGGAATCCTCCGAAGTCGAAAGGTGGGGTCAAGAGCGGTTTCTGGCTAATGGTGGTGTGCCGGCGATAGCCTTTGCTGCCACGATTCTGTCAAGAGAATTTCACACACTGGTTGGTTACGACCCCCAATCACCTGGTCGAATCTCACTAGCTTACCCGTGATTCACAATGTACAACACACACCCACTTTACAGTTGTCACTAACTAGCTAACTGGGAACTGAACTAGCACTAAGGGAAAGGGAAATCAATTAGTTATCCTACTAAGAACTTTCATGTAGTTTCTTATTAACCTATTTCAACACACCACGACGCGGGACAAGGAAATGACCACTCTTGCCTCTTCCACAATTCGAATCGAAGTGGACGATCAAGTCTGGGATTGTCCTCAGATAGGCCGCAAAAATGTGACCTTCGGCTTCGAAATCGCGAAATCAGACGAAGTCCAATTCCGCGAGTGCAACATTCTCAGAATTTGCACCCGAAACTTCAAAGGCATTGTGACCTCTCTTTCCAACGGCCGCCTTAAAACCTTCAGTCAGTTCTCTCCCCAAGTTCGGTAGGAGTGCGCAAGCCGAACGGGAAAGGTCAATAAATCCTGAAAGGATTTTAGGACAGGTCGATGCCCGCCGATGGCATCACAAATTGCACGCATTCAATTTAGCTGGCTTGGGTCCATTGCATTTGGGCGCGTGTAACTGGATGTAGGGAACTCATTTGGGCAAGCGTATGCCAATTGCAACCCTTGAAGATATAGATCTTTGTGCGGTGTATCAATTTTAAATTTAAATGGAAAAAACGAATGAACATGCAACATAATTAAATTGAAAAAGATTCAATATATTTAACAGTGAACATTTATAATTAGAAAAGCGTACTTGTCACACTATACAGAAACCTGCATGGGCCAATAAACCACCAGGCTACCGAACAACTCTGTAACAATGTAGGTCTAAAGAATAGTCCAATTTTCAAAGAAGGAAAAACACCAGATAGAATTAATAGATTAGTCGTCAATGAACCCGGTAACGATGTAACTAGAAAGAACAGCCTATAAATTGAAGAAGGGCAAATCTCATATACAGTAAGTAGTTCAACTGCCAGTAAACTATGTAAGTACAAGTGCACCTAGAAAAATAGCCTTTGACGAAAAGAAAAGCTACAGTTTAATCGCCAGTCAAAAAAAGTCCATTTAGTCCAACGATTCTGGCTTTACTTTGCAAGTACTAAAATCTTGAAATATTTGAAAACAATTTAAGGGCTTGACGTTCCGAAAACTGATCATCAACTGATACAATTAATTAAAATAAGAAACAAAATATCAGATCATGTTTAAATGTACTAAAATTAATTAATACAATGATCTTAGGTTTTCTTTGAAATAAATTTTTCGAAAAAATGGGGCATTCTGAAAAATAGTATAGAACCAATTTATCATAGTAGGGTCACAGCCAATGCATACTGATAGGCTCAATCAAGATAATGAGTTCATATGTCAACTGAACCGCTACATTCTAGCACCGACAAACTGACGTGTAGGCTAGTGCAAAGTACCACTAAATGCGCGTCCAAAAGTTCAAATTAAAAAAACGTTGAAACAATAACGCCATCTGTTGATTTTGGTTCAGAACTATTTTGACCGAACAACAACTCTTAAAAAATACCACGCATACTTGTGTTGAAATGGCAAGTTTTTCCAAATGTCGAACGATGCTCTTTTAATGACAATAATTACATATATTCCTCACAATTGATAAAGAAAAGGAAAAATAACTGAACACTTTTGAAAATGCAGCTTTTTGTCAGCGTTGACCATCGAATAATCTCACATAATTTGAATATTTTCTTGGATTTATTGTAGAGTGCATGTTTACATTCCGTGGCGTCGTCGTCGCGGCGTCGTCCTCGTCATTGCTGCCTTCGCCCGTTCGCCGTCCTGTTGCTATTCTGCTAATTTAATATAAGGACACAATAATTTCACCATAATACCCAAAGTAAATGTTCCCGGAGCAATTTTTTCATTGCTTGAACAAGCTAAATTTAATGATATTAGATTAATGTTTCCAAAATTCAAAAAACCTAGTGGTCGGCCGAGCACTCGATATTCTAAGCGGCAGCATCATTGCGACGCTCTTTCGATACGGTAGGTGAGAAAAATATAGCATGCAGATGGTACCTAACAACAGAACAGCCACCAATATTTGGTGTCATTTCAGGCCGAACATTTCAATAGGTCCTATCTGCATTTGAGAGGCTCTCTTTATTCACTTTCTCTTTCAATTATTGTAATGTAATGGTAAACTTTTCAACTACTTTTGCAGTACAAATCAAAAGACGATTGATTTGACCATCGTTCTATGCAAGGAGATAATCATAATTCAAACGAAAAGCTGAGATATCAACGAAAGAGAGGGAAACCAAAGAGAGTCTCTCTTCTGCAGATAGGACCTTTAGACATGTTTGGCCTGATTTCACTACGGCTGGGACATTGAACATAAATTTCTCAATTTTTATACTCAAATGTGCAAATAAACCATAAAAAGCTACATTCTGAGTTCCCACGTATTCATATTCATAACCGACTATCAGCTGTTTTTATTTACAATCTCCATCCCATCAATACGACGCCTGCAGAAGCGTCTTCATTTTTTTCAGACGTCACTTTCAGTTTGACATTTGCGATCACTGGCTTTTAAATTGACCGTTTTAAGTTTTCGGTCATGTCTTGAGATTGAGAGTCACGTCAGTTCGTCGGTGATTCTAGCATAGCCATGAACATTGAGGCCGAAGAAATTATGGATCGACTGAAGAGCAGGCTTAGGAAGAACAGTCTATTCTCAAGAGAAAAAAAAATATCGAACCAATTTGGCCGCCAGTTAATTTTCAAAAAACTTAATTTGAAAGAACAGCCTATTATTCAAAGAAGAACAAATCCACTATGGAGTTAGTAGTTCGTCTGTAAATAAACTATATAACACTCAAACTCGAAAGAACAGCCTCTGATTAAAAGAAGGAAAAATGTCTATAGGGCACTGCATGAAATTCTCTCCTTCTCTTTCACTCTTACAGAAATTTTGTAAACAACAAGGCCAAGAAACGTCAAAATCCCATACAAAATCAAAACAGTGCAGTGCCCTATAGATAAATTTACAGATTGCCAAACAACTCTGCAACAGTACACGGCTGGACACTGCAAACTCAAAAGAACAGCCTATTTTTTAAGGAAGGCAAACATTTAAATAAGTTCAGTTTGATCACTATAGGGAAGGGAGGAGAAGAGTATTCATACACTAGTTACTGATTACCATTTTCTTACTTTTAACCATCAACTTCTAATCGGCCATCACTTTTTTGGTGATCTCCTGGATGATTGGGGGTAATGGCCCATTCGGGATTGTGGCTTTCGGGGTAATGACCCATTCGGGGTAGTGGCTTTCGGGGTAATGGCCTATTCGGGGTAATGACTTTCGGGGTAATGGCTTTCGGGGTAATGACCCATTCGGGGTAGTGGCTTTCGGGGTAGTGGCGTTCAGGGTAATGGCGTTCGGGGTAGTGGGGTGGAGCCCCTGAATCAATCACTATCCAAACCCCACAAGACGTCCATGGAGGAATTCACGAAGGAGAAATTTCAGGAGACATCCCTTGAAGAATTCCTGAAGAAAAGCCTAGAGGAATTGCTGAAGGTGTCCTTGAAGAAATTCTTAAAGAAAACTAAGCTTGGCATTTGATAAAATCGCAGACAGACGTTCAAGTTTGACTCAGCAGCTTGTGTAAAAAACATGGCCGCCACAAATTTCCAAGTGGCAATCAGCGAACAGATGGCGTTAGCCGCGTTCATATTCAATCGCTGCCTCACATGTGCTTTGCGACCAACAACTGTCACCACGGTCGTCTTCCAGCCGGATGGCGGGAAAAGACCACACGTGTTGCACGCTAATAATGTTTCCATATAATTTGTGCAGAGTAAATTACTTTTATTTAATGTCTTAAATCTTTTGCACAAATTAACGCAGGACTTTTGTAAAATAGTTTACACATTATTATTATTATTATTTTACATAGATTTGCTTGAATAAAACTGCATTTGGATGAACTTCACTCGCATTGGAAATTTTTTGTGAATGTGACTCAAATGTAGGAATGATTTTGACAGTGTTTGTTTTATCCCACTCCCGACAAACTCACAAAAATGTGGGTTCTTCCTTCGGAAGGGAAGTAAAGCGTGGGTCCCGAGATGAACTAGCCTAGGGCTAAACATCTCGTTAATACAGATAAAAAAGTGTTTGTTTTGATTTTATTTTTCGGTGGGTGGTGAATTGGGTGGTAAGTAAGCGGCTGGAAGCACGTGGTTTCTCAAACTGTCAACTGCACTGTGGCAATCGGTTGCCAAGGTGTCGCTAGTGAAAATTTACATAGAAAATTTGAATAAATTTGTTCGAGCTAGAACGTCTGTCTGCGATAAAATTCAGTGATAAGTTTGTAGTGGTGTTCCTAGAGAAATAGTTGACGAAATATCTTGCGGTTTCAAACCATCTTGATTATTATGGACAAAACTCTAAATCAGTAGAACACTTTATTTAGAAATAAAGAACTTTAAGATGATTTTCAGAAACTAAGAAAATCTTAAGTTGGCTTGAATGAAAAGAAATATTTTGGGGCCAAGGGGGCGAGGGGCATGCCCCCCTTCCTGCCTGCCTCTGGCTATCCCCGTGGTTGCAAGAACAAGTATTAGCGCGATGTGCAGCGAGCCCCATGGAAGCCAAAGGGAACTAGCATTCCTGAATCAGCAAGTACTTGTTAGTTAAATGTTATACAGGGGATGGCCGAAATGTTTGGGATAGGCAACTTTTTTTCTCCCACAAAAAAATTTAACATGCTGTAACTTTTCATAGAGTGCATCAAAAAACCCCAAATTTTGACTGTTTGTTAACCTATTATATGTACATCATTGGTACAAATATGGGCTCGATTGATTAATCGCGAAGTTAAAACCGTTCGGATAAAACACTATTATTTAGACAACTAGTTTTTGAACTGTCATATCTCGGCAACCAGTGAACCGAATTGAGTGATTTTTTTAAAGTTTATCAACAATATATTGATACTTAATACGACGTTATAAAATGTAATATTTTCTCACGGCGAATTAAGTTATACCGGATTGAAATTTTTGCCCATATAGTGGAAAATAAGTCAAATTTACAATGCCACACAAAAATTACTAAATGTGTTCTTCCTTCAATCTGAATAGGCTCTCTCTCTCTCTTCTTGGCGTAACGTCCACATTGGGACAAAGCCTGCTTCTCAGCTTAGTGTTCTATGAGCACTTCCACAGTTTTTAACTGAGAGCTTCCTCTGCCAATGACCATTTTGCATTGTATATCGTGTGGCAGGCACGAAGATACTCTATGCCCAAGGAAGTCAAGGAAATTTCCTTTACGAAAAGATCCTGGACCGACCGGGAATCGAACCCGTCACCCTCAGCATGGTCATGCTGAATACCCGTGCGTTTACCGCCTCGGCTATAATAGGCTCTAATATATCTGATTAGAGATAACTTGAGAACAGAAGTGGAAATTTTGGATATCAACACTAAAATTTATTGACATTGATGTAAAAAAAATGACATTTTTTCGAGAAAAACCCTAAAAGTGTCAATCCATGATAACTTTTTTCAACGTTTAAAAAGTACCTATGTTTTAATAGTTTGTGTTGCATTTACATATTGTTAGTGTACGTTCAAAATTTCATTCAGTTCGGTTCACTGGTATCCGAGATATGACACCTCAAAAATGAGTTGCCTGAAAAATAGTGTTTTACCCGAACGGTTCTAACTTTGCGAAATATTAATTAATCTAGTCCAAATTTGTACGAATCATGCACGCATAATAGGTTGACAAACAGTAAAAATTTGAGATTTTTTGATGCACTCTATGAAAAGTTATAGCTTGTTGAACTTTTTTGTGAGAGAAAAAAAAGTGGCCTATCCCAAACATTTTGGCCATCCCCTGTATGTAAAGTGTTAAATACATGTTTTAGCGACCCTTGAGAAAGGCCAAAACCTTTCGGCCGAAACGTCGGGAGAGTAAGAAACATTTCGTTCTCGACTTAAAGACTGAGAAAGCCACCCAAAAGATCGATCTTGTTAGTCAAGTTGGTTGAAATGCTACTTTCTGTGAGTTATTAGATGTCCATCCTGAAGGGATTTCGAATAGAGATTATTGTTTGATACGGTATGATGTGTTATGAATAAATAAGCAATTATTTGACCTACAACTCTACACAACGCGTTTCTTTATTTCTCCCGAAATGAAAATTACTGGTTTCAACAGTACTTATACCCACTTTGATCAGCAGCACAGCGAAACGTGAACGAGCTCTACGAGTTTGTCAAATATAAACACAATGTGCACCTGAAGATTAAACAAGTGGTGAAGGGCATCAGGTCTGTCATTTCAGTTGCTGAGCGCGATCACAAGGCGCTCAAGTTGAGAGCGCCAGCAGCCGGAAAGTCTCTGGCGTAAGCCACAGAACGATCTGAACATCAGGAGACGCCGAATAGCCACCGGAATACTTGCTCATAGAAACGGAACAGGAATTCGTCAGGAGAAGAGAAACTCACGAAGAACCAGATAGGCGAACAGGAGCGTGCCAGCAATCGGAGAAATGATGAATAGCGCATTGTGGAGAGCCAGTAGGTGAAGAAGCTGAAGGAGAAGGAAGAAAATAATGTTCGATTGTCAAAACGATGTACGCTGCGCTTTTAGAAGAGTGAGGAAGTAGGGTAAAAGGGTATAATACGCCCCCTTCATTTTCTAACGATTAAAATGCTTTTCGCATGCGTGATCGATTAGAGATCTTAAATATTGAAGGATAATTGCCATCAAGCTGATCCGTTAGTTGATTGGTACAGAAAAGCAATAAAAATATCAAAAAGTCTGAAATCGAGGCTTTTGGCGTAATATTTTACCTCTTGTAAACTGACTTCATTGAAAACGAAGCTAGTTCTGTTCGCTTGTGTTATTTTGCAACTTTTATGCAGTTGAACACTTAGTAAAAGACCCTCCTAGAAAAAGCATGCGATGGAATTAATCCTTGGTACAGTTTTATCACGGAGCTAGACGTTTTTCTTTTGTTGGGGCGTATTGCCCCGTTTGTTTTGATAAGGTAAATTTTGGAACGTTTTCGAAAAACGTTTCAAAGCTGCCATAGCCGTCCCTCCAAAGGCAAAGTTCTCATGCAACACTTCACTGACTTTAGGAACAACGATTTGCAGTGGACAATAAATGGAATAAGGCGTCAATTTTAGATATTTATATTGCCATTTCTGCTTAAGGGGGGCATATTATACCTGTTTACCCTACCCAGAGCTGAACTGCCGTTCTACGCATAATTGTCCCATGTTATATGGGATTCCCATATAACATGGGACAATCGGGCGTAGAACGGCAGTGAAGGAGTTATGCGGGTACGTGGTGAAAACCAGACGCACTCAAGAAGGATTCGACGATTAAGAACTCAGAGTATAGGAAAACCATGGACTCTTTTACAGAAGACACTGTTCGAAGTCAAGGGTTTGAACGAGATTACGACTGAGGAAAAGCTGAAGCACACATTGACCGTGCAGTGCAGTACCCGAAAGCGCAAACTTAACGAGCGATGATGAAAGACATTTATTCTGGATGGGCTAATCCAAACTGTCCTTGAGTTTACATCGTAAAGTCGGTTGTAGGACAAAAGGTCGGGGAACAAAAGGTCGAAGGTGAAAAGACGGTCAAAAGGTCGAAATAAAAAAATAAGTAGGACAAAAGGTCGCAAGGTCGAATGTGAAAAAACGACCGAAAATGATCTTAAATCCTTCTTAACGTCTTTTTCCTTACCTGCATCTTTCTTGGCCTGCATCTTTTCGACTTTGTGTTCTTTACGCAGTTCCACAGTTATTTATTAAAGGGCTTTCTTTGCCTACCATTGCGTTATAATAACAAGCACAATGTAGCAGTATACCCAGGAATTCGACTACATTCCTCGTCCGCAACGGGAATCTATTCTTTAATTTGGGCATCGTACAATAGTTTAACTGGTACTAGTTTATTGTAGATCATATATCATCCTTTTGAACAACGGCAGTTCTTAACGGCAATAAGCGTGATTACAACTACTTTTTCCTATATAATAATGCCTTCTTTGAAAAATACGCTGTTATTTCAAGTAATAATTGTTCATAATATTTTGCCTTGTTTAAAATAGCACGTTTTTTGCGAGTTATATTATCACAGCAGTAATTTTTCATTTGGATTTGGATATTTCCAAAAAAATCTCCCTCGAATATCTTCTAAAATATCAAAAAAAAAAATGTAAAGATCGTTACGGTTTTTTTAACAACCTCTCCTTCAATGTTGATAAATTGATTATGACTGATATTTATGGCGAAAATCATCGCGCAGCACTCAGCAGGTACTTGAATAAATTTGAAATCTGCATCTCGAACCTAATCCTGGTACTTTTTTGTATTACTAACTGCAGCCTTTGAGCTTTTGTCCATTCAACCTTCTTTCTTTCGACGTTCTGTGATAGTTATTTTTTATGACAACCTTTCGACCTTTTGGCCCATCGATCCTTCGACCTTATTTTCCTAATTATATTTTAATATCGAACTTTTGTATTTTCACTTGTATTTTCGATCTTTTGTCCTAGTTATCTTTTCCATTTCGACCTTTTGACCTTTCGACCTTTTGACCTTTCGACATTTTGTCCTTTTGTTTGGCAATAAACACAAGAATATTTAGGCACGAAGCACTGGGCTGTATGACGTGGCAGATAGAGAATTGGATTTCGGATTGGGAGGAAATAATCACTAGAGCGCTTTCACTTTCACTACTTTATTCTCTACTGCTACTATTTACTTTTGGATAATTTCACTTCGCGATGTTCAAGCCTCGCGAACGCTTGTAACTTGTTCACTTTTAGAATTCAACTGACTTGCGACCGCGAACGGGTCGCATATATACCAAAAAATCTAACGTTCCAGAACCACGTGCAAGAATCTACGCGCGCGTAGAACCCACGTGACGTGTATGGAACAAACCATGATCACATTGGCTGCAGGGAGACGAGCATCGATGATAATGATGATGGCTACGGCGGCGGCGTTCGCTGCTGCTCTCACGGTTGGATCTCACGGCACTCACTCTCTCGCTGCTCGTCGCTGCTGTCCCGTCGGCTCGGGTGAGTGCGCGTACTTCGTGACGGTCATCGATGACGGCTCCGATGCGATGATTGGTGTTGGTTGCGCATCTCAGCATGCTGCTGCCCCGATGTCAATTATTCACAGGTCCGGGTGAACGTATATGTTTGCCTGTATTAGTCGATAAAAATATGTAAACATTCCGATCAGCTGATCGCGACGTCACGTTCGCCAGAAAATGCCAGAAAATTTGTTCGCAGCTTCTGGAACGTGACGTCACCTTCGGCAACTTCGTGCGATTTCGGCTTGCCGAAGTTGACATGACACGACTACTACTTCAAAATTATCATATCACAAACACCACTTTGCCCGATGGGCCTAACCTGGTGAAATTTAGAACATTGCTGCTGCCCACGTTGGAAGCGCATCTTCGCGAACACCTTTCAACCTTGTGACCGTCGACCTTATGACTTTTGACCTTTTGGCCCTCAACCTTTTGTTATAGAACCATGCTGAAAAATCATCATTTTGCAACTTGTTGAATAGATGACCGTTATAGGGCTTCAAATTGCAAGAGAGTTCGTGGGGCAATATCAGACTGGATTTATGGGTGAACGCACTACAACGGACTATATGTTCGCCAGGTGTTTCAGAAATGCTGCGAATACAACGTGCCTACACATCACCTGTTCATCGATTTCAAATCGGCGTATGATACAATCGATCGAGAACAGCTATGGCAGATTATGCACGAATACGGATTCCCGGATAAACTGACACGGTTGATCAAGGCGTCGATGGATCGAGTGACGTGCGTAGTTCGAGTATCAGGGACACTCTCGAGTCCCTTCAAATCTCGCAGAGGGTTACGGCAAGGTGATGTTCGTTCGTGCTTGCTGTTCAACATTGCGTTAGAAGGTGTAATTAGGAGATCGGGGATAAACACGAGTGAAACGATTTTCACGAAGTCCGTGCAGCTGCTTGGTTTCGCTGATGATATTGATATTATTGCTCGTAAAAAATATAAAACCGGCTACTCAGTCTTGAACTAACAAACGATGTTTATTACTTGCCCAACGTTTCGACACGGGGTTGGTGTCTTCTTCAGGGGGAACTAGAATTTAATACATTTACTAACTGGTCTGTTACATAATTTTGTCACGGTAACTTACACTAATTTCGTCGTTTTTGGTCTTATGTTTCGTCTAACTGTAACTGTCCTGTTTTTTGTTTGATGGTACATGCTGTAAAATTATTGTCGTTATTATTTTTGTCTAGTTTCTAGTCTGTACGGATCAATTTTATGGAAAACAATTATCTTACACTTATTTGGCTTGTAATACCTTCTAACGGACTATTGGCAATGGCGCAATTTTGCTAAATATTATCATCCCCTCAATTTTGTTTGAAAATTTGTTGGTAGCGAAAAGTGCCCTATCTTAATAACTACGTTTCGTCTACGGTATGGTCTTGTGTGCTCAGTGTGTATCGTTTGGTTAGATTCTTAATGCTGTGCAACACTGCTGCGTATGTGGTACTTAGCCTATCAATGTCTGTTCGTTTATTGACTGTGTGGTCTGTGTTTGTGATGTGGCACATTTCAAGGAATGGTAGTGTTATTGGTTTGTAGCTATGGTCTATAATCTCTGTTCGGTCTAGGTTAAATCTATGGTTGTGTTGTATGCAGTGTTCAATTAGAGCTGTGGTTGTTTCTATTAGTGTTTCTTTGGCTGCTTCTGTATTAGTCTGGTTATCGTTCATCAATTTGTCTAGTTTGTTTACATTACTCTTGTGTCCTGTTAGTCTTTTGCTTAGATTATTCCTAGTCATTCCAGCGTAACAACTATTACAGTCGTTGCAAGGAATCTTATAAATTACATTACTGATTTCCTCTTTTCTTGTAGGGTGTTTGACTTTCGTGTGCAGCTGGTGGATTGTCCTGGATTGTCTGGTGGTGATGTTAACGTCTGGGTAGTCCTTGGCCAGTATCTTGGTGATTCGTCGAGAAAGGGCAGGTACATAGGGTAGGGGAGACTGAGGAGACTTGATCCCTGGGGAGACTTGTTCCCCCCATATTTTCTCGGAATCAAAAACATTTTTCTTCTAGCATATTTTTTTCAAAACTACTCCTGAACAAACGACTATGTTTTGGCTACAAGTGATTTCGATTGTACATTGCATTATTTTTTAACGGCTGATGTTTTGTTTTCAGTCCTTCAGAAATTTTTTAGTCGATTCCGAAAAATCTCAATAACTTTGTGAAAATTGAACCAAATCGAGTCAAAATTTTACAGCACATAGTTTAAATAAAATACACTCAAACTTATTTATCCAAATAAGGCTGTTGTTAACATATTTTAATTAATTCGGCTTAGTATACATAACAGTGACATGGGGAGACTTGATCCCTCGAGGATTACACACACATTATACATGTGAAAAATAAAATTCTATTCGGAAGCCTCTATTTACTTGGAATTCTAGTCTATTCAACGATAAAATGTGTCAGATAATTATTACTTTAGTACAAACCAAGAAAAGGGGGATCAAGTCTCCCCATTTTTAAAATACGGCATATCTTTAAAAATTTAAGGAAATCTTACAATTTCAAACACTCCATGTTCATCGAAAATACAAGAAAACTCGAAATGAAAATGAATAGGAAGACTCTGGAATTATTTTCCCTTTAAATAAACCATGTGCTCAAAGGGGGATTAAGTGTCACCCATTTTTGAAAAATACATCATAAGACATGCCTCCATAAAAACACAGTTTTGATAACTTTAACAATAATTTAAAGGCATTCTGTTGTGTATTAACTTGCAATAGATGTTCACCTGCCATTTTGAACGGAAATCGGATCTAGTTTTGTGTTTTTTCTTAAAGTTTCAGGTAAATTAAGAAAAAGGGATCAAGTCTCCCCAGTCTCCCCTATCGATCTGTAGGTTTTCACATTTTGCGTCGTTTCAGGTTGCTCATCTGTTCGTCGGTTGTTTGTTCGTTCGGTCAGGTCGGTTGTGTGGATGCTGGGAATTGTTATAGTTTGGAGATTTTGGTCCTCATCAGTGTCGTGTGAATCTTGTGGGGGCGGTTCTAGTTGGGTGGGGTTTGCTGGCAGGATGACTGGCTGGATGGATTCGGTTGGCGTTGTTGTGGGTGGTTCGGGAGATAGCTGGCACGATGGTCGGCTGGGTGAGTTTGTTTGTGGGTGGGTTGCTGCGGGTTTGTTGATGTACAGATGGAGAAGTCTGTTGATCAGGTGTTTGGGGTAGTTGTTCATCTGGAGGTGGTGGTGGATCGTCTTCACTATTTCCTCCATTGATTTGTTGCGGGTTAGCGAACATACGCGGTGTATTAAGTTGTTCGCAACGTTAATTTTGTGCTTTGGCTGGTGAAACGAGGTGTAGTTCAGCATCCTGCCCGATGCGATCGGTTTCGCGTACCACTCTGTCGTTAGGGACTGGTCCTGGTTGCGTATGACCGTCGTATCTAGGAATGCCAGTCGCCGATCGTTTTCGCTTTCGATAGTGAACTGCAGCCTCGGTTCTACACTATTGAAGGCCTCAAGGACTAGTTGCTCGCTATTCCGTGGGATCGCCATGAAGATGTCGTCCACGTATTTCCTAAAGATTGTTATCTCAAAGGGTATAGATTGCATAGCTAGGCTGATAACCGAATCTAGGACGATGTCGGCTACTATGGGGGAGAGCGGGCTTCCCATGGCTGTCCCATACGTCTGTTTGTAGTATTGTCCCTCGAAACAGAAGAAACTGGCTTCCATACAGTACTCCACTATCTCCAGGAATAGGTCGAGGTTTATTTGGGTTTTGACCTCATTCCATCGCTCGATTATGTTTTTAATCACTAGCGATCGGGGGACGTTTGTGAACAACGACGTAACGTCGAGGGAGATCATAACGTATCCCTCTGGAAGTGTTACGTTGTTCACCTCGTCGCAGAACTCGAATGAGCTGGACGTATTGTACTGACTATGGAAGGAGTTTTGTAGGATTGCGGCAATGTATTTGGCAAGCTTGTATGTTGGAGCTGTTATGTTGGGGATGACGGGGCGAAGTGGGAGATCCGGCTTGTGCGCTTTTGGCTGTCCGTAGATTCGGGGACATATTGCATTGTTCGAGGTTAGTTCATGCGCTGTTCGGTATTCGATCAGCTTGAGGTTCCTAAGCCGTCTAACTATGCTGTTGTTACCAATTTGGTACCTGGACGTGGGATCTGACCTCACTTTTTCGTACGTGGTGGTGTCATTGACTAACGCCCGCATTTTGTTGTCGTAGTCCTCCCTCTTCATGATCACGGTCCTGTTCCCCTTGTCTGCGGACAACACGCTGTACCATCAAACAAAAAACAGCACAGTTACAGTTAGACGAAACATAAGACCAAAAACGACGAAATTAGTGTAAGTTACCGTGACAAAATTATGTAACAGACCAGTTAGTAAATGTATTAAATTCTAGTTCCCCCTGAAGAAGACACCAACCCCGTGTCGAAACGTTGGGCAAGTAATAAACATCGTTTGTTAGTTCAAGACTGAGTAGCCGGTTTTAATTAATTGTTGGAACCATACAGTCGAACCTCCAGCAGAATTGCTCGTAAATTTGAGACGATGACGGAAACGTACATCCGACTAGAGAGTGAAGCCAGGCGAATCGGATTAGTCATTAATGTGTCGAAGACAAAGTGCATTATGGCAAATGGCTCCAGGGAAGAATCACCTCGTCCGCTATCCCGAATTTCTATCGACGGTGATGAAATCGAGGCGGTTGAAGAATTCGTGTACTTAGGCTCACTGATGACCGCCGACAACGACACCAGCAGAGAAATTCAGAGGCGCATTGTGGCAGGAAGTCGTGCTTACTTTGGACTCCGTAGAACTCTACGATCGAATAAATGTTGCCGTAACACGAAGCTAACTATCTAAAAAAACGCTGATTAGACCGGTTGTTCTCTATGGGCACGAAACATGGACCCTACGTGCAGAGGACCAACGCGCCCTTGGAGTTTTTGAACGGAAGGTGTTGCGTACCATCTACGGCGGAGTGCAGATGGAAGACGGGACTTGGAGAAGGCGAATGGACCACGAGCTGCATCAGCTGCTGAGAGAACCAACCATCGTCCATACCGCGAAAATCGGGAGGCTACGGTGGGCGGGTCACGTCATCAGGATGTCGGATAGCAACCCGACTAAAATGGTTCTCGAGAGTCATCCGACCGGTACAAGAAGACGTAAGGAGCTACGGTCACCCTTACCGTATTCGGTCGGCCGAGGACCGACCCGTCGAGAGTCCGACTGCACACTAATTGCCATACCAATAAGTGATTGGGAGGCAGTGCCCGAAGCTCTCGACAATTAAAAATAACTTCCTCTCTCGCTTTGACATACATGTGCACAACAGACAATGTGTTAGATGTTCATCTAATCCCATCCGAAGGGGGTTTGGATTGTGAAAAGAAGATAACCATGTGCGATTGTGGAATCGAGTTCAGTTCTAGGCCTGCTGGCGACGGAGATAGTCGAGTGACTCCGTAGCTTGAAGGAATAGAAGTGCCCGTCTAGCGAATTGGGAGTCGTGAGTTCGAGTCTCACCGGAGTACGTGGATTTCTTTTCATAATTTCAAATCTCAATTTGTTCATCGAGCACGTGTTCTGTTGTGCACATGGATGTCAAAGCATTTTCAACAGTGTGACAATTACTAGCCAGGATTAAAGTTTTTGCACAGAACACTTTGACAAAGTTTTATCTGCACATTCTATGCTATATTTTATTACCATTGGTTGCAAAATTCATGAATTTATAATGTAGTAAGTTGAATTGCTAATGCTATATCACATTCAAATATCAACCACATTACAGATCTCGCCCTCCAGCCGCATCAAAATTTTGCGTAGTAATTTTAGACGCAAATAAAGATTTAAAAGAATGTTCCGGGCTGATGCTCTTAAATTTTAATTTTTCCAAACAACGTTGATCCATCCTACTGTAAATTTACGTCTCAGGAATCTAAAATGGTGTGATTTGATGAGATCGCTTTAGTTTTTTTAGGTTTTTGGTTCTCTTACACATATCTATCGCTTGCAATCATTTAGTTCACTTTCGTAATTTCGCTAAAGCACCCAACGCTGCTTCTGCAACACCACCGGTAGCCTCTTATGTAATCTGAGTATATTTTGTATTGCTTACGAGACCCCCGGAAATGATTCCGTAACACTACCGGTATATTCAAATGTGATCTGAGTTTATGAAAACTGTTAATCAGGTTACCCGGAACTAAAAACACTACCAGGTGTAACTTCTGTGGACTGTGCCTATTTTCTTATCATCCATGCATCAGGTTACTGACAAAAAAGCGATTTGATGTACCGCAAGCATGGGTTTGATTCACTTTTATGTATGTCCACTTCCAGTGGGACACCCTTAATCGGTTCCGGAAAATTTACATGGTTCATTTTTACATTTGACCAATTCCGGCGGGACACCTGAAACCGGTTGTGGAATATTATCGGTGGTCTCTAACGTAATCTGAGCTGGTTTTCTTAAAAACCTTTCATCAGCTTACCGAAAAAACCGCGGTTTTAAGAAGCGCATGCATGGAGTTGGGTTCCCTTCTACATTTGACCACATCCAGAGGGACACCGGGAACCGATTCCGGGACACTACTAATTTCCCCAAGCATGATCTGAGATTTTTTTTCTTGGTAACCGTTCATCAGGATACCTTAAAAGCCATTTGATGTGTCGCGAATATTTTTTGGTTCTCTTTTACATTCGGCTACTTTCAGCGAGATACCTCAAATCGATTCCGGAACACTATCAGTAGTTTCTAATGTAGGCATAGCTTATTTTCTTGCTGATCGTACAAGTTATCCAAAAGGCCGTGATTTGATGTGTCGCATGTATGATTTAGGCCACTTCCGGCGGGACACCAGGAACCGGTTCCGGGATACTACCGGTTCAGATATGATCTGAGACTATTTTCCTGCTTACCGTTCCTCAGGTTATTGAAAAAGCGGCGATTTGATGTGTCGCATGCATGGGTTTGTTTCACTTTTATATTTGGCCACTTCCGGTGAGACACCCGGAACCGGTTCTGCAACACTACCGGTACAGATATAGTCTGAGACTATTTTCCTATTTATCGTTCATCAGGCTCTAGAAAAAGCTGCGATTTTATGTGTCACATGCATGGGTTTGGTTCACTTTTATTTGTTCACTTCCGGCGGGATACCCGGAACCGGTTCCGGAACACTACCGGATCAGATATGGTCTGAGACTATTTTCCTGTTAACCATTCATCAGGTTACATAAAAAGCGGTGATTTGATGTGTCGTATGCATGGGTTTGTTTCACTTTTACATTTGGCCACTTACAGTGGGACACCCGGAACCGGTTCTGGTATGCTACCGGTTTAGATATGGTCCGAGACTATTTTCCAGTCTACCGTTCATCAGGTTATACAAAAAGCTGCAATTTGATGTGTCGCATGCATGGGTTTGGTTCATTTTTATATTTGGCCACTTCCGGCGGGACACCCAGAACCGGTTCCGGAACACCACCGGTTCAGATATAATCTGCGACTATTTTCCTGATTACCGTTCGTCAGATAATCGAAAATGCCGTGGTTAGATGGGTCGCATGCATGGGTTTGTTGCATTTTCATATCTGGCCCCTTCCTGGGGTACCGCCCAAGAAACAGAATTAGTTGAATAACTGTTTCTTTAGCTAAAGTTTGATCAAGAGTGGTTTGTTCAATTCTTGTACAGCCAAAATGTTTGTTGGGCGGTCCGGAACACCTAAATGGCCATAACTCCGGAACGGCTGGACCGATTCAAACCATTTTCAATAGGAAACAATGGGACAATATTCCGCGTCGATTGAAAACAAAAGCGTTGAAATCGGATGATACATATTTACTATCCAAAAGTGAGGTGACATTTTTGTACACATACACACATACACACGCACACACATACATACACACACACATACATACACACAGACATCATCTCAACTCATCGAGCTGAGTCGATAGGTATATAAGACTTGGCCCGCCGGGGGTTCTATCAAAATTTCATTTTTGGAGTGAACATATAGCCTTTCGGTACACCTTGGTGTACGAGAAAGGCAAAAAACAGAAGCTGATGAACATCTAAACACAAATATTACAGAGTTTGTTTTAGCACCACAATAAAAAGCAGGAAATACACCAGAATTACTACAGTACCCGATATAGGTTTTGAAATAAACTTTCCGGAGAAATCCCGAAGATCCCAACTTCCGAGAAATATTAAACATCATATCACATCATAGGGGCTGTCCATAAACCACGTGGTCATTTTTTTGGGACTTCTCAACACCCCCCCCCCCCCCCCCGCGTGGTCATTAGTCCATTCAAATTTTTTTATTTGTCCATACAAAATGGTCACTGGCCAAACCCCCCCCCCCCACCCCCCCTCATGACCACGTGGTTTATGGACAGCCCTATATTTCCTTCCAACCAACGGGATCGAACTTTCCGCAACCGCACACATAATCCAATTGGAAGTTTGTCCAAAGCCGCGGCTGCAATACCGAACAACCAAGCTTGTAATTTATCCCTCAGCTACCCACCGACCGGGAACGCAACTTCATCCAGGATTCACGTTCAGCCCCACATCCCCGTAGCGTAGCATCCGTCCGGAAATTATCGAGAAAAGTCATATTTTACCGCACCCGTGCCGGGAGGTACCATAGCACGCGGAGCTGAGCGCAGAGCGAATGAAGTTGCAAGTTGCAACCACCACCACGAGGCGATGCAAGGATGCACTTTTGCGCGCAACTATCCAATGTGCAACTGCAACGCGATGAGGACGGCGACGGCGTAAACGACTCTTAGGTAAGAAGGGGAGCGCGAATTTCTTGGTTTTAATAACATGTTAGCTCGAGTTCCACCACCATCGTCGGATGCATGGGATGCCCCACCTCCTGAGCGGGAAAGGCTTGTGTTGAGGTGTTCTCTGGATGCAGGTTAGTTCACTTTTTTTGGGAGGGGCCGTGTGAAATGCGCTTTTGAGGGAAGAACATCTGTCCAAGTACTATTTCAGGACCTTCTGCATACAAATCAGAGGCTGTGGTTATTAGATCCATATAGAGCTCATGTAGCCGATGCGGTAAGCGCACGAGTATTCAGTAAGATCATACTGAGGATGACTCAAAAACGCCGTTTCTATAAGCTAAACATTGGAGTCGCCTTTCACCCCGCATCCCCGCAGTACGCGCACATCTTTCCCAATGCAGGACGCGTAAGCGGAAGTGAAAGATATTAAACTTTATGAAATTTCATAAAAGTTCATTTTCTGCCCTGGCTGACTTTCGCCGGTTAACGGCGACGCCAACCTTCCATCGCGTTGTTGGTTTGTGTCGAGCCCGCACGCGGTCGTCGGTGTGGTGGAAATGGTGGCAATGGAGCGCGGAGTGGGAATCCGTGTGGCAATGCTTCGCATTATTGTTACCGGATCGGATGCGAAAGAAAACTAATAAGTGCAAACATGCGTTGCATTGTACTGACTGTAATGAAAAATTCTTCGATAAATCACACGGTTTCCCCTTATTGCACCATGATGGCTGCCTGGACTGGAGGATCATAATTACACTGGTCTGCAAAGACGGAGAAGTTTGACCAGGAGTATTAACTGATTTTGGATATAATTTACATTCATATGCATTTGACTGGATTTCTCCATGAATATAAATATGAACAGTTCCAGGAGTTCCAAACTGTTCTGAAATACAGTCCATCAAATCTACATGAGTAATTGTGTTCGTTTTGGCAACAAATTGTTACATTGCGTAATATGCTGTAATCCGCGAGTCTTCGGCAAACCCGGAAGCCACTCCTTGACATTATCAAGACAATGCAGGTTATCCAAACTAACATGGAGTTCAAAACCTCAGATCTATACTTGGGGGGGTTGAGAAGTCCCAAAAAAATGACCACGTGGTTTATGGACAGCCCCCTTCCACTGATGATGCGCCTTCGTATTTCACGGCTCACGTTATTGTCAGCCGTTAGCAAGGAACCGAGGTAGACGAATTCTTCTACCACCTCGAAAGTATCCCCGTCTATCGTAACATTGCTGCCAAGGCTTGTCCTGTCTCGCTCAGTCCCACCTACCAGCATGTACTTTGTCTTAGCCGCATTCACCACCAGTCCGACCTTTGCTGCTTCACGTTTCAGGCGGGTGTACTGTTCTGCCACCGTTCCAAATGTTCTAGCAATAATATCCATGTCATCCGCAAAACAGACAAATTGGCTGGATTTCGTGAAGATCGTACCCCGGCTGTTGAGCCCGGCTCGTCGCATAACAACTTCCAGGGCGATGTTGAATAGTAGGCAGGAAAGTCCATCACCTTGTCGCAGTCCCCGTCGGGATTCAAATGAACTGGATAGTTCACCCGAAATCCTTACGCTGTTCTGCACACCGTCCATCGTTGCTCTTATCAGTCTAGTCAGCTTCCCGGGAAAGCTGTTCTCGTCCATGATTTTCCATAGCTCTGTGCGGTCGATACTGTCGTATGCCGCTTTGAAGTCGATGAACAGGTGATGCGTTGGGACCTGGTATTCACGGCATTTCTGGAGGATTTGCCGTACGGTGAAGATCTGGTCCGTTGTCGACCGGCCGTCGATGAAACCGGCTTGGTAACTTCCCACGAACTCATTTACTTTAGGTGAAAGACGACGGAAGATGATCTGGGATAGCACTTTGTAGGCGGCATTCAAAATGGTGATCGCTCGAAAGTTCTCACACATTAACTTGTCGCCTTTCTTGTGGATGGGACAGATTATCCCTTCCTTCCACTCCTCCGGTAGCTGTTCGGTTTCCCAGATCTTGACTACTAACTGGTGCAGACAGGTGGCCAACTTTTCCGGGCCCATCTTGATGAGTTCTGCTGCGATACCGTCCTTACCAGCCGCTTTGTTGTTTTTGAGCTGGTGGATGGCCTCCTTAACTTCCCTCAGCGTGGGAGTTGGTTCGTTCCCGTCCTCTGCTGCACCAACATAGTCATTTCCTCCGCTGCCTTGGTCCTCCGTGCCTACATTCTCTTCGCCATTCAGGTGCTCGTCGAAGTGCTGCTTCCACCTTTCGATCACCTCACGTTTGTCCGTCAGGAGGCTCCCTTCCTTATCCCTGCATATTTCGGCTTGCGGCACGTAGCCTTTGCGGGATGCGTTGAGCTTCTGGTAGAACTTGCGTGTTTCCTGTGAACGGCACAGCAGTTCCATTTCCTCGCACTCCGCTTCTTCCAGGCGCCGCTTTTTCTCCCGGAAGAGACGGGTCTGCTGCTTCCGCTTCTGTCTGTATCGCTCCACATTCTGTCGGGTTCCATGCTGCAGCATTACCGCCCGCGCTGCATCCTTCTCCTCCAGAACCGCTCTACACTCCTTGTCGAACCAATCGTTTCGTCGACTCCGTTCTACGTACCCGATAGTGCTCTCGGCTGCGTTGTTGATGGCTGCTTTGACTGTACTCCAGCAGTCCTCTAGAGGGGCCACATCGAGCACACCCTCGTCCGGCAACGCTGCCTCGAGATTCTGCGCGTATGCGGTGGCGACATTCGGTTGCTTCAGTCGCTCTAGATCGTACCGGGGCGGCCGCCGGTAATGTACGTTGTTAATAACGGAGAGTTTTGGGCGCAGTTTAACCATCACCAGGTAGTGATCAGAGTCGATATTAGCGCCACGATAGGTCCTGACGTCGATAATGTCGGAGAAGTGCCGTCCATCAATCAGAACGTGGTCGATTTGCGATTCCGTTTGTTGTGGTGATCTCCAGGTGTAACGATACGGGAGGCTGTGCTGGAAGAAGGTGCTACGAATGGCCATGTTCTTGGAGGCGGCGAAATCGATGAGGCGTAGGCCATTTTCGTTCGTCAGCTGGTGGGCGCTGAACTTTCCAATCGTCGGTCTGAATTCCTCCTCCTGGCCTACCTGAGCGTTTAGATCCCCTATGATGATCTTGACGTCGTGGTTTGGGCAGCGGTCGTACTCGCGTTCGAGCTGCGCGTAAAATGCGTCTTTGTCATCATCAGTGCTTCCGGAGTGTGGGCTGTGCACGTTTATTATGCTAATGTTGAAGAATCGGCCCTTGATCCTCAACCTGCACATTCTTTCGTCGATCGGCCACCAACCGATCACGCGCCTCTGCATGTCGCCCATCACTATAAAAGCTGTTCCCAGCTCACGTGTGTTGCCGCAACTCTGGTAGATGGTATGATTACCTCTAAACGTTCGCACCATAGATCCTGTCCAGCACACCTCCTGCAGCGCTACGATTCCGAACCCGCGGTCCTTCAGTATATCGGCGAGTATGCGGGTGCTCCCGATGAAGTTGGGAGATCTGCAGTTCCACGTACCGAGCTTCCAATCGCAAGTCCCTTTTCGTCGCTGTGGTCGTCGCCATTGGTATCGGTTCGCATTCTTCTCTTGCTGATTTTCCGGTGCTAGTCTTTTTTACGGCTGGCTCGCAGGGCCTGACACCAACCCACTAACCCAGGGAGCTGGGCTTACCTTCCCGGAAGTTACGGGTTCTGCATTGGCATTTCCTCGAACTACAGTGCTAAATAGCTAGGCTCGAGCGCCAGTCTTCGCCGGGGGTGGTGTTTTTAATGGGCGCCCAGGAGATAATATTTTACCTGAGCTTCCACCCCCGGTAAGGTAACCGCTGACAACGATAGCCGCAGAGAAATTCAAAGACGCATTGTGGCAGGAAATCGAGCTTACTTTGGACTCCGCAGAACTCTACGATCGAACAAAATTCGCCGTCACTCGAAGTTAACTATCTACAAAACGCTGAATAAACCGGTAGTCTTCTGCGGACACGTGCAGAGGATCAACGCGCCCTTGGAGTTTTCGAACGGAAGGTGTTGCGTACCATCTACGGCGGAGTGCAGATGGAAGACGGGACTTGGAGAAGGCGAATGAACCACGAGCTGCATCAGCTGCTAAGAGAACCAACCATCGTCCATATCGCGAAAATCGGGAGGCTACGGTGGGCGGGTCACGTCATTAGGATGTCGGATAGCAAACCGACTAAAATGACTCTAAAGAGACATCCAACCGGTACAAGATGAAAGGAGACGACTCCTATGTACATCAGAGGACGCTCAGGCCCTAATCTGACTGGTATGGTGCGGTACTAGACCTGCTTGAAGTCCTATATTAGTTATCTATTTAACAAGTTGCAAAATGATGTTTTTTCAGCATGAGTCGTACATTTATCCAACGACACCTTCCTAATAGCAGAACAGTTCTGATACTTATTACTACCTCGAAAGCATCTCCTAATCTTTATTCATACACCTAGTTGATTGCGAAACACAACTTTTCGCTATCAAAAATGTTCTCTAGCTGCTGTAGATCCTATATTCTTAACTTAATAATAGTTTGGATGACCTACAACATCGCAACAGAGATTGAAATGTTTACTAAGTTTCCTGAAACACTTTTGTGACGTCCTAAAACGCTTCTGAGACTCCTTGGAACTCCCCGGAGGCCCCCTGAAACTCCCCTGAGATCTTATAAAGCGCCCTTGAGACCTATTGACTGAAATACCATGGAACCCCCTGAAGTCTCGTTGTGCTTCCGATACCCCATCAAATACTCTGAAACACTTCTAAGACTCCATGGGACTCCATCTGAAAACTTCCGGAATCCTCTGAAACGCCCCTGAGATCTCGTAGTACCTAATAAAAAAACGTACCACCACTGGGTCGCGCCGGGATCCCATAGAATGCTTTTGAGATCCCCCAAAATGCCCCTAACACCCCCAGAAAACCTCCTGATACTCCTCTGATGTCCTCCTAAATGCCCCTGAGTTCCTCTGAAGTACCCTACAGACTACATAAAATCTCCAAGAGGCTCCATGAGACCCTCTGAAGCTCCTTGAGTACTCCTGGAACACCTTTGAGAGCCCCTCGTATCCCCTGAGACCCACTGAAACGCCCCTGAGACCTCCAAACACTCCAGGTCGATTAAGGTTCCGTTCGGGAAATTTTCTTGACTTCCCTTGAACATAGTGTAACATTGTTCTTACCTCGCAATATACCAATTCATGCAATGGCAGGCAAAGGAAGCCCTTCAATTATGAACTGTAGAAGTGCACAAAGAACACTGAATTGAAAAGAACCCCACCAAGTTCCAGTGGGAACGTAGACCCACAAATAAGAAGAAGAACACCTACAGAAATTCCTCCGAAACCCCCTGTGACTCTTTTGAGACGCCCCAGAGACCACCTAGAACGCCAATTTAGTTGCCTGAAACGCCACTGAGGCATCTGAAACCCCATGGAACTTTTGAAACTCCCCAGAGACCTTTTGAAGCGCCTCTGAGACCCCATGGGCCCTCTTAGAATCCCTTAACCATTTGGAGCCGGAGGGGTCATATATGCCCCCAACATTTTCTATGTTCTATGGCTGTATAAATTCACCCATTCGATTAAACAGAATACTGTACTCGGCAAAGTTGTTGCAAATTGAGTCCTTTATTGGGGAAAAATAAGAATATTTGTATTTGGGACTTCATTGATAACCTAGAACATCCTGAACACCATGAAATTTGAAAAAACGAAATAAATGACATACCAGTTGTTCTAAAAGCTGAACTTGGATGTGGGTTACGTTTATATGTATTCATTTAGACTTCTTCAAGAATATCAAAAAAGTGTTTTATATTCTGGGATGCTCTAGGTCAGCGGTTTTCAGATCGTGCACCGCGGTGCACTTGGTGCATCACGAAGCCATGACAAGTGCACCGCAGCACTTCAGAAAAGTCTTGCATATTTAGGTTTGAATTTCAATTCATTACGTATATCATGAAAAATAATTGGACTTCATTAGAACAACTGACTATTGTAAGGTATCCCAAGGGATTGAGAGCAATATTTCCATTATTTCAGCTGGCGATTTAACCTTGAATCCAGCAAAAACCATCTCAGATATACGCGAAGAGTCATGAAACAAGTCTGCCAAAACTTTCCTAATAAATATCATATTTTTCCAAGACTTCGTAATGGATGTTCACAAGCACCTACCCTACAAGGCATTTGCAATGTATCTTCAATGACTGCGCTAAAAAAATCTCAGAAGAAATCTTACTAATATTTCTGTGGCTTTGCTTAATACCACAGAAGAAATCTATCACTGATCTCGAAATCAGGTTAACACACAACTCTTTCCGAATTGATAAGAGTGCCTGGATGGAATTTATCAAAAATATTGTCAATATATGCCATAGTTCTAAAAATAAAGCTGCCAAGTGTCATGCTAGAAATTTTTCAAAAATCCAGTAAAAGTCTTAGAAAAACGTCTACCAAAAATTTTCTAGTGGCGATTTCCTAACCTCAAACCTACCTGTCCAACGAACGTAAATTCGTGAATTTTATCATCAAATTAGCTCGTAATTTGCAGAAAATCACGAGAATGGTCGTTTCCGTCCATTTTCAATTGGATTCGGATCCTGAATTCTCCGTAAATTCCAGTTTTAGAGTCGTTGAAGAGGTAAAATTGAGGCTACGAGACGCTACTACTAGAAATAATTCAGTAGTCTTGGAAGGACTTCACCGAGGTTCTTAAAAACAAAACACCTCAACAGCTCAAGATTTCATTCAGCATTTATAAAAATCTTGTCTGAAAGTTTCCAGAAACATTCTGAGCAAGAGGTATTTTAAGTCGAATAACTGTGTCACTTCACTATGCTCCGATAAGTGATGAAAAAACGTAAGCCAGTATCATAATTGGTGGGGGAAAAACTAATCACGAGTGTATGCACCTTGGAATTGCTATGAAAAATTCGACAGCTTTTTGACAAATTTGGAATTGTTTTTTTTCTAACAATAATGAACATGTGCACCACGGAGTGATTTATTTCCAAAAAGTGCACCGCGAGCCGAAATGTCTGAAAACCCCTGCTCTAGGTGTTCCAAACTGTCCTATAGGGAAGTCCTTGAAATCTACTTGAGTAATTATATGTATTTTCGCCAAAAATAATATCATTGCATAACCAACTGGGATCCGTGAAGCTCCTGACATCTACAATGACATTTATAGATACTATAGGGATCTTCCAGGTCAGACCATATCTGTTATACTGAGTAACGCTGCATAATCAACCGCAGTTACTGGAGCAATATGAAGTTTACTAACTTATTATAAACCTTTTGGACATTCAGGGCCGTCCAAACTGTTCTATAATGAAGTACTTCAAATCTACAAGAAAAACTTTATGTGTTTTCGCCATAAATAATAGTACATATTGCATAATCTGCTGGGATCCGCGAAGCACTTGAAATATCAAATGTCATTTAAAGACACTACAGGGATCTTTCAGGTCAGTCAAACTACTTTGGAGTTCATGACTTCAGGTGTACACTCGTCACAGTATCCATATCTGTTATACTGAGTGCCGCTGCATTACCAACCGTAGTAACTGGAGCAATCTGAAGTCTACTAGCTTATTATAAACGTTTACGACATTCAGGGTCGTCCAAGCTGTTCTATAATGAAGTACTTCAAATCTACAAGAAAAACTTTATATGTTTCGCCATAACTAATTGCATAGCATAGTCTGCTGAGATCCGTGAAGCTCTTGAAACCTCAAATGTCATTTAGAGACACTATGGAAATATTAGAGGTCATTCAAACTATTTTTGAGTTCAGAAATTCAGATCTACACTCGTAATATCTCGGAAGCTATATCTGACATATTGAGTAACGTTTCATAATCAATCACGGTGACTAGACCAATCTGAAGCTCACTATATATTATTATGAGCCTTTGGGACATTGAGGGTCGTCCAAACTATTCTGAAGTTTAGCTCTTCATAGTAACAGTAGTTATTCTCACAATGAACTATAAACTGTAATCTGTAATCCCCCTGGCATATCATGAGTCATTTTAAGATAGTGTTGAGATATTGAAAATCAACAACACTGTTCCGAAGATCATAGGTTTAGGTCTACATTTGTGATAATAATTTCTGCCACTACGTTAAGTAGTATTACATAATCCATTGTACTTGCCATAGCATTTATACGAACAATAAGCGTTGTTATACATTTTTGGGATATTATGGGCTTCCTTACTGTTATGAAGCTTAGTTGATGAAAACAACCACTGTAACTTTCAGAAGACGTACTGGTGATAGATTACAAATCGTAGCTTTGTATAATGAAAGAAGTTACATTTACACCCGCAAACCTTAAGATCTAAACTGAAGAACTGTTTGGATGACCTGGGATATGCTGACTGATCTGATATTGTCTATTAACCTTTCAGAAGACTTACTGGACATGATAGATTACAAATCGTAACTTCGTATAATGAATGAAGTTACCGTTATCCCCGCAGACTTTAGGATCTACACTCAAGAACAGTTTGGATGACCTAGGATATCCTGCCTGATCTGATAACCTCTATAAACTTACTGGACATGATAGATTACAAATCGTAGCTTTGTATAATGAAAGAAGTTATCGTTACACCCATTGACTTAAGCATTTAAACTCAAGAATAGTTTGGATGACCTAGGATATCCAGAAAAAATATTCTTCATAATATTCTACCGATTTGATGCTATTGGCCACCAAAACTACAGAAAAACGTAGAGAAATCTCTATAATAACGCTTGGAAAAAATGCGGCTTCAAAGGGTTAAGGCGTGCAAAAACACCCTGTGACACCCTAAAGTTCCTCTGTGGCA
Organism: Aedes albopictus; assembly: GCF_035046485.1. Taxonomy (NCBI): domain Eukaryota; kingdom Metazoa; phylum Arthropoda; class Insecta; order Diptera; family Culicidae; genus Aedes; species Aedes albopictus. The sequence goes on from NC_085136.1 coordinate 83,834,892, forward strand.
TCTTCTGGAACTCCTTTGGAAACTACGTAGATAGCTTGAAGCACACATGAGGCCCCCGGAATTATATTGAGCCCCTTGAAAAGCCCCTGAGAATCCCAGTCAGATACAGATACAGATAATTGAAACTCTTTGAAAGGCCCTGAGACCCTGAGACACCCAGACACCCTGAGGAGGGATTCCTGAGACTCCTGGAGTCCCCTAAAATCCCTTGTGGCCCCTTGAAATGCTCTCTGACCCCCTGAAACTCCACTTAGGACTCCTGGTACCCTCTAAAACACCCCTGGTACCCCCCTGAACCGCTCCTGAGACCCGTAAAAACGCCTTCGAGCCTCTCTACTGAAACACCACTTAAGCGGCCATGAGACCCCCTAAGCCCCTTGGAACGCTTCTGAGATCCCCCTGAAATGCCCTTCAGACCGCCTTGAATCACCCACTGAGACGTCCCTGTAATCTCCCAACGTCCTCTAGTCACCGTTGCCAAAGTTACCGTCATATTTTTGCCTTTCTCGTACACTAAGTGTACTGGAAAGGCTATATGTTCACTCCAAAAATGACTTTTTGATAGGAGGCCCGGAGAGTCGAGTCACATATACCAATCAACTCAGCTCGACGAATTGAGGTGATGTCTGTGTGTGTGTATGTGTGTATGTATGTGTGTGTGTATGTGTACAAACGAACTCACGTCACTTTTCGGCAGTAAATCTCAACCGATTTTAATGACCGACGGTTCATTCGACGCGGAATCTGGTCCCATTGTTTGCTATTGAAGATGGTTCGGATCGGTCCGGCCGTTCCGGAATTATGGCCATTTAGGCGTTCCGGTTCGGTACCCCAGGAAGGGGCTAGATATGTAAACGCAACAAACCCACGCATGCGACACATCAAACCACGGCATTTTTGATAATATGATGAACGGTAAGCAAGAAAATAGTCTCAGACCATATCTGAACCGGTAATGTTCCGGAACCGGTTCCGAAGGTCCCACCAGAAGTGGCCAAATATAAAAGTGAACCAAACCCATACATGCGACTCATCAAATCGCAGCTTTTTCAATAACCTGATGAACGGTTAACAGGAAAATAGTCTCAGATAATATCTGAACCGGTAGTGTTCCTGAACCGGTTCCGGGTGTCCCGCCGGAAGTGGACAAATATAAAAATGAAACAAACCCATGCAAGCGACACGTCAAATCGCGCCCTTTGCGATAACCTGATGAACGGTTAGCAAGAAAATGGTTTCAGATCACATAAGAAACTACCGGTGTTCTAAAACCGGTTCCGGAGGTCCCGCCGGAAGTGGCCAAATATAACAGTGAAGCAAACCCAGGCATGCGACACATCAAGTCGCGGCTTTTTCAATAACTTGATGAATGATAAGCAAGAAAATAGTCTCAGACAACCTAAGATTCTACCGGTAGTGCTCCGGAACCGGTTCCGTATGTCACGCCAGATGTGGCCAAATATAAAAGTGAACCAAACCCATGCATGCGACACTTCAAATCGCGGCTCCTTAGGCGACCTGATTAATGGTTAGTAAAAAAGAGTTTTAGACCATATTTGAGGCAACAGGTGGTGTTCCGGAACCGGTTCCGGGTTCCCTCCGGAAGTGGCCAAATATTATTTTTTTTTGTCTTTATTAACGAGATTTTTAACTCGAAGCTAGTTCATGGGACCCTTCCCTTCCCTTCCGAAGGAAGAACCTACGTTTTGTGAATATGTCGGGAGTGGGATTCGATCCCAGGCCCTTGGCATGATAGTCTTGTGTTCTAACCATTAAACCAGGCCCGCTCCACTGCGACACATCAGGTAACCTGATGAACGGTTAGCAAGAAAATAGTTTCAGACCATATTTGGGACAACCGATGGTGTTCCGAAACCGGTTCCGTGTGTTCCGCTGGAAGTGGCCAAATATAAAAGCGAACCAAACCCATGCATGCGACACGTCAAATCGCGGATTTTCCGATAACCTGATGAACGGTAAGCAAGAAAATAGTCTCGAACCACATAAGAAACTACCGGTAGTATTCCAAAACTAGCGTTGGGTGCTTCGTCGGAATTCAAAAGTGAGATAAATTAAAGTAAGCGATAGATATCTTGACAAAACTAAGACGATCTCATCCAATCACTCCATTTCAGATTCCTGAGGTGTAATAATGCAGAAGGATGGGTCAACGTTGTATGGGAAAATTAAAATTTAATCGTAATAACTCCGAACAAACTTTTTCAATTCTCTTTCGTGTCTAAAATGACTGCGTAAAATTTTTGTGCGACTGTTTACTCCCTCACGCACTGTAATGTGGTTGAAAGTTGAATGGGATTCAGTATGAAAAATTTCAGTTACTTGCATGTTTTTGTCAAATTTTACATGCATCTTGTAGCCAATGATAATAAAATATAGCGTGTGTAGAAGTGAGTAGAAAATACTTTGTCAAAAATCGTTAAGGTATCTGTGTTTGTGAAAAAGATGTATCGTCTTGGTGTTGATCGGCCTCCAGTGATAGTGAAGGAGATCAAGCTGTCAACTGAGAGGTCTGATATTTTTCAGCTCTGCCTGTACGTTGAACATAACGTCGGAATATGTGCCATCAATAAGTTTAAATCTTGTACCGACTTTTCGAACCCTCTATGAATGAGTGTAATCAGTTTCGTACCTTTTAATTCCGCCCTATGTTGCTTATCCTTTAACAGATACGCGTATTTCGACTACCACTTGTAATTTAAGTGGATAACTGACACTGAGGAAGATTACAAGTGGTAGTCGAAATACGCGTATCTGTCAAAGGATAAGCAACATAGGGCGGAATTAAAAGGTACGAAACTGATTACACTCATTCATAGAATAAGTTTAAAGTCAATTCAATGATGGCTTTTGTGAGATATAAGATGTACTGAATAAAGCTGTGATAAAGAGAATGATCACAGCAGGCGATATAGCGCATTTGAATGTGATGCGAACTGTCAAGTAGACAATGTTAGCATCCCTGCTTGCGTAGCAACAACTCCAGGCGTCACCCAACCGCGCTCACTCTTGCCACTTGCGAACCAACGTCAGCCTGGGTAAGTTGTGTGTGTTGCACGTGAGGAGTGATTCCTTCCCAGAGAAATCCTAAACTCCACAGCTCTGATAAAATTCTAAGTAAAGTATTCTCATGATTCAGGAACATTTCAGATAACGTCAACGGAAACGTCATGAGTACATATTCGACGAGAAAGGCACTATCACCACTAGGTGGATCAATCCGGGTTTTTTCTGTGCACATTATTGGCTCCGAATAGCTTCTCCTTCAAAAAGAACCATAAAAAGGTGTATTAATTTAAAATGCATAATAATATCCTGCATATAAAGAAGTTTCAATACAGTTGGATAACAATCCCGTTCAGTGATTCCATAGAAAATGTGCCGTGATGTGATTCCCAAAACATTTTTAAAACTGATGGAATTGTTCCATTAGGGTGACAAAGATCACCCTTGCCTAAAAATCGTTTTTTCGTTTTTTGTTTTTTTTTATAATGTACGTTTTCCTTAATTTATAACATTGTTGATTTTATAAATTTGCCGATTTGCAACTTCCCAAAATGCTAAGTTAGGTGCACCACGATAACGTAGTGTACGTTCAGCGATCCTGTCTGGGTCATACTGATCCCAGTATCCAACTAGGGTACAATTTATTTATATCGATTTGAACATAATGTAAAATACTTTTTAGATAAAATAGAAATGTACAAGGAACAAAATAAGTATTTTTTTTTTGTTTTCATGATTTGTACTAAGACAGATAAGTAGTGCCTATATGTTTTAATATTTTTCCTTGAAAATTTTGAATTTTCCGAAATCAACCTCAAAATAATAACCGTAGAAATTTCCAAAACCAAAGGCAATTTCCAGAGAAATTTCCAGGAAAAATGTTGATGGCACCCTCGAAAAATCGCTGAGAGAAATTTCAAAGACATCGCCAGAGAATTTCTTAATTAGTTTGCTGACGAAATTGTAGTAAAAAATCAGAAAAATAAAAAAAAAAAACAGATGAATTCCCAAATAACTTTCCGAAGGAATGTATTCAGGACTTATGTAGGAAATTCAAACAAATCTCAGGATAATTAAAAAAACACGACAAAAACTGCAAAAATAATTGCCAAAGATTTTTCCAAAGGTAATGACGAAGATTTTTTTTATACAGGTTTTGGACGAAGAAATGCCCATAGTAATTCCTTTAGGAGTCATTTTTTCAAATAATGTAAAACTGGTTTAAGAAGAAAATACAGAAAGGATCCTCAAAAGGACTGCTGACGGAATCCCCAGATAAAAAGAAGTTGCCAAAGAAATTTCCAAAAGAGTTTCCAAACAAAAAACACGCTAAAGGAATCTTCAAATGAATTGTAGAATGAGTTTCCCTAGAAATTGCCAAAAATTATCGCGATAACTTTAACAAAAAAAAAAAAATTAAATTTCTCTCTCTCTCAAAAATTTCCATAGGAATTATCACAAAAAATCCTAAGAAGTTCCAAAAAAAAATAGCCGAGGAAATATTTTAAGTAATTATCACACTTTTTATTTTAGTATTAAATTATGAAAATTTTCTAAGGGTCATTCAAGCCTACCCTCTTCATGACATTTTTTATTTGTAAAGTCACTTAATTCACAGTCCAATTTGTGAACAAATAATATCAATTTTTCCTCGACTAATATGCTCAAGCTCCATGATAATGCTATAACATCGCCAAGCGAACATCACCATAAAAGCTAAGCACGGACAAACACCTTATTCGACCTTCTATAAAAGGGAAATTTCTGAGTGCTTTCGGTATAAATTTAAATTTGGCTCCGCTCTCCAATGCTCTTGAGTTACCGACGAATGAGAACTACCTGGTTTTTAAATTGTGCAGCTAGGCAATGCACTGTAACATGCAGTGATTTGTAAACTGCCTAAAGTTATTTAAAACAAAGAGAATTCTTTGTCCTGCGGATATTACGCAGTAGTTTAAAACTATAGTTTGGGCAACTTGGCCCACTACAATAGCTTGTCACTTGAGTAGTGATACTTGATTTGTGCGGACGCATAAGTACCTAGTGCAACCGTTATTAGAAAGCCATAGGTGTTACCAAATAGTTCTGAAGTGTGACAAAATAGTAATCTATTTGAAGTACCTAGAGAACAGCTACTAAATTGTAATTGGTGAGACTTCATTTGTAAATTGAAAAGTCATTACACAATTCATACTAATCTGTTTCAATTGTAGTATATGATACGGTACTAAATAGTCACGCGTGTAATCGCTTATTGTGATTTAAGTTTGTAAATTACAAGGTAAGCCAAGATCAGAGCTAGTAAGTACAAGTATTATAAGAATATGTTGCAGGAAATTCCCTACAACGTAGGGTGGTTGTGTAGGCTTGCACCAGAGCACCAACCGAACCACGTGCTGCACCGGTTTTTGCGCGCTCCGTTCGTGAGAACCTCTCGTCGACGCTCTCGCTTTTGCAACCCAAAGCCACTCACTATCCACACGCATAGAACTGCTCGAACGCCAGCGACGACTATTCGAAGACGGAAAACAAGTCGTCCGTTTCTCCGGTGGACCGTTTTTGCACACCGACCGTCTTCAGGGGACCTCACGTACCAGTGGTTCCCTAGTTGGTAGCCAAGGAGCAGTCAAGTATTTGGAAATTTTATCTGCGGGTGTGAGTTTCACGTGCGAACGAAAGTCGAGCGATCGATGAATAGCCCTATGAACACGTGGAGTGCAGCCAATACCGACCCACACCCGCAAGTACCCTTTAGAAGAAGAGATAGATTAAGGGAAGAATTAGCTAGCGATAAGAGAGTGTTGTGCACGAATTGGACCAATAAAGATTTTTTTCTAAAACTTCGTGCACTGGTTCCAAAAACGGGCACATATTCGGCACTTTTCCAAAATCGCTACTGAAGTGAGCTTTTAGATTATTTTTTTTTTTTTTTAATTTCATTGAATTTTTCTAATTTTCGTGGGTAAAGAGTTCTCTCAATTTACAGGGGCTAAACAGGTGAGTTGGGTCATTTTTTGGGAGCTCAAGAATTAGTCAGTGTGTTTGAGCCATTCAAAGACTCGCCCTAGAAGAGGGTCTCAAAGCCGGGACCTAAACAGCATCAGCAGTCTTCCTAAACCCAGGAAGTGGCGCATAAGCTGCTGTTTGTGGTAAGCTTAAACATTACGTTACATATTGTAGAACTCCCAAGTTATTTTTTTTTTCAGGGTAGTAGTAATCTTCTGATTGCTGTGATCTGCCTTGTTTCTATGTACTTGCTCATTTTACTTCTTATTTTACTTACGTTTTAACCCAATTTCAACAAAAATGTGTTGCACTGTGTAGTTTTCATCCCTCAGGGCAACACATCCGATGCATTTCGCTGGGCTCAATTGACCATCCCCGATAGACATCAGTACATGTATTTCCGCCGTATGTGAGTGAGAACATTCCGCGAAAAACACCGAGTTTAATTATCTGTAAATTTTCGAATGAATTATCTCTTTCATTTTTCCGTACCGCGTTCAGTCGGGATCCCACCGTCGCGTCGCCATTGCCGATCGGCTCGCTCGCAAACCGCACAAACAGATTCGCAGCTGATTGTTCGCGAAATGTTTCTCACTTTTCATGTGCGAAATTCTAGTGATGAACCGGATATCGACACGGTTATATGGGGTAGGGGTGGCGATTTTCAGTTTTTTTTTTGTTGTGCCGGAGCTTCTGATTCTGCGGTTTGCTGGACATTCGTAAAACAATAGGCGGCTTCATACAATTTGTAGCTGCTGCTGGTGCTGCTACTCCTGCATATGGCATCCACTAAATTGAAATGGGTTGAATCTTTCCGCGCTCTATTCAGCTACCGCAATTGACCGCCACATTCCCGATCGGGTAGAATTGCGCGAGAAGAATGGAATGGTGATGGAGTCGGATGGTGATGATTTTTATTTGATTGCGCTTGGAAGCATTTCTCTTGTAGACAACAGCCAAAATTGATTGTTGATACTTTTTCCGGATGAGAATTTTTGAAATCGATTCATGGTTAAAATGAAATCCGGCATATGGCTGAGCAGTGATGTGGATTTTTTTTTTGTTTGAACATTTAGGTCATCCACGGGAATGTGATATTTCACTGGAATGTCGTTACCCAGTGACCGTGACGATTGATTTCGATTGTTTACGGGTTCACGGTGGTTGAATTCATACAAATAATCTATATATAAAATAATTGTACTAACATTGATTTTTGCAGGCCGTTTTTCTTCGTAACTCTGGAACTATTAAGCCAGAACCCCTAATTAATCGCTCCTTTAAGTGGAACGAATGCAACAGCAATTTTGAAAGTGTATCGCAACATTAAAGGCCCAAACAAAATAGATATTTTGTCTGCAGTTCAATCATTTCAGATTAATCTATCCAGCGTCGCAAGTTGAACCTAATCAGTTTCGCCGAAAAACCATGTTCTGACATTACCTACCAAAGCTCATTCCTTTTCCCGGCTTCGCAGCCAGTCTGCTATTTGCCAACGAGCATTCATTGGCTATTTTTAATTCTCCCACATTGTTAGAATGATCTGGTGCATTGATTGAAGCAAGTACTTACATTTGACTTAGAGAGTTTGTTTAGCATCTCGTTCTTCTCAGCACTTTTATTGTTTCCAAATTGTTTAAGGCCGTCTTATTTATGTTCATAAACCACGTTGCCTTTTTTCTGGATATTCCGAACCACCATTGTTTTTGGTTCATACATAAAATTTTATTTTTTTTCACTCATTTGACGCGATCTTGTTTTATAATTTATTTTTTTTCCAAGGATTTCTTAAATATTTCTTCAAAAAAAAACTCTTTAAAATTCTTCAAAGATTCTTTCAGAATTTCTTCAAGGGTCCAATACCTAATCGGATGAAGCATTCCTTCTATAATTTGTATAACAATTTTTCTTAGAATTCTACCGATGATTACTTTTAGGATTTTTCCAGAGATCGCTTAAGGAACTCCAACTAAGTTTTATTCGAAATCCCAAAGGAATTTCTTCGAAGAGTCCTTTAGAAAATCCTCCCAAATTCCCATAGAAATTTTTCTAAAGTTTTCTTTGGTAGTTCATTCAATTAATTCTCTTGGGATTTATCCATAGATTCGTTTAGAATTTAATACAATTTTCTACTAAATTTCTTATATTGATTTCATTAATTCATTCTTAAACTGATTTTCTCAGGTATTTTACGAATATTTTTACATTATTTATGAGTATAGATTTTTTCGAAGATTCTTATACAAATTATTCCAAGATATTCTATAAGAATTCCTCCAGAAGATCTTTTAAGTGTTTTTGATAGAAAAGCTTTAGAAATTCCTCCAATTAGCCTTTCAAGGATTCAAGAATTCCTTTAATGAATACTATAGAAATACTAATAAAAATACGTAAGGAATCTTTCAAGAATTTCACAAAAAATCCCCCAAGAAATTCTACTGCAATTCCTTTAAACATTTTAGGAATTGCTTTGTAATTTTTCCTGGAAATTGTTTGTGAACATCTCTGATTCTTCTTATTTTTCTTCTTTCTGGCTCGACGCTCCAATTGGAACTTGGCCTGCTTCTCTTCAATTTTGTGTTCCTTGAGCACTTTCACAGTTATTAACTGAAGGGCTTTCTTTGCCTGCCATTACATGAGTTCGTATATTGTCAGGCAAGTACAATGATACACTATGCCCTTCACTTCACTGGTAATCACCTTATTTTTTTTGGAAATTCCTAAGGTAATTCTTATGAGATTTTTTTTTCGACCGTTCCGTTGTTAATTCTTGGTTTTGTTTTTAAATTCGCGAGAGTGTATCTCATAGAACTACAATTGTGACAACAGACTGAACTCCGTAAGGAATTATCAAAAGAAATATTCAGAAGAACTTTTTGAGAACTTTTGAGGACTTTTAAAAAATTTACAAACGAATTGGCTTCTTTAGCGGTGTTGAGATAATTCCATATTCGGAATCTGCATGCCAAACTGAGCCGAAATCCAAATTTTCATGAATTTTGGTGACCGGGAACCTATTTAAAAACCAGTTTGAAGTTTGTATGGGATTTGTCGAATCACCCCTCGTTGCATTTTATACTGGGCGGAGCTGTCAAACAGTTGCCCAGCTGTCAAAAGGTGATTTCAGAAAATCTGTTTGATATTGATGTTAGGTACCAAAATTAAGTTCTAAAAATCTGAATAAAATCATAGTGGCTCAGAAAAAGGTGCTTTTCCGTATACAATCAAAAAATCACTACATTTTTCAAAATTTAAAAACCCAATTAACTATAGAATTTTCAATATACCTCCCGAATGAATTTCTAAAGTATTATTTAAATAATGACAGAAGTAATTGTCAGGTATATTAGCAAAGGGACTGCCGGCGAAACTTCCAAAGAAATTGTTCAAAGAAATCCCGTAGGAGTTGCCTTATAAATTTGCGAAGCAATTGCCCAAAGAATTTCGAAAACTGAAACCATAGATATTTTGAAAAATAAAAACCAAAATTTATTTAGAACTAAATTGCCGTGTTACTTTGAGAACCACTGTTTATCTGATAAAAAAAACTTAAATTTTATGGGAAAGTCATCTGATACAGTTCCAAATGATTCCGTGAAAACGTTTTTGTGTGTTCATGTGGGAAAATGATTTAAGAAAAGCACTGAGTACATTTTTTTGATATGTTGATCGTTTTACAATGACACATTTTATAATGATAGTCATTTCTAGTATGTGAGTTTTAATATACAGGTGAAATCAGGCTAAAACTGGCGATATTTGCAATAGATAAAACTCTCTCCATATTTTCAAATGTGAAAATCCTGGCCTGCGAAAACGTGCGAAAGTTAACAAATGGGTATGTCAAACTTAAGCATTTTTTCAAGTGAAATTTCTAATAACATGATAAATTAAGAGACAGATATATACTTTCTTCGCAAAAGTTACGCGTTTTAATAAGGCAAAACATTTGCTAGAACATTTGGAAATTGTGAAAAATGCATAGAAAAAGTTTTAAGCAAAAAACTGATTTTTAGGGATGCTTCATAAAAAACGCCTCAAATGTGCATACAAATCAAAAGGTGGAAATTTTGTATGTTCGGCAAAGTTGTTTCTAGTAAAATTGTCTACAACTTCTCTGAACAAACATATTTTTTTAGTTTACAAATGAAAAAGATAGAAATCGTTTCTCACTATTAGGGGGATTGATCACAAAACTGATGTTTCCATAAATTAGGGCTTATTTTATAGAAAAACTTTGCCGAAGACACCAAAGATCAAAAATCATGTTTTCATGGTCAAAACAATTTCGATCACGTTTTTATGCCATCCGCAACAGTGTGCGTCGATGTGTATCGTTGAATGGTGATAAGATAGAAACACAAAATAGAGTGCAACTGTTGTTTCGGTTGTTTCACAGTCGATCTTTCTACTTCTTCAGATAAAATACCACACAACATTGGCGTAACGATGAGAAAAAATGCGATATAACAGGCACGACACGGTAAAATTTCAGCTGTCATTGTGTTCAGCCATTGATACCATTAACCAGCTATTGTTCAGCTAATACTCTCACTGTCCAGCATTCATTGATACTTGGGATATAGAGTTTTACCAAAAAAAACTGATGTTTTTTAGCTTCTCAGTACAACATCAAAACGCTGTTATTTTATTAGGTTCGATGATTTGGTCCATTGGGACCTTCTTCAGGGACTCAATAATTGAAGTGTTTTCGCCCAGTGTGGTTCGGTAGAACCTGTAGCTGTCGCATGGATCGACTTTTCCCGCATAATCACAGCCAAATCGGATGCCCAATCGCAAACAAAACTCTGACCGAAACGTCGCACAAAATAAAATAACAGCGTTTTGATTTTGTTACGACTGAGATGCCACAAAACATCAGTTTCCAATTACAGTCGAGCAAACCAACGAGAAAAAATAAAAAAAACCCTAATTAATCCACCTAGCGGTGATGGTGCCTTTCTCGTGCTTTAAAATATCTTTTCAACAAAACTCGAGCGACATGTAGATGACATTGACATAAATACAAAATAAAAACTGCTTGCTAAATCTACTCAATATGGATACATTTTATATTAGCATAACATCCAATATTTAGAAAATATAAGACAACGATCCAAAACTCAAACCAAACAAGTGTCATGAAGCCGCAAAATTTTGAAACGTCATTTTAGATTTTCCGGTCATCATTTTATGACTCCGGATATCTACCCCAACTAAACTAACCGCCATCTTGAACATTGAGACACCATCTTGGATGTTCTGGTATTCATTTTTGGACTCTGCACCTAAAATTACATAAAATAGTCGCCGTATTGAATTTTGGCATGTCGTTTATGATTTTCTGGTTACCAGTTTTGGACGAAGACCGGCATTCTTCCCTATTCAAACTATAGTCATATTGCAGACCTTGTGAAACTGCGCACAGCTTGGGTTTTCTGATTACAAATTTTGAATTCTGGACATATTTTCATACAAAATATGCCCATAATGCAAGAATTAAAAATCCTATAAAATAGACACTAACTTGAATACTGGGCCATTATCTTGGACTTTTGACCGCTATCTTGGATACTCTGGTGGACTCCAAACAAATTTCCCATACCAAATACACTTATTTTACATAGTCTTAGAGCTCAAAATGCCTTAAAACAGCCACCATCTTCTGTTTTCGCGATCAAATTCTTATTTTTCCATTCAACGTTGATCAATCCTGCTATAACTTTACACCTTAGAAATCTGAAATGGTACGATTTGATGAGATCTCTTTAGTTTTGTCTATATTTTGTTCTCATATATGAGAACTTAGACCTATTCGTCACTGTTGTTCATACCTAATGTTTATCAGACCATCAAACAAAGCCACGATTTAATTTTTCACATGAACGTTGGTTCTGCTACACAACAGCTAGTCTCTAATGTGATCTAAGGCTATTTTCTTGCTAACCGTTCATTAGATTATCAAAAAATCTGCGATCTGATGTGTCGTATGTATGGGTTTGGTTCATTTTTATACTTGGTAATTTCCGGTGGGATAGCCGGATCTGATTCCATGACACTACCGGTTGTCCCAATTATGGTCTGAGAATATTTTATTGCTATTTATTCACCTTTACCTAATCACCGCGATTTGATATATCGCATGAATGGGTTTGCTTCACTTTTACTTCTAACCACTTTCGAAGTCACAGCTAAACCCGCAACACTACTGGGAATCTAATGTAGTCTGACCTTATTTTTCCATCAGGTTGTCGATAAGTCGTGATCAGTCTTCGTTCTACTGCTTGTGTTGTGTTAAAAGGTAACGGTAGCGCACGAATGTAACAAAGCCGACTGACACCCGACTGCGGCAACGAAATGAAGGTAGTAAAAAGTGTCGAATGTTTACAAGACTGGTCGTGATTTGATGTACCGCATCCATGGGTTTGGTTAAATTTTACATTTTACTACCCAGATCTGATTCCGGGTAACTACCGGCTGAACCAAATATGGTCTTACATTATTGTCTTGTTAACTGCTCAACGGTTAACCAAAAACGCTGCAAATTGAAGGTGTCACATTCAGGGTTTGACAACTTCGACGGGACTCTCGGACCACTACCAGTGACGTAAGGCTATTTTCTAGCTAACTGTTCATCAGGTTATCGCAAAAGCCACGATTTAATGTGTCACATGCCTGGATTTGGTTCACTTTTACATTTGGCCTCTTCCGGCCACTCAAAACCGATTCCGAAACACTTGCTGACCGTTCATTAGGTAATCTAAAAAGCCGCTATTTGATGTGACGCATGTACGGGTTTGTTTCTCTTTCAGATTTAACCACTTCGGCGGGAACCCCAGAACGGGTTCCGGAACACTACTGGTTCAGATATGATCTGAGATGGTTTTCCTGCTCATTATCCATCAGATCATCAAAAATGCCGTGGTTTGATGTGTCGCATGTATGCGTTTGGTTCAATTGTATATTTGGCCACTTCCAGCGGGACGCCTAGAACCGGTTCCGGAACACTACCGGTTCAGGTATGGTCTGAGATGATTTTCCTGCTCATTATCCATCTGGTCATCGAAAAAGCCGAGGTTTGATGTGCCGCATGCATGGGTTTGGTTCAATTGTATATTTGGCCATTTCCAGCGGGACGCCTAGAACCGGTTTCGGAACACTACCGGTTCAGATATGATCTGAGACTATTTTTCTGCTTACCGCTCATCAGGTTATCGAAAATGCCGTGGTTTGATATGTCGCATGCATGGGTTTGGTTCACTTGTATATTTGGCCACTTCCAGCGGGACGACTAGAACCGGTTCCGGAACACTACCGGTTCAGATATGGTCTGAGATGATTTTCCTGCTCATTGTCCATCAGGTCATCTAAAATGCCGTGGTTTGATGTGTCGCATGTATGCGTTTGGTTCAATTGTATATTTGGCCACTTCCAGCGGGACGCCTAGAACCGGTTCCGGAACACTACCGGTTCAGGTATGGTCTGAGATGATTTTCCTGCTCATTATCCATCTGGTCATCGAAAATGCCGAGGTTTGATGTGCCGCATGCATGGGTTTGGTACAATTGTATATTTGGCCACCTCCAGGGGGACGCCAGAACCGGTTCGGGAACACTACCGGTTCAGGTATAGTCTGAGACTATTTTCCTGCTTACCGCTCATCAGGTTATCGAAAATGCCATGGTTTGATGTGTCTGATGCATGGGTTTGGCTCACTTTGATATTTGCCACTTCCGGCGGGACACCCGGAACCGGTTCCGGAACATTACCGGTTCAGATATGGTCTTAGACTATTTTCCTGCTTACCGCTCATCAGGTTATCGAAAATGCCGTGGTTTGATGCGTCGCATGCATAGGTTTGATGCATTTTCATATCTGGTCCCTTCCTGGGGTACCGTTCCGGAACACCTAAATGGCCATATCTCCGGAACGGCTGAACCGATGCGAACCATTTTCAATAGGAAACAATGGGACCAGATTCCGCGTCGAATGAATCGTCGGTCATTGAAATCGGATGAGGTTTACTGCCAAAAAGTGATGTGAGTTTTTTTGTACACACACATACACACACACACACATACACACACACACACATACACACACACAGACATCACCTCAATTCGTCGAGCTGAGTCGATTGGTATATAAGACTTGACCCCTCCGGAGGCTTTATCAAATTTTCGTTTTTGGAGTGAACATATAGCCTTTCGGTACACCTTGGTGTACGAGAAAGGCAAAAAAAGTTTATAATTATAATGGACATAAAAAAAAGTTGGAGTGTACAACCATCCAATAATTTTCTTCTGAAACCAATCATCCCTAATTACATCAATTTCCCCCTCGATGATCATTATCTCAAGTAAATAAAATTTCCATCCGTTGCGGTTCCGCCTAATGACTTTCAATCTGCCGCCAAGAGACTGACCGGGCAGCAGAGAGCAATTCGTTAAATAATTTCCGCTAAACGATTTGACGATAAGCCCCACCACTTGAAGTGGGGTGACCGCCGAACCTCCCGACCAGGATGTGACATCATTTCGCTTCATTTGCCTCATGCTGCGCTGTCTGGCCCCGGGGCTGTTCCGGGGTGTATTAAGCACCTTCTACCGCAGTTAAGCTCCCCACCGCTCAAAATCTCCGCCGGCAGGCATCGTTCGACTTCAATTCGGCTCATTTGTTCGGTAATTTTATTTATCGTCCCCAGAAATATAGCGACCCTCCCGAGCCCAGCTTGGCTCCCACTTGTTTCCTCTTCCCAATGCGATGATGTTGCGCCAAAAGCCCTAAGACGAAGAACCGAAATAAGAACCGAACCACACCTTCTTTCGGGTCGGGTCGCAACCGCAGAGCGCAAATTTGCATATCGAAGGTATTAAATTCAATAACATATTTCTTGCCATGTTTCGCCCAAATTGGCTTGCCGATTACGTTTTTTTTTTCGTCTTACTCAGATTTCTGGGGAAAAGGTTCCCTTCTTTCGTAGTCACACCCCTGCCGGAAATCAATTCATTACAATACGGTTATGCGAATTTAACGCCCGGAGAGGATGGTTTCCGTCGATTTTCCCCGTCTCGGTATCAGAGAAGAAGTTTGGCGACGATACGATGCGAGGATTTTTGATTTGGATGACTGAATTTGCACTGCGTAGGGGAGATGCCTAATGAAGCGAGTCAATCTTAGGGTCTGCAGTGGAGTTCAACGATATTGCTATTTAGGGAAATATTGAGTTTTCTCATCCGTGGAGTTTGGATTCTGTCCGATAGCGATAGATTTTTTTCTTTTATATGGATGATGAAGTTTCATTTGAGTTTCTATCACCGTTTAAGTAAGCGCTTGCCGTAAGTGTCCAAAAAACATTGGTTCCCCTACTATGACCAAACTAAGAATCCGCAGAAATTTCCTGAGTCACTTCTAAACACCCCTGTCCTCGTGCCCCCTAGAGGAATTCTTGGAAAAGTCCTTGATAGAATCCTTGAAGATCTCTCTGAGAGAATTAATGGCGGAATATTCCTAGAAATTCCCGGAGAAATCTCTGGTGGAATCCATGGGAAAAATCCTAAAAGAGTTCCTCCAATCCTTTTGGAATTAATTAAGGAATTCCTTCTAAAATATACCCAGGAGTCCCTCCAGGAAATCCTTTAGAAATTTCTCTACGAATTTCTGAAGAAATTCCTTAATGAACCCTTGGATTAATTTTTTGAATCACTGCTGGAACTCATGAAGAAAGCCCTAGAGGAATGACAGGAGAAATTTTTAGAGAAATCCCTGCAGGAATTTTTCGACGAATCTCTCTGTGTATCCCTAGAGATATCAGTAATGAAATTCTTGCAGGAATCCCTGGAGGAATAATTGGAGGAAATCCTGGAAGAATCCCCGCAGGAATTCCTGAAGGAATCCCTGGAGGAATTCCTGAAGGATCTTCTGGAGGAATCCATAGAGGAATTTCTGGAGAAACCCCTGGAGGTATTTCTGGAAAAATCTCTGGAAAATTTCTTTAAGAAATCTTTAAAGAAAACCTAAGAGGACTGGCTGGAGGAATCCCTGAAGGAATTTCTGGAGGAATCTCTAGTGAATTCTTATTTTTTTTATCTGTATTAACGAGATTTTTAGCCCTGGGCTAGTTCATCTCGGGACCCACGCTTTACTTCCCTTCCGAAGGAAGAACTCACATTTTTGCGAGTTTGTCGGGATTGAGATTCGATCCCAGGTCCTCGGCGTGATAGTCACGTGCTTTAGCCATCACACCAGGTCCGCTCCACAGTAAATTCTTGGAGGTATTCCTGGAGGAATCTCTGAAGCAATTCATGGAGGAATCCCTGGAGGTATTTCTGTAGAAGTCCCTAGAGGAATTCTTGAAGAAATCCTTGATAGAATCCCTGGAGAAATCTCTGAAGAAATTGCTGGAGGAACCTCCCTGGAGGAATTCCTGGAATAATCCCTGCTGAATTTACTGGAGGAATCGCTACAGAAATTCCTGTAGGAATTTCTAAAGAATCCCTGGTGGGATTCTTAGTCGACCCTGGTGGTATTCCTGGAGAAATCCCTGGAGGAATTCCTGAAAGAAATCCTGGAGGAAATCCTGGAGAAATCCACGGATCCGTGGATTCTTAGAAGAATCCCAGGAGTTATTTTGGAGGAATTTCTAAAGGAATTTCTGGAACATTTTTCTGAAGAAGTTAATGGAGGAATTCCTTGAGAGGTTAATGTAGGAATTTATGCATGAATTTGTTGAGGATTTCCTGGTGAAGTACCTTGAAAAATTTATGATGGAATTCCTGGTGGAATTCCTGAAGAATTCTTGGAGGAATTTCTGGAGTAATCTCGGGGGCAATTTCTGGAGGATTGCCTAGAGGATTTCATGAAGGATCCTCGTGGAATTTATGGAGGAATCTTGCAAAAAAACCTGGAAGAATTTCTGGAACAATCTTTTGATGAATTTCTGGAAGAACTCCTCGAGGAATTGCTGGTGAAATTCCTGGTGGGATTTTTGAAAGAACTCTTGGCAGAAGCTGTTTGTATTTTGATTTCTTTTCACTCGTACTTGTAGGAGTTCTTCCCATATATATTTTTTGGAGGAACTCCTGCAGGAATTCTTGAAGAAATTCTTGGCAGAAGTCATAGAAGAATTTCCGGAGAAATTCTTTCAAAAAATCCTTGATTTTTGGAGGAGTTCTTGGTGGGATTCTTGAATGAAGTCTTGAAGGTATTCTTGAAGAAATTCTTGGAGGAATATTGGAGAAGTTTCTTATGGAATTTTTGGCGGCATTTCTGGAAGAATTTCTGAAGGATTTACGAATACCTAGAGCATTTTTTGGAAAAAAAAAATCATGGAGGGATTCGTGTAGGAATCCTTGGCAGAAGTCCACGAGGAATTACTGGAAGAACTTCTCAAGAACTTCCTGTAGGAATGCGGGAAGAGATTCTGGATGAATTCTTGGCAAACCTCTTAGAGAAATTCCTGGAGAAATTCTAGGAGGAATTTTTGGAAGAATTATTGGAAGTAATCTCGGAGCAGTTCCTGAAGAAATCTCCGCAGAACATCTTGACGGAATTTCAAGAGTTATCTCAGGAGTATTCTCATGAGGAATTCCTGGAGGTTTTCTGAAGAATCCTGGAGAAATTCCTGAAGAAATCCCTGAAGGGATTTTTGGAGAAATTTTAGGCAGAAATCTCGGACCAATTCCAAGATGTACTCTTGGAGAAATTTCTTGATAAATTCTTGATTTGATTCCTGGAGAAATTCCTGAGATATTAATAAAAGAAGTTCCAGAAATTCCTCCATTTATTCCTCCAGCAATTTCTCCAGCTTTCCTACAAAAAAAGTCCTCCAGAAATAACTCCTGGGATAACTTCACGGACACCTTCGAGAGTAATTCCACGGAGTCCTCCTGGAATTACTCTCGGAATCTCTCTATATTTTTTTTTTTCAGAAATTTCATTAGAATTCCCACAGAAATTCTCTAGAAAATCCTGCAAGAATCACTCGACCAAATCCCCTAGGAATTCCTCCCAGAATTGTTCTAGGAAATTGTCCAAGAATTCCTTCAGTAACTTCTTCGAGAATTACAGGAATTTTCTAAAAAAAAATCTCCTAGAATTTTCCAAGAATTTCTCCATGATTTTGTTCATAAATTCTTCTGGAATTTCTTCGAGAATTCTTCCAGGAATGTCACCAACAGTTTTCCCAGAAATTCTTCCAAGAAATCCTTCAGAAACTCCTCTAGAAATAACTTCGGGAATTCATACACCTATTCCTGCAAGCATTCCACTATTTTTATTTTTTTTTGCGAGAAAATACTCCGGAAATTCCTCCAAGAATTTCTGCAGCAATTTCTCCATGAATTCTTCCAAGAATTCCTTATGAAATTTCTCCAAGAATTCTTCCAGGATATCTCCAGAATATCTCCAATTTTTTTTTATTTCAGAATGAATTTTTCTAGAAATTCCCCAAAAACTTCCTCCAAAAATTCTCCAGGAATTCTTCCATTTCAAAAGGAATTTCTTCAAGAATTCTTAGAAGAATTGCTTCAGAAACTACTCCAGAAACCATGCCAGAAATTCCCCAGGATATCTTTTAAGAATTTTTTCAAGAACTCTTCTTAACCCTTCAGCGCGCGCGCTGTTGTAAAAAGTACAACAGCACCAAAAAACCTCGCTCGTTGTACACAACGTGCGCGCGGTGCAGTTTCGGTTGCTTGATGGCGCGCGTCCTGGAAGGTTAAAATTCTTCCTGAATTTCCCCAGGATTTCTAAGGATTCTTCCTGAATTTGATCCAAGAGTTGATTCAGAATTTTCTCCAAGGAGTTCTTGGAAAAATATCTCGTAGAATTTCTCCAGGAATTTTTCCAAGAATTTCTCCAGAAATTCCTTCAAATTACTCTGGGTATTTTTCCAAAAAAATCTCCAGGACTTTCTCCAACAAGTTTACCAGGATTTTTTTCATGAAATCCTTCCGAAATCCCTCCAGAAATGCTCCCAGCACTTCCTGCAAGACTTCTTCCGAAAAATTCCTTCAAAAATTACTCCAGAAGCTCCTCCAGGAATTCAACCTAAAATTTTTCCAGATATTCCTCAAAAACTCTTCTAGAGGTTCCTTCAAAAATGCCTCAAATTGTTTCTCCAAGAATTTCTCTACGAATTCTCTAAAAAATTCTCCATATTTTTTCCAAGAATTTCTGCAGCAAATTCACCAAGAAATCCTCAAGGAATTCCTCCAAAAACTTCTTCAAGAATTTAACCAAGAAATTCCTCCAGAAACTTTTCTAGAAGTTCTTCCAGCCTTTTATGAAAGTATTCTTCCACGAATTCCACTAGGATTTTTTCCTGGAATTGCTCCTGAAATTTCTCGAAGATTTAAGGTGTTGTTCAAGAATTTTTCCAGTAATTTATGGTTGAGTTCGTTGAGCAGTTTCTTTAGTAATTTCTTGAGGAATTTCTGGAGTTTTTTTTTTGAAGAAATTCCTGGAGATATTCGTGGAGAAATTCCAATTCTGAAAGAGTTTATTTAGGAATTTAAGGAGCAAGTTCTAGAGATTATCTTATAGGAATTGCTGGAGAAATTATTGGTGACATTTTTTAAGAAATTCTTAGAGAAATTCTGGAAGAACTTCTTGAAAAAATGTACTTCTGTGAAAAATTATTGGAAAAAATCCTGGGGAAATTCTTGTAGAATTCCCTTGTGAACTTCTTGGAATAAATTTGTTGGAATTCTTGGAGCAATACCAGGAAGAGATCTTGGAAGGATTCTTGGAGGAATTCTTAGAAGAATGCTTGAATGAATTTTTGAAGTAGCCTTTGGAGAAATTCACGCGGGAGTCTTTCTAGAGGAATCTCAGGGCGAATTCTTGGAAAAAAATCCTGGAGGAATCTCTGGATGACTTTTTGGGGAGGTTCTTGAAGGAATACACTAAAGAGTTCCAGGAGGAATTTCCGAGAAAAATCCTGGAGAAATTTCTGGAGCAATTCTGGGAGAAATTCTTGGAGGAATTCCAGGAGGCAAAATTTGAGGAATTCTTGGAGAAATTCCTGGGGTTTTCTTGGGGGATTTCTTGGGAAAACTCTTTGATGAACTCCCGAAAGAATTCTAAGAGGAATTCATGGAAGAGTTTCTGGAGTAATTTCTGGGGGAAATTCTGGAAAATTCCTCGGGATAAATCATGAAGAAATTTTTGGAGAAATTCCCGGAGAAATTCTAAACTGATCCTGGAGATGTCTTTGGAAAAATTCCTGGGAAAATTTCTAGAAAAAACTTAGAGGGAATCTCTAAAGTTATTTTATAAGGAATTTCTGGAGAATTTTTTTTTCAGCGTTTTATGGACAAATTCCTGGAGGTATTCGTGGAGAAATTCCTGGAGATTGTTGAGCTACTTTTAGAGAATTTCTGGACACAATTTCTGGAGGAATTCTCCTAGGAATTCTTGAAGGAATTCTTGGGAATTCTTTTGCAGGAGGAATTCCTGTAGAATCCCTTAAGGAATTCTTAGATAAATTAATGGAGAATTTCTTACACAATGTCTGGAGAAATTCTTGAAAAAAATCCTGGAAAAGTTCTTTGAAAAGTTCCAGAAGAAATTCTTCGAATAAATTTTGGAGGAATTCTTGAAGAAAATTACAGAATCAATTACTGGAGCAATCTTTGCAGGAATCCTTTGAGAAATTCCTGGTGGAATCCCTTGAGGTATCCTTAATTTCTCTTCGTATTAAACCAAGAGTATTTCCAAGAATTTCTCCAGGATTTTTTTTCAAAAAAAAAACCCTAAAATTTTCCAAGAATTTCTTCAGGATTTTGTCTATAATTTTTAAGGAATTTCTCAGACAACTTTTCCTGAAATGTCACCAACAGTTTTTCCAGAAATTCTTCGAAGAAATCCTTTAGAAACTCCCCCAGAAACTACTTCAGGAATTCTTCCAGCAATTCCTACAAACATTCCTCCAGAAATTACTCCAAGAATTCCTAGGAGAATTCCGCTTATTTTTTTTGGCAAAAAATACTCCGGAAGTTCCTCCAGGAATTCCTCCACGAATTTCTGCAGCTTTCTACGGAATTCTTAGCTAAATTCATGGATAATTTCTTACACTATATCCGGAGAAATTGTTGAAAAAAATCCTGGGAAAGTTCTTTGAGAAATTCCAGGAGAAATTCATCGAAAAAATTCTGGGGGAATTCTTGGAGAAAATTACAGAATCAATAACTGGAGCAATTTCTGGAGGAATCCCTTGAGGAACCCCTGGAGAAATTTCTGGATGAATTCCTTGAGGAATCCTTAGGAGACTTTTTGGAAGAATCGCAGGTGAAATTTCAGGGGGAGTCTTTGGACAAATTCCTGTGTGAATCTCTGGGGGCATTCTTAGGAAAATCCGGGAAGAATTCCTTGCGGAACCCCTGGAGGAAGTCCTGGAGGTAGTCTTGGAGGAATTCCTAGCGGCACTTCTGGATGAATTCCTGGTGGACCTGGAGGAATCACTGGATTAATTGCTACCAAAACACCTCGAGAAATTACCAAAAGGAATTCTTAAAGGTATGTCTGGAGGAAAATTTTACGAAATTTTTGAAGAAATTCCTGGAACAATTTGTGGAAGAATTTCTGGAGGGTTTTCTTGGAGAATTTTTTTTGAGAAATTCCTGGAGAAATTATCGGAAAAAATATTGAAGAAAATCCTCGTGGAATTTTTGGCGTAGCTTCTTAATGAATTCTTGAAGGAATTACTGGAGAAATTCGTGTACAAATCTCTTTTAGGAGGAAGTCCTGAAAGAGTTCCTGGAGTATTTTTTACAGGAATTACTGAAAATTTTTTGGGATGAATCCTGTAGAAATTAAGGAGAAATTTTTGAGATATTTTTGAAGAAACTTCGGGAAAAATTCTAGGAAAAATTCATGGAGATGTGCCTGGAAGGGTTTCTGGTGGAATTTAAAGAACAATCTTTAAAAGAATCTCTACAGTTTTTTAAGGAAATCCTGGACCATTTTTGACGATATTTTTGGACACATTTCTGGTGGTCAAAATTCCTGGAGAAATTTTTGAAGGCAAGCCTAGAGAAATTTTATGAAAAATACATGTTGAAATTTCGGGAAGAATTTCTGGATTGAAATCTGGAGGAAAATCTAAAGAATTTCTTGGAGAACCTGTTGGAGAAATTTCTGCAGGAGTATTCAAATAAATTCGTGGAGAACATGAAGCAAAAATATCTAAAGAAATTCTTGGAAAAAATCCTGGGGAAATATTACGATACATTCCTGGAAAAATTCCTTAAGAAATTATTGGAACAGCTCATGGAAGAATTCCTGCAAAAATCACTGAAAGATTTCACAGAGGAATCTCTGAATGAATTGCTGGTGAAATCTTTAGAGGAATCCTTGGAGGAATTCCTCGATGAATCCCTTGAGAAATCCCCGAAGGAATTTGTGGAGGAATCCTTAAAGGCTTCTTGAAAGAATCCCTGGAGAAATCTCTGGAGGAACCTTTGGAGAAACTTTTGGGAGAATCTCTGGGGGAGTTCCTGGAGTTCCATCAGTGCATAGTAAGTGGGTGAGTAGTATAGATATTTAAATCGGTTTCATTTCTAATTCTCACCCGTTTTCGAACCGCGCGCTCACATCATCGAACGAACTTCACGAGGAGCTCCTGAAGGAAACTGTACGATGATATTTTGCGGAAAATTCAGTTTTCGGAGCGTTCCCGTATGTGTCGGAGTTCGTTTCAGCATACTGCAAACAAGATTGATCGATCAAATTCCGAATGCCGCTGGCCATCTGGGTTCACCTAGAGAAATGCTGAAAAAACTGGTAGACGATTTCGTGAAGGGTCTTAAGAACCCGTCAAGGAATTTCTGAAGGTTTTCCTGCAAGAATCTTTTCAGGGAAAACCACTCAAGGAACTCATGGAAAAATCTTTGATGGAAGTCTTAGAGGAATCAAAAAATAAAATTCAGGGGGAATCGCTCGAAGAACTTCATTGAGATTTTTTTTTTTTAATTTTTATTTACGTGTATGTTAACTTAGGCTAATTCTACACTTCGCATTGAGAACTATTATTTTGGGAACTCCTCCAGAAAGTATTCCATGAATTCTTACAAGAAATACTCCAGAAACTCCAGCAGAAAATAAATAAAACAAAACTTCAAGAATTTCTACACGAATTCCTCCAAAAATTTCTTCAGGAATTCTTTGAAGGATTCTTCCAGGATTATATTCAAGAATTTCATGATAAAATTTCAGGAGGAAATCATAGAGAAATACTGAAGTATTTTCTGGAAGCATTCATGTGATGTAATTTTAACAGAATTTTTTTGGGGAATTCTTAGAGGAATTCCTGTAGGATTCCCTACAGTAGTATCTGGAGGATTTCCTGGAACAATTCTTAGGGGAATTGATGGAATTTGCATTTCCCACAGAATTTACTGTAGGATTTTCTGTAGATACTCCTGGAGGAATTAATGGAATATTTCTTGTAGGAATTTCTGGAATATTTCCCGGAACAATTCCAAAGAGGAATTCCAAAACGAATTTCAGGAGGAATCACTGTCAAGATTCCTGGAGAAGCCCTCTAGGAATTGATAGAGAAATTTCGGGATGAATTTGTGGAGGAATTCCTGGAGGGATATCTGGAGGACAACGAGGAGGAATTTCTAAAGAAATCTTGGGGAAGTCTTGGAGGTATTCCTGGAGGAATTTATGGATAAATCACCCGGAGAAATTCACTGGAGGAATTCCTAGAGGAATCCCTGGAAAACTTCCTAGAGGAGTCCAGTAGAAACTTCGGGAGGCACTCTTGGAAAAAATACTTGAAGGAGTTTTCAGGGAACTCCTGGATAAATCCTTGAGGACTTACGAGGAATCCTCGGTAAACTCCTGGAGGAATTCCCGAGGATCTTCCAGAAAAAATCCCGATGAACTCCTGCAAGATTTCTCGAAAGATTCCTGGATGAATTCCTGAGGAACTCCAGGAAGAATTCCACAACAGCTCCTGAAGAAATTTCCGAGAAACTCCCGGGAAACTCATCGAGGATTTCATTGCAAGTCCTGGAGGAATTCTCGTGTATAATCGTGAAAGAATTGCATCGATGCACATTGGGCAAAATCAAGCCAAAAGGTGGAAAAAAATAATAACTTTCTTAATACAAGACACTATGTGACCATCAATGGCTTTTTCGAAAGCAAATTTCCTCAAGAATTGGTTGGTGGATGATTCATGTACGGGCAACTTCTCTGAAGCGAGTTATAGAGCCCGTTTTACCCCAGTTCCCCCTAAAATTTGTGAATTTCTGTTATTTCACGGCACTTGTTATGATTTTAATGGTTATTTCGCTGGGATACCATCGCCCCACTCCCATTGAGTAACGTTACATACAAAAAGTTATTAAAATGTTGGAATTTTAGGGTGTTGTGGGGTCAATTAGGCAATGGTATATTTTCAAGGTAGAAATTCATTTTTTATTTTTATTTATGATTTTTTACGTGACAATAACTAAATAAATGATCGAATACACATGGTTTATTCCTAAAGAAACCATTTTTGGCGAGTTTGATCTCAAATTATTGGTTATATTTAAGTTTTCCCGCATACAAATATGAGTAGTTCCCATCCTTATACCACCGATTCCAAACATTTCCAAACGATGAGCCATTGCTTATATACTCCAAAAATATCCTAAATGTTGTTTGCGCATAGCCCCATAGACGGGAGGTGACGGCAGCATATAGTTTTAGAGCTTAGTTTACCCAAACTCCCCTATAAACTTATTTTTTATTGTTTTTAAATTAAAACAACTTTAACTTGAAACTTCTATGCATGATGTGAGTTAATATTGACGAAGATCTAACCAGTAATATCTCTACATCCTATGAAATTTGGAAATTTAGGGTGCAATGGGGTTAAATGAAAAAAAAAACAATCAAAAAGCTTGAATGACCATATAAGTTGACAAATAGCTTGTTTGGCAGATAATTTCTATACGAATTATTCTTGTACTTACAACATTGCTTCAGCGGGATGTAAAGCCTGTTTCACCCCAATTTCCCTAAAAGTATAATCAAATTGTTCCATTGCAGTTAATATAATATATCATTCATATTATAACATTCTGATTCCAATGAGTATACATGAAAGATGTTATAAATATGACGTTTGGGGGATAATGGGGCAAAATATGCTGCTGCTTATTTCCCGGAATTTTGGAATTGAAGATGAAAAAAATTATAATCAATACGTGAAATAATATTTAAAATCCATGTCGCACATTTCCATTATTCACAATTTCAAGCATTTCATGATGAAGAGCTGTAGCGGGAATATGAGAATATCCAAACTGCTGCTTGCCGATAGACTTTATGGGGGTTGTAGTAACACATTGTAGTAAAAAGTCTCCAAAATGCATTCGTTATATTTTTGTTAACGAAATAGCAACTTAAACATCAAATAGGTATTTATTTTGTTTTGCTATACACTAATAATAATATAACAGTCTTATTCCATTTAGCCAAGTACACTACCCGTCATAAGTATTACTCAAAAAATGTATTGCAACTATATTGTATCGCATTTACTCACCTTGATATCTCCAATACCTTACAAAGATGCTGTCTTCAACAATGTTATTCAGAAGCCCAAAGGCAACAACTTTTCTGAAAGCGGCATTTTTGTAGGTGTTCTGGTTTTAGAGATATCGAGGTGAGTTAGGATGATTCAATATTATTGCAATAATTTTTGTGAGTCTACTTATGACGGATAGTGTATGTCTTTTAGTAATAGATACTAGATTTCCTAAGCACATCTCTTTGCACATCTGATCATAATCCAAGTCACCTTCATCTGGCGTCGCGTTCATTGAAGCAGAATCTTCCCGTTTGTGGCGGTAGTACAATTTCATCGTTTTTATAAAGACATACTGCCATTTTATTAGATGAATTTTGTTCTGGGGATGATTTCCTTGCCAGATGTTCTCGAACAAATTTATGTCGTATATGCAGTATTTCGCCTGCTTGTTCGCTAACGAAGATCAGTGGTGGATATGGTCAATGCAAAAGAAAAGTTTAGTAATTAATCAAGTTCAATTGCACAAAAAACAAAACTCTTCAGGTTAGATATAAATTCCTAAAGATGTTGGTATTGACTTGAATTTTTGTATTCGGCTAGATAATTTGCTGTACGTACTGTGCAAAATCGGACACCCTGTCCAAAAAGTCTTGCACCCTACATTACATACACTCAATTCTTTCTTTGCACGGGCTGTTTTTCGACATAACTCAATCAATTTTTAACCAATCCACATTAAAATTGACGGTCAGTACTATCCGTATACGAAAAATCAAGTCAATATATTGATACACACATCAATTCTGAGGAAATGCTGTCGTTCATGTGACATTATGTCAAGGGAATTTCAATAATGCCAAACCCCGGACCGACAAAAAATCGAACCCAACACTCTCAGCACGGTTTTGCTGAATACTCGCGCGTTTAGCGCTTCGGCTATATGTGTTCTGTCAGTGCATTAATCAGTCATTAATGAATTCGTATAGATATTATCTTTCAAACAAGTTATTTGTCAACTTATATGGTCATTCAAGCTTTTTGATTGTTTTTTTTTTTTTCATTTAACCCCATTGTACCCTAAATTTCCAAATTTCATAGGATGCAGTGATATTGCTGGTTAGCTCTTCATCAATATTAACTCATATCATGCATAGAAGTTTCAAGTTAAAGTTGTTTTAATTTAAAAACAATAAAAAATAAGTTTATAGGGGAGTTTGGGTAAACTAAGCTCTAAAACTATATGCTGCCGTCACCTCCCGTCTATGGGGCTATGCGCAAACAACATTTAGGATTTTTTTGGAGTATATAAGCAATGGATCATCGTTTGGAAATGTTTGGAATCGGTGGTATAAGGATGGGAACTACTCATATTTGTATGCGGAAAAACTTAAATATAACCAAAATTTTGAGATCAAACTCGCCAAAAATGGTTTCTTTAGGAATAAACCATGTGTATTCGATCATTTATTTAGTTATTGTCACGTAAAAAATCATAAATAAAAATAAAAAATGAATTTCTACCTTGAAAATATACCATTGCCTAATTGACCCCACAACACCCTAAAAATCCAACATTTTAATAACTTTTTGTATGTAACGTTACTCAATGGGAGTGGAGCGATGGTATCCCAGCGAAATAACCATTAAAATCATAACAAGTGCCGTGAAATAACAGAAATTCACAAATTTTAGGGGGAACTGGGGTAAAACGGGCTCTATAACTCGCTTCAGAGAAGTCGCCCGTACATGAATCATCCACCAACCAATTCTTGAGGAAATTTGCTTTCGAAAAAGCCATTGATGGTCACATAGTGTCTTGTATTAAGAAAGTTATTAATTTTTTCCACCTTTGGGCTTGATTTTGCCCAATGTGCGATGATACAAGAATAGAGCTTGCAGAGCCCAATCAATGGTCTTAGTTCCAGAACAGTGTGGATGACCTAGATCACCAAGTGAATGTTGCTAAGCTATCAGAATTGCACTCCGAGGCCCTGGAAGTGGCGAAGGTTATATTCCGCGAGCATTCGTTACAATAAAATGATCCAAAGATTTACAGATATTGCAACACGAACTTCTGAATACATATCCACGGTGTGTCTGGTAGAACAAAATTATTTAAAAAAAATCGGTATCGCTAAGACACCCACCAAATGAAAGCTGAAGGTCCCCCCTTTCATTTGAGGCTAAAACAAGAAAGTTCTATCGGCGGTCCTAGAACAATTTTTTTTTTTTCAAAAATTTATTACTATGAGACTTGCATTTTCTTCCTTTCCACCTTGAGTGTAACCTAATGGGCTCGTATAAGGTCGCTCATTATTAACGTATCATACTAATAGAGTAAACGGGTAAAACATATTCAAAATTTTTTACACAAAATGTTGCCCAGACAAGTGTAAAAAAATATTTAAGAGAGTTGTAATATAATTTTGCCAATATTTAAGTATGTGTGCTAACCATCTTTTCTTTATTGACATGTAGAAGAAGTTATTTCGACTGTCATTCTCCTCGTTTTTATCGACAGTACCACAGGTTCGAAAAATTTTACAAACGTAGTAGGCCACGACTTGGATGTCAATAAAAATAGAACGATGAACAAAGTAGCTCGGATAAAATGACCACGTGCCGAGTCCGGTATTCGTTCATTTTGTGTTCCTTTCTGGTACTTGAAAAAGTATTTAACATTTTTCGCTAATTAGAAGTATTGCTGTGTGGTATATAATTAGGTATTGAATCATAAAAAAATTAAAGGAATTAAATTTCAACATACCTTTGTTCCAAACTTTTAGAGAAACAACTACGACATGAAATCATAAAGTTACGATGAAAACCGTACCAAGGTGTGCGTGCTGTGGTCGAAGAAGCTTTTTCTGTAACCATTAATATCAATGAAGGTAGTTGATGTTCACTGATTTAGCTATTTGTTTTATATGGTTGAGCATACAAATAATAGACAGAATAAATTAGAAAGTCCCAACTTGTTTTCATTTGTATTTGCAGGTTATTGATATTATTGAACAGCATTTTCTGAAATATACCAGATATAGAAGTTGGTATTATCCCTCGATAATATATCGCAATTATTCATTTAAAGTTTATTTGTTCAATGATGAGATTATACCCTTGAGAATTACTCTCTTTAAGTACTAATATAATTTAAATCTTCTACGCGGAGCATCGATATTTGCTGTAATTGTGAAACATGTAGTACTACAAGAACTACAGTTTCTCCTTAGTTAACGGGCAAACGCGGCAGACTTAGCACTACTACCGTTGATGCAAAAAGATAGTGCTCGTTGCAATTCTGCTAAAGATGCTAAAAGGAGATTTAATATTTGCATTGAAAATGCAATCACTGTACTCCATTCTCCTGCAGCAATACAGTGAATACATTCTTAATACGAAAATATCAGTTTTGGACGAGAAAACCGCGTGGGTCGTGACCCACCTGCCCCATAAGAAATACACGCGTTTTAAAGATTTGATTCAAGAAAATATTGAGTTGCGGTCATCTTAGGATTCTGGAAAGTGTATGTCGTCTTGTAATTAATTGTAGTATCTTGGCATGCCCCAACATCGTGACATTGTGTGTTGACCCACATACATTGGTGCATGATAAAAAGGACTTGGTGTTTTACTGTATTAACGTTTACGTTGCCTGAAGATTTGTAGAACTTGTTTATAAAGTAAAAGTATCAATAAAATGTTCGGTTTGCAGTTTTAGCCAATTCGTGGTATTTGGAAGACACAGCAATTCCCTTATATCACAGACAAGAGAACGTAACTCTTAGAGAAAATTCATTAATTTTATTTAACTCGGATTTTTTTTTGCTGTCTTTTTCATGAACACGCTTCCACCTATTGGTAGAACCGCGTGAGACACTGTCGGCCATGATGGATTGCGATTTGATGTTTGCCTAACACGCACACTACTATACATATCAGCTGTAAGTTTCAGCAACGTGTACATTCGCAAGCATCAAAGTGATCGAACATTAGCAGCTCTGGTGAAAGGATCGCAGAAATCAAACGAAATTTGAATTCATCGTTAAATGCATGTGCCAAGCCCTGTAAAAGATTGTTACGTCTGTTTGTCTGTGCTTATATCGTGCATTGCTCAATAGGCCTTTTCAGCTGACAGGTTCGTGTATGCCACTGTTTTCAACTGCTGAACAAAGGCGCAAACGCTGAACTGTCATTTTCAAAGGAGAACTGTCAAAGGCCCCTAAAATCAGCTGATTTAAAACGTCTTCTGATAAGGTCTATAGAGAAAATAATAAAATTTGTCAAATAATTGAAATTTTTATCAAATGCACGCTATAAGGAGGAACACGGTGATATAATAATAATTACCAGTATTAGAGCATGACGAGGTACACATGTTAATTTGAATTTAAACTCATCATCTCCACCTGCTTGAAACTATTACAATTTTTCAAGCATTACTGCCCATAACCACGAAACTGACTACTGTTTACTCGATTTTTTTTATTCACTTGGGACTATTATGCTTTTTTGGGAAGTGTAATAAACATCATATAAAAAATCTTTCGTCGGAAAGCCATGTTGACAATGTATAAACTGTTTTTCGTTATTACTTAGTACTTCGAGAAAATACGAAAAAATATCATACTATATAAAAAAAAATTGTTCTAGACCCGCCGATAGAACTTTCTCATTTAAGGCTCAAATGAAAGGTGGGACCCTTAGCTTTCGTTTGGTGGGTATTGTAGCGATACCGATTTTTTTAAAATAATGTTGTCCACCAGACACACCGTGATATCAGAGATACTCGTAATATTATGAGGTGCAACAGACACAATCGTGAAAGAATCATGTCGATAGAGTGAAGAGAAACAAATGTCCATCAGCAGTATACACTACATTCCACTCATATTTTTTTACAATTAAAGCATGATATATTATGTAGATATCGTAACCCAAACTTCGAAGTGTATTGGAGGCCACACAGAAAGAAATCATGAAAATTAAACAGCACGTAAGTTAAGCATCGACTGAAAATTATAGCAGAAGCTACAAAACTACAGCCATTTAACGAGAGATGATACTGTCCGCTCAGTAATCAGCCAATCATGCGTACTGTTTACATTTTTTTTGAGACATATCCGCTTGAAATTTACATGCTGTAACGTAAACGAGGATAGCTACACTCAGTCGTCTGCCTCACTGCGGAGACTGCTCTCTCGCTCTCTGTGGCCGAAGCGGCACAACAGTTTGTTCCTTTATGGTGGAACATGTTTATCTTTGATTGCTCTCTCTTCAGCTTAGTGAGAAAACCTAGAGGGGTTAGGCGTGAACTCTCACTCGGAAGATCTGAGTTCGATTCTCGTATTAAGATTTTTTTTTAAGTTTCTCTGAAAAGTCGGTGCCTGATTAACACTTTTCTCTCAGCAATCAGCAGTGTTATTTTTAGATCACACATAAATTTCTATCGAACACGATGGAGGTCAATTTGTTACATTCAGTTCGTCATAAATTTACAGATTTTGTTCGTACTGTGCACTTGTATTTCACAGAATGTCCAACTATCACAATATCGAGTTGCTCGTAGCAATGCGAGGTCTGATGAACATCCACATAACTAAATTTCTTGAACAGTGTGAACACTGATGATGATAGATCCTGTAGATCTCTAGAAAATGAATTCTAGAGTAGTTTAGATGACCTAGATCACCTTATACACGAACCATGAGTTTTCTAGCGGTGCTTTGAAGCTTTTTGAGTAGGTACCGTAGACTATGTTCTATGATCCTTCATCGTGTATACAATTTGGTTTAAAATGTTGAATTTATGACACAAACCTCGGTGTACTTTGGAGGACTCTGGGAAAAGCTCTGGGATGAAAACTTCAACAGACTCTGATGAGTAGTGATACATTACATGTCAATGATCAGTCAAAACAACTGATGATTGGTAGAACGATGAAAGTTGAGCAAAAACAAGTAGAATTTATATAAAAAAAAAATACAAAAAGCCACGTATTTACGGCTACCAGCAAAAGGGGGGAAGTACCATATGCATTTCTTAGAACAACTATTCCCCTTGACTATAAAAAAGACTCCAGGGTAAAATGTTCTAAATCTAGGAAGATATTGCATTTCTACCAAAAAAAGATCGTCTCGGGTGTTTACGGGTTAAAGGAATCCCTGAAGAAGCTCGTGGATGAACCACTGAAGAAACTCGGAGGAACTTGCTTGGTGAATCCCTGAAAATCCTGGACGAATCTCTGAATAAATTCCTGGAAAAAAACTTATGGATATCGAAGAGAAAGCTCTGACGGAGTTCCTGGAGGAATCCTTGAAGGAGACATCTCTCAAAGAGTTCCTGCAAAAACCCGTGAAAAAAATTTTAGAAAAAAAATAAGAAGAAATTCCTTGAGAAATCCCCGAAGAATCCCTGGAGAAATCACTGATGGGCTTCCCGGAAGGGAAGAGTCTATGATGGAGTTCATGAAGAAATCCCTTGAGGAAATCCAGGAACATCTCACAAAGAATTCTAAAAGAAATTCCTGGAGAAATCCCCAAAAGGACGCAACAACGATTCAGAGGTTCCCTTGAACTCTAAATACTTTGTAAAACTCCCTTGGAAAATTCACGATATAAATTCATAGTTTAAAAACGAACCCTTATTAGAAACACCAAATCCAAAAGAGCGCATTTTTCGATCATTTCCCTTCCGGTCAAACTGCCAGCACGCCGCCACCTTCGTCTCTCTACGTGGTGCGACGCGCTCGTCGCGGATGCTTTTCATTATTTAATAAAGTACACCACCACAATAAGGTACAATGGGCGGCAAGTGTTAGTGAGAAATAATAGCGAATCCGTGTGCTATGGTGGCGGGACTCCCACCGCTGGGACTACCGGCGAGTAAAAATCCTTCGTTTGGGTTGTAGCTAGGTATGTACCTACCTACATTGCATGTTTAGAATCTCGCGTTTTTTTTTCTCTTATTCGCTAGTATTCTTTTTTAGTGTTCTTCGCAACCATCGAGCCATTTGCCGCAACATCATCCTTCCAACACATGGAAGGGGACCGCTAACAGGGACAGTTAGTGCATCCAGCGGCAGACGGACGAAGTTCGGAAAAATGCGAAAAACATGCACAGCAAATTATAATAAATGGCCGAATGAGACCGCCAGGACGAAACCGTTCTGCTGCGTTCGTTGGCTGATGGCGGTGGATGATGGTTCGCCGTTTTGCGAGCCCGAAACAGTCAGCCACCGCCAGCGGCAGAGAAAGAGTTCACTTTTACGTTGTGGGGTAATGCTGCCGTGGATGTAGAAGTTTCGGGTTTAAGCAAAAAGTTGGATGGTGTCGCATCGCATTGTTTTATGTGACTCCATTTGTAATTTGATTTGAAACATCCGCTGCGTGATGTGTCCGAACTTTAATGAACGTGGATGGTCACATGATTTTGCTTTCGTGGTTGCAGTTGGTATCAGTGTGTAAAAAAATCGAAGGCTGAAAGTGAAGATTGACATTCTCATTTTTTCATTCGTGCTTGGCCACAATCATTGTCAGCTGAATGCCTCTCTTTTTTCATTCGATTCTCTGTCACGAATATTTTTTCGCACGTCGTAAAATGTCCAATTTCTGTTAACAAACGCAAAATCCGACTTAATGGACAAATAGAGCAGTTAATTAGTATTGTAATTAACTACTATACACAAGTTTTGAGGCGATTGGAAGAGTAATCGGGAGTTACGGTCAGGTTATATTTCTCAGTGAAAATTGTCAGTGACAGAAAAATGAATGAATAAGTGAGAAAATTCATTCACCAAAATGAATTTTATGTTGATCCCTCAGTTGAGATTCTTCAAAATTCACGTTGAATTTCACTCACTGAAAATGAAAATTTTAAACTCTGGTTGGTATTTTGTTTATTAATGAGATCTGCAAGTTTGTGCAAAACCATCGGATAGGTTTAAAATGCCTCATTTTACAACTTCTTGACTGATTTCTTTTGAAAGCCTGGATCATTTTTGTTTTTTTTTGTTTTCCAGTGAAATTCTTCGATTTATCCAAGCATTTTTAGGTGAATTAATCTCTGAATGATTCTTGATTCTTACCTGAATTAAAAAAGCTAGTCTACGATTTTTATTTAAGATTAAATTTACGTTATTTTTATGTAACCTTATTTTGATTGATTAGAATTTGTTTTTTTTAAATTTTAGTTTTATTGTTTTGTCATTTTATTTTTATTTTTTTTTCACCTCATTCCATATACCATTTTTATTATATTTTTAATTTTATTCAATTATCTTTTTTACCATGTTAACGTCACATCCTAACCGGAACAAAGCCTGCTTCTTAGCGTATGAGCACTTGCAAAATTACTGACAAATTTGTTTGCCAATGATCCATCGATCCATCTGAATTTGTATATCGAGTTGCAATCACGAAGATAATCTACATATGCCCAAGGAGGCCAAGGAAATTTCCATAAAAAAAACCCTGGACCGATCAGGAATCGAACTCATCATCCTCAACATAATCTTACTTAATACTCGAACGTTAACCTCTTCGGTTATATAGGCCCTTCATTTTATTTTATTTTTTCATTTTTTTTTTGTTTTATTTATATTTTTTTATTTATTTAGACTTTATTAAAATAAAATGTTATACTATTTTGTCCAATTGGTTGTATTTTTTTAAATTTTTATTTAGTTGTATTTTATTTTGTAGTTACGGCTTCATTTTAACTTGGACAGTCAGCTAAGCTATGTCGAGTTTTGAAGTATCGTTCCCTGTGGAGAAACAATTAGAAGGTTTTTACATTTCAGCCTATCTAGAACATGCATTCGAATCCCACCTACATGTCACGTCTTCCTTCCCAACGACGATTCCCGGATGCACCTGCCAGTGCAACCGGTTTAGGCTTTTCCGACTACGCCACCTTATCCCCGGGGAAAAGAGCAAAGTATGTGTCACCAGTTCGCATCACGTGGCGAATTAATCATGTTAATTTGAAAAGTTTAATTGCAAAACTTTACCGTTATCATTCACCGAGCCATTTATCTCATGGCTCCATCTGCATTGCTGCCTCCGGATCACACATACACTAAGCTTGTTTTAGCAGGTATTATACCTCTGGAGTTTGGACTGATGGCAGTCAGAGCGTGGCACCGGGCGGAGTTACCGCCCGGAGGATAAAAGGTGTGCGACCGAAAGAGAATTCCTGTGTGCGAACAACAGTAACAGCAAATTCGTTTCAACAGATGGTAGGTGTTCCCCACGGGAGGATCCCGATCCACTGCGCTTCAATGGGACCGAAAAATGAAAAAGCGATACAAGTAAAAGTACTTCACAGTAGGTTAATTTTTAATTTTCGTTGCGTGATCCGTCGCTTAGTTCATGAGACGAAAAAATATCGGGTGAAACCTTTCCTCTTTGTTGGTTTCTAGAGCGAATGTACTAGTCCCGACATTGTTAGGATATTTTCTGGAATCCATGTAAGCATTTCTAACTTCATTTTTTTGTTCTGCTTTTGCTCTGCTTTGCTCTGCTTTTGCTCTGATTTTGCTCTGCTTTTGCTCTGCTTTTGCTCTGCTTTTGCTTTGCTTTTGCTCTGCTTTTGCTCTGCTTTTGCTCTGCTTTTGCTCTGCTTTTGCTCTGCTTTTGCTCTGCTTTTGCTCTGCTTTTGCTCTGCTTTTGCTCTGCTTTTGCTCTGCTTTTGCTCTGCTTTTGCTCTGCTTTTGCTCTGCTTTTGCTCTGCTTTTGCTCTGCTTTTGCTCTGCTTTTGCTCTGCTTTTGCTCTGCTTTTGCTCTGCTTTTGCTCTGCTTTTGCTCTGCTTTTGCTCTGCTTTTGCTCTGCTTTTGCTCTGCTTTTGCTCTGCTTTTGCTCTGCTTTTGCTCTGCTTTTGCTCTGCTTTTGCTCTGCTTTTGCTCTGCTTTTGCTCTGCTTTTGCTCTGCTTTTGCTCTGCTTTTGCTCTGCTTTTGCTCTGCTTTTGCTCTGCTTTTGCTCTGCTTTTGCTCTGCTTCTGCTCTGCTTCTGCTCTGCTTCTGCTCTGCTTCTGCTCTGCTTCTGCTCTGCTTCTGCTCTGCTTCTGCTCTGCTTCTGCTCTGCTTCTGCTCTGCTTCTGCTCTGCTTCTGCTCTGCTTCTGCTCTGCTTCTGCTCTGCTTCTGCTCTGCTTCTGCTCTGCTTCTGCTCTGCTTCTGCTCTGCTTCTGCTCTGCTTCTGCTCTGCTTCTGCTCTGCTTCTGCTCTGCTTCTGCTCTGCTTCTGCTCTGCTTCTGCTCTGCTTCTGCTCTGCTTCTGCTCTGCTTCTGCTCTGCTTCTGCTCTGCTTCTGCTCTGCTTCTGCTCTGCTTCTGCTCTGCTTCTGCTCTGCTTCTGCTCTGCTTCTGCTCTGCTTCTGCTCTGCTTCTGCTCTGCTTCTGCTCTGCTTCTGCTCTGCTTCTGCTCTGCTTCTGCTCTGCTTCTCCTCTGCTTCTGCTCTGCTTCTGCTCTGCTTCTGCTCTGCTTCTGCTCTGCTTCTGCTCTGCTTCTGCTCTGCTTCTGCTCTGCTTCTGCTCTGCTTCTGCTCTGCTTCTGCTCTGCTTCTGCTCTGCTTCTGCTCTGCTTCTGCTCTGCTTCTGCTCTGCTTCTGCTCTGCTTCTGCTCTGCTTCTGCTCTGCTTCTGCTCTGCTTCTGCTCTGCTTCTGCTCTGCTTCTGCTCTGCTTCTGCTCTGCTTCTGCTCTGCTTCTGCTCTGCTTCTGCTCTGCTTCTGCTCTGCTTCTGCTCTGCCTCTGCTCTGCTTCTGCTCTGCTTCTGCTCTGCTTCTGCTCTGCTTCTGCTCTGCTTCTGCTCTGCTTTGTCTCTCCTCTTGGTCTCTCCTCTTGGTCTCTCCTCTTGGTCCCTCCTCTTGGTCTCTCCTCTTGGTCTCTCCTCTTGGTCTCTCCTCTTGGTCTCTCCTGTAGGTCTCTCGTCTTGTTCTCTCCACTTGATCCCTTCTATTGGTCTCTTGTCTTGGTCTTCTGTCTTGTGTCTTCTTGGTGTCTTTTTGGAGTATTCTTGGTCCTTGCTGTGTCTCTCCTTGGCCTCTGTTTGGTCTCTTACTAGCCTTTTCTACGATTTTGCATCTCTACTTGGGCTCTGTTTGGTTTCTTCTTGAATTCTTTTTAGCCTTTTTGGTCTTTTATTGGCTCTTTTTTGGTTTCATCTTGGTCTTCTTTGGTTTGCTCCAAGTCCTTTCTTGGCTTTCATTTAACCTCCTACTGGGATTTGCTTGAGAGGGCAACCTTCTGTTCGATCACTTGTTCGCTTTTGTTTGGGTCTTCTGCTTATTTTATTGTTGTCTCTTTTTGTTATTTTCTTGATATCTTCTTGGTTCCGTTGTGGTTTCTCATTGGTCTCTGTTCGGTATGTTCTTGTTCACTTCTTGATCACTTCTTGAACTCGTGATCTCTTTCTGCTGTCTTCTTCCTGGGTCTAATCTTTTACTCTGTTTTGCATTCCTTCTCTCCTTAGTATCTTCTTGGTTTCGTTGTGGTTTCTCCTTGGCCTTTGTTGAGTCTCTCCATGACCACTTCTTCGTTTCTTCTTGATCTCTTGGTCTCTTTTGGTCTCTTGTTAAAAAAGACACTACACCGTCTTCAACCAGAGGTTGCACAGACTGAACAATCACTAACATTAGGCAACGGACAACACGGAACACCCAGTGGACCAATGAAGGATTTTTCGTTTGACGAAAAGTTTCCTCCGACTGGAGCGGGAATCGAACCCTCACTCCGTGGCACTCACAATACGCCTAAACGACTGACGCCGCTAACCGCCAGGCCACGAAGCCCACAAATGTTTGTCTCTTTCTGCTGTCTTCTTCCTGGGCCTTTTCGTGGGCTCTGTTTGTTCTCATATTCCCCTTTTCTAGAGTCTTGAACACTGTTGGTTTCTTCTTTGTCCCTATTTGGTTTCTTCTGCTTACTGTTTTGCCTCTTTTTGTTCTTTCCTCGGTATCTTCTTGGTTTCGTTGTGGTTTCTTCTTGGTTTCTTCATGTTCACTTCTTGGTTTCTTCTTGATGTCTTGGTCTCTTTTTGATATCTTGTTTGTCTCTTTCTGCTGTCTTCTATCTGTTTTTTTCTTGGATTTGGTTTGATCTCTTGTTTACTTTTTTCTTGGGTCTTTAACACTCTCGGTTTCTCCTTTGTCTCTATTTGGTTTCTTCTGCTAACTTTTTTGTCTCTTTTCGTTCTGTCTTTGATTTCTTCTTGGTTTCGTTGTGGTTTCTGTTTGGTCTCTTTTTAGTGCCTTCTTAAACTCTTTCAAGTCCCTTAATGGTATTTTCTTTGCATGGAATCTTCTTGGGCTTTTTTAGGTCTGTTCTTGGTCTCTTCTTGGGCTTTTCTTGGTTTCTTGATTTTCTTGGTGTCTTCATGGGTACTTCTTGATCGCTTCTTAGTCTTTGTTTGTTTCTGTCTGGACTATTTCTGGGTTCCTCTTGGTCTTTTCTTGCTACCTTTTTGGGCCCTTCTTGGTCTCGTGTTGTTTTCTTCATCTCTTTTCTAAGTCTCTTATTGGTCTTCTCTTTGTCTTTTCTCATCATGGTCTCTGTTCAGTTCCTTTTTGGTTACTTATTGTATCATCTAGGTCTTTCATCACCTATTTTGTGTTTTCTTGAATTCTGTTTGGTCCAATTTCCAATTTCCAATTCTGATTTCTGATTTCTGATTTCTGATTTCTGATTTCTGATTTCTGATTTCTGATTTCTGATTTCTGATTTCTGATTTCTGATTTCTGATTTCTGATTTCTGATTTCTGATTTCTGATTTCTGATTTCTGATTTCTGATTTCTGATTTCTGATTTCTGATTTCTGATTTCTGATTTCTGATTTCTGATTTCTGATTTCTGATTTCTGATTTCTGATTTCTGATTTCTGATTTCTGATTTCTGATTTCTGATTTCTGATTTCTGATTTCTGATTTCTGATTTCTGATTTCTGATTTCTGATTTCTGATTTCTGATTTCTGATTTCTGATTTCTGATTTCTGATTTCTGATTTCTGATTTCTGATTTCTGATTTCTGATTTCTGATTTCTGATTTCTGATTTCTGATTTCTGATTTCTGATTTCTGATTTCTGATTTCTGATTTCTGATTTCTGATTTCTGATTTCTGATTTCTGATTTCTGATTTCTGATTTCTGATTTCTGATTTCTGATTTCTGATTTCTGATTTCTGATTTCTGATTTCTGATTTCTGATTTCTGATTTCTGATTTCTGATTTCTGATTTCTGATTTCTGATTTCTGATTTCTGATTTCTGATTTCTGATTTCTGATTTCTGATTTCTGATTTCTGATTTCTGATTTCTGATTTCTGATTTCTGATTTCTGATTTCTGATTTCTGATTTCTGATTTCTGATTTCTGATTTCTGATTTCTGATTTCTGATTTCTGATTTCTGATTTCTGATTTCTGATTTCTGATTTCTGATTTCTGATTTCTGATTTCTGATTTCTGATTTCTGATTTCTGATTTCTGATTTCTGATTTCTGATTTCTGATTTCTGATTTCTGATTTCTGATTTCTGATTTCTGATTTCTGATTTCTGATTTCTGATTTCTGATTTCTGATTTCTGATTTCTGATTTCTGATTTCTGATTTCTGATTTCTGATTTCTGATTTCTGATTTCTGATTTCTGATTTCTGATTTCTGATTTCTGATTTCTGATTTCTGATTTCTGATTTCTGATTTCTGATTTCTGATTTCTGATTTCTGATTTCTGATTTCTGATTTCTGATTTCTGATTTCTGATTTCTGATTTCTGATTTCTGATTTCTGATTTCTGATTTCTGATTTCTGATTTCTGATTTCTGATTTCTGATTTCTGATTTCTGATTTCTGATTTCTGATTTCTGATTTCTGATTTCTGATTTCTGATTTCTGATTTCTGATTTCTGATTTCTGATTTCTGATTTCTGATTTCTGATTTCTGATTTCTGATTTCTGATTTCTGATTTCTGATTTCTGATTTCTGATTTCTGATTTCTGATTTCTGATTTCTGATTTCTGATTTCTGATTTCTGATTTCTGATTTCTGATTTCTGATTTCTGATTTCTGATTTCTGATTTCTGATTTCTGATTTCTGATTTCTGATTTCTGATTTCTGATTTCTGATTTCTGATTTCTGATTTCTGATTTCTGATTTCTGATTTCTGATTTCTGATTTCTGATTTCTGATTTCTGATTTCTGATTTCTGATTTCTGATTTCTGATTTCTGATTTCTGATTTCTGATTTCTGATTTCTGATTTCTGATTTCTGATTTCTGATTTCTGATTTCTGATTTCTGATTTCTGATTTCTGATTTCTGATTTCTGATTTCTGATTTCTGATTTCTGATTTCTGATTTCTGATTTCTGATTTCTGATTTCTGATTTCTGATTTCTGATTTCTGATTTCTGATTTCTGATTTCTGATTTCTGATTTCTGATTTCTGATTTCTGATTTCTGATTTCTGATTTCTGATTTCTGATTTCTGATTTCTGATTTCTGATTTCTGATTTCTGATTTCTGATTTCTGATTTCTGATTTCTGATTTCTGATTTCTGATTTCTGATTTCTGATTTCTGATTTCTGATTTCTGATTTCTGATTTCTGATTTCTGATTTCTGATTTCTGATTTCTGATTTCTGATTTCTGATTTCTGATTTCTGATTTCTGATTTCTGATTTCTGATTTCTGATTTCTGATTTCTGATTTCTGATTTCTGATTTCTGATTTCTGATTTCTGATTTCTGATTTCTGATTTCTGATTTCTGATTTCTGATTTCTGATTTCTGATTTCTGATTTCTGATTTCTGATTTCTGATTTCTGATTTCTGATTTCTGATTTCTGATTTCTGATTTCTGATTTCTGATTTCTGATTTCTGATTTCTGATTTCTGATTTCTGATTTCTGATTTCTGATTTCTGATTTCTGATTTCTGATTTCTGATTTCTGATTTCTGATTTCTGATTTCTGATTTCTGATTTCTGATTTCTGATTTCTGATTTCTGATTTCTGATTTCTGATTTCTGATTTCTGATTTCTGATTTCTGATTTCTGATTTCTGATTTCTGATTTCTGATTTCTGATTTCTGATTTCTGATTTCTGATTTCTGATTTCTGATTTCTGATTTCTGATTTCTGATTTCTGATTTCTGATTTCTGATTTCTGATTTCTGATTTCTGATTTCTGATTTCTGATTTCTGATTTCTGATTTCTGATTTCTGATTTCTGATTTCTGATTTCTGATTTCTGATTTCTGATTTCTGATTTCTGATTTCTGATTTCTGATTTCTGATTTCTGATTTCTGATTTCTGATTTCTGATTTCTGATTTCTGATTTCTGATTTCTGATTTCTGATTTCTGATTTCTGATTTCTGATTTCTGATTTCTGATTTCTGATTTCTGATTTCTGATTTCTGATTTCTGATTTCTGATTTCTGATTTCTGATTTCTGATTTCTGATTTCTGATTTCTGATTTCTGATTTCTGATTTCTGAT
Source organism: Aedes albopictus (assembly GCF_035046485.1). Lineage (NCBI taxonomy): Eukaryota > Metazoa > Arthropoda > Insecta > Diptera > Culicidae > Aedes > Aedes albopictus. The sequence goes on from NC_085136.1 coordinate 83,875,943, forward strand.
TTCTGATTTCTGATTTCTGATTTCTGATTTCTGATTTCTGATTTCTGATTTCTGATTTCTGATTTCTGATTTCTGATTTCTGATTTCTGATTTCTGATTTCTGATTTCTGATTTCTGATTTCTGATTTCTGATTTCTGATTTCTGATTTCTGATTTCTGATTTCTGATTTCTGATTTCTGATTTCTGATTTCTGATTTCTGATTTCTGATTTCTGATTTCTGATTTCTGATTTCTGATTTCTGATTTCTGATTTCTGATTTCTGATTTCTGATTTCTGATTTCTGATTTCTGATTTCTGATTTCTGATTTCTGATTTCTGATTTCTGATTTCTGATTTCTGATTTCTGATTTCTGATTTCTGATTTCTGATTTCTGATTTCTGATTTCTGATTTCTGATTTCTGATTTCTGATTTCTGATTTCTGATTTCTGATTTCTGATTTCTGATTTCTGATTTCTGATTTCTGATTTCTGATTTCTGATTTCTGATTTCTGATTTCTGATTTCTGATTTCTGATTTCTGATTTCTGATTTCTGATTTCTGATTTCTGATTTCTGATTTCTGATTTCTGATTTCTGATTTCTGATTTCTGATTTCTGATTTCTGATTTCTGATTTCTGATTTCTGATTTCTGATTTCTGATTTCTGATTTCTGATTTCTGATTTCTGATTTCTGATTTCTGATTTCTGATTTCTGATTTCTGATTTCTGATTTCTGATTTCTGATTTCTGATTTCTGATTTCTGATTTCTGATTTCTGATTTCTGATTTCTGATTTCTGATTTCTGATTTCTGATTTCTGATTTCTGATTTCTGATTTCTGATTTCTGATTTCTGATTTCTGATTTCTGATTTCTGATTTCTGATTTCTGATTTCTGATTTCTGATTTCTGATTTCTGATTTCTGATTTCTGATTTCTGATTTCTGATTTCTGATTTCTGATTTCTGATTTCTGATTTCTGATTTCTGATTTCTGATTTCTGATTTCTGATTTCTGATTTCTGATTTCTGATTTCTGATTTCTGATTTCTGATTTCTGATTTCTGATTTCTGATTTCTGATTTCTGATTTCTGATTTCTGATTTCTGATTTCTGATTTCTGATTTCTGATTTCTGATTTCTGATTTCTGATTTCTGATTTCTGATTTCTGATTTCTGATTTCTGATTTCTGATTTCTGATTTCTGATTTCTGATTTCTGATTTCTGATTTCTGATTTCTGATTTCTGATTTCTGATTTCTGATTTCTGATTTCTGATTTCTGATTTCTGATTTCTGATTTCTGATTTCTGATTTCTGATTTCTGATTTCTGATTTCTGATTTCTGATTTCTGATTTCTGATTTCTGATTTCTGATTTCTGATTTCTGATTTCTGATTTCTGATTTCTGATTTCTGATTTCTGATTTCTGATTTCTGATTTCTGATTTCTGATTTCTGATTTCTGATTTCTGATTTCTGATTTCTGATTTCTGATTTCTGATTTCTGATTTCTGATTTCTGATTTCTGATTTCTGATTTCTGATTTCTGATTTCTGATTTCTGATTTCTGATTTCTGATTTCTGATTTCTGATTTCTGATTTCTGATTTCTGATTTCTGATTTCTGATTTCTGATTTCTGATTTCTGATTTCTGATTTCTGATTTCTGATTTCTGATTTCTGATTTCTGATTTCTGATTTCTGATTTCTGATTTCTGATTTCTGATTTCTGATTTCTGATTTCTGATTTCTGATTTCTGATTTCTGATTTCTGATTTCTGATTTCTGATTTCTGATTTCTGATTTCTGATTTCTGATTTCTGATTTCTGATTTCTGATTTCTGATTTCTGATTTCTGATTTCTGATTTCTGATTTCTGATTTCTGATTTCTGATTTCTGATTTCTGATTTCTGATTTCTGATTTCTGATTTCTGATTTCTGATTTCTGATTTCTGATTTCTGATTTCTGATTTCTGATTTCTGATTTCTGATTTCTGATTTCTGATTTCTGATTTCTGATTTCTGATTTCTGATTTCTGATTTCTGATTTCTGATTTCTGATTTCTGATTTCTGATTTCTGATTTCTGATTTCTGATTTCTGATTTCTGATTTCTGATTTCTGATTTCTGATTTCTGATTTCTGATTTCTGATTTCTGATTTCTGATTTCTGATTTCTGATTTCTGATTTCTGATTTCTGATTTCAGATTTCTGATTTCTGATTTCTGATTTCTGATTTCTGATTTCTGATTTCTGATTTCTGATTTCTGATTTCTGATTTCTGATTTCTGATTTCTGATTTCAGATTTCTGATTTCTGATTTCTGATTTCTGATTTCTGATTTCTGATTTCTGATTTCTGATTTCTGATTTCTGATTTCTGATTTCTTATTTCTGATTTCTGATTTTAGAGTCTTATGAATCCATAATTTCAAATCATCCCATTCAAATATTGTCCTACCTTAACTCGTTTTGAAAATCTCGCCTCAATTATCGACTCAAACAGTGCATGAACAGGTAGCTAGGGGACTCAAACAGTGCATGAACAGGTAGCTAGGGTTGCTTCCGCCATCGACAACAAAGTTACGGCTGCACTTAGTTGAAAGTCTACTTAAGCACAAGCGGCTCCTCTAAGCCAGCTGGCTGAGCAGAGGACAGTTCAAATAAATAAACAGTTTTTTTGCTGGGATGCAATTTGCTCTGGAGAAAATGCACCTCACTTGCACCAGCAGCAAAAGCAATGGCAACCCGAACGTCGACAACGACGACGACGACGTACTCACCGTAGTGCAATCGTTTGGTAGTGGGTGCTGTTTATCTTTGAATCATTTATAACCTCCAGCTCTCTGAAAAGGTGGCTAAGTAGGGGCACTACCGTCGTCGTCAGCGCCGTACCGTTTGCCATATCTCTTGGGATCTTCCGGAGGGTGTTTTTTTTTTCTGCCTGCCTGTGTCACACTTCCTTATCAACGACGACGGGATCGCCGCCCCCGACGCCTGGAAAGTGAGTTCTTCAACTCGCCTCTTCTTAACCAACCGACTAAGTACCACAAGTGCTTTTTTAAGCCCCGGTTTGTGAACAAGCTGCGAGGGCGCGTACAGAACCCGGGACTGGAGCATATACAGCATCCCCGGAAGAAGAGTGAATCTATGGCGCGATGAAAGGGCGGGCAACACTTGACACAAGTATCCATTAAACACCCTGAAGAACTAATTTTCTACCACTGGGAAAGTTTCGTTTTTTTTCCTGCGTGCTTTTTTAACCCTATCTCTTTTCAGTGGTGGTTTATCGCAAATGCGATGAACTGACGGAGTTACATAGCAGATCTGCCAGGAGTTTAATTTATGAAATATGCCATTTGTCTTCAGTTCCTTACCTCTGAAATTCTCCAGAAATTTCGTGAATTCTGTCACATCATCTGCATTCATCCTTTCATTCCATCCCTGTTTATGTATTTGTGTAAAACCGTTAGAACTAATAGTAGCAACCCCTCAGGTTATTTCCATTCACTCGAGTGTTGTTCTTTGGTCCCATCCACCGAGCAAAGAAAAACAAAGGCCCTTTCATTTAGGGAGGCTGCTTTCCTCATCGTGCGTGTCGTCGTCAGCAACTGGACGGATAAAATACTTGCAATAGTAGCATCATACATGCCATTTACCCTGGTCGTCACTGACCATGGGGACTCGGCAGCCTCCAAGACAAGATGATTGGGGACCACCAAAGAACGACAACGTGACACACACGGAGAATCATGCTAATGTGCACTCATCTCACATTTACCCATTCTCCGTCGCTTGCTGGCCGACAGTGAACAAATAGTTTGGGAAAGTTTTGAATTTCCCCTGAGGTTGGCTTTCCTTTCGGTTTGAGAACATAGTAGGAATAGTGGGATGTGAGTGGATGTACGCAAGCAAGCTGTCTTCCGTTAAAGGGGATGTTTGTAGATTCTGCTACGTTTTTTTGGTATTCTTCGAATGTGTGCCGTCATTAAGGGGGTTGTTGATTCCGCTTCCGTTTGTAACGTTCCACATTCTGACGAGTGCCTTGCTGCAGAATTACCGCCTACGTTGTGTTCTTCTAATCCTAAATCACTATGCACCAGCCACTCCGCCGACACGTGCTCGATTGTACTTTTGACTGTGTCGTGGATGGCTGCTTTTACAGCATGCCTATTAATCCCTGTTCACAGGGAACAACTATGCTGCACACGACAGTGTATTCTAGCAGTCCTCTAGAAGAGCCTAATCGTCGGACAACGCTATCGGAATGATTCCAAGATAATTTTCCTAATGTATTCTGACATCCTTTCGGGAGATTCTTGTGGGATCTTCTTAAAAGTTGTCCTGAAATTCATCAGAAGTTCCTTCTTAGATTTTTCAAAGAGTCACTTCTGACTTTCTTTTTAGAAATCATTCTGCAACTCACCCAAGATTTTTTTTTATGAGTTTCTCGTGGAATTCTTGCCAAAGTTTTTTGATGGATTCCTGTTAAGTTCGTCATCAAGGTAAATTACAAAAAAGCTTGAGTTTTTTATTAATTGTTTCTCAAATGGTCTTTGGAATTCATCCAGAATTTCTTACTGAATTATCTCCAAGAGTTTCGTCTGAGGATTTTCCAGGGGTTTTTATCCGAGAACTCTCCCAGGCTTCTTTCTGGGAATAAGGATACGTTCTGAGAATCCTTCAGGATTTTATCAGTTAACCTTCCGGGACGCGCGCCTTTAAGCATCTGAAACTGCATCGCGCTCGCACTGTCGTATACAGTCGTATACAGCGAGGTTTTTGGTAGTGTTGTACTTTTTACAACAGCGCGCGTGCTGAAGGGTTAAATCTCTCTTCGGAATCTTTCAGGGACTTTTCTTGTATTTCCACGGGAGTTTCTTCAGGAAATCCTCCAGGAGTACATCCTGGATATCGTTCAAAAGTTTCTTCTGAGAATCCCTAAGAAGTTCCTTCTAGGAGCACACCTGTGGTTCCTTTTGGAAATCTTTTAGTAGTTTTTTTTTCTCAAGGTTCTGCAGGAGTTTCTTCTGAAAATGCTCTAAGGTTTATTTTTTCATTTCTGGGAATCCTCCAGAACTTTTTTCCGGTAATGCCCAAAAGATTTCTTCTGGAAATCCTTCTGAAGTATCTTTTATTGTTCCTTCAAAAGCCCGGGTTCAAAGTTTCCGGGTCATTTGGCCGAACGCCATTTGGCCGAAAGGGTTATTTGGCCGAATGCCATTTGGCCGAAAAATGTATGATGAAGTTAAATGACATTCGACCAAATGGCGTTCGGCCAAACGGCATTCGGCCAAACGGCGTTCGGCCAAATGGCCGGACACCGAATATTCTTCAAGACTTCTTGTTGGGATTCATTCAGGAATTCCTTTTGGGAATCTTTCAGGGGACTCTAGGGGGTCTCGGAGCTGGAAGTGGGTTTCAGTGGGCGCTTCAAGAGGTCTCAGAGTGTCTACGAAGTGTTCCAAAGGGTCTTGGGGTCGTTTAAGGGAGTATCAGTGACTCCAGGGGGTGTCAGGGGCGCTTCAGGGATAACTCAGGGAGACTTAGGCGGTATCTGGGGGAACAATGGGCCCTAGGGGTGCTTCAGAGACGTTTCAGGGGACTCAGAGGGCTGTCCGGAACGTTTCAAGGGGTCTGAGGGGGTCTAAGGGGTGCACAGATGTTCAATTTAGTGAAACATTCGGCAGAAATTCAATTTTTGAACATTTTTTCAAGAGTTACAGTATATGGAGTATTGATCTGTAATATTAGGAACCACTACAAGCATCTTGTTACAGCACTGAATAGCTGCTGATGAGAGAATTACAGACTTTTTTTTGAAAAAGAACACAGACGAGTTAACCTCTATAAACAGGCTTTTGTGGGGGTTAACTCGTTTGTGTTCTTTGTTAAAAAATAATTCAAATACAAACAATACAAATGATTCCAGAAGTTTACTCGATTGTTCTTGCGTATATCTTGCGTTTGCAGTGGAGCAAGTTATCAAATTTACGTTTATAGCTATAAAGTTGACATAATGTGTCATTAGTATGAGGAATTGTTACACTTGAACAGCCACTTTCAGCTGAAAACTCAGCTCAGCTAGTGAAAGTAACAGTAGTGAACTAAGCTTAGTACAACGAAAGAAAGATGACTGCAATATGATTTGATAATTTTTCGTCTGGCATTTTCAAATCTGGATTACTGTGGGACGTCCGAGAGCTTCTAGAGACGTTTCGGGGGGTAAAAGTGGAGTTTTAAGAGAAACAGGGTGTTTCCGGGGGTACCAGGAGGTCTCACGTGCGTTTTGAGGGATTGCATGGATCTCAAGGCTGTTTCTCGGGGTGTTTGGGGGCGTTCCAGGAAGTCTCTGGTGATCCCAAGTGCTTTGAGGAGGGTCCCCAGGGTTACAAGGGATTTTCAGGGGTCTCAGAGGTGATTCAGGGGGTCTCTAGGTAGAGGTGTGCGCCGATTTGAAATCTGTCTTCGGCGGCGTGGCCGTAATTTTTTTTTTTTTTGTGAATCCCGTTAATCAATATCAGTGTTTTATTTTTTAGTAATTCATTATGTTGAAGATGCAATGACATGTTTATAGTTACGGTTAAATTATATATTTTTATTTTGACATGTTTTTATTTTATTTATTGAAGTAATTGTTATGGTGAATCATTTATCAGCTGCGCAAAAATGAATCCAGAATGGCCTTCTAACGAATTTCCGGAAGAAATTCTAGAGGAATTCCCGGTGGAATTTCTAGGGGATTTTCTGAGTAAACTCTTAAAGGAATTACCGGAGGAACTCGTAGAGACATTCCCGTAGCTACACCTAGAGCACGGGTTCCCAACCGGTGGTCCGCGGCCCCCTGGGGGGCCGTGAAGCCAGTCCAGGGGGGCCGCGATGTTACCAAAAAATGTAAAAATTTAATTCTATTATGTGCAAATTATACTAATTTTTAATTTTGTATACTGCCACCCTCAAAAGCCACAATTTGAGGAAGATATTTTCAGTATAAAACGCCTTCAGAAGAGAAAGTTTTCGGCTGCGCCGCTATTTTTCAACTACGACTTAAATTGAATGTACGTGACATCATTGTTTACGAAATGTGAGTGTCGAATAAAAAAACGTATCATTGATCGTCGAAAATCCCTCCCACAGTAAATTTCTGGCTTCGTCACTGTACCCAAACAAACTCGGTTTCGTTAATTTAATTATTTTTTTTCTAAAAAAAAAACATTGGGCCGCAGATGTGTTGATAATTCTTAAAGGGGGTCGCCACCTCAAAAAGGTTGGGAACCCCTGACCTAGAGGAATACCCGGATGAACTCCTAAACGAATTTCCAAAAAACATCTTAAAGAAACGTTTGAAGAAACTCCTGGAAGAATTCCCGAAACAAATGTTAGAAGAACTCTTAGAGAAATTGCCGGAGGATCTATCGGTGGAATTCACCGGAGAACTCCTAGAGGAATTTCCTGAGGAAGCCTTAGAGGAAGTACCGGAGGAATTCATAGAGGAATTTTCGGAGGAAACTCTGATCACTCCTTGAGCAACTCCCAGAAATAATTTTGGAGCAACTAGTCAATAAATTGCCGGAGAAGCTTTCGGAAGAATTTTCGGAGGTACTCCTAGAGAGGTTGCCGAAGAATTTCGGACAAGAACTCAAGGAAGAACTCGTATAGAAACTACCAGAGGTATTCCTAGATGAGTTCTCGGACGAACTCTTAAAGGAATTCCCGGAAGAATTTCTTGAGAAATTACCGAAGAAATTCGTAAAAAAAATTCCCTGAGGAACTCATAGAGGAAGTCGTAGATGAACTCGTAGAGGTGTTTCTGGAGGTACTCCTAAAAAAAAATTCCGGATGAACTCCCACATAAATTCCTGAGAGGAGTTCTGGAGAAATTCTCGGTGGAACTCCTAGAAGAATTTCAAGGAAATTCATGAAGAAATTCCTGGCAGAACTCGTAGAGGAATTCCCGGATTGACTCATAAAGGGATTCCCGGAAGATCTTCTAGAGAAATTCCCCGAGATACTCATAGAGAAATTGCTGGGAGAACTCCTAGAGGAGCGTTTGGGGAAACTCCTGGATACATTCCCGGAAGATATCTTGAAGGAACTCCTTAGAGAATCCTAAAGGAATTACTGAAGGAACTTTACAGGAATATTCGGAAGAACTTCTAGAGGAACTCCCGGAGAATTCTTAAAGGAATTATCGGAGGAAACTCCGGCATACCCAGTGCAACTTCTAGGTAAAACTTGTAGAGCAACTAAATGAACTTGCCTGGGAAACTTCCCCTCCCGGTGAAACTCGTAAAGGTGTTCCTGTAAATATTCAAATTCCCAGAAGTACTTCCAGAGGAATTCCCGGAAGAACTTCTAGAGACAGTCACGGTGAAAGTCTTAGTGTAATTCCCGAAAAAAATCGGTAGGGAATCCCCGAAGAAACAGAAACTCGTAGAGAAATTCCCACAGGAACTTCTAGAACATTCGGAGAAACCTGTGGAAGAATTTCAGGAAGAACTCTTAAAGAAACATCTGGAAGAATTCCAGGAGGAACTGCTACAGAATCTGCCGGAAGAACTCCCAGAAGAATTCCCGGAAGAACTTCTAGAGGAATACCCGGAGTAAACTTCTGACATTTTCAGTGCAATTTCTATGAACTCCTAAAGGAATTCCCATAGAAATTCGTAAAGGAATTCCCGCATGAACTCGTTGAAGAACTCGAGGAGGAATTCCCGGAGATGCTCCTTGAGGAAATGCCAGACGAACTTCTAAAGGAATTCCCAGGAAGAACTTTAGAGGAATTGCCGGAGGATCTCCTAAAAGAATACTCGGAGTAACTTTTAGAGAAATTTCTAGAGAAAGTCCCAGTGAAGCTTCTGTAGCAATGCCCGGAGAAACTCCTAGAGGATGTCTCGGAGGAAACTCTCGGAATTTCAGAAGAACCATCTAGAGTTCCTGAAGGAACCCCTAGCGGAATTCTTGGTGAAACTGCTGCTCAAAAGAGTTGCTGGAGAAATTTCATCTCTTCTGGGGATGAACATGACAAAAACATGTTTTCAGAATCACTAGCATTTTCTTCAATCTTCGGTATCCGTAAATTCTACAGCCATCATTTATCTTCTGGAACCTCCGGTATCTTTGCGAACTCGATTTAATTCAAAGGACATTTTTTACACTTTCAAAACATTGTTGGCGCCTCTATCTCTAGGGTGTCCTAGGGGTGTCAAGGAAGTAACTGGAACCCTCAAGAGCATTTGTGGGGGAGGAAGGGTGTTCCAAGGGGCCTCTGCGGGATCTTAAGGGGGTCTTACGGGCGTTATAGAGGGTTTCGAGGGCGTTTCAGTGGGGTCCAGGGAGTTTCTCGGGAGCTTCAGAGGTGTATCAGAGAGCTCAGTGGAGTTTCAGAGGTGTCAGGGGTCTGATGAGAGTTTTAAAGGGTATCAGGAGCGTTCCAGGGAGTCCCAGAGGTTTCAGAGTGTCCTCAAGGGTATTTCATTGAGTCGCAGAGGTGTTCCAGAGAGTTTTATGGGCAGCGGGGGTTCCAGGGAGTCTCAGATGCGTTTCAAGGGGTCTCACAAGGTTTCAGAGGGCACTATTGAAATGCTCATGAAGTCCCCGTAATCCTATTTTGATACAGTGGTTTTTCGATTTTATCACGATCAAAAAAAATTTTACCGTGATATAAACGAAACCGTGAATTTGGTGAAACGAGAAAAAAATGTAATTTTTTTATTCAAAATCGTTCAGCTGTAAAATATATGAGTCGTATTTCACATTTTTTAACAGTTTTGGTGGACTGGGCAATGCTGTATTGATTTTATTTTGATTTCGGAATGTTTTAGAACAAGTGTGATAAAAACGAAACGGAAATCGTGATAAAATCGAATAGAAAACCGTGAATTTGGGCGAGTAGTGATTAAAACGACTAGTGATAAAACCGAAACGCCACTGTACCCCTGAACTACCATAAACTCCTGAGCAGATATGCCATAAAAGGTCTGGGACCATCCGGGTAGCGGGACCTTTTATGGACATTTGCTGCTATAACTCAGTGAATTTTCAACTAATTTACTTTATTTCTGGGATACGGGTGAGAAACTGCGGTGAACAAAAAATCATATCAATTGAAATTGACTGAGTTATAGCAAAAAACGCTCAAGATACGTCCACTGCCCAATTGGTCCCAGACCATATACAGATTTATCTATATTAAACATATTTTAAAACACTCGAACCGATGACGTTTTGCATACAATGTAAATGTAAAGTAATTTGTGGACGACGCCAAAAAAGTCGAACAGATTAAAAAGAAACTGGGCACCCATACTCCTAAGCCCCTTTCAGAAAACCCCTTCAAATTAAAATGTCCCTGAAATACCTTGTAACACCTCTGAAACCTCCATAATCTTATTGAAACGTCCTTGAAATCGCCGTTTTAAATTGAAAATGTCCTTGAAACCCCTTGGAACGTCTTTAGAAGGCTCAAGAAACCCCCTGAAACACATCAGAAAATTCCTTGAATCACCCCCGATATCAAACATCCCTGAAACCTAACCCACCGCCGTTGAAACGTGCATGAAACCTTCTGACAATCTCCTAAATGCATCTGAAATGCCTTGAAATGCCCCCGGAATCCCTTGTAACGCCCTTTTAAGGCTTCTTAGATGCCCTGAATCGCTCTTGGATCTCAGGGGCTTTAACCTAGCAACTTCCCTAAAATCCTCGTAATCCCATTGATACGCCAACGAAACGTCGAATCGTGTCAGAACGTCCTCTGAAAAGGCTCCTCAATGCAAACGCTTGTTACCAACAGACGGTGAGGTTCAAAGCATCTGTACAAGTTCATGAGGACGTCGGAGTGTTGTTGGAAAATGTTTATTTTTGGCATGGGGGTTCACGCATTGGTGCGATGATGCCTGGCGTATACCCAAGCAGCACACAAGTCACAAGAAGCTTGGAAGAGGATGTGTAGGGATGAGTTAGGCTGGAACGCCGTTTCAACGGCTATCACCCATATCGTCTGGGAGCTACAGAGGAGGTGACGTTGCTGGTGTCGGTCTACTGGGTTGGATACGAGTCCGTGGTTGGAAAGGGGTCCTCGGTAAGGGCCGGGGCAGGTGGAGACCCCCTACTGTCAGCAACCTTCCGGTGCAGCTGATAGGGCCTGAAGGGTAGTGATACCCTTCCTTGAGGGCAGGTTAGATCAGGTTGCACGTAGGCATCAGTTCTTGATGTCTGCAAAACGCGGGCGCGGGCGTGCGGTGTTGAGAACCACTCGGGAAACTGCCTAAGCGCCAGCATGCTACCGTAATGGACTCTCCAAAGTGAGTCAACAACGTTCGTTGCTGCAAGTTACGCCGTTAACTTTGAGAGTGCGATGTGCACTAGCCCCTCTCTGAAGCAACGCCTTCTTAATGGTTCTGGAGAGATGAAGGGTTTGGCGAACATAGGAATGTGTTTAGTGGGCCGAGGCGAGAGTAGTGCTGGTTTTTACTTTTGTTGTAGAAGACGGTCTTAATCCCACACTACCCTAACCTTCCTGTTAGGGTGTCTGTTGACCACACAGAAGCTACAGGTTGTCATCAACCGATGTCTACGGTTCATAATTCAGGACTGGTGGCCTCGCAACTAGATCTTGAATACTGAGCTCCATCTACGATCCGAAACCGATATCAACAGAAATTCGAGAACGTAAATGAAAGTTCGTCGGTTACACATGCGTTTGAGACATAATGGAGCTCGTAAGTTCTGCAGAATACTGAAGAAAGACAAATTAAGTGCTTGAGCTAAAAATTGCTTACTTACAATTGCATGGCTACGTAAACCGCTGAGTTATCTGCATTTGCATGAGCTCATTCTGGGATGTCAAAGTGTATGAGAAGGCTTGTGGCACAAGGGTCACGTTCACGCGAGGCTGCTGTCTGATAGGCGGAAAATGATAGATTACTAGAAAGAGCGGCAACGATCGCTGGCTGCTTAACATGTAGGCAAGATTTGATAGAATGATTGTGCTGTGAAATCGGAAGGTGACTTAGCGGCAGTTTCAACACGTTTCGGGTTCAAGCGATAGCAACGATACAAAGTAGGTAGAAGGAAATAGTCGGGCCAGGAATTAAACCCAGGACCACCTGCTTACGAATCAAACACGATAATCATGAGCCCTGCAAGTCCTTTGTATATAACCGGATGGGACGCGTGCCACTTTGAACCTAAAACCGCACCACGCTCGCGTTGAATACAGTGAGCGAGGATTTTGAAAACTCATTATATACTACCACATCCTGTTGATACAAACCTGGACGCAACTTGCTTCAAAGATCAACAATAACACATCGTAAAACGTTTCGTTGCACTTTGGGTTGTTCCCTCGCCTCCGCCACCAGCACCACCACCGTTCTGGTACGCAAACGCAAAGAGTGCCCCATCTGGCACTCTAGGAAAAGTTTCTCTCTGTGTAAATCTTCCTGAATTGTGGTACCGTTTCCGGTCATGAGAACACAAACACACACATGCACACTAGCAGAAACAAATACACTTCCTCTCGTAGTTCCCCCTGGAGAAACGCAGTGGTACCACTGCACTGGTGACGACGACGAGGACGTCGTTGACGGGCTGCATTTAATTGGACGAAGCCGGACTTTGACGACGACGGACGAATGTGTTATGTTTCTAATTTGGAGTAAATCCCTTTGATTACTTCCAACTACTTTCCGGAGAGGTACTTATCTAGGTAAAACTGTTTCAAGCGGAAGCAAGTTTCTGTTTCTGTTTCTGTTGGTGGAAGCAATTCGGCTGGATGCTCATTTGGGAGATTTCGGTATTGAAGCATGAATTGGATGCAATTGAGCGTACCTTCTGTAAACTGTGGTTTTGTGTTGCTGCCAAATAGAGTGCAAATACACACACGTGTTTTATAAGTATTCTGGATACTCGTTCAACCGGAAAGTAAATTTGCTTCGATTCATGAACTTTTCACATCGTCGAGTCAAGTATGAGACATTGAAGACGTCGTTTCAGTAGAGGTCGAAATACGTAGCTGTCATGGGACGAAAACATATTAAAAGGAACAGTATACAACTCGATTTACTTCTTCTGACAGATTTTCCACTAACACGCCTAGGCTCATCATCTTCGCATTTATTTTAAAAGATGTGTACAGCACTTCGTTCAAGTAGTTGTAACTCACTGCATTTCTTTTTCTATTCTATTCTATCCCTTGAAAAGTCAGTATTGACAAACGTCCAGAATATACTAGAATTTCTTCTGGTATCTTCTTGTCAGCATTAATACTTGCAGCATATAAACCATGATATATTGTTATTATTAAAATGAGCATGTCCACTACCCAGACTTGAACCCAGGGATTGAACGGCAGTCAGATAGTCCACCAATAAATGTACATGATCAATTTAATTTAATTTCATGGCTGCTCGACCATCTTCACCACCAATCTATTGCAATGGAGGCTGGTTAGTATCAAGACGATAATTACAAGCTAAGATAAAACTTCACACTTCACTGATCAATTTGTGGTTTTCGACGTATCTTTGGTTCTGCACGCTTTAGACTGTATTTTATTATCACTTGATGTGTCACATGCATGGATTTGGTTCACTTTTACATTTGGCCGCTTTCAGCAGGACACCTGGAACCTGTTCCGAGACACTACCGGTAGTCTAAAATGCGGCCTGAGACTATTCTATTGCTGACCGTTCTTCAGGTTATCAAAAAAGCCGCTATTCAATGTGCCGTATGCATGTGTTTGGTTCACTTTTATATTTGGTCATTTCCGGCGGGACACCCGGAATAGGTTCCGGGACACTACTGGCTTTCTCAAATATGATATGATATACGTTTTCTATAGTTAACAAAATCGAAATAGCCATTTGATGCGTCGCGTGTATGGGTTTGGTTCTCTTTTAAGTTTGACCATTTCCGGCAAGACAACCGGAACTGGTTCCGAAACAGTACCGGTTGTCTCAAATAAGGCATGATTCTTTTTTCTTGCAGACCATTGATCGGGTTACCTAAAAAGCCGCGATTTGATGTGTCGCATGCATGGGTTTGCTTCGTTTTTACTTTTGGCCACATCCGGTGAGACCCCTTGAACGGTTTCGGAACAAGACCGGTTCAGATATGGTTTTAGACTATTTTCCTGCTGACCGTTTATCAGGTTATCGAAAAAGCCGCTATTTGATGTGTCGCATGCATGGGTTTGGTCCATTTTTATATTTAGCCAGTTCCAGCGGGGCACCCGGAACCGATTCCAGAGCACAACCGATTCAGATATGGTTCGAGGCTATTTTTCTGCTTGCCATTTATCAGAATATCGAAAATGGCGCGGTTTGATGTGTCGCATGTATGGATTTTAAGCATTTTTATATCTGGCCGCTTCCTGGGGTACCGGTCCGGAACACCCAAATAGCCATAACTCCGGAACGGCTGGACTGATCCGAACCATTTTCAATAGGGAACAATGGGACCAGATTCCGCGTCGAATGAACCGTCGGTCATAAAAATCGGTTGAAGTCTACTATCAAAAAGTGACGTGAGTTTTTTTGTACACACACATACACACACACAGACATCACCTCAATCAGCTGAGTTGATTGGTATATGTGACTCGGCATTCCGGACCTTCTACCAAAAAGTCAATTTTGGAGTGAACATATAGCCTTTCCAGTACACTTAGTGTACGAAAAAGGCAAAAATAGTTCTGAGTTGTTTGCAGTTGCGGTACAACGGCCAACACCAGTCAGCAATCATCATAAGGACACTGAAAAATCAATCACATCAAGTCTAAACCGCTTCTTAGAAATTTAAACTTCATAAATCATACATATCCTTTCCCATCTCACCCAAACCTATAGCTGGTGCAACCCAAATCAGCTGTTCATCAACCCTGCTGTGCCAAGCAACAGCAGCGGCCATTCCCATTCGCACCCATCCGAGTAATTCTCTACGAAATCAAACCAAACTGCATAATTTACAACCAAACAAACAGACCATCCGCCCAGGGACACAAGCACCTTGAAGTCGGCCGATGCTAATTAATGAATGCTTCCTCCCAAGAGACGGAATCAGTGTTACGGTAGTGCTGCGCATTTGTGTGAGGCAAATACCATTCCTCCCTGTAGGTCTGATCAACGCCTTCGCATCGATTTCTACCCACCACAGTCGATGGCTACCGACCGGACCGAGGAATCCATCAATCCATCCCCATTCACTCGGTGTGGTGGGAAAGCGCAGCGGCTGTTTCCCGGCCGAAGTGTTCCTGCCAAATAACACACACACACCAACGGTGATCGTCCGTCCTGCCTGCCTGACCCTGCGGTTATCGACAGGCTCGGACCATCATCGAGGTGCAGATGGAACGGAGTCGTTGGTAAGAATTTACCTCGACAAACAGTCGCTTATTTCCAGTCAGTGATTGCGTCTGTACACTAGGTACTGGACGAACGGACGGACAAACCACACATGCTGCAAAGTTTCAATCAGTGGCTGTGGAGATGCGAATGCTTATACGCACAAGGAGCTCGGAATCCCGAGAAGCGACCGGATCTGTCGGGAGAGATGTCGAAGAACAGATACACGAGATCTCCCGTAGTGGAGACGGTTTGCTGCGTTGTGGTGTGTGGAGTGGGTGTGTGCGTCTGTTTGTGTGCGTTTAATTTAGGAACCACGACTGTTTCCTGGAGGGAGGAGGGGCGAGGAAAGCTTGCGGTCCTGTAGGCTACAGATAACGAGACCAGAATAAGCATGCAAGCGAAGGATGAGATGTTCAATCTGTTGATCTAAAGTTGATTGTGGTTTCACTCGCCTTGCCACGTTTGTCGGATTAGTCCGAGTTGAAAAGGGCAAATGAGATAACATGAGGTCGGTGGTGTGTGTGAGAGTGTGCTTGCGGTTTTTAATTACTTCGTGACTCTCACGTGTTTTCGGCATAATATAGATCAGTTAGGCTTATTGATATACTGTAAACCGGGGTCAAATTGATCATTTGGGTACAACATTGTAATTTGCATACCAGGAACTTCTAAACGTCGCAATGATCTCCTACTTCTTACCTCATCTAGTTCATAGATGTCTAGGGATGAGTTTAGACTTTTATTTGTTTAGAAAAAAAGTTAGTTTTGCCTTATTTTTTTTTAGGAATTTGCAATGTATTTCCCACTTAGCTGAAATCATTGCTTCTAAACAATCGATTGCCACATCCCGTAATTTTTTTGTGCTAACATTTTTGTGGAGCCTTGGTTGGAAAATAATGAAGCTATTCTGAATATGAATAAGTTGAAATAAGTTCTTTTTTGACGAAAAAGTCATTTATAGTAACAAAAAATCACATATTTTAAAGGAAATTGCCTACCTTCAGGCGTTAAGGGAGAAATTTCAAAATTTAATTTTACATTTTTAGTGTCAAATTCACTAGTTGTAAGAGTTTTGATGCGTCATTCGGGTTTAGAAGAGCAAAATTAAGTGGATAAGGATCTTTATCCTTTTAACCGATGCTTAATTGTATAGAGTAAAGTGGGGCAAAAGTTCGTGTGGGGTAAGAGTTTCTTTTGAAGTTTTCGAGCTCAATTCAAATTATTTTTTTCGGATGTCAAGGTTGTTCGAAGCTTTTTTGAAAAAGAGTCTTTCACTCCAAAACTTAAGAAAATTTATCAATATTTCGAAAAGTTATGACAAAATGTTGGTTTTTGATCAAAAAATTGTAATATGCGATGGTCCTTCCGATGCATGGAATGGAATTTTAATGAAATCGAATTCCATATTTTATTTTGGGGGGTAACTAGGTTTATTTTGGAGATGATCTAGCATGTATAACTTTTTGCCATATAGGGCCCATATAGCCGAGGCGGTAAACGCACGGGTATTCAGCATGACCATGCTGAGGGTGACGGGTTCGATTCCCGGTCGGTCCAGGATCTTTTCGTAAAGGAAATTTCCTTGACTTCCTTGGGCATAGAGTATCTTCGTGCCTGCCACACGATATACACATGCAAAAATGGTCATTGGCAGAGGAAGCTCTCAGTTAATAACTGTGGAAAGTGCTCATAGAACACTAAGCTGAGAAGCAGGCTTTGTCCCAGTGAGGACGTTACGCCAAGAAGAGGAGAGGAGGAACTTTTTGCAAAAAAGATTTGGAAATCGCATTTTACACATAGTGGGGCAAAAGTTCGAATTGTGGGGCAAGAGTTCGAGTTATGTGGCAACTTTAGGTAAAAACCTTAACTTCTGCAAAATGTTTATATTATCTCTAAAAATGAAGGAATTAGTAAGAAAATTCGATCAAAGTTGAAAAAAATGTTGTTTTATCTGAATTTGACGGAAACCTACTAATTTTGGTGCAGTAAATTTAACCCTGATTTGGGTAAAATCCAGATCGAACTTTAAAGTGTATTCCAGTTCCAACATCAAATATTAATTGGTTTCATGTATTTTTATTACCAATGTGTCAAAATAGTGTGCTACGGTTAGCGAAACTCTACAAACACTAGATTCGCACTTTTGCCCCAGTGGTGGGGCAAGAGTTCGAATAAGACACACACATACAAAAAGTATTGTAACTTAAAATTTAAAAGACATTTGGTGTAACTTTGTTCAGCAAAGTTTTAGCTCATGGATAGTAGAATCACCAGACTCTATTCATTTATTTATATCTGCTTTGGTTTTTTGAAAAATATTGAATTTTCAACTAGGGTCGAACTTTTGCCCCACCTTACTCTATTGATCAATTTCGCCCCAAAGTGGCATCCTCATTTTTTTGATTTTTTAATTAATTTAACTAAAAGTTTAAACTTGTTGAACAAAATTCTGTCACATGGTTTCATGGAGATCCACTGGGTACTGATTTTACAGAAATTCTTTTGGCAATATTTTAATTGTCACCAATGTTATCCATAGAAGTTGTTTTAAAGTGATCAATTTGATCCCGGATTACGGTAATATAAAGTCATAACGACGGGAATTTAGCTTACCCATAAAACGACAGTTTTAAAATTTTAAATGGTGAATTTTAAAACAGCCGTTATATGTGTAAGCTAAACTCTTACCAAAATTATCGTTTAAATTGTCCTAAAATTGTACAAAAAAAAACCCAGATTAATCCACCTAGCGGTGCTAGTGCCTTTCTCGGCGAATATGTACTCAAGAGCCATATATAAGCCGAAATTTACTTCCACAGTAAATTTCTGGCCACGTCACTGTACCCAAAAAACTCGGATTCGTTCATTTAATTCATATTTTTTTCTGAAAAAAATTCATTGGGCCCCAGATGTTTCACATTTTTTTAAGGGGGTCGCTACCTCAAAAAGGTTGGGAAGCCCTGAAGGGAGACCCATCTTGACTTAAGAGAAAATCGAAATTTGTGTTAGCCTTATCCAGAACAGCAACAATTATATCAAAGCCATAATCGAATTTGGAAACTTATTGATGCTCATATTCCGAAGTTACGTATTATGTTAAACGTATAAGCAGAGCTGAAAAATATCAAACCTCTCAGTTGACTGCTTGACCACCTTCACTAGCACTGGATGCCGATCATTATCAAGATATTTCGGCAAACTTTTTTCAGCACTCTTTAGCCTTTATTTTATTATCATTGGTTATAAGATTTATGTAACATTTGACAAGCTAGTGAAATTTCTCATAATAAAACCCATTCAAATTTCAACCGTGTTACAGAGCGCGAGGGCTCAACCAGTTGCATCAAAATTGTGCGTAGGAAAAAAAGGGGTTTGATGCTATAAAATTTAAATTTTCCCATACAACGTTGATTCATCCTACTGTATAATAACGTCTCAGGAATCTAAAATGGTGTGATTCGACAAGATCGCTTTAATTTTTATTGAGATTTTGTTCTTTTACGCATATTCATCGCTTTCATTGATATTGTTCACCTTCGTAATTCCAGCGATGCATCCAATCCTGATTCTGCAACACTGCTGGTTATCTTAGGTATGGTCAGAGACTATTTTCTTGCTGCCCGTATATCTGGTTATCCAACATTTTTGATGATTTGATGTTTCATATGCATGGGTTTGGTTCACTTTTTTAACTGGCCACTTCCGGTGGGACACCTTGAACCGGTTCCGGAACACAACCGGTTCAGATATGTTATTTGTGGATTGATTGGTAATTATCGGTGACAAATATGGGAAACAGCTTGTTAAGCGTTACACGTTTCGACCTTCTATTCTACGGTCATCGTCAGACGCATTCAGTTGGATTCACCCCTTTAACTTCGTCAATTGTTATTAAAGAGGCTTCGAAAGTTTAATATACATATAAGCGGTTCAGATATGGTCTGAAACTATTTTCATGCTTACCGTTCATCTGGTTATCGATAAAGCATACACCAATAGCGGGTGTGTCACATAGTTTGGTTCAATTTTTTAATTGGTCACTTTCGACGGGATACCTGGAACCGTTTCCGGAACACAACCGGTTCAAATACGGTATGAAACTATTTTCCTGCTAACCATTCATCTGGTTATCGAAAAAGCCGCTCTTTGATGTGTCGCATGTATGGGTTTGGTTCACTTTTTTAATTGGCCACTTCCGGCGGGACAACTGGAACCGGTTATGGAACACAACCGGTTCAGATAAGGTATGATACTATTTCCCTACTTACCATTTATCTGGTTATCGAAAAAGTCGCTCTTTGATGGGTCGCATGCATGATTTTGGTTCACTTTTTTAACTGGCCACCTCCGGCAGGACACCCGGAACCGGTTCCGGAACACTACCGGTTCAAATATGGTCTGAAACTGCTTTCCTGCTCACCATTCAATTGGTTATCGAAAAAGCCGCTCTTTGATGCGTCGCATGCATGGGTTTGGTTCATTTTTTTACTGGCCACTTCCGACAGGACACCCGGAACCGGTTCCGGAACAGTACCGGTTCAAATATGGTCTGAAACTACTTTCCTGCTCACCATTCAACTGGTTATCGAAAAAGTCGCTCTTTGATGTGTCGCATGCATGGATTATGTACACTTTTATATTTGGCCACTTCCGGCAGGACACCCGGAACCGGTTCCGGAACACTACCGGTTCAGATATAGTCTGAGACTATTTTCCTACTTCCCGTTCATCAGATAATCGAAAATGCCGTGGTTTGATGGGCCGCATGCATGGGTTTGTTGCATTTTCATATTTGGCCCCTTCCTGGGGTACCGATCCGGAACACCTAAATGGCCATAACTCCGGAACGGCTGGACCGATCCGAACCATTTTCAATAGGAAACAATGGGACCAGATGCCGCGTCGAATGAACCATCGGTCGTAAAAATCGGTTGATGTTTACTATCTAAAAGTTAGGTGACCTTTTTTGTACACACACACACACACATACGCACACACATACATACACACACACACACATACACACACACAGACATCATCTCAACTCGTCGAGCTGAGTCGATTGGTATATAACACTTGACCCCTCCGGAGGCTCTATCAAATTTTCGTTTTTGGAGTGAACATATAGCCTTTCGGTACACCTTGGTGTACGAGAAAGGCAAAAACAATGACCCGGAAGAGGACGATATACAAATTTCCCTTGAACAAGGCCAAAACCCATGGCCGAAATGGTGGATAGAATTAAATAAATCGTCAGTAAATTAAGAGTGAGCTAGCCGTTTCAGCGCAATAGCATTCAGTTCCGGTCGAAAAGTCCCAAATCACTATCGTTTATCGTTCGTTTATAGCATGTTTGAGGGTTAAAAGTATCCGAGAACTTCCTGGAGTTTAGGATATTCATGGTTGCTCAGTCCTATGCAACTATGTGCTGTCAAGTGGTGAGTTTATTTTCCGTTAGAGAACCTCCAAGAACTCCCTTGAGTGTAGATCATCGGATCTACAACGTATTCGATTGCCTCTAAGAGCTTTATGACTAAGGTAGATGCTCACACAGCCTCAGGTAGCTATGACATATGAAGTGGTGAGTTCAACGATTCTTTGAGGGTCTCCCTTGAGTAAAGATCATTGAATCCGCGAGAGCTACTAAATCAGGTCACTTATGTAGTTGTATTTATAAGAATTATCTATAACGTTCATACTCATACACCATGTTGCCTCTGGCATCTCTGTTCTAGTAAGTCTTAAGTTCTATGATTGTATAGTTGTACCCGAGAACTCCCTGGCGTTTATGCCATCTGATCTACAACTATGATCAGTGATCTATTGCAACAGAATCAACTAAATTCATGCTTACACAGTCTCATGTAACTATGTGTTGTCAGTTTGAGGATCTCCCAGATCTTCTTTGAGTATAGGTCATCGCACAGTGGTGCATTTCTGAACAAAAGCCAGCCAAAACCTCTAACCCAAAACTTTCAAAAACATATGAAAATCATGAAATCTATCGCAAGTTTTCGCAAAATAAATCATACACCAATCGAAAGCACTGGTCTTTTTTTCCTTCTAAACCATAGGGGGATAATCTGCTCAACAGACACCCTAACAGAAGGTTAGGGTAGTGTAGGTCTGAGGCCGTCTTCTACAACAAAAGTAAAAGAAAGGACTACTCTCTCCTCGTACCTACTAAACCATTCCTATGGTCGCCAAACCCTACGTCTCTCCGGAACCACCAAGAAGGTATTGCTTCAGAGAGGGGCTAGTGCACATCGCACCCTCAAGGTTAGCTGCGTAGCCTAGCAGCAACGAACATCGATGACTTGCTCTGGAGAGGCCATCACGGAAACATGCTGGCGCTTAGCCAGTTTCCCGAGTGGTCCTCACCACTCCCTTTGTCCTCGGAAGGCGGGCAAGTTCAACCCCGCCCGCGCCCAACTGCTTTGCAGACATCAAGAACTGATGAACACGTGCAACCCGATCTGACCTGCTGAAGGCAAGGGTATCACTACCCTTCAGGCCCTATCAGCTGCACCAGAAGGTTGCTGACAGCAGGGTCTCCACCTGCCCCGACCCTTGCCGGGGACCCCTTTCCAACCGCGGGCTCGGATCCAACCCAGTAGACCGACGACACGACATCACCGCTACCGGGACTTCCTCTCCTAAGCACTGGTCTTAGGCTTACAAAATCGCACAACCACATCGCGGGCATTCATGCTTACACAGCTTCATGTAACTATGTGCTGTCAAGTGGTGAGTTCATTGTATGTTTAAGAATCTCCAAGAACTGCATTGAGTAAAGGTCAAGGTATTGAGACTCACCCGCGAGCCTCTGAAGTATCCTTCAGTCCCCTTGAAACCCCTGTAAACGGCTTGAAATGCTTTGTAACGGCTCAAAACCCTTATGAAATTCACCTGAGAGCCTCTGAAGCTCCCGTAAACATCCAGGAAACCTCATAAAACGCCCTGAAACGCTTTGAAACGCCTCTGAAACCCCCTTGTAACCTATGTGAAATTAACCTGCGTGCCTCTGAAGCCCTCTTAATTCCCCCCTTCTCCGGAAACCATATGAAACGCCCTGAAAGTCAGCAGAAACCTTCGCGAAACTCACTAGAGAGGGTCAGAAGTCCCCCAAAAATTCTCTGAAACCTCCTGAAATGCCTTGAAACGCCTCTGAAACCCCCATGAAATCTATGTGAAACTCACCTGAGAGCCTCTGAAGCCCCCTCAAATCCCCCTGAAAACTCCTGAAACGCCCTAACACGCCTTGAAACCCCTTGAAATGCTTCGGAACGCCTCTGAAACTCTGAGAACCTTCGAAGCGCCCTGAAACACCTCTCAAACTTCCTGAAACGCTCTTTATAACGTCGGACTTCAAAATCCTTTTTACATCATTGTGAAGCTCACCTGAGCTCCTACAAAGCCCCCTTAAACGCATCTGAAACCACCCGAAATACGTTGAAGCGCTTTAAAACGCAATAAAACGTCTAGAATCTCATCTAAAAACACCGTGAAGTTCACATAAGAGCCTATGAAGCCCTCTGAAACCTCCTGAAACGCCGCTGACCTGTGACCTCATTAAGAACGCTCTTGAAATCACTCTAACTCTCCCCCATCAGAAAGCTTTGACTTCCTCCCCTTCGCATTTGCTAGCAACTGGCTCTTCTCAAATTTCTTTGCAAACTTGAAGTCCATTTTGGTAATACGTCCATTTGGCTATGCACATGAATTTTGTAAATAATTTGTTGTATATCGTAAGAAATTATTGCTACTTAAATCTACAATGGGAACTCATTCTTCCCTGCTCTTCGATTGAGGAAGGAGTATGGGCAGCGACCTGCCAACTTGATTGAAACAGATTTCTTGGGTGAACTAGTCGGGGGTTTAATGTTATATATTGCCCTTTACTGGCATTTTCCAGATTTCCCGGTATGTCTGAAACATACTAAAAAACTTGTCAGTTTGGCTCTATATTTCACAGAATCGTTACCTGTTCTGTGGCTTAGTTGGTTGAAACGCCTGTCTAGTGAAAGCAGTGTCGTGGGTTCGAATCCCACCAGAACGCGATTTTTTTCATAAATTCATCTTTTAATTTGTCAATTTGCAACATTCTGCCCCTTCTAATTGGATACAAGTTTTTCCAGTATGTTTCGGACATACCGGAAAACCTGCAAAACGCCAGTGTAGGGCAATATATAACATTGATCCCTCGGCTAGTTTACCCAGGAATTCTGCCTCTACCAAGTTGGCAGATCGCTGCCCACACTTCTTTCTAAACCAAAGAACAGGGAGGAATGAATTTTGATTAAGTAGTAACGAATTGTACAATTGTACAATTTGTACAAACAACCTATCCATCAAATTCATGTTTTTCCTTGCTTCGTCTAAGGAGAAACCCCTCTTCGAATTTGTGTTATCAGTTTTGTACCTTTTGATTCCGAGCGAAGTATTACGCCATGCTCTTTTAGGAATTCTTTAAGAATTTATCAATTGTTTTCCTAAATTACTATGGAAAAAAGATTTTTGGACGATTTTCTAGAATAATTCGATAATCATTCCAAAAATTCCTCGTTTAAAATGCATTCTCACACATGTATTACTTTGAAAATTTCTCAAGGAATTCCTCCAGAATTTTTTTGAGAAATTCCTCAGGAAATATTTTTTGGGACTTCTTCAGGAGTTTCTAAAGCTATTTTTCAAAAGATTGATCTTGAAACTTGTACTCGCGTTAATGTCCTTAAAAAATTCTTCTGGGGTTCCTTCAGTGATTCTTAAGGAAATTACTTCAAGGATTGCTACCGAATATTTCTGAAGGTGTTCCTCCAGGAAATTTCTAAGAATTTCCTTAACTTGTTTTTTATTGGGCTTCTCCCGGGATTCTTCTAGGAATTTCTCCAAGGATTTCTTGAAAATATGCAATTCCAGGAGTTAATTCTAGAAAGTTTTGTACATTTTTTTTCATAATTCCCCTTGGGTTTCCCATCAGAAAGTTGGAATGTTTTCAAGAAACTTTTTTAAAAATAATTATTGGAATTACTTTAGAGGTTCCTTAAGGTATTAGTTCATATGTTCAGGGGTTCTCTCACTCTTTGATTTATCAATTCCTCAAAATAATTCTCGATGGATTACTAAGGATTGCCAAGGATTTATTCAGACCTTTCTTCGTGGATTCTTTCAGAAATTTGTCCGGTGATGCTGTCAGCAAATCCTGCAAAAGTTATTCCAGAAAGTCATTTTTCAAGGAATGTTTCAAGAATTTCTTTGAATACTTGCATAGGGTTCTCCAGTTTTTCCAAAGATTCGTTTAAAAGTAACTGTTTTTTCAGAAACTTCTTCAGTGGTTCTTACAAGAATTCCTCCGGAATTTCTGTTTGTTCAGGTGAAGATTTTTGTGTATCAATTGCTTCAGAAAATGTATGAGAAATTCTTCGAAATTTACAGATCCTTCCTCAACACCACGATACCACGTGATCAAAAAGTCCTTTGAATTTTTCCGTAATTTCTAATGATATATTTAAAATTAAATCTACAAAAATTCATCTACAGATATCTTCAGAACTCTCTTGATATTCTCTTCAAAAATTTCTCAAGCTCTTTTTCCTTGAAATTACTTCCAGAGATCGTCCAGAAGTTTCCCATGATTTTTTTTTAATAATAAAGGATTAAGACACTTCAGTTTATTTAAATGTTCTTCTAGGCATTCTTTTCGAAACTCCTCCATAGATAACTACAAAAACGATTTTAAGAATTTGGCTTCAGAAAATTTTCAAGAATTGCTTCTGGAAATCTCCAAAGGTATCAACAAGATTTTTTTAAGGATTTCTATCAGGGATTCTAGCAAGTATTTTCCAACCATTTTTGTGCAATGGAAAATATCTGAGGAGAATATCTGAAACAATTCTCGCAAGAACTGGCTTCTTTAGTGGTGTTGAGATAATTCCATATTCTGAATCTGCATGCCAAACTGAGCCGAAATCCAAATTTTCATCAATTTTGGAGCCCGGGAACCTATTTAAAAATCAATTTGAAATTTGTATGGGAGCGATTTGTCGAATCACCCCTCGTCGCATTTTGTACTGAGCGGAGCTGTCAAGCAGTTGCCCAGCTGTCAAAAGGTGATTTAAAAAAATCTCTTTGAAATTGATTTTAGATACCAAAATAAATTTCTAAAAATCTGAAAAAAATCATAGTGGCTCAGAAAAAGGTGCTCTTTTGTTTAAAAATAAAAAATCAGTGAATTTTTCTTAATTTAAAAACCCAATTGCTGAAGGATCTCTGGAGGTGTTTCAGACGGAACCACAGGAGAACTTTTTAAAAAATCCTTGAGGGAGTTTCTGCAGAAATTTCTCGGGAATTCTTGAAGGAGACTTTGGAAGAATTTGTGAAGAAATCTCTGCAAGATTAAAAGAAGTTTACAAATATTTCTGAAAAAAAAAATCTTTTGGTAAGTTTGAACAAATTCCTTAAATTCTGAAAAAGACTGTGCAGTTATTTTGTAACAAATTCGAGCAGTAATTTCTTTAAAAAAAAAAACCAGGCATTTCTGAACCATCCTCCAGTAGAAGCCCTATAAATATCTAAGGAAGTGCTCTTGAATGAATCTGTGTGTGAATGAAAAGATGTTTCTAATATAATTCCCGATGAAGCTCATAGTACATATTTCTGAAGACATTCCGTGAAGAGCTCGTTAAGGAATTCATAGAGTTATTCTTAGATGAAACGTTGGAGACATTTATGGGGAAATGCATAGAGAAACTGGGAGCATTTCAAAAAAAAAATCCCTGGAAGTATTTCTGAGGAAATCGGTGCAGGAGTTTCTTGAAGAAACCTTAGTGGATTTAAAGATCGAATTCCTGGATTAATTACTGAAAGAATCTATGGAGAAATTTTAAAACAAACCCATGGAAGATATGTTAAAGAAGTAATTGGACAAAATTATTAGTGAGATATCATTAAGATTTTTCGAAGAAATCTCCGGGAAACTTTGAGGATTTCCTCCAGCATCGAAATTCCTCTCTAGAGACGTGTAGAGACGTTTTTTTTTCTATTCATGAATAGGGTTTAACAAAGGTTTTATCCTAGGTTTTATCACAGTTTTAAATCAGATACAAAACAAAAAATCAGCTTTGATGACCATTGTAAAACTCAAAATGTTACCAGGGAGAATCCCACCTCCCGGCATTTCCCATCCCAAGTCGAAGAGTGCATACACAAGCTTCTCCAAGAGTTTCCTTCAAAACTCAAGTAATCACGAAGCACCAAAATTTCACCTGGAAGCGAATATAATGCTATTAAGGAGCAGAAATGCTCTATATTGGGCGCTTAATAGCCCTGTGAGCCGAAAGTGGCGAAATATAGTGCTAATGGAAGTCCTGAAGTTTTTCCCGAAGGTCGTAGATTTGCTCTTCAACGAAATCTTTGAGAAATTCTTCCAAAAGTTTCTCAACCACTTCCTTCAAGAGGACATTTCTAGAGGTATAATATTATAATAAGTACTGGTGTTCAACCAAATATTCTCCATGGAATTCCTTCTTTCCTCTACATAAGTTTGTCCAAGATTATCTTGAATATTCTTCCAGGATTTAAACAAAAAATAGCTGAAAAAATCCTTCTTCAGAAATTTGTTTTCGAACTTCAAAGATTTTCTGGATTTGCTTGATGATTTCTTCGAGAACATCATGCTTGTTCGTATAACTATGTATAAAAACAGATTTTTCTTTAACTTGTGGATCCAATTTCTTCAGAAATTCCAGCTGGAATTCCTCCGAAAACTCTTGCATGATTTCATCCCAGTTTTGTTTTGTTCCAAAACATCCATCCAAGATAATCGTTTGCTCCAACTGATTCTAACCGTGCATTGTGTGCCTAGGACTGTACTCAGAACTCCTACTCTCTACACGGCGACCGTGACATAAACATAATACTGAAGAAAGTTTGAAATTATCTCCGACTGGGATTTCTGAAGGGACTCTTGCAAAAATATCTGCAGGCATGCCTAGAGACATTCACGTATTACTTAATTACTGTAGTTTAAAATAAACTCCTGAAGTAATTCATGTAGATTTATTCTGCCTTTCACATGGCGACCATAGCATAACGTATCGATAATTTCCAGAATCACTGCTAAAGAAACTTCGTAAAGGGATTCTTAAGGAAGTCCTACATGGTTATTAATGAAGCTCTAGAGTGATTTTTGCAAGAAATCCTAGAAACATTCTTGAAGAAATAAACTCCTAGAATAACCAAAGTAATGCTTAGAGCAGGGGTTTGCAGATCGTGTACCGCGGTGCACTTGATGCACCGCGAAGCATTGCTAAGTGCACCGTGACAGTTTTGAGCAAGCTACTAGCTATGATGATATTAGAATAATATTATAATAATAAATTGACCATTAATGATGATGACTGATATCGCTGTATAAGACTGTTATATCTAAAATATAAAATTGAACAAGCCTTGAAGAAAATGAAAGCAACGCTGCTCTGCGGCAGACAAATGTAATGAATTTTTAAGTGAATTTCCCAAGAATGCCAAGGGTAACGAGCCCCTGTGAAATAATTCTAATAAATTCATCATCATATTTCCAATACCAAAAATCTCACAAGTTATGGTAGAGCGTATTTTCTAGAACTTCGCTATTTTTTTCTTGTCGAATTTAGGCTAGTATATCTGACATTTTGAGCAGGGATCTTTTGATTATCTTTAAAGTAATTTACCACGATTATTGAAGCAACATTGTTCTGCTTTTTCTGGAAATTTTGTTCCGATAATAGTTCTGAAAACAGAACAATTTAAAACAACTTTTTCCACGAACTTCTATAGATTTCTTTGACAACGAATATTTAACAAAAATCATACCGGTTATCTAGGGATCCAGGAGGAATCTCATTAAGAATCTACTGAAATTTTGATATTAATCAGACACTTGTTTCATCAGAAACCCGATCATAACTTCCATAAGAGCCTGTTCATAGATTACGTTGACTAGGGGGTTGGTTGGTGGTGTCTTGTGAAAATCTACGGTCCAGATGGTCTGAGATGACCAAAAATGAGTCTACGTAGTTTATGAATAGCGCCTAATAGTTTAATTCGAAAAAATCATGCAACTAAAAGCTCAAACACAAGTCATTTGCCAAATTATTTCGACATGCGAAGTCAATGTATTATCTAAAACTCGCTTGAGAAAATACATTAACATTTCTGACAAACTTCTAATTTCATTTTTTTATTTTTGATAAAGTGCATCGCGTGACAAATTGCCCCAAAAAAGTGAACCGCGAGACAAAAGACCTGAAAACTCCTGGCTTAGAGATATTCCTCGAATAAATTCTGAATGCACTACTGGAGAAATTCTTGAAAAAGGAACTAAATTATTGAAGGTATCCTGATATCCTGATATCCTTTAAAAAACATGCATGATTTTCTGGAGGAGTTTTTAGAAAAACTTCTAAAGGTATTGCAGCACAATTTTAGCAGCAATTATAAAAAAATGCTGCTCAATATACAGGGTGTTAGGTTCCCGAGTGCAAACTTTTTAAAGGGTGATAGAGGACCATAAATGGAGAAAAAAATTGCTCTACGCATATGGTCAAATCTCAATCGTTACGTAGTTATTGAACTCCCCATGTTTATGACTCTTATTGCCTTAACTGGCAATAACTTGAAAATGGTCAAACTTATCGAAGTTTTTTTACCCTTATTTGAAAGATTATTGAATTTTCTAACAAATGGCATCTTTGAATCGATTGGTTTGGTTGAATAACTAAGTTTTCTAGAGCAAAATAGCTAACAATAGTGTATTTTTATTGATTTTTGTCAATTATCTTTGAAACATGCGTAATAAATTGAAATTCTTTCTTTGGCAAAGTTGTGGCTCCTGTTACACTCTACAATTCGTTTTTTGACATCAAACTTCTATCTCTTATCGTTGTGTTGCAATTTCGATTTTAACATCGCATTTCAGATCATAAATTTGCAACTGTCATGGAAAGCACTTTTTTGCGCATTGTGCCGCACATTTAAATCAAAATTACAAGAAAACCATAAGAGCTAGAAGTTGGGTGTCAAAGAACGAATTGTAGAGTGTAACAGGGGCCACAACTTTGCCAAAGAAATAATTTTTATTCATTACGCATGTTTCAAAGATAATTGACAATAATCAATAAAAATACAGTATTTTTAGTCATTTTGCTCTAGAAAACTTAGTTATTTAACTAAACCAATCGATTCAAAGATGCCATTTGTTAGAAAATTCAATAATCTTTCGAATAAGGGTAAAAAAACTTCGATAAGTTTGACCATTTTCAAGTTATTGCCAGTTAAGGCAATAAGAGTCAAACATGGGAAGTTCAATAACTACGTAACGGTTGAGATTTGACCATATGCGTAGAGCAATTTTTTTCTCCATTTATGGTCCTCTATCACCCTTTAAAAAGTTTGCACTCGGGAACCTAACACCCTGTATAGTCGTTACATACCAAAAAGGCACCATATAGGAAATAACTCCCGAAGACACTCCGGAAAAACATTCTGTGTTGAGTAAAAGAAAATCGGGTTAAGGTATGTTCCTTTTATTTCCACTAAGGTCGAAATACGTATCTTTCAAACGATGTCAATTCATAGAGGAATTAAAAGAAACAGTACGTTTCCCAGAATTTTTAGAAAATTTCCCGAAGGAATTTTTGCAAAAAAGTGTTGGAGTCATTATTCGAAACTCACTAAATAGCGACCGTGACGTAACATTTAATTAAAATCCGAAACAACTCCTGAAAACACTCCGAAAATAATCTGCAGTAACTTCTAAAGGAACTCCTTGAGTTAATTTTTGAGTAACTCCCAGGAGGGTTTCCGTAGGAATTGCTAATAAGATTTTCTGAAGCAACTCCTGGAGAGACATCTGTAACTCTTGCACAAGTTGATGCATTCATTACTTTAGGAGATTTTAGGAAAGAAGTAGGGTTTTCTTGGATATCCCGAAGGAAACTCTGCCCGATCTCCTTAAACAATTACAAAAGATGTTCCTTTAAGAATTTATAAAGAGACCTCTAAAGCATTTTCTGGAAAATTCTCACAGTAGAACCTCTGATGAAACTGTTCTGTTTCTGGAATGAACCCTAGAGGAATTCCTGAAGCAGCTCCCAGAATAAACGATGCTGAAATTCCTAGAGAAATCCTGAATGAAATACCAGAAGAATATCTAAAGAGACTTCTGGAGAAATTTCAGAAGAAGCTCCCGATCAAATCCAGTGACAACTTTTGAAGGAAACTTTCACAGGAGCTCCAGGAATTTTAAAAAAGGAAATTCGCAGAGGAATGCGGAAGCTTTTGAAGTCGTTTTTCAAAATTCCTAACATGGCGACCGTTACATAGCATATGGGAAGCTAACAACAATAACGATTTGGAATATATAAATTTGAGTATGGTACCACCGCGTTGCATCGTTTGGCTCAAATTGACCCGCGGCACAATGATTAACGTAGCATTATTGAGCCAACATACAAATATTCGTCCCAGAATTAAAAAAAAAGAACAACTTCGGTAGGATTTCCATGGATCGCGGTCGGTGAGAAAACTCCCAGAGGAATTTCTGTAGAAACTTTTGAAACTATTTTTCAGAAACTTTTGGAGCTAGCTTCCTCACCACATGGCGACCGTGACATACCATATAGGAAGAAACAAACATATCAAAAACGCATTTTGAAAATAGGCGTCTTCCCCAAATTCCCTGAAGGAATTCTTCAAGCACTTTATAAAAGAGAAGAAACTAGTAGAAACTTCTGAAAGAGGTCCTGAATAAACACCCTGGGAAAACTCTGAAAGGACTTTTTGATAAACTCGCAGAAATCAATGGCACATTTTTTTTTTCCAGAAGAATTTCTGAAGAAGACTGTAGAATAATGTCTGAAGAAATTTGGAGCGAATTCTTGAGAAATTCTGAACTAGAGATTTTTTAAAGAAATCTGTGGATGATTTCCTGAAAGAATCCTTGAATAGATTTCTGAATAATCTATTGAGTATCTTCCAATGAAAGTCAATGTCGCGTTTCTAGTGGAATTATTGGAGAAAATTCAAGAGGAACCTCTAGAATAAAACTTATATTCGAACAGCTTCGAGTTTAGTACCGAGAAAAATAGAGATTGCTTTGGAGTATCCGAAAGTTTAATAACAACTGACCTGGATAGAATGAAAGGACACTACGACATATGGTTCGCAAGGCATTTCTGGAGGCTCAACTGTAGTTTCATAGATTGGATACCATAACTTCAATCACCAACATCATAGAGGACATCATAAGACAGGAAATATTTTTCCATCAGACTGTCCCTAGGACCCAATCTACACCCGATTGCTGGACTCCATTTCGTTCGTAATAGTATCACATGCTCAGCCCTGAAAGGAAAACTTACAACATCATCGAGGTCAAATGGAATAAGTTGAAGCACTTGATATAAATTTTTAAATGACTACTGAAACCGAAAACGCCATCTACATCCCCCTGAATAGCCTCTGGTTGGAAAGCAAAAATCCCTTCCGCTCCCTTACCTTGCGTCCACTGCAACCACTTCCAAAGGCGCCAACAAAATGAAAACATTTTTTCAAAGTTACATCAATATTAAATTGAAACTGAGAAAACTTTTGCCATCGTCCTGCGCCATCACCACCTCCAGAATGTGGAAATGAGACTTTTGAAGGACAGGACGGTGGGAAAGAAAGCTACAATGACCTTCTCCTGCCTTGTCGTCGGAGTCGCCTCCGAGCTATAAAATCGTGAAAGTAAGGTGCTACCGTCGGCCGCCCGTTTTTCCAGCTCGGTCCTGCCATCGCGCAGCAACTTACATTAACTTTCAAACACTCGAAATTAAGTTATGCTTTGAAATTGAAACTTTGCTCTTGCCGTTCCGGCGAAACCGGACCTGGCCAACGCAGCGCGGGATGATCCCTTCCGTCTCGGTGGCCACCACCACCGGGTCAGCAAGTTCCCTTCCGGACCGGAGAGGGTATCCGAGTGGGTGTGGATGACAAAATGGGAGCAAGAAATAGATACCCTGTAAGGCAGCTGAGACATCCGAAACCCCAGAAAACGTCCATGTATGATTTCGGCACTTCTATGAACATGGCAATACGTAGAACCTATTTCCAGCACAGCCTCTTTTATCGTTACACCTGGAGATCACCACAGCAGACGGATGCGCCAAAATCTCTTCGTGATCAACAATGTACGGTACCGGTGCCCGCCTCGGTATACTGGAACGACTGAAGCAACTGGATACCGCCATCGCATACGTGCAGAATCTCGAGGCAGCGTTACCGGACGAGGACGAGCTCAATGAAGTCCTCGAGAGGGGACTGCTGGAGTACGATAAAAACAGCAATTAACAACGAAGTGAAGACCAACGTAGAGTGTATGGCACGGAGCCGAACCCGAGCAGGAGAAAATAGCTGAAGAATAACTAACTCAGTTATGGAAAACCGAATACCTACAACCTGAATGAGGTATCAAGTAGCCCTGCATAAGAGGTAAAATACCTAAAATAATAACTGGTGTGTATTCTGTGCATAACGCGTGAATAATGATATCAGGTATGGCAATACCTAAATAATAATCGGCGATATTTCCATACAAATAGGGATTTTTCCATAATTCAATAATACCTCAAGCAGTCCTCAACACCAAACCAATAACTCGTTGAGGTATTGTATCAATACCTACAAAATACCTAAATAAGTTATTTTCAATACCTGGACAACAGACCAATACCTTGTCTTGGTATGATACCTGACTTTGGTATGTTCTAGTTATGTGGCAGTTATTCATTCCTGCTCGGGAAGGAACGACTGATTCGACGATGAGTGTGTAGAGAGATTTTGGAAGAGAAGGACGCAGCGAGAGCGATCATGCTGCAGCACGGGACCCGGCAGAAATTTTGGCGATATAAAAAAACGTGGAAACAGCTGACCCGCTTCTTCCGGAAGAAAAAGCACCGCCTGATAGAAGCGGAATGTGAACAAATGGAACTGCTGCGCCGTTCACAAGAAACACGTAAGTTCTACGAGAAGCTCTATGCATCCCACAAAGGCTTTGTGCCGCGACTTTCTTGACGGGCAGACATGAGGTGATCGAAAGGTGGAAACAGCACTATGACGAACACCTCAATAAAGCGGAAAACGCAGACAGGGAGGATCAAGGCAACGGGAGAAATGACTACGTCAGTACAGCAGGGAACAACAACGAGAAAACCTTCTCATTAAGGGAAGTTAAGAAAACTATCCAGCAGCTCAATAATAATAAGTCAGCCGGTGAGGATAGTATCAGAAGTTGAACTCATCAAAATGGACCAGGAAAAGTTGGCCACCTACCTTTACCGGCTAATAGTCTGGATCTGGGAGACCAAACAGCTACCGCAGGAGTAAAAGGAAGGGTTCATTTGTCCCATCTACAAGAAAGGTGACAAGTTGGAGTGCGAGAACTCCAGAGCGATCACAATTCTGAATGCTGCCTACAAAGTGATATCCCAGATCATCTTCCGTCGTCTTTCACCCAAAGTTAATGAGTTTGTGAGAAGTTATCAAGCCGGCTTCATCGATGGCCGCTCGACAACGGGTCAAATCTTCACCGTGCGGCAAATCCTCCAGAAATTCCGTGAATTTCAGGTCCCAACGCATCACCTGTTCATCGACTTCAAAACGGTGTACGACAGTATCGACCGCAGAGAGCTATGGGAAATCATGGACGAGAACGGCTTCTCCGGGAAGCACATTAGAATGTTCAAAGCGACGGTGGCTGGTGTAAGAAGCTGCGTAAGGGTTTCAGGCGATCTGTCTACGTTTGAATCTCGCCGGGGACTGCGATAAGATGATGGACACTTATGCCTGCGACGAGCCGGGCTTAGCAGCCGAAAATAGGCTAAAATCCGGCCAATTTGTCTGTTTTGTGGATGACATGGATATTATTGCAAGAACTTTTGGAACCGCACACCCGCTTTGAACGTGAAGCATTAAAGGTCGGACTCACCTTGAACGCGTCGACAACGAAGTACATGCTGGCTGGTGGAACCACAAAAGACATGGCAAGCCTATGCAGCAGTGTTACGATAGACAGATACATTTTCGAAGTGGTGGAGGACTTTGTCTACCTCGGATCCTTTTCAACGGCAGATAACAACGTTATCCGTGAAATACGAATCATCAGTGGAAGTCGGGTCAACTTTAGGCTCCACAAGAATCTGCGGTCGAAAAAGTTCCACCCTCGCACCAAATGTACAACATGTTGATAAGACCAGTGGTTCGCTACGGGCGCGAGACCTGGACTACGTTCGAGGAGGACTTGCAATCACTCAAAGTGTTCGTGCGACGGGTTCTTAGGACCATCTTTGACGGTGTGTGGCGACGAAGAATGAACCTCGAGCTTGCTGCACTCTACGGCGAACATAGCATCCGGCAGGTAGCAAAAGCTGCAAGAAGGATACGATGGGCAGGGCATGTGGCGGGAATGCTGGAAAATAACCCTACAAAGCTGGTGTTCGTGACAGATCTGGATGGTACAAGAAGACCTGAAGGACAGAGTGCAAGGTGGGCGATTCAGATGCAGCACGATCTGGCAAGTGAGGGACGCGGCCGAGGATAGAGCATTGCAGCCACGAACCAAGTGTTGTGGCAAAAAATTGTTGATTAGGTTTTAGTATGATTGTAATGTAATGCTAAATAAATTAATAAATGAAATGAATGAAGTATCAACAAAAAAATAAACAAATAAACAAATCAATACAAAATCAATTTGTCCCATATTATGTTTTTCTCAAGAGCTGTGTGATGCCAAGTGGTAAGTGAAGAGTGACCTGTGATAAGTGAGAGATGAGCAATGAAATAGAGTGTGAAGTGAGGATTGTGAAGCAGTGAGGAGTATGAGGCAGGATTACTAAGTATTGAGCAGCGAAGAGTGAGCAGCGACTTGTGAGAAATGCGGAGCGAGAAGTGTATTTGAAGAGTGAGAAGTGAGTAGTGAAGAATTAGCAGTAGAAAGTGACGAGTGAAAAGTTGGCAGTGTGAGGTGTGTAAGTAAGGAATAAAAAGTGAGGAGCGTGAATCAGTGAAAAGTAAGCAGTGGCGTTACGAGCGAGCAGTGCAGTAACGAGTAAGCAGTAAAGAGTGAGTAAAGAGTAATGAAAAGTGAGAAGTGAACTATAAGGAATAGGAAGAGAATTAGTGAGGAATGAAGAGTGAGTGATGATCAGTAGCCAGTTGAGATTGTGAGGTGAGGAGTGGGTGAAGGAGTTTCAGGGGCAATTAAAATTGAATATGATGATTTCAATTGCGTTTCAATGGGAATACGGAGGTTTCAGGAGTGTTTCGAAGAATTTCAGGTCAGGGTCGTATCAGGGTTTTTTTTTTGAAACACCCTTTAAGGTGCCATGTTGCATCACCGAGCTTTCGAACGAATCATTGAGTTTTTGATTTTCGATGATTGTTTTGCGTAGCGTTTTATTGTGATGAAAAACGAGTTATTCTGCATCCACGAAACTGAAAAATTATCATCACACTCATTGTGAAGGAGCGTATAGGATGATACGAATATTCGCTTTACCGGCCGATATTTATTACTTCGAAAGTATTTCAAGAGTATTTCAATGACATTATGGAGGTTTCAATGAAATTTCAAGATATTTCAGGGACCAAAGGGTTTCCAGGGTTTTTGTGAAGGGGCTTCTAAAAAATCTTTTGAAACTTCTTGAAACGCCCTCGGAATCCCTCTAAAGCCACCACCAGGGATGCCATATATACAGATTAATTTGTATTATACAGATTTTTGAGCATCGATACAGATAGCGTTTATATGAAATACAGATTTTCCATTTGTATAGGATACAGATTTCTCACCCAGATTTTGTATGGGACACAGATTTTTGAACGAGTGATACAGAAAATCATCTGGCATCTCCGGCCACCACGGACCCCATTTATCGCAACTGCGATCCTCCGAACACCCAAAACTGCGTAACTACTGTAAAACTCGCCGAAAATCCTTTGAAACTTCCCAAAACCCCCTGGGACTTCTTGTAACGCACCTGAGACCCTCCGAAATCAGCTAAAATCTTCCAACATTTCCTGAAATGCCTCCGAAAACTCCCTCGGACCCCCAATAATCCACCTGAGAGCCTCCGAAACTCCCAAAAACACCAGCGTAACGCCTCTGAAACCTACCGAAAATCCTCTATCACTTCTTGAAATTCATCCGTAGTGTCCCTAGGGACCCCATGAGCCCTGAGAACATCCGAAACCACCGAAAATGCACCGGTCTTCAAAATCCATCGAAAATGCACTGAAACTCTCAGTAATGCCTTCGAAAACCCCCTCAGACCCCCGAAAACCCAACTCCGAGAGTCAAAGTCCCCACTTCCGGATCTTGAATAACCCACATGATTCTTTCACAGTTTTCGGACCAATGGAACTCCAGGTCAATGTATTACAATGATGGTGTCATATGCTGCATTCAAGGCAAACAACATTCATACATCGAATACAGTGTGTATGTAACATTAGCCATGACGGCAAAAGCATTACGTTACGACAATAGTGATAAAAAAATAATGTACTACGGCTCACTATCTGAAATCCGCGTGAGCTCTTGAAGTGCCCCTGAAGCAGGCCCGTGCACAAGGAAGGGGTTTTGGGGGTTAAACTCCTCCCATTTTCGTCGATCCATACACTAGGCGTTCCTCCGCCGTTTGCCAAAATTAGTAAAAACCTCTCCCTTGTCGCCTTTTATGTGCACTGGTGGCCCTGAAGTGCCCTTGAAACCCTCTGAAATTGCCCTTACACCTCCAGGTACTCCACAGAAACTCCTTTGCATTCCTTGAAGACATCCCAAAACGCCGCTGAGACACCCCCTGGAACGCTTTTGAGATCTTCTAAAGCGCCCCAGAGACCTCCTGGCACACCCTGAAATGTTCCTGAACGCCCCTGGACACCCACTGGAACTCACCTGAAACCCCCTGATACTCCTTGAAGCGCTCCTGAGGTCTTCTGGAACTCCTTGAGGCCCTTCGAAATTCCCTTGAGACCTCCTGAAGCGCTCCTGAGACCCCCTGGGGCCCCCTGAGGCCCCATGAGAGGACCCTGAAACCCTCTGAGACCCCTTGAGATCTCCTGGTACCTTGCTGAAACTCATGAAACGTCTCTGCAACTTTCCTTTGCTGTCCCCTATAAACTCTCTGACTGCCGTTGACATCTTCTTCTTCTTCTTTATGGCTCTACGTCCCCACTGGGACTTGGCGTGCCTCGCTTCAATTTAGTAGTGTTCTTTGAGCGATTCCACAGTTATTGATTGAAGGGCTTTCTTTACCTGCCATTGTATGAATTTGTATATTGTGAGGCAAGTACAATGATACACTATGGCCAGGGAGCCGAGAAAATTTTCCCGACCGGAACGGGAATTGAACACGCCGTCTCCGGATTGGTGATCCAAAGCCTTAACCACCAGGCTAACTGGAGACCCCATAGTGACATAGTTACCGTCACTATTACATATATTTTTGTGTATCATGTTAGTTTTGAGTAGCTCTCTCTTTTTTAAGGCTGAGGAAACCATCATCCAGTCATCAGAAATCATCAACTATTCAAAAGCAGTTTTTTCGCCTAAAAAGACCGCAAAAGACCATGACTAGCACCTGGAATCCCCACCTAATAGAACCCCGAGGTGCTACCATGGTTGATTGGAAGAACTCCACAATTCCGTGGCTTTACCCACACACAAAGAAGTGAATCGTAACCTCATAAAAGGTCACCCTCCACCACGAAGACTTGGGCAGATGAAGACCCCAGGCCATACGCTACCCCAGACTAAGGACCAACCTGTGTTCCGTTCTCCAGTGGTTACAGACACTTTGGTTCGATTGGGTAGCACAGGTCGCAACAGATATGGAAGAAGGAGAAGGACGACGAAGGAGAAGACCGGTGGATGATGGAAGCAGGAGAAAGAGGCCCCGCAGAAATAAGGTCCGACTAGAATAAGGAGTAGGGTGATGAAGGTAGGTAGCTAGGGACCCTGGGCCATAGTGTATCATTGTACTTACCACACAATGTACAAACTCATGCAATGGCAGGCAAAGAAAGCCCTTTAATTATTAACTGTGGAAGTGCTTTTAGAACACTAAAAGGTCAAGTTCAATTGCGAACGTCGAGCCATAAGGAAGAAGAAGAAATAGTGTTCCTGAATCCGTGAATAGCAAGGATAAGTGTGCCGACTCCAGAGATGTGAGGTCCTATATTGAGTATTTTTAGTTGCTAGAAAGGACAAGGGGAAGGATCACCTTCTGTGATTCTCTCCTTAAGGCAAGCGTTGCTCTGATCAACCTCCTGTAGTTACGGAAAGGCGCTTCTGAGATGTTCCAGTGGCTTAAGACAGTTTAAAGAGTATTTTCAGGGGCTTCGAACATGTCTGAAGGCGTTACAAGAAGTTGGAGAGGTGTTTCAGGATGACCTCCAGCGGGTTTCAGGAAGTTTTCATGGCATTTATAATGCTTGAAGTGGCGCTTTCAGGGGGGAAGGGGAGGGGTTTTTAAGGTGATTTAAAGTGGTTTCAGGGCAGTTGCGACTGGTACGACGGCGAATGTGCACAGTTAAAAACGAGAAGAATGCAGAATGAGCGAGAAAGCTGCAATACCGTGCGAGGGCGAATGAGGCACATTATAGACAGGCGTAGGTACAAGCGCTAGCAGGAAGAATGAGATCACGAAGCGAAGGAAGAGCTGTACCGCGCTAAGGACATACGGAAGTTCTACGAGAAGCTGAACCACTTGCGCAGAGGCTTTGTGCCACAAGCTGACAAGTGCCGAGACAATCACGGGATCTTCTCACCTCTCACGAGCGAGCGTGAGGTGGTCGAGACAAGGCGGCAGTATTACGATAAACACCTCAATAGTGACGTTGCAGGTGACGTGGTATGGTAACAGATCTAGGGGTACCCCAAGCAACACAACCAAGGAGTATTAACTGCTCACCTTGCATACTACACCGAATACCGAATTGCTGCTCAACACACCAGAAAAGCTACTGAAGTAACTTGTCACTTCATTGCACCTCCATTGTCGCAAGTTAAACAACTGTCAAAATGAAAAGACGCGCAAGTTTTCCGCAACACATTTGGAACCTAATCGGAATAAATAAACCAGAGTAAGATGTTTCAAATCTGTTACATAGCACATTTTAATGCAAGTTGACTGTATTCTCACTTGTGAGGAATATGTAAGCTCCGCCTCCACGAATTGGTGGCCAACTCCAACACAAGGTAATTTGTGATTTCTATGAAACAAAGCCGCTATTTTACGAAATCGGGAGTTTCAATGCGACACAACTGACCAAGCCGCTGCACAGTGGGAAAAATCGACCAAAAAAACGGATCTTTTAACGCCGCTGGTTTCGGTATGAGAAGTTGATCATTTCTGACGTAAGAAGTACGAGAAATTGATTGGTGATAAATTTATTCACCGCATGGCACGGGAAGTGATCCATTTTGCCCCATTTGGCCCTTTTTACATACAAAAAGAGAATCAAAATGTACTTTCAAACAACTAACACGACTGTAGATCATTGAAAATAGCTGCAGGTGTAATTGGAAGTTAATAGGAATCATAAGAACACATGAAAGATCCTTTTAAATGCTTATTTTGCCCCATATGCCCCAACAACTGTCGGATATTCACAATTTTTCCTGATTATGAATGAATTTTTAATAATACTGACTTGAAGTTGATTTGTTTGGCATAAACAAAAAGTGCTAGACCTTTTATCATCAGAATCATCTTCGGAAGTTGTCCAATTTGCCCCATTTTACTCCATTTTCATAAAAAGTGAGATTTAAAATGTATTTATGAAAAACAAATACTGCTATGGGACGTTGAAATTAGTTTTTGGTGCAATTGGAAGCTAACAGTTATCATGCGCATAAATGAAATATATTTTCCCTATTTCACCCTACATGCCCCTAAAACTACTGGATTATAACATAATATTTTGTATGGTTTTTTAATGTCGCTGGATGCAAAACATGAAGCCCTGGATTATTTGTGATATATACAAATGCGGTTTGTCGATTAATACTACAATCATTCTCGTAATGGTATAAATAGCTGTCCATTTCACCCCAATTTTCCCCGATTTTGTCATGTAATGAATAAATCAATTTGCCCTGATTTTTCGTCAAGTAATTAAATAATTAATTTCCCTTATTAGCATTGGTACTGAAACCAATGTTATCAAAAGGACATATACGACTTTTTCTTTAATTTCAGCTTTTGATGGGGAATTAAGGGCATAATAAGCATTTTATAAAATAGACATATAATAGACGCTAAACTGATTAAATAGGGTGTCTCAAAGCACCAAATTATATATATTTAAGATGCTTCATTTAATCAGTTGTGTGCATATTTGCCACAAATTAGGGTTAATGCTTATTAAACCCTGTATTCCCCACTAAAGTTATATGTTTTACCTGTCCTTTCAATTACATTGATTTCAGTTAGAAAAATGAGCAAAAGGGGGAAATCAATTCATTCATGAGGCGACAACAAATCAGGGCGAATTGGGGTGAAATGGACAACTCTTTATATTATTCCGAGAATGATTGTATTATTAATCGATAAACCGCATTTGTATATATCAAAAATGATCCAGGGCTTCATGTTTTGCATCCAGCGACATTACAGAACCATACAAAATACGTTATAATCCATCACTTTTAGGGGCATGTAGGGCAAAATAGGGAAAATATCTTTAATTTATGCGCATGATAACTGTTAGGTTCCAATTGCAACTAAAACTTATTTCAACGTTGCATTACAGTATCTGTTTCTTATAAATACATTTTAAATCTCATTTTTCTATGATAAGGGGCTGTCCATAAACCACGTGGTCATTTTTTTGGGACTTCTCAACCCCCCTCCCCCCCCCCCCCCCCCCGCGTGGTCATTAGTCCATACAAATTTTTTTTTCCATACAAAATGGTCATTGGCCGAACCCCCCTCATGACCACGTGGTTTACGGACAGCCCCTAATAGGGCAAAATGTAGCAAATTGGACAACTATTAAAGATGGTTCTGGTGATAACAGATCTTTTCAAATTCAAATCAGTAACAATAAAAATCCATTCATAATCATGTAAAATTGACAATTTTTAGCGGTTGTTGGGGCATATGGGACAAAATAAGCATTTAAAAGGCTCTTTCATATATGTTTATAATTTCTATTAACCTCTAATTACACCAGAAGCTATTTTCAATGATCTACATTAGTGTTGGATGTTTGAAAGTACATTATGATTCTCTTTTTGTACGAAAAAGGGCAAAATGGACCACTTTTCGTTCCATGCGTCGAATGAATGAAGCATCAATCGATTTTTCGTACTTTTTTACGTCAGAAATGATCATTTTCTCGTACCGAAACCAGCGGCGTTAAAAGATCCGTTTTTTTTTGGTCGATTTTTCTCACTGTGCGCTGGAGCAGATCAACTACCAAGCAAGCTTCTAAAACACGGTGGAGAAGCACTAGTGAGGGCACTACACAGAGTCATTACCAAGATTTAGGAGGAGGAAATATTACCGGTGGAGTAGATGGAAGATATCGAGTGTCCCATCTACAAAAAGGGCGATAAGTTGGATTACGGGAACAATCGCGCGATCACACTACTGAGCGCTGAAAACAAGATACTCTCTTATGCCGCCGTCTTCCACCGATTGCAAGAGAGTTCGTGGGGCAATATCAGGCTGGATTTATGGGTGAACACGCTACAACCGAACAGATGTTCGCCTTCCGCCAGGTGTTGCAGAAATGCCGCGAATACAACGTGCCCACACATCACTTGTTCATCGATTTCAAATCGGCGTATGATACAATCGATCGAGAACAGCTATGGCAGATTATGCACGAATACGGATTCCCGGATAAACTGATACGGTTGATCAAGGCGACGATGGATCGAGTGATGTGCGTAGTTCGAGTATCAGGGACACTCTCGAGTCCCTTCGAATCTCGCAGAGGGTTACGGCAAGGCGATGGTCTTTCGTGCTTGCTGTTCAACATTGCTGGTGTAATAAGAAGAGCGGGGATAAACACGAGTGGGACGATTTTCACGAAGTCCGTTCAGCTACTTGGTTTCGCCGATGACATTGATATTATTGCTCGTAAATTTGAGACGATGGTGGAAACGTACATCCGACTAACGAGTGAAGCCAGGCGAATCGGATTAGTCATTTATGTGTCGAAGACAAAGTACATGATGGCAAAAGGCTCCAGGGAGGAATCACCGCGCCCCAAATTTATATCGACGGTGAGGAAATCGAGGCGGTTGAAGAACTCGTGTACTTGGGCTCACTGGTGACCGCCGACAACGACAAAAGCAGAGAAATTCAGAGACGCATTGTGGCAGGAAGTCAAGCTTACTTTGGACTCCGCAGAACTCTACGATCGAATGAAGTTCGCCGTAACACGAAGTTAAATATCTACAAAACGTTGCTTAGACCGGTAAGGGGTCATTCAAAATGACATCCATCGCTTAAGGGGGAGAAAGTATGTATTAGGTATAAGAAAAGGCATCACGTCATCTGGATGTCGAATAGCAACCCAATTGAAGTGGTTCTCGAGAGCCATCTAACTGGTACAAGGATACGTGCAGCGAACTAGGTGGGTCGATCAAGTGGAGGACGATTTGCGGACCCTTCGCAGAGTGCGGGATTGGAGACGCACAGCCATGGAAGGAGAAGGCATCTACGTGCAACAGAGAACACTCAGAGGTCTCAGTCTGACCAGTAAGGTGAGGTAAGCTGTATGATAACGAGGGACTGATGACCACCATTCAGCCTAATGACAGTGAGCCAAATAACCAGTCACTTAAAAATGGTTATGTTCAAAAGATTGAAGAATTGTCGATCATTTTTCCTTTTCGACCATTCGTGTTCCGAGCATATGTCCGAAGACCATCTCGAACTAATTTTGTAATAGCTTCCTCTTCGGGGCAATCCCGCCATGGATGATAAAGATGTTGCTGAGCATGGATGGGCAATGTTGCTGAGGGCACCCTGCCTGTATGCCAAGAAGAGACGAACCTGAACCGGAAAGGGAAAATTCTCCTGGACATCGCACTTTGTGAAAAAGGAAAACTTTAAGGATCATTTTCGATTCGGAAGTACCTAGCTGCTGCTACTACTGCTGATGCTAGGGAGATCTTTGATGGCGTGTGTCGGTGAGCCGTCGTCGCCGCCACCCGCCCTCGTCTTGTCCATTCATTGGGAGTAGGAATGAAATCAATTTATATTCATCGTTACAACTTGAGCTGGAGAACACTGACTGTGTTTGAAGGAGGAGGCTGCTTCTGCTAGAAGAAGACGGCCATAGATGGCGGGAGCATTTTATATCAACTTTGAGTGATGTTTCAAGCAAATTTGATTAGGTGCTTGCCCAGGAGCGGCAAAAGTATATACGGGCCCGGCCATCCAACAGTGATGATGGCGTTTTATTCCCGGGAAGGAAAATTGCGTTTAAGTTTGGCTCCGGTTTGCTGTTTGACTTTATTGAAATGGATAGCCGGCGCGTATCATCATCATCAGCATTATACTTTATGAGTTCTGTTGAACGGAATTTACGGAGCTTTCGATTCATGCTTCGGTGATGAATAGAGTTTGAGGAAATTTTCTGTTTGCGCCAATCAAGTAGTTTTAAAAGTGGTTCTGAATATAAAACTATGTGACCTGGGATAAAAAGGCTTTCAGGTTGAAACTACCAGATTGCCATTATAGAATTGATCATTAAAGATCAGAGTATGACCTC
Source organism: Aedes albopictus (assembly GCF_035046485.1). NCBI lineage: Eukaryota > Metazoa > Arthropoda > Insecta > Diptera > Culicidae > Aedes > Aedes albopictus. The sequence continues at coordinate 83,920,086 of NC_085136.1, forward strand.
TTTCGAAGAACAACATTTTTTTCAATTTCTGTTCGACATATTATTACGGCGTTATGTATGTTAAGTATAACGATGTTTAATACCAAACAAAGTATCTCAATAGAAATTTTGCTAGCAGAACGCTAATTTGAAATACACAATCTGAAATTACGCGAAACAAATCCAACATTCCCATTGGTGTGCGCTCGCGAAATCAAACAGCTGTCAGGTCAATTCCGCATTTCATCCATCAATGTGCACCATTGGTCACCATCGCGGACCTCAAACAGACTCTCCAACTCAGTAGTGCGCTGAAATTGACTTACCATAGGTAACAACATCACCATTAAGTCCCGTCCCCCAGCCAGCAGCCAGCGTCATCCGTCGTCGTCGTCGTTGGAACGGATTTAGTTTAATTTATGTGTATCCATATCGAAACATGCACTGGAACACACTGTTCAGCCCTGCCGTGCAGTGTCCTGCCATCCATCCGTTTGTTCCCTCTTATTCAGCTAGAGTAGAGGTGCATCCATCCACCGCAGTGTTATCACAATGACCGTATCTTTTGACGACGACGACGTGGACGCGCGAGGTTCGCTCGTCCGGCTCACCTCGGTAGCAGAGAACACAGTCAGAGCGCTCCGGCCAGGATCCTGTTGTTCTCAGAAATGACCCGAAAATTCCACCAAAAAGCATTGTTTCGCGTCAGATACCTACCTACCTTCTGCGAGGACATGTCCACCACAGTAGGGTGTGTGTGTCCGTGTCTGAATGGAGGACAATGAGGTGCACGTTTGGTCCCAATTCCGAAATCCAATACAGCTCGTTGCGCTTGATGGCCGTAAATGATGCCGCTCGGTACCATACCTATCTCTGTCTATAGACGCCATAGTCTACATCGGCGTGTTGAGTTCCAGGGTCAAAGGTCTCATTAGGGGAAAATGAACTTTCGAGATCATCGCTCATTGAAATCATCACAATATAAATGTTTGAGGTTACTCTGCAGCCAGAGGAACGATGGAACGCCAAAGCCGCGATTGAGAGAGCGAAAATACGAGGCGTCAAACCGTAACTCATCGGTACTATTCGGTTTTCAAGAAGAAAGAAAAACTCAAGTGACATGTATATAAATGTAGAACTTTCATACGTTTAACGAAAATCCATTTCATGGCACCAGAAATCATATCAAAAGCCAGATATTTGATGTTTCTACCTTAAACCACAATCTTTAATTTGAGCCGCCATTTTGGATTTAAGCACGTCATCTAGGAAATTCTGGTCGCCATTTCCGGACTCCAGACTTCTTCCCCATTCAAGATATATACCCATATTACATAATTTGTGCCTAAAACTCCATTGAACAGCCACCATCTTGAATTTGGAGCAATCATCTTGGATCATGGACTTGGAGATATGTAATGGTCTAAAATCTTGGATATTCTGGTCGTCATTTGTGGACTCCGAACATCTTCTCCATACCAAATATACCCATATGGCATGGTTTCAGGGCCTAAAACTCCATTGAGCAACCTCCATCTTGAATTTGGAGCCACCATCTTGGATTTTAGGCCGCCATCTTGGAAATTCTGGTCGCCATGTTTTAACTCCGGACATCTTCCACACACAAATTATACCTATATACCACAGTTTTAGGGAGTAAAACTCCATGAAACAGCCACAATCTTGAATTGGGGGCAGCCATTTTGGGTATCTTTGATATTTTGGTCGCCATTTTTTTAACTCCTGACATCTTCTCCATGCCAAATATATCCATATTGCATGGTTTTTGGCCCTAAAATACCTTAAACAGCAGCCATATTGAATTTGGAGCCGCCACCTTGGATTTTATGGCCACCATTTTTGAACTCAGGACACAAATATATCTATATTGCATAGCTTTGGGTCCTAAACACCATTAAACAGCCACCATCTTGAATTTTGAACCGCCATATTCTATCTTAGATCGCCATCTTGAATATTCTGGTCGCCATTTTCGGACTCCAGACTTCTTCCCTATACCAAATAAAACCATATTGAATAGTTTTAGACCCCAAAACTCAATAACACTGCAGCCATTTTGAATTTGGAACCGCCATCTTGAATTTTAGAACATCATCTTGGATATTTTAGTCGCCATTTTTTTACTCTGGACATCTTCTTCATACCAATTATACCCCATTTTGCATCGTTTTAGTTCCAAAAACAACATTAAACAGACGCCATCTGGAATTTGAGAACGCCATCTTGGATATTCTGATGGCCATTTTTGGACTCCAATCATCTTCCCCATATTACGTGGTTTTGGATTCTAAAACTGTATTAAAAGACAAAAGCATTAAGCAGCCGCTATCTTGAATTTGGGGCCGCCATCTTAAATTATGACCCGAAACCGTAGAATTTCTGGTCTCCAGTGTTGATTTCCGCACAAAATTCTTCAACCATGCTAAAGATTACCAAAATCTCCGCAGTTTGAAGTGTCGCATGATGGGGCTTGGTTCAGCTTTATATACGGCCAGTTCTACTGACGCTATTGCTGATCAATTTGGCAAGGTGTCGGCAAACAGCAATTTCAGTGAATTATTTCTACTCACTTAGAGACGAAGGCGACCCTAGTCTAGTAATAGACTACAATAAGGATTTCGGTTTGAACGAGCTCAGCTGTGCCCTTCAGCCATGGCACTGGAAAGGCTGCGGGTCCTAATATTGGGTATGCTATTCTTAGGAAACTCCAAATTATCGGCCGGTTGGCCCTGCTGGACACGATGAACCAGGTAGGGCTCACTGGGCGGGCTATACCTGATGAGTGTAAAGAAGGGTTAGTTATTCCTATCCCTTAAATGGGAAAAGACAAGATGCTGACAAAGAGTTATAGACCAATAACCTTGTGCCGATTAGGCTAAGGCCGGGGTGGCCTCTGCTGTACATAGTAGCCGTCTCCATTCCACTCGGTCCATGGCAGTTTGTCTCCAGTTCCGCACTCTGCGTAGGGTCCGTAGATCGTCCTCCACTTGGTCGACCCACCTACGTCTTCTTGTACCGACATCCTGATGACGTGACCCGCCCACCGTAGCCTCCCGATTTCCGCGGTGTGGACGATGGTTGGTTCTCTCAGCAGCTGCTGCAGCTCGTGGTTCATTCGTCTTCTCCAAGTCCCGTCTTCCATCTGCACTCCGCCGTAGATGGTACGCAACACATTCCGTTCGAAAACTCCAAGGGCGCGTTGGTCCTCTGCACGTAGGGTCCATGTTTCGTGCCCATAGAGGACGACCGGTCTAATCAGCGTTTTGTAGATGGTTAACTTCGTGTTACGGTGAACTTTATTCGATCGTAGAATTCTGCGGAGTCCAAAGTAAGCACGATTTCCTGCCAAAATGCGCCTCTGAACTTCTCTACTGGAGTGGTTGTCGGCGGTCACCAGTGAGCCCAAGTACACGAATTCTTCAACCGCCTCGATTTTATCACCGTCGATATAAATTCGGGGTGGCGGGCGCGCTGATTCCTCCCTGGAGCCCTTTGCCATCATGTACTTTGTCTTCGACACATTAATGACTAATCCAATTCGTCTGGCTTCACTCTTTAGTCGGATGTACGTTTCCGCCATCGTCTCAAATTTACGAGCAATAAGGGGCCGTCCATATACCACGTGGACAACTTGGAGGGGGGAGGGGGTTCGAGAAAAGTCCACGCTTGTCCACGGAGAGGGGGGTGGGGGTTAGTCAAATGTCCACGTGGACAACATTGGCATAAGTACTAAGAAACAAGGATTTACAAACGTAACAAATTATGTCGCATTATTGATGAGATTCTCTTCAATAACAGTTCTTTCATACATTTTATTTTATTATACACTATCTGTCCCGGCAAACGACGTATTGTCTGCCTACTATGTTTTTGAGATGCATTTCTGTACACAAATGGCCCGCAAAATGGAATTTCAAATTTTCTTGTTTTCGGTGCGTTTTCGGTCGATTTTCCCAATTATTTTTTCGTATGAACACGTCGGAGCCCGGCACGAATGCAACACTAAAAGAAATGGTGTAGATCCGATGGCCCGTTCCCGAGTCTTTTCGTGACATACAAATACCATTCCATTTTTATTTATATAGATTATACATTGTCTTTTAGTTGGAAGTGACTTCTACAAGGAAAAAAAATATGGTATCGATTCACTGACTAAGTTGATTGATTGATTTGTCTTTATTAAAGAGACTTTCAGACTGATTAAGTTGTTTAAATTATCAGAATAGCTAATTACTTAGTTTTCTTCATCGAGGAATATTGTGAAGATTTTAAATGGAGTATGGTCTACACTGTTGGCAAATATTGGTGTTTCAGTCTGAAAATTTTCATTGAAGTTCTGCGTGCATATCTCAAAGTTTCATATATATTTTTTAAATTTCTTCAAATTTTCAAAATACTCATCTCAAACACTTTTTAGTTGCTTCATCTATAGGATATTGGAATCTAAATCTCAGTAATTAAAATTTGTTTCGACTATACTCTAAGCATTTTTGAAAAGTTGCTGTAATTCTTGTTGTTGTAAGAATCTAAGAAAAATAATCTTATCACAACAAAAATTAAAGGAAAAACACCTTATCTTAACAAAACAATCAGACAATCATAGATTGAACAAACATTCTAAAAAACACCGTCTTCAAGCATAGATTGAACAATCACTATCATTAGGCGATGGACATCACACGAAACACGAAATGATCCAGGGAAGAATTTTCCGTTTAAGGAACATTTTTCACTGACTGGAGCGGGACTCGGGAGTGTACAAACATTAAGCTCAATTATATTTTATTTAAGACAATGTTTACGAAGAAAAAAAAAATATTAAAAAAAACTTGTCAAAATCAATTGTTCCATTTATTAAAGAAATATAAAAAAAAACATTTTTTTTCGGATGTCCACGTGGACATTGGGGGAGGGGGGTAGGGGTCAATGAAAAGTCCACGTTTGTCCACGGGGAGGGGGGAGGGGGTCAAAAACCATGAATTTTCTGTCCACGTGGTATATGGACGGCCCCTAATATCAATATCATCGGCGAAACCAAGCAGCTGAACGGACTTCGTGAAAGTCGTTCCACTCGTGTTTATCATCGCTCTCCTAATTACACCTTCTAAAGCAATGTTGAACAGCAAGCACGAAAGACCTTGCCGTAACCCTCAGGAAGATTCGAAGGGACTCGGGAGTGTCCCTGATACTCGAACTACGCACATCACTCGATCCATCATCGCCTTGATCAACCGTATCAGTTTATCCGGGAATCCAATAACCTTACCTAGTTGAATATGGGAAAACACTCGAGCTGATGGTTATTGGTTAACCTCGCTCTGGGAGTCAGTGGTAAGTTAACTTAAGTTGACGAACCTCCCCTCGTTAGCCACTAGGCCTTGTCTACACACTAAGATTCAGATGTTCCAGCTCAGTAATTTTTTCACTGAGTTCAGTATTTTTTCCATCTTTTTACTGAGTTTTCAACAGCAGATTTATCTTGGTACACTCGGTAATCGTATTTACCGTTCACAGTTAACGATATTTACCGTGCATCAGTAACTTTTGACAGTTTATAAGCTGAGCTCGGTAACTCATTTACAGAATATCCGCAAAATAAACAACCGAGCGTACCGAGTTAAGGACAGACTTGTTAGAATCCCAAAATGGCCGCCACAATGGTCGACTTTGACACCTACTCACGATTTCGAAGGCACAAATCTCTTCGTAAACAAAACCAGCGCACCTGATCTTCTTATTTTAGGCTTATTACAAGTGAGCAAGAACAGAATAATAAAATTATTTCTTGTGTGAAGCTTGCTTCTTGAGATTTGTGCGTTTGAAGTTTTGATGCACTGTTAAAGCGGGACGTCAAGACGTTTGTCCTTAAATCTGCTGTTGAGAACTCAGTAAAAAGATGCGGAAAATACCGAGCTGATCTTAGTGTGTATGGCAACGGGCATGGGACGCGGACGTCCTTAAGATCTACTGGCGAGTGAGGGAAGCACGCGGAGCTGGTGCCAACCCCGCTGTAGTTCAGGCTACCTTCAGTGAGGTTGCAGCTCTATGTATGCGAATAGGCCACGCTATTTCACCGATGGCTCATTAGTACAAGAGAAAATAGGTTATGGAATGTCTAGAAGGGCCATAAGCCACTGCGGATGGTTACCTGGCCTCTGTGGTATCTTCGAAGCTGAGGCCTATGCTCTACTGCAAGCTTGAAGGCATGCAGGCGGTCACAGGCTGTTATCTTCTAAGACTCCGCGAGTTTTCTCTCCGCCCTATAGGGCACTGTATTGTTATCAGGTATCAGAAGGCCGGCTCCAGAGGCACGTTATCCTCCATTTGGGACATTTGTGCCATCGCCAAAATAACAGCCTATTTCATCATCTACCTGAGGGAAAAGGAAGGAAAAAGGATTTGGATGGGGATAGGGACAGGTAGGGAAATGGGAAAAATACCCTGGAAGAGGGTACTAACGCACGAGCGTACCACAATGGGTTCAAACAGCGCCCTGAAAAGGGCACTGTAATAACGCATAAAGCGAAAGAGAGCCTATAGCTCTTTACCACAGCGGGTTAAGAACAACAGAATATCCTGAAGATTCAGGTTTCTGAAGTCAGTTTCACTTAATAAGTGTTTACCGAATACTCGGAAACGCAGTTGCGCGAAAACTGGACAGTTACATATCAAATGATACGAAGTTCCATAATCGGATTCACAGCTATCACAGGCAAATGAATCAGCTTGCTGAATATTCGCCATGTGATAGCTGAGTCGGCAGTGGCCAGTCAATGCTTTGACCAGCATGCTGCAATTCTGCTTAGACAGATTAGTTAGATACTTCGCCACCCGTAGAGATGGCTCAGCACTATACAATTTGGTTTGACGACATGACTCCAAACTATTCCAATATTGTCTATGTTGAGTGACAGCCCAGGTGTGAATCTGAAGCTTAATCCAACACTTCGATATCGGAATAGCTGGCTCAGGGCCAATGAAGTCATGTGATGCTCCAGAGCGAGCTAACTCATCAGCCAATTCATTTCCAGCGATGGAAGAATGACCAGGTACCCATAGAAGGTGAACAGCGTTTGCTGAATTCAGCTCCTCGATTTGAGTTCGACAAGCGATAACTATCTTCGACCTGGAGTTGGCCGAAGCAAGTGCTTTAATAGCAGCCTGGCTATCTGAACAGAAGTATATTACTTTGCCCATTACGTGCTGCTGAAGTGCTGATTGCACTCCGCACATAAGAGCAAAGATTTCGGCCTGAAAAACGGTACAGTGTCTACCAAGTGAATAAGACTGATACAGCCTTAGCTCACGAGAATAAACACCAGCACCTGCTCGACCTTCGAGAAGGGAGCCATCAGTGTAACATACGATGCCGTCTGAAATACTTCTTTCCAGATAACCAGATGTCCACTCTTCCCGGGAAGGGAATTTCGTGGAAAATGTCCTATATGGAAAATTACAAGCAATTGTAAGATCACTTGGAGCAAGGACAATTTTGTCCCAATTCACCAAAAGTGGAAACAACGAGGTGTGTGTTGAACTGCGGTTCACAGGAGTTTCCTCTAGTAGACCGAGTACCCGTAACCGGTAAGTGCAAGAAAGGGCTTCTTGTTTGAGATGAATGTGTAGTGGGGCAACGTCAAAGAGAACTTCTAGCGCTGCCGTAGGAGTTGAAGAGAACGCTCCAGACATCGCCATTAAGCACATCCTTTGGAGATGGCCTAATTTTGATTGGACCGTTCTCACTTCACCCTTTTGCCACCACACAAGACATCCATAAGCCAATATTGGCCGAACCACAGTTGTGTAAATCCATTTGATATACTTGGGTTTTAGACCCCAAGTTGTACCAAAAGTACGCCGGCATTGCCCGAAGGCCATACAAGCTTTCTTGATTCTGAACTCAATGTGAGGTGTCCAGGAAAGCTTGGAATCAAGAATGACTCCAACGTACTTTACCTGTTCAGTCACATCGATTTCAGAATCAAAGAGACGCAAAGGTCGAACGCCATTACGGTTTCGCCTTTCCGTGAAAAGAACAATAGATGTTTTACTCGGATTAACCGAAAGGCCATATTGGCGACACCAACCCTCAACTACCTGAAGGGCGTTTTGCATCAGGTCGAAAAGGGTGCTGATGCACATACCAACTAACAATGTTAGGTAGTCGTCGGCAAAACCATAAGTAGGAAAACCGCTATTATTGAGTTGCCTCAATAGCGTATCTGCTACGAGATTCCACAAAAGCGGTGATAAGACTCCCCCTTGGGGGCATCCACAAACACTCAATTTCCTAATCCCTGCTAGACGCAATGTCGAGAAGAGATATCGGTTTTTGAGCATTTGGTGAATCCAATTGGAAATCATTGGAGATATACCATGACTCCGTGCGGCTTCCAATATGGCATCGAAAGGCACGTTGTCAAAGGCACCCTCGATATCTAAGAAAACACCCAAACAAGATTGCTTTTGAGCGAATGCTTTCTCGATATCGTAAACAACCTTGTGTAAAAGAGTCACAGTGGACTTACCAGATTGGTAGGCATGTTGGTTCACATGAAGAGGCACGTTGGCCAGATGAACATCACGGATATGATGATCCACAATGCGTTCTAAGCATTTCAGAAGAAAAGAGGTCAAACTGATAGGTCTGAAACTCTTTGCTTCTTCATACGACGCACGACCCACTTTCGGAATAAACTTTACAGTAATATCCCTCCAGGATTTGGGAATATACCCTGTAGCAAAACTGCAAACAAGTAGTTTTTTCAAAACATGTTTGAAATAATCAAATCCCTTCTGAAGCAAAATAGGATAAATCCCATCTGCCCCAGGAGATTTGAAAGGAGCAAAGCTATTAAGAGCCCACTCAATCGATTCTATAGTTACAATACTCCGAGCCGAAGCTAAAGAATCATAACTACAAGAAAAGACATCAGGATCATCCGAAGATGTAATATCCACACATCCAGGGAAGTGTGTGCTGAATAAGCATTCCAGAACTTCCTCATCAGAGGAAGTCAGATCGCCATTTGGCAAACGAAGTTCGTTCACCCGGAAATCCTTAGATTTCGCAAGGATTTTGTTTAACCGACTGACTTCACTCAAGCTGGAAACATTTGTACAAAGGTTTTTCCAGCCGGATCGTTCAGCAGACCGGAGAGCTTTCCTGTAGGCCTTGCGAGCCGACCTGAAAGCCTCCGAACCAGCCGAACGTCGTCTGTTCCAACTCTTTCTACATTGTTTCCTGAGTTTCGCCAGATCAGAGTTCCACCAAGGGGTTCCTCTTGTGATCTTCACAGACCGTAGAGGGCATGCTTCTTCAAAAGCTTCCATGATGAAGGTCGTTGTAGTATCAACGGCATCATCTAAATCACTTGGAGTGTCCATGGATGGTGAATATCCATGAAATTTGGCTGCAACCAAATCAGTATAAAGATCCCAGTTTGTTGACCGAGGATTCCTGAAACGCAATGTTTGCGAAGTAACATTTAAATGTTCAAAAAAGATATAGCGATGGTCAGATAAAGATTCTTCATCTGACACATGCCAATTGGTCAGCTCGTGACTAATTCTGCTAGAGCAAAGCGTTATATCTAACACTTCCTCTCTAGCAGATACCATGAAGGTTGGGCGGTTGCCTATGTTAAGTAATGCAAGATCTGTACTACTTAAGTACTCCATCAAACTGGAGCCTCTCAAGTTAATGTCTGAGCTGCCCCAGATGATATGGTGAGCATTAGCATCACTGCCAACAATTAGCGGAAGGCCTTTTGAAGTGCAGTATGCGATGACTTGTTTGAAAGCATCCGTAGGGGATGGTTCATCATGTGGTAAATACACAGAACAATAGACGTATTTCCTGTTGAGGTTTCCAACAGATACATCAATTGTGATAGCACATACATCTCTGGTGGTTAGTTCAGAGATGAGTGTAGCAACTATTGCGTTGTTGACAAGCACACAGGCTCGAGGCATGACACGCGAGTTTGCCATTTCATGTTTACTGAAAGTGGCAAACACCGGGTTCACAAGGTTTCCTAGATAGAAATTTCCCTTACGAAAGTAAGGTTCTTGTACCAAGGCCACTTGGGCTGTACCATTTTGCATAAGTCTGCAAAGATTGATCGTTGCTGTTCTTTTATGCTGAAGATTGATCTGAGCTATCCTAACCGTAGCCACTACCCAAACTAGGTAAGATTAAACTCTTCGCAACAGCAGCACAACAAAGAACAGCAACAATAAAACCAAATCGGTATCGATTGGAAAACGCCAAAGGCGAGGATACACAGAATACACTGTGTAAATCGCATAATGCGAAACCATATAGGTGAAAATTTAAACTAATTAACAACATCTTCATAATCCCGCCCTTATTTAGCCTCAAGTGAGACTAAAGAAGGGCAGCTGATTGTCTCGGAGAAACACAAGGTCCACTGCACCATTGCTCCGGTTAGCGCAGTAAGGGCTACATACTGTGGAGGGCGCCCTGGTACTCCACAGGCTCCGTTAGCGGTTAGGTTTTTATTAGACCCCCCTAGCCATTCATTCCTAGGCACGGTAAGCATAAAGCCGCATCACACCATGAATTAGGGGTCACCTGTTGGTGGATTCTTACCACCGGAACAGGCGGTCCGTAGTGTTATTCTTAGCCAATTGAGACAATCGCTACCGACACTACACAGCTATCTAGGCTGATCGAGAAAAGAAGTTAATATTGATGATCAACTTCATACGGACTCGAACAGCCGAAACTCATTTACAGAATATCCGCAAAATAAACAACCGAGCGTACCGAGTTAAGGACAGACTTGTTAGAATCCCAAAATGGCCGCCACAATGGTCGACTTTGACACCTACTCACGATTTCGAAGGCACAAATCTCTTCGTAAACAAAACCAGCGCACCTGATCTTCTTATTTTAGGCTTATTACAAGTGAGCAAGAACAGAATAATAAAATTATTTCTTGTGTGAAGCTTGCTTCTTGAGATTTGTGCGTTTGAAGTTTTGATGCACTGTTAAAGCGGGACGTCAAGACGTTTGTCCTTAAATCTGCTGTTGAGAACTCAGTAAAAAGATGCGGAAAATACCGAGCTGATCTTAGTGTGTATGGCAACGGGCATGGGACGCGGACGTCCTTAAGATCTACTGGCGAGTGAGGGAAGCACGCGGAGCTGGTGCCAACCCCGCTGTAGTTCAGGCTACCTTCAGTGAGGTTGCAGCTCTATGTATGCGAATAGGCCACGCTATTTCACCGATGGCTCATTAGTACAAGAGAAAATAGGTTATGGAATGTCTAGAAGGGCCATAAGCCACTGCGGATGGTTACCTGGCCTCTGTGGTATCTTCGAAGCTGAGGCCTATGCTCTACTGCAAGCTTGCAGGCATGCAGGCGGTCACAGGCTGTTATCTTCTAAGACTCCGCGAGTTTTCTCTCCGCCCTATAGGGCACTGTATTGTTATGATTTCGTATGGGATTTTGACGTTTTCTGGCCTTGTTGTTTACATAAATTCTGTAAGAGTGAAAGAGAAGGAGAAAAATTTCATGCAGTGCTCTATAGCATGGGAGAGTCGGACACCCGTGGCTGATTAAGGTGAAACAGGACACGAACACAACCTTTGTCTGGGTGCCTGGACATGCAGACATCCCGGGCTGGCGTTCTAGTAAACCAGGGTCGTCATGCTCCGTAGGAGGTAACATGTGGACCTCAAGGAAAACGTGGAACTCGGCCTGGCATCACAACCGGGGTGCATTCCTCCGCAGGATTAAGAACGCAAGAGTGTAGAGATGTGCCTAGTTTTCGAGATCAGAAGATTCTGACTCAGCTGAGAATCGGAGAAACTCGACTTACACATGGGACAAGAGTCGATGGCAATACAGCCTATTGTAAGGAATGTGGACAAATACTAGACATAACAACACACATACTATGTCCAGAACGTGAGAAATTGAGGGCGGAACACGGCGTAAGCGGTTTAATACGGGAAGTATTGCCGAGCGACCGTAACGCGGTTATAAAACTGATTAGGGCTTAAGGTTAATTAGACTTTATTGCCGGCGTTAATTGCCGCGAGAATCTCTTTCGCGTCAGTGGTCTCATCTAGGATCTTAACCTTCCGAGTAGAAGCCCTCAACTCGACACCCTTATCAAGGACCTCTTCCGCCAGACTTTTGTAGGCGGTACTCTTGCACTCTTGCCGCGCTTGAGCCCGAGGATGATTGCGCTCGTATGAGTACGTCTAATACTGCGTATTTCGGCTGCCAGATCCACAAGCATGCCGTCGATCTGCATCGCCTTCAAGATGTGCGAGTACTTAGACTGTTCGGTCTTGATGACGAGCGCTAACTGATGGTTGCTGAGAACCAATTAGTGGTCGCAACCTCCTGTCCTCATCGATCTGATACGGGCCGGCTTTTTCAGGTCCACCCTAACCGCCTTTCCGAGACGTCTTTTTTTATAGAATGAGGAAATCTGTTGGCTGGCAAAACCTTAGAAAAACCTCATTCTGCCACTACCTTCCCTTGCCTCCGCGGTACGCCCGTTAAGGATGACTTCGTAGAGGGGGGGCGACCGTACTTACGCAATCTCACTGTCAAACGTCAGCCAACTCGACTAACTGTTGGTCGGCTCGCCATTTCCTCTGGAGGTGAAGCAAGATTGTGGCTACCATGGCCGACACGGCGTTCTACTCGTCCACCCTCGTACACATCCTCTCTACTATGTTATGGGGAGTAGTATCCCTACCGCATACCTTCCACATGCTCGACCGCTGCTCCGCGAAGTGCGGGCATTCGAAGAGCACATGTTCCGCCGTCTCCGCCTAGACTCTCTGCCATTTCGCCATGGACGAAGCTCTGGCGTTTCGTCGCGTACCTTTTCTTAACCGTGTCTTTCTAGACGGTCCGGTATGCACTGGTCACCCTAAGACACATTAGCCTGTGTGTGCTTACTAGTCTATCCACATTCCTCTACATTTTGAGCGCATTCGACCTTACGGCGGCGCCATACCGTAGTATGGACACCGCTTCTGACGCGAGCAGCTTTCGCTTACTCGAGATAACTGCCGAATTGCTTGACATCATCCTAGATGATGCCGCAACCGCCACGCTCGCCCTCTTACAAACATACTCGACATAACTACTGAAGTTCAACTTGTCGTCGACCATGACTCCAAGAAGCTTCAGTGAGCGACAAGACTTGATCGAGCACCCGCCCGTGGTGACCACTGCCTTTTGTGCAGACTTGCGGTTGTTCACTACCACCACCTCCGTCTTGTGGTGTGCGAGTGTCAGTTGCCTCGACCTCATTCAGCCTTCCACTATGTCTATCGCATGCGCAGCCGTCAATTCCACCTCTTCAACCGACTCACCGTATACCACCAGGGTAATGTCGTCAGCAAAGCCAACCAACTTTACTCCCGGTGGTAGTGCTAGCCTCAATACGCCGTCGTATGCCACGCTCCACAGTACCGGGCCCAAGATTGATCCTTGCGGTACCCCCGCGGTGACATTGTACTGTTTTTGGCCTTCCTCGGTGTCGTAAACCAGCACCCTGTTCTGGAAGTAGCTTTCCAGAATACGCCTTAGGCTAGCCGGGACTCCTAAGCGAGATATGGCGCTCTCTATGGCGGCCCAGCTAACACAGACGTTTCTAACGTCTAACGAGACGATCGCGCAGTGCCGTATGCCTCTCCTCCTTTTCTGCAGCGCAACTTCGGCCATTGCAGTCACTGACCTAATGGCATCCACTGTGGTTCTACCTTTACGAAACCCAAACTAGCTGTCTGATAGCCCCGCGTTGTCCGTCCTCTCGGTGTAGACCAGTAAACTCGACAGAATGATCTGCTCTAGGAGTTTCCCGGCCGTGTCAAATAGGCAAATTGATCTATATGCCGGCAGGTCGCCTAGTGGCTTCCCGTGCTTGGGCAATAGAACCAATTTTTGCCTTTTCCACCTATCCGGAAACTCGCCTCTATCCAGGCATCTCTGCACAGCAAATCTGACCATGTCAGGACCAGTTTCGATGGCCGCTTTGATAGCCACCGTCGGAATGCCATCTGGGCTCGGGGCCTTGTTCAGCTTAAGTGATTTCGCAATTGCGGCTAACTCGTCATTCGTCACTGGAGAAACCTCGCTCAGACCGAGATGATCTTGCAGCGTGGGTGCCCAGCCCATGGTCTTACCTCGTGGTGCGGGAACAACGTTTCCACAATCCTTCTGGGAGAGCGTTCTGGTAGTGCAGATGTACCTCTCGTTTTGCACATGACTTCCCGGTAGGCATCTCCCCAGGGGGTTGTGTTGGCCGTCTGACCGAGATCATTGAAGCACGCCCGCTTACGCGCCTTAATCTCTTGGTTCAGTGCAAATTTTGCCGCCCTGTATGCCTCCCCTCGCTCCGTTCTCAACTCATCGGTACGGGCTCTTTGCATCTTTCTCCTTGCCCTATGGCAAGAAGCACGGAGCTCCGCAATTTTCTGGCACCATCAGTATACTGGTCTTCGTACATTCCTGGGTCGTCTCGGCATTGCCGCGTCACACGCTCGTCTCAGGATACCAACTAGATTGTCGCTGGACAGGTTGTCAGTGTTCTGCTCCATGAGCAGTCGCTCCACAAAAGCCGGCTTATCGAAACTCGAGGTTAGCCATCCTCGGTGAGTGTCGGTTATCCTAGACTGCTGCCTTCTACCGCCATATTCGATACTGTATCGAATCGCCAGGTGATCACTATGCGTGTACCCGTTGTAAACTCTCCAGTCTGAGCTAGGGTTGAGACCCGGACTCCAGAAGGTCACATCAATGATGGACTCCGCACCGTTCCTGCTATACTTTCTTGTACTGCCGACATTCGCAACCTCAACGTTTAATCCCGCCATAGCCTCGAGTAGAGCCCAACCTCTCTCGTTAGTAGAGTGGCTAGACCACTCGACCGCCCACGCGTTAAAGTCTCCACCGATGACCAAGAAACTCAGTCCTACTAGTGCGCTTTTCAGTGAGTTTAGCATGGACGAGAACTGGTCTATCGACCACCTGGCAGGAGCATAGCAACTGCAGTAGTAGACCCCGTCGATCTTCGCAATTGCTAAGCCCTCACACGTCGTGGAGATTATCTCCTGGACCGGGAACCTACCGGTCGTACGGATCGCCGCTTTCTTCGCCTTATCCGCTACCCAGTTCCCGGTATTGGGGGGGGGGGGGGGGTGGATGCGATATGGGTCGGAAAGTATTGCGATGTCTGTACTCGACTCCGACGTCTGGTTGGGCCCGACTTGTCGGATTTACTACCGACCTTCGGGGTTAACAGCCTTCATCAACCACACTCCGTCCACTACCTCACCGGATTAACTAGCCAGGGAGGAGATCGGATTGCCAACGCTACGTGCGCACGGTGAATATCTGAGACGTTTCGAGCGGCCGTCGATGAAGCCAGCTTGATAACTTCCGACAAACTCATTCACTATAGGTGAAAGACTTTGTGGGCGGCACTCAAAACTGTGATCGCTAGGAAGTTCTCAAACACCAAGTATAGCTCTGATGCCATCTTTCCAGCTGAATTATTGTTCTTAGGCTGCTGGATAGCATCCTTAACTTCCCTCAAGGTAGGCTCGATTTTGCTCCCTGCTGCACTGACTTTGTCATTTCTCTCACTGCCCTGGTCTTCCATATCTGCACTCCCCTCACCATTCGGGTTTTCGTCGTGTTGCTGCTTCCGCCTGTTGATCACCTTACGTCCTTAACCCAACAAATTTCGGCTCACGGCACGAAGCCGTTGCGAGATACGTTGAACTCTTAGTAGAAGTCGTGGATATCTTCGAGGTGGTTCAAATCCTTGGTTAACACAGTCAGCAATTGATTCAATCAACAGCTAACCCAGTTGTACAAAATTTGTATCCTCAATAGTTCAATAGTTGGCACAAGAGACCGAGGAGCGTTAGGCGCAGGTATACCCTATAACATGTGAATTGCGATGTGACGAGTGTATTGGAACAAGGTTATGTGTATGAAGAATTGTTGACGAGTTTAACATTTGTTTGGAAATGTTACAACGATAAGGCATCTAGGTGTTGTCAAGAGTTCTCAGCTATTCCGAAGAGCTACAACCCCCGTTAGCCCTAACCTCCCAACAAACATTATAGCTGTATAACAGATGAATAAGCGGCTCTTAAGCTTGATCATGAAAATTTTGGCTAAATAAGCTGTAATTCAGCTTACTTGGGCTCCCAGGTACGCCACTGCAGTCGAATCAGTTCGGTTGCATAAACCGTGTTGAAGCGCTTCTGCCCGACTGTTTCGGATGGACTGCACAATATAATGTGCTTATTGTATCCCATACCGCTGGTTCGCGCGCATACCGCACCGCACGCCACGCTGCACTGTTGGATTCGCACCGAAAGTGGTTTTTTGGCGAAACCCTCTGGCAACGCAACGCAACACAACACGCTGCTACCGACAACTGCACAGCGGACAATGAGGACTACGCGGTCTCGGAATAATTTTACGCTTGCCCTCGCTGTAAAAGAGGGTTAAATAATAGTTTGAAAAATGTTTTTCAACAACAAGCAAGCAGGGCTTTCTCTCGTTGGTTGCTTCAAAACTAGCTCGCTATTCTGTCGGAGTCAATTCCCCTTAGGAGGAATTGCGTGCGGCGGTAGCAGCAGTAGCGGCAGGACAGTGTGGAGCAACGATGGCAGCTCGTTGCGAAATTGTCGGGTATAATTTGCGATCATGATGATAATCCGCTTTTATCTTCTCGGTGCTATCTTAATGGGATTTTGACTATCGACCCCAATCAGCGAGTAGTACTCGGTCGACGAGGCGCGGCGTGGCGCGGCGTTGGCTTTGTTCGGGGTGGTGAAACCGTTACAGAGTGGCGTAAAGAGATGAACCGGAGCGGCTGAAATGTGTATTTTGGATAATTTTCCTTGTGCTAGCCTGTGGTGATGTACTTGAGGGTTCCTACTCTATAGGGGAGCACATATAGGGGCTTATAAATCGATCAGATTTGGCAGTAAAATAAACAAAACGGTGGTGGATGAGCTGGCCTCGGGGCAATTGCCGATTCGACACGGTGTTTAGCAGCGATGGATTTGGTGGTGTACGACCACTATATTGTGTATCCATAGGAGAAAATAAACCGCGTTTGAAACTAAATCAGCTTTGTAGAAATAAGCTCCGGGCACTCATGATAATACCACCTCCCGAATGCAATTATTACATGAGGATTAATGGAGATGAAATAAGCTGTGTTTGATACTGTGGCTATAATTAGAATGTTTTCGTACTTTCCAGCAAAAATTGCAGGAAGCGTATGATAACCCTGGGCAATCAACCTCCAAAGGCAATAATGCTCTGAAGATCTCTTATTATTTTTTAACGTGGCATGTTGAGTTTAGCGCTCGCTCTGCTTCGTTAAAGGTCTGCCGGGTCTCATACTGCAGTATTGCTCCCCGTGTTGAATGGTATGCACCAGCTGCACTACTTCTTCTTCTTTATGGCTCTACGTCTCCATTGGGACTTGGCCTGCCTCGCTTCAACTTAGTGTTCTTTGAGCATTTCAACAGTTATTAATTGAAGGGCCTTCTTTGCTGGCCATTACATGAATTTGTATATTGTGAGGCAAGTAGTACAATGATACCAAAGATTGTTAGTAAAGTAAAAGCAGTCATCAATGACGCATCATCGGGTACGTGGAACGAAATCGACGGAACGAATGATTCGACGAATAGTGTATGACGGTTTTGGAATAGATGAACGCAGCGCGGACGGTAATGCTGAAGCAAGGGACCCGACAAAACGTGAAACGTTACAAATAGAAGCAGAAACAGCAGATCCGCTTCTTTCAAGAGAAAAAGCCGCGCCTGGAAGAAGCAAAGTGCGATGAAATGCCGTCCTCAAGGAACACGGAAGTTCTACCAGAATCTCAACGCATCCTGCATCAGCTTCGTGCCGCAAGCCGAAATGTGCAATGATAAAGACGAAGGCCTCTTGACGGACGGACGTGAGGTGATCGAAAGGTGAAAGCAGTACTTCAATTAGTACCTGAACGGCGTGGAGAACATAGGCACGGGAGACCACGGCAACGGAGGAAACAACAACACCAGTGCAGCAGAGGACGGGAATGAATCAACTCCCACAGTGAGGGAAGTTAAGGATGCCATTCATCAGCTCAAAACCAACAAAGCTGGTAAGGATGGTATCGCAGCTGACCTTATCAAGATGGGCCCAGAAAAGTTGACCTGTCTGCATCGGCTGATAGTCAGCATCTGGGAAACCGAACAGCTACCGGAGGAGTGGAAGGAAGGGGTAATCTGCCACATTCACAAGAAAGGCGACCATTTGGAATGTGAGAACTTCAGGGCGATCACTATTTCGAATGCTGCCTATAAAGTGCTATCCCAGATCATCTTCCGTCGTCTGTCACCTAGAACAAATGAACAAATGAACAAACGTTATCAAGCCGGCTTCGTCGACGGCCGATCGACAACGGACCAGATCTTTACCGTACGGCAAATCCTCCAGAAAGGCCGTGAATACCAGGTCCCAACGCATCACCTGTTCATCGACTTCAAAGCGGCATACGACAGTATCGATCGCGCAGAGCTATGGAGAGTCATGAACGAAAACGGCTTTCCTGGGAAGGTGACTAGACTGATTGGAGCAACGATGGACGGTGTGCAAAACTGCGTAAGGGTTTCGGGTGAACTATCCAGTTCATTCGAATCTCGCCAGGGGCTGTGACAAGGTGATGGACTCTCATGCCTACTCTTCAACATCGCTCTGGAAGGTGTGATGCGACGAGCCGGGCTCAGCAACTGGGAACGATTTTCACAAAATCCGGTCAATTTTTGTGCTTTGCGGACGACATGGACATTATTGCAAGAACATTTGGAACGGTGGCAGAGCTGTACACCCGCCTGGAACGCGAAGCAGCAAAGGTCGGACTGGTGGTGAATGCCTCAAAAACAAACGAACCGAAAACGACCGGATCCATCTGGGTAGTAATGTTACATAAACGGGGATACTTTCGAGGTGGTGGAGGAATTCGTCTACCTCGGATCCTTACTGACGGCTGACAACAACGTGAGCCGTGAAATTCGGAGGCGCATCATCAGCGGGAGTCGGGCCTACTACGGGCTCCAGAAGAAACTGCGGTAAAAAAAGATTCACTCACGCACCAAATGCACCACGTACAATTAGCGTTTTAAGACCGGTGGTCCTCTACGGGCACGAGACATGGACCATGCTCGAGGAGGACCTACAAGCACTCGGAGTTTTCGAGCGACGCGTGCTAAGAACGATCTTTGGCGGTGTGCAGGAGAACGGTGTGTGGCGGAGAAGGATGAACCACGAGCTCGCTGCACTTTACGGCGAACCCAGCATCCAGAAGGTGGTCAAAGCCGGAAGGATACGGCGGGCAGGGTATGTTGCAAGAATGCCGAACAACAACCCTGCAAAGCTGGTGTTTGCAACGGATCCGGTTGGCACAAGAATGCGTAGAGTGCAGAGAGCACGATGGGCGGACCAGGTGGAGCGTGACCTGGCGAGCATTGGGCGCGACCGAGGATGGAGAGCGGCAGCCACAAACCGAGTATTGTGGCGTACTATTGTTGATTATGTCTTGTCTTAAATGTGATGTTGAAAAAATTAATGTATGTATGTATCTCCAGTCCAGGGGTCTCCAGTTAGCCTAGTGGTTAAGGCTATTGATCGCATATCCGGAGATGGCGGGTTCGATTCCCGTTCCGGTCGGGAGAATTTTCTCGACTCCCTGAGCATAGTGTACCATTGTACTTGCCTCACAATATACAAATTAATGTAACGGCAGGGAAATAAAGCCCTCCAATTAATAACTGTGGAAATGCTCAAAGAACAGTTGAAGCGAGGCACGCCAAGTCCCAGTGGGGACGTAGAACCATAAAGAAGAGCGCATACAAGTTATGTAATGATGCGAACTGTGCCGCACATTTTCAGAATAATAAAAACACACAATACTATCACCCTACCCTGATATCCACGCACCAATGTGTGAACCTACTGCCAACCAAGTCCCACCAATACTTCGACATCCGCATGAATTTGCGCTGACGCAGAGGTATATTCGGTCAGACGTGGACACAAACGATTGCAATCATCAATTCCCCTATTTCCCACATTAACCAGCAACCCAAGTAACACACTTGTCACCGAAGAGTCACGGCGGCGCAGGTTTTTGTTGCGCAGAAGTTACTGTGACTTACTTCTAACAAATAAACACTCACTAGCTAGAAGTAAGTCACAGTGACTTTTGCGCAACATAAACCTGCGCCGCCGTGACTCTTCGGTGACAAGTGTGTTACTTGGGAACCTGACGTGGCAGGCGCCATTGTCGCCTAAAAATAGAAGATCACCAATGCTCCCACACTGAAAATGCCTGCTAGTCCCCGGCAGATATTTCATTGGTTCATTGTGTGAGTGTAGCTGGTCTGGCAATACTAGAGTAGCTCAAGCTCAAGACAGTCCGTATAATATTGTGAGACTAGGTAAGCGAGCATGAGCTTTGTTCGTGAGGCTAGTGATCACTAGTTATATTTGTAGATTACTAGTTATAGTAATTTTTGCCCTGTCTTATGCCCCGCCCTTTCTGGTGTTTATCAAGGAGGATAAGTGAGAAAAAAGAAGCGTTCTACAATTCCAAAATCTACAATTCCAAAGTGTACAACCAGTTTTAAAAGAAAATGTTTGCTAAACCGGCCGGCCAGGATAGAAGCAAATGTCCTGATGACCCAACATCAAGCACATACAACAGGACACACAGGGGTACAACGAGCACACGCCCAGTGTCCAAAACGGGAAACATTGGAAAAAAAATAAAGCTTGAAAAAAACCTTCTTACTCACTGATGCTTAACAACGTTGTTGCAGGGAAGATTGGGGTTAAAATACGCCACCTAGAAATTTAGATTTAAAAAAAAAGACACGGACACGTTCAATGCTTCCAGTGAGCTTTTCGCTCTTTGAAGGAAGCACGACACTAGACAACGGACTAGCATGCAACGCCCAGTGGCACAGCCGAAAACTTTTCCTGACAACTGCGGCGGGAATCGAACCCGCGCTCCTCAGCACGATGCGACTAAGAGCTTGGTGACCCTAGCCGCACGACCACGGAGCCGCACGAATCAGATTTGAAGTGAATCAAAATGGTCTTTCTACATATTTATTAGAAAATCTAGAGTGACTGCCAAAGAACTGAAATCAAAGAATCGGGTTGTCACTGCTGTGCTTCTTAACCGACAATTCCAAGGAAGTAATGGATGTTTTCATTAAGAAAAGTTCCTAGAACGACCGAGAATCGAATTCGCCGCTCAAATCCACAGTATTGTTCATGATCAGTGCTGTCCAATGTCATGAAATCACGTGTGATGGAAAGTTATTCATTTATCTGTCATTTTGATACCTTCTTCCCTATCACGCGGAGTCACTGGGCGCGGGTGAATAAATGCGCTTTTATGCATGCATCCCTGAACTGTGTGAATGGATCCACAAATGAACACCGTCGTCATCGTTGCAAAGTTGTTGTCGTTGTTGTTGGTGGGGTTGTGTGTGATGCATGTTCTCGTGTTCACACAGTCTTCAACCTCTCCTCTCGCTTTCGTACAAACGACTGGATGCATCTATGGAGATTGCGGGAGAACAAGGGAGGCTGACTGATCCCAAGGCAATAAACTTTACCACCGGTAAAGGCTCGATATTTCCCCTTCGAGGGAATGTTTGTTTAGTGGAATTTTAATGAGAGCAAACACACCCGATTGTTGATGAGCTAGTGAATACTGAAAACTACTACGAGTGCGTTGTGTAGGCGTTGGGAACCGGTTCCGGGTGTCCCGCCGGAAGTGACCAAATATAAAAGTGAACCAAATCCATGCATGCGACATATCAGCGCGCGACATTTTTGATAACTTATTGAAAGGCTGCCAAAAAAAAAAATACCCAGGCCATATTTGAACCGGTAGTGATCCGGAACGGGTTTCGGATGTCCAGCTAAAAGCGGACAAATGTAAAAGTGATGGAACTCCATGCATGCGGCACATCAAACTGCGACATTGTCGATAACCTGATGAACAGTTGTCAAGAAAACATTCTCAGACCATATCTGAACCGGTAGTGTTCTGGAACCGGTTCCGGGTGTCTCGCCGGGAGTGGCCAAAAATTGAAGTGAAACAAAACCATGCACATAACATATCAAAGCGTGGCTTTTTTTTATACTGAAAGGTTGGCATAAAAGATACTCAGACCATATCTGAACCGGTAGTGTTTCGGTACTGGTTCCGGATGTCCCGCTGGAAGTGGCCGTATATAAAAGTGAACAAAACTTATGCATGCGGTGCATCAAATCACGGCTCGTTCGACAACTTGATGACCGGTTATCAAGGATGTAGGCTAAATCCACAATAGGGACTTCCAGTAGTGCCGAATTTAGTTCTGGGTTTCCCGCCAAAAGCGGCTAAATATAAAATTGAACCAAGCCCATGCATGCGACACAGTGAAGCGCGGCGTTTTTGATAACCTGGTGAACGTTAGCGAGCAAATAGGCTCAGACTATTAAAGAGACTACCGGCAGCGTTCCGGGTCGAAAGTGAACCCGGGTGGAGGTGAATAACAAACCAATAACTAAAGAATAACATATTTTGACATCATATCTAAATTTGCAATTCTTTAGTTTCTTAAGAATAGCTGAGGATGACACCTAAATTACAAAATATGCTCTCATTATAAAACTTGTAATTGACGAGTTATTATTAAATAATATAATAACATAAAAATCACAAATGTTACTATCACAATATCCAGCCACAATATCAAAACCATAACAAAACTTTCCATCATATTAAAATTTGTTATTATTTTGACATTCTTTTTGCTATTATTTTGTTATTACAATGGCAAAACCAGTTATTCTTTAGTTGTTATGCCATGGAAATTTAGTTATTATTTTTGTTATTTTAACTCTTATTTCAAACAAACTAAAAGCAAATTTTGCCATTCAAACATTTTATTTTAATGGTAAAATTTGCCCTTCATTTGCCATTTCGCTCTACCCGGGAAACCTACCCCATGCATGCGATATCTTAAATCACGGCTTTCTAGATAACATGATGAGCAGTTGCAAGAAAATAGATGCAAGCCATATCAGTGTGTTACGGAGCCGATTCCGGGTGTCCCGCTAGAATTGATCAAATGTAATAAAGAACCATGTCATATCAAAGACTTATTCAGTAACATGATAAATGGTTAGCCAGCAAATAATTTCAGACCATATTTTGGAGAACCGGTAGTGTTCCAGAACTGGTGACGAGACGAGTAACCCGTCGGAAGTCGTAAAATATAGAAAGGAGTCAAACCATAGCGGCTTGTTGATAATAGTCTCAGGCCACATCTAGTACTTGTAATAGTATTTCGGAATCGGTTGCGGGTGTTCCATCGGAAATGATTAAATCGAAGTGAACCAAAATCATACATGCAACATTCCTCAAAAATTTGCCGAACGGTTAGTAAGAAAATAGCCTCACATCTAATTAATTTTCGTTTTTTTTTAGGTAACCCGATGCACAGTTGACAAGAACATAGTCTCAGACCATATTTGAGACGACCGGAATCGGTTCCAGGTGTCCCGCCGGAAGTGGTCAAACGTAAAATTGATAAAAAAAACCCACGCACCCAGAGAACAGCACCGTAGTTGGAGGAAATGCCAATGCAGAACCCGTAGCTTCCGGGAAGGTAAGCCCAGCTCCCTGGGTTAATGGGTTGGTGTCAGGCCCTGCGAGCCAGCCGTAAAAAAGACAAGCACTGGAAAATCAACAAGAGAAGAATGCGAACCGATACCAATGGCGACGACCACAGCGACGTAAAGGGACTTGCGATTGGAAGCTCGGTACGTGGAACTGCAGATCTCTCAACTTCATCGGGAGCACCCGCATACTCGCCGATATAGTGATCTGGCGAGTGTTGGGCGTGACCGACGTTGGAGAGCTGCAGCTGCAAATCGAGTATTATGGCGGCAAATTGTTGATTCAGTATTATCATGAATTTGATGTTAACTAAATAAATGAAAATGAACCCAGAGAAAAAAATAAATGTCAAAGCGATAAATCAAATCGTGGCTTTTAAGGTAGCCTCTAAATGTTGGGTAGGATTATAAGTGAATAAAAAGTCAAAGTCTTCATACTTATATGCAAGAGAAGAAAATCTTGACGAAAGCGATCTCATCCGCGGTGTATACTTATAGTAGGATGGATCAACGTTTTATGGAAAAATTATAATGTAATCGCATCATCATCGAATAAAGTTTTTTCCATCTTGAATTTGCTTTTGCTCCTAAAATTACTGCTCACAATCTGGGTGCGGCTGGTTGAGTCCTCGCTTTTCTCATTGCGATTGAAATTTGAATGGGAAATTTCCATTTTCTGAATTTTCCTCGTAAGGAGGTTAATGTGTTATCAATGATAATAAAATATAGCTTAAAGTGTGCTGAAAAAAACCTTTATCGAAGATCACAAAGTGATCTGTGATTGTAAATTAAGTAAATTTTCTTCATGCATTAGCTGACGCTTACCCCGCTGTTGGAGCGTATGGAATGGGCTCATAATGACCCGAATGCACGACTAGGATTAAGGTGGTCAAGCAGTCAACTGAGAGGTCTGATATTTTACAGCTCTGTTTTGCTGTTGAACATAACATCGGAATATGTATGTACCATCAATGAGTTTCCCAAATCAATGATGGCTCTGTTAAAATTGAAGATTTTCTATATAAAGTGTTATAAGGATTCAGGAACATTTTGGCTAACGTCGACGGAAGATCATGAGTACATATTCGACGAGAAAGACACTATCACCACTAGGTGCCCAAGGAACAATTTTAGTTTTCTTATAGCCTACAAGCTGTTGTTATGATCTAACTGTTGAAGCTCATTTTAAAGCTTAGTGGTCTTAGCAACTATAATAAACCCATGATAAAACCCTATTAAACCCGAAAGAGCCCACCCTACAGGAGGTTGTTAAAACCATTCCTTAAAACGTTGAACATGCTACTTGGTTTTATGACATATTCTTGTAGTATATTACACAGCATAGATAAGATCTGTTTGTAGGTTGCAAGAAGACAAATAAGCCGTTTAAAAGTTTAATTAATCATCGTGATGTTTAATTAATCATCGTGATGAAAAATATGGATTCCGTCATGTTAAACCCTTCTGGTTTTGTTTGAGATTGTTAAAGATCAGTTAGTGGAAAAGCAACATGTTCCAGAGTTGCTGTACTTTATGAATACGATGCCAAGACTAGCATATACCTACCCATTCTTACCGCATACATTTGTGCGCTACTCAAACACTAATAGGTTTTATATAATGTGGGCTCAGACTGTATGCTCTTATTAACTCTCTGCTGCTGCGAAATGTAAACAAATCGAAAGTTTTGCATTTTCGTAAAATTTGCAGTGGTGTTTCATTTTTTAAGCTATTTTATCTGCTCGAGCGGTAAGTATTCAGTGAAAATCAATAAGGATTTTCGTAAACCGGTTGCGTCTGGCTTTGCTGGAATAAAAGTGAACTGCCATGATGCCGGAGCCAGAGCAAACGATGCCATCTCTACCACCCATCGATTGCTTCTGAAATCCCGGTAACAAAAGCGCATTAAAAGGTTAGTTTGGCCGCCTAGATGTAAAAATAAAGCCCGCTAGAGATTTTCCCATAACATGTACTTCAAATAGAGTAACCAAGTATTCTTGGTTGTTTTCTTTTCTGTTTATGTGGTATATGAAATCTATTGATCAAAATATGATCGCATCGCAACACTCTTTAGCTAGCTTTAGTGCTTCTAATTGTTATTCCGAAAAGGTTTAAGGTGAATTTATTGCGACTTTATGCTATCTATCAGGTTTTAAAGCTGACAAAACGTGATATGCCTGCGGCTTCGAAAAAGGTTTTAGGACCAAGTTTTTATACGCTCCTTACAGCCCGGTTACATTGAATATTTTGCTTAGCGAAAAGGCAAGATCATAAGTTTTATTCAATGGATTTCTAGATATCTACAAAGTGTTTTAAAGTTGCTTGTATCGTTAAAGCTGCTTGGCAATTTAGACTCCATCGTCAAACCTTAAAGGGCTTAGCAAATCCATGACAAAACCTCAATAAATAATGTCTAAGAGCAGAAAGGATACAAATTGTTACTTGGGTGGATTAATCTGGGTTTGTTATGTAAGAGACCCCTGGTCAATATCTTTCAAATCAATATACCTATATTCAAACCGAAATATATCTTCCTATCCCATTTTCTCCTTTTATGTACAATTCTCGCTCTGATAGCCTGTCATTATTCTGATCAGAGTTTATCGACTCGGTTTGATGTTGTACCCCAAGCAACACACATGTTATATTAGAGTTACGGCAGCGCAAGTTTTGGTTGTGAAGAAGTTATTCTGACGTAGTTCTAACGTTGTGTTGAAATTACGTAAAATTAACTTTTATACAACCAAAACTTGCGCTGCCGTAACTCTTATATGACATGCGTGTTGCTTGGGACGTAGCCACTTAACGGATGGATTTGGCTGACAGCTCCCTACATTACATACTACTACTGTGCACCCAGCAGTGCCATTTCCAGTGTTGATGTAAATGTTTAGCATGAAATTTGTGCTTCGTTGAATCAATGTGTTTGGCTCTGAGTGACAATCCTTCCCCGACCAGCGACGTACAGATCCAGCTTGAATGATTAGAGGGGGACGAGGGAGGGCACATTTCTAGATGTTTACAATTTAATGTGGCATGTAATAACATTCATGCACTACATGTAACATGACCCACGGGATTACGGTGTCATACATCAGTGATCAGTGAACGGGAAATCGTTTTCAGTTGATGTGGTGATGACGTTTAGATGAGGCTTCACTGTTTGATATCGATGATAATGAATTAAGTTGAATATGCTTCTATTTACATTTTATAATTGAACGCCGACATGATAAAATCTTCCAACATTTCTGAAAAATTTACCTAGTTGTAAAGGCATCATACTCTAATCAATAACGACAAAAATAATTAAAATACCATAGCCTAGCGCTTATCTTAATAAGAAAAAGATCGTTTCATCTCACTTTCAAGGCCAGAGGCTCATAAATCTTTCATAAGCTACATGGCCCCAACCATGACCACATACACTGTTGCCGCAAAAAAACAGCCGGTCTCATGACTTGATGTGGTCAACTTTCCGCCCTCTTACTGTGAGGGCCTGTTCTGCATACCATAATGACCGCAGAATAAAAGTGACCGGAAATTGTGTGCACGTTATGACATCTAATTTTTCTCCAATTATGCTAATGATGATGTCAACTTTCTCCCGGAGCTCTCGACAAGGTCTCGGAGTCGAAACGTTAGCTCGACGCTCGTCGTCAACGTCAGCTCCTCTAGGGTTACCATACGTACTCTTTTTAGAGTACATGTACTCTTTTTCAGCGAAAAATCATGCGTACTATTCTTTTTTGTGAAATGGTTCTAATTGTACTCTTTTTCGATAAAATCGAGGTAATATATATCATTTGTGAATAAAAAAAATTGTAAGCTTTTCAATAAGCTGTAATTTATAATACTCTTATATCAGGGAGGAAGCACTGAAGCAGGTCTACCCAACTCGAACCAACTACCATAGACGATACTTGCACACTCACAAAAGTTGAGCAGCATGCATACCTTGCCGTTTGTATCCGTCACGCTTAGCACTTGTTTGACAACTCGTTTCAGACCAATCAGCTCTACTCGGTTTATTGTTTTTGTTAACTACCGCGTTCAGTTCTGTAAAACGAAATCTAAAACTGTTTTAGCTTGCAATAGCGAATTTGTTTAAAATTTCCGAACTTTCGAAAAATAGTTTGTGTTTCATTATTTTGAGTATCGGTAAGTAAAGAAGATTGAATAAACTGATAAGTACTAATTGGCTGTGCTATTTATCATAGGTGAATCATCGATATCAGCATGTCCCGCCGGAAGAATAAGTTTTCTGACAACCTCCAAAAGGAATTCCCCCAGTTCAAAGCGACGACAAACGAATCCGAAGTGTTTTGTGAGGTTTGCCAGAACAAAATTTCAATTGCCAACAAAGGACGAACTGATTTGACTCAGCATTTGGCATCACAGAAGCACAGTGCCAATATAAAATCAGCGGGTTCGTCTCACAAACTGACACAAATGTTTGCGGTGCAGAAATCCCCTTTGGAGTTGAAGGTGTTGGCTGCTGAGGCTACGCTGACCTACCATGTTGTGCAGCATAATTACAGTTTCCTCAGCTGTGATTGTGGAAACAAGCTCTACAAGAAGGTATTCCCGGATTCCGAGGTTGCAGCTAAATTTGGATGCGCAAGAACGAAGACGGAGGCCATCGTAAACGAAGTGCTGGCACCCCATTCGGTTCAAATACGTTTGAAGGAATTGCGCGAGTTGGATGTTCAGTACATCGGGGCTAGCACGGACGGAAGCAATCATGGATCAACCAAAATGTTTCCAGTGCTCATTCAATACTTCCACCCATTGAAAGGGATACAACACGTGGTGCTTTCGTTCGAGTCACTGGAAAATGAAACAGCGGTACGTATTTCTGAATTATTGGTGCAGAATTTGAAGAACCACGAGTTACTTGATAAATGCATTGCATTCGGCGGTGACAATTGCTCCACTAATTTTGGTGGCATTAATCGAGGAGGACAAAATAACGTGTATTATCACATGAAGCAAGCAACGCAGAGTAATTTAGTAGGTGTGGGTTGCCCCGCCCATTTACTACATAATACAGCTCGTCACGGGTTTGATCGTTTGGATGTGGACATTGAGGCATTTGTGTTGAAAATTTATGGACATTTTTCAATTTACACCGTTCGAACCGAGGAGTTGAAAAAGTTCTGTACTTTCGTTGACACTGAGTACAAAAAGGTTCTGAAGCACTCTAAAACAAGGTGGCTCTCCCTTATGCCCACTGTTGAAAGAATTCTTTATCTTTTTGCGGCACTGAAGAGTTATTTCAAATCAATGGACAGTCCACCTAAGCTTCTGGAAGATTTCTTTTCGGAAGATACGAATGAAGCATACCTGTGGTTTGTGCATTCCTTGATGTCAATGTTCCACAATAACATCGAGCAGATAGAGGCTGCTGACAACAGTTTGATCGAAGCTATTTGTGTTATTGAAAACGTTCGCAAACAACTATCTGAAAGACTTTCTCAGAAGTTCCTGCCTCTACAAGTGAAGAAGATACTGCGGGACAGCCTCAACACTAATCTGGCCGACAAAATGACGAAATCGTTTTTGCAAGTTTACAAAAACTGCATGGACTATCTGGACAAATGGACGAATCACTTCAACGAGCTGAAAGTTTTTCGATGGATGGTTTTAGATAAGCTGCCACAATGGGATGACGTCGTTGGATCTTTGGAGTTCCTGGATGAGAAAGGCGTCAAAGTGAACGAAAGTCTACTATTTGATCAGCTGTCGAATCTGTCTGCGTTTTTGAAATCGAAAAGTGACGATGAAGCGTTCCAGAAATTGCATTCAGCACATAAATGGACCGGTTATTTTCAAAGCGTCGTTCGCAGTGCGAGTTCTGAGCTTCGAAAGATTGCTGAATACTTCTTTGCTATTCCCAGCCAAAACGCCAACGTAGAGCGTTTGTTCAGCTTCATGAACAATTTTTGGTCAGATGATCGGAACCGATTGCTGCCAAAATCGGTCGAATCATTGATCATGGTGAAATTCAACTACCAGATGGATTGCGTCAAGTTTTACGAAGAGATTCAAAACGATAAGTCGTTGTTGGACACTGTTAGAAGTAGTGATAAGTACAATAAGTAGTTTGTACCAGGCTTGATTTTATATTGTTGCGTTCCTAACAAGAAAATCGATTTTAATAAAAAAAAAAGATAACTGACTGACTAAAACAAGTTTTTTTTTTCTGTAAGGAAAAATGTACTCTTTTGTACTCTTTTATCAGAATTCTCAAATGTACTCTTTTTGTGTGTGAACAATATGGTAACCCTAGGAGCAGCTCCTCTGTGGGAACTCCAAGTATGATGTGTGGAAGCGGCAGCTTCCCGTCCCACCACACACAGTCAGCATCGACTCAGTCGGTATTAGAATGTCAATCTTGGCCTGAAATGTGGTCACTCAGTTACGGGTTGTTTTGTGGAATAAATTTTCCATTCACTGCCATTGCCGGTCGGTCGCACAGTGATGCGGCTCCATACAAAAGGTGGCGAAAAGTCTTAAAATGAATTGTATACCTTCTCAGCTTACCAAACTTTGTTATTTATTAGAATTAGTTACCAAGAAGACATTTTGACATCCCATGAGTCACATTGGCCATTTTTAGGACTATTCCGGAATCCTGGTTCCCCCGGGGAACAGGACAATTTTTGGATATTTTTAGAACCCATCTTGCGACACGTCATTTTTCATGATTTTGAAAAATAGGTCCAGTAGAAGTCATTTCCGGACTTTTGGGCGAGATTGGCCACATTCAGGACCGTTCCAGAATCCTGGTTCCCTCGGGGAAAAGGACAATATTTTGATGTTTTTAAAACCCATCTTGCGACACACCATTTTTCATGATTTTGCAAACACGTTCCATTAGAAGTCAAGAAGTTCAAGACCATTCCGGAATCCTGGTTCTCTCGGGGAAAAGGACATTTTTTGCATGTTTTCAAACTCCATCTTGCGACACACCATTGTTCATGAATTTCAAAAATATGTACATTAGTAGTCATTTCAACACCTTTTCAAGATGGCCATCTAGAAAACATGACTTTACTCAAAAGTCAAACGAATGAACATGTGCAAGTATACGGAACCGTCTAAGATTATTTTTTTAAATCGCGGCTTTATAAAACAATTGTAAGTATTTGTGTTATATTGAGCGAAAATTAAGCTTGATTATTAAAAAATATTGAAATACGAATCAGTTGGTGT
The DNA here is from genome assembly GCF_035046485.1 of Aedes albopictus. Classification (NCBI taxonomy): domain Eukaryota; kingdom Metazoa; phylum Arthropoda; class Insecta; order Diptera; family Culicidae; genus Aedes; species Aedes albopictus. The sequence goes on from NC_085136.1 coordinate 83,951,063, forward strand.
ATTATAAATTAGTTCCTCAAATTGCTCAATATGTCATTACAACAATAACATTTAAATTAGTTATACATTTCGTTTCATCAGTCATTATGTCCAAAATTTAAATTTTTCTTTTTGACTTATCCTAATACAAAAAAAAAAACAGAAAAAAATAAGAATAATATTCATTTGATATCCATGGGTGAACCGATTGCTAACGACGATGATAATTATAAAGAAGCTTGTTGAATATATGACAAATATTTTAATGACAAAAGGTTGTAGGACAAAAGGTCGAATGGATAAAAGGTCAAATGGACAAAGGGTAGAAAAGGCAAAAGGTACTACATTGCAATTCGAAACAGAAAGAATATTATTCAAAAGAATGTAGAATACTATTTAAAAAAGTATTAGTTATCACGCCAATAACTGTAAAAACAAGTTACTCGAGAGAACAGCCATTGTTCAAAAGAGGTATAAGTTCGTCAAAACACTTATACCAGGTAAACACCAACTATTATAATAAGCCCAGATTAGAGGTTCGATTACGATCAGAAAAAAATGACGACTTTCTGGATATAGTGTGGTATTATGCCTATTATGCAATATACAAATACAATACAATGGCAAGCAAAAGAAACCCTGTATATAATAATTGTGGAAGCGCTAAAAGAACTCTAAGTTGAAGAGATGCAGGTCAAGTTGCAGTGAGAACATAAAACAGGAAAAAAGATGGTCGCATCGGCATTCTTTCTCTTCTTTATGTTGTCAATTCAATTCGTCCTTCTGTCCTTTCAACCTTCTGTACTTTTTTTTTGTTTCGACCTCTTGTCCATTCGACCTTTTATCCATTCGACCTGTTGCCCATTCGACCTTTTGTCCATTCAACCTTTAGTCCATTCGTCCTTCTGTCCTTTCGATTCTAGTTATTATCCTAGTTATTTCATTTATTTCGATCTTTCGACCTTTTGACCTTCGACCTTCGACCTTTTGATTTTTGACCTTTTGTCCTACAACACCCTGAGAGCATATTTTACTATTTTTTTATTCATTCGACTTTTTGTCCATTCGTCCATTTGTTAATTTGTCCATTCGACCTTTTATTCATTCGACCTTCTGTCCATTCGACCTTATGTCCATAGACTTTCGACCTTTTGTCTTTAGACGTTCTGTACTTCGACCTTTTCTGCTATAGCCCATCCGTTCAGGCACAATCCGAAGAACATTCATAAAACATCACACGAAAGAGCTGTTACACGCCATGTTTTGACGTTACTACATACACGTTTCTTGCCACAAGTTCCCCGGAGCACCACGAAACATCCGAAAATTTTCTAGCATAGCTTCCGCTATCGATGATCTGTTTCAGCCAGCAGAATACCCTATAGTGTAAACATATTTTTTAACTTTACTTAAAACCAGGTTTCCTATAGACCTAAATGGTTGAAGATGCAGTAAGTGCTATGGTCAACATGATATGCTTTGTAGTCGATTCCCGGTGATCATTGTACCACAAATATTTTTTATGCAATTCAGTATCATAATTTATATATTATCTAACTCATTTTGGTATCATAATGGCCAATTTTTCCGAACTGGTTCATTATGCAACTGAAATGAGTTGCATAATGAAAAATAGTTGTATAATGTTCATAATGCAACTCATTTGAGTTGCATTATGAACATTATGCAACTCAAATGAGTTGCATTATGAAAAAATCATTGCATAAAATTTTGTATGGAACTCGTTGCAAAACTCAATTTTTTCAGCACTCTTCGTATTTATCCAACTCGGCAAGCCTCGTTGGATAAATGTACGACTCGTGCTGAAAAAATCAACTTTTTGCAACTCGTTACATAAATAACTATTTTACTTCAACATCGAGTTCTTAACAAAATTTTCAATCGAATGATATATAAAATGGTGTTGTTTGGTTAAAATGTCATTGGGCTGTAAGGGTTCGATTTTCCGCGTTAATATATGACCCTAGTGTATTATTTATAAGTTTTTTGTTTAGCTCGTACGGTTTATACTTTATCGAAAATGTTGATGCCATTTTATATTACCCCAGAATAATAAGTCTCCGTGCATAAATAAATAAGGTATGTCTATTTTATATTCGAATTTGGGTCATATTGACCCTAGTATACTAATAGAGACAACGACTGAACGCTGCCTTCATTCGAACTGCATGTACGGCTCCGTTAAACTCTAGGGCGTGTGAGCTTGGACGGCTCAAATGAATAACACAAAAATGCAATGAAATCGTTCAAGCATCGCCAATCTCAGCAGCAAATGAAAAAAAAAAGAACCCATTTTAACAGATGCTTTACCCTGACTACAATGATATGCATACTAAGTCCAGGCACGAACGGTATTATTTTGTACTAAATATTGTATCATACTCTATGTTCAAGGGACCTAAAACATATGTTGCGCAAGTTTGCGCAAGATGACCCATTGATTTTCTGAAAGACGACATGAAAATCTTCAAAATAAGCATAGCGTGAAATGTGTCCAACTGCGTCCTCATATTTGAAAACTTAGTTGAATTTTTTTCGTTTCCCCATACATTTTACAAAGAAACTAAAAATGCAACACTTTTCAACACATACTTTGTAATGCTGTAAAAACATCAATTTCGGTCCAATCTTATTGAAACTTTGGTAACAAGCTCTCGAAACATATAGAAATAGTACAAAAATAATACAGGACCCATATCTGAAAGTTGATTTTTCGACTTTTCGCCGCCCTCGCATCACTGTGGGTCGGTTTGTTCTCACTCGGGTGATGAGCTGACAGACCAAGATGCATGTCAGACTTGTCACCATAAATCATTTCGGTTTCAGATTCCGGCTGCCCTTCTGTTCATAGTCCGGTTGATTGGGGACTGACGAGTTTTCAAAACCGGGAAAAGTTCCATTCCGCAACAATTTTGTTCTTTCCCAGGAGATGCCTTGACAGAGCTAGAAAAGAATAATCTATTTTGGGCCTTAATTTGAGTGAACATTCTTGGGCGATCAACGTTCCACTGCGAACGATGAGCTCGTTCTACTTAGCATTCAAACCGAAACCCGTTATCATCACTTTACGAGGGTGAGAAATTTTGCGAAAAACAATTGAACCAAAAGCTTTGAAGGTCCTAATCACTCCGGTCCACTGACTGGTACTGAACTCCTTCACGTAGTATCAGCACTATGGAACAAATGTCAATTTTTTGCGAGGAAACTCGCTACGAGTTTTGAGTTTGAGTGCTGACATGGTAAAATCAGAGCTAGTTACTCAAGGTTTTAAAATTTCGACGTCTGTATACTGGTAGGCCCTCTTAAAAAATATTTGTTCCGATTTTTCTTGATTTCAATAATCATTCTTTCAAAGAATAAAAAAGGAAAACATCGTTAGATGATTGAATTCCCATCATAGTTGTTTAACATTATTCCTGGAGATTTTTTAAAGTTATCCCAAAATAAATCTCTGCTGAAATTTCTGGATTAATTCCTTCAATACTGATAGATCCTCTGGAAATAATTCTGAAAGAATCCCTCGTGAAATTCCAGAATTCCTGATGCATTTTTTACAAAAATTGTGAAGGAGTGTCTGTAAAATCTCTGAAAGAATTTTTGCAAGGTACAGCCAAAAAATCTTAAGAACTTTTTGAAAAAAAAAAAAATAACATCCAAGAAGAACTTTCAGAACGATTCCTTAAAAGAAATCTAAGAAGAATCCCGAAGGAATTCCTGAAAGAATTTCTGATTGAGAAAATTTTGAAATGTTTTAACTTTCTCGTGTACTGGAAAGGCTATACTCGAAAAAAAAAAATCGAAAAAAGGCTCGGAGGATACAGTCGCATATACCAATCAACTCAGTTCGACGAATTGAGATGATGTCTGTATGTGTGTACGTATGTATGTCTGTGAGCAAAATAAGTTCACTCATTTTCGAGGCACTTCCCATTAGCCGATTTTATGGATTAAAGCTCAAATCGAACCGGATTTCAACCACATTGTTTTCTATTGAAAATGGTCTGGATCGGCCAATGCGTTCCGGAGTTATGGTAATTTTAGTGATCCGGAACAGCCCCGGTAAAACTGGACGTATATAAATTTAAACCAAGCCCCATCATGCGACACATCAAACTACGGCGATTTTTGTAACCTTTATCATGGTTGACGAGTTGCGTGCGGAAATCAACACTGGAAATTCCATGATGCCAGTCCAAAATTCAAGATGGCGACCTAAAAATTAAGATGGCGGCTCAAAATTTAAGATGGAGGCTTAAAATTGAAGAATGAAACTGTTTGAAGGAGTTTTAAGCTCCAAAGCCATGCAATATGGGTATATTTGGTATGTAAAAGATGTCCGAAGTCAAAAAATGGCGACCAGAATATCCAAGATAGCGGTCTGAAATCCAAGATTGCGGCTTTAAATTCAAGATGATTCCGAAACCAAGCAATAAGGGTATATTTGGCATGGGAAGAATGCCGGACTTCAAAAGTGGCGGCCAGAATACACAAGATGGTGGACTTAAATCTAATATGGCGGCTTAAAATTCAAGATGGCGACCGCTTAATTGAGTTTTATGCCCTGAAACCGCGCAATATGGGTATGTTTGGTATGGGGAAGAAGTCCGGACTCCAAAAATGGCGACCAGAATATATTTACAAGATGGGATTGCCGGGGGCCGTGGCGCAGTGGTCACACGTTCGCTTCATTAGCAGATGGTCATGGGGTTGTCCTAGCCCCAGCTTTTGCAATTTTTCGTCAGTTGCTCTTCCCCCTAGAGCAGCTGGGTCTGGACAAAGCCTGCATACAAATTCGAAAATTTTGTATGAACGATAATCTACAAGGAGGAGGGGGGTTCTGATTTGGTTAAAGCAAACAGCAACCAGTTCGATATATTAGATATAATAGAAAAATAGAATACATTTTGGCGTTGCACAAAAAGTATTATTGCAGTGGCCAACCGGAATCGTTCATGTGGTGCCCAAGTGGACAAAAGAGCTGTAAATGAGATTAATTAGTTAAGAATAAAAACAAATATACAAGATGGTGGTCTAAAATCCACGATGGCAGCTCCTTATTCAAGACGGCGGATCAAACTCAAGATGGCAGCTGTTTAATGGTTGTTTAGGCTCCGAAACCATGCAATATGGGTATATTTGGTATGGGGAAGATGACTGGAATCCAAAAATGACGACCAAAATATCCAAGATGGCGGTCCAAAATCCAAGATGGTGGCTCCAAATTCAAGATGGCGATTGTTGTATAAAGTTTTAGGCCTTGATACTATGCAATATGAGTGTTGGGGAATATGTCCGACGTCCAAAAATGGTGGCCAGAATATTCAAGATGTTGATCTGTTTTAGGCTAATAAATTATTCGATGAGGGTGTATTTGGTATAGGAAGGGTTTCCGGAGTCCAAATAAAGCCTTCAGAATATCCAAGATGGCGGCTGTTTAATGGAATTTAGGCTCTAAACCATTCAATATGGATATTGATATGAAGAAGAAGTCTGGAATCCAAAATGGCGATCAGAATTTCCAAGATGGCAGACTTAAATCCAAAATTGCGCCTCAAAATTTAAGGTTTTTCCGAAGAAATCTTTGGAGGCTGAATTCCCGAAATAATGTCTTTAAATGAATTATTGTAAGAATACAGGGGAGGATTCCTCCCATTTGGAGAAATTTACTAAGGAATCACGAGATTTTTTTAAGAAGGAGCTTCGGGAAAATTTTCTGGAAAACTATAATTTATGAAAGGATCTTTGAAATATTTTCCAAAGAAATCCCAGTGAAATTTCTAGACTAGACCTAGAGGAATTTCTGAAACAATCCCTGGATAAAGTCCTGAAAGGATTCCATAAGAAATGTTTGAAGGAATCCATGTAAGATTTTCTAAATGATTTTCCTAATGCGAAACGATAAAAAATTTTGAAGACAATGTTTGCATGATACTTGAAAGATATTTTTCAAAGAATCCATGAAGTACTTCGTAGGGAAATTTTTGGAGAAATCCTAGGAGAATTTTTCGATGGAATTTCCTACGCTCATGTAGGCGGGACAAAAGAACCGACGAAGGCGAGAAAGCCGCAAATACTGGCGACGTTCGTCTCCTTTACGAAGTCTCACGTCGCCTCAGTGGGACTAAGATGGATGCTATAATGCCTACGAAAGACACATCTAGACTGCTATTGACCGACTCGGCTGACCAGCTGAAACGCTGGTTCGAGCACTTTGGATCCCTTTTTCAAGTGTCGGTCACGCCATCAAAACCTCAGCATTACCCATGTCAACACCGCTGCTCCATCATTGGAGGAGAGAGAAACAGCCATCCGTAGCATGATAGCGAATAGGGCCCCGGGGGCCAATCGTATATAAGCCGAGATGCTAAAAACTGGCCCCGTAGTATCTGCATAACTGCTGCATCAGTTAGTCTGCAACATATGGAAAACCGCTCCATTTTCAGTCGACTGGATATAAGGCGTTGGCTAATGACGTTGCTCTCCTAGCTCAACGGCGCTCTGCAATGTAGGGTAAGCTCGATGATCTTTCCGATCGCTCCTCGGCGGCCCATTAACGTCAAAAAGACCAAATCGTTGGATATAAACAAGGTCAACCCTTTCATCTTCACGATAGCTGGGCAAGCAGTAGCGAATGTTGAAAGCTTCCAATATCGTGGTAGCCAAATGGCGGCCAATAATGGCATTAAAATCGACATATGCGCACGGATCAAGAAGGCAAAGGCTGCTTTTGCGAGTTAAAGAAATGTATGGAAAAACGATCAGATTAATCGACGCACCAAAATAAAAATTTTCAACTCGAACGTGAAATCTATGCAACCCTCCGCCAGTGAAACTTGGTGTGTATCAGTGGAAACCACTCAACGGCTGCAGGTCTTTATAAACAGATGCCTGCGGTATATAATTCGTGCCTGGTGGTCCCACAATTGGATCTCCAACGTGGAGCTCAATCGTCGATGTCATCAAAAGCCGATAGCGACAGAAAGTCGGGAGCGAAAGTGGAGTTGGGTCTGCCACACTCTACGCAGAGTCAGAAACGAATTCTGCAAACAAAATCTGCTCTCTGCACCACCATGGGTGCTCAGGACTGAAAGTAAGTAAGTAGTCATGAAAGTTTAGAAATACTGGCGAAGTTCTGCAGGGGTTCCTGAAGGAATTCCAGGAAAGAGTTTTGAAAAAGTTTAAAACTGATTAACTTAGGAAAATATTGAGCAGATTCCATGCTCAAAGAACTTAATGTTTGAACGCATGTCCTGTACGGTCACGCTGGCTTTTTTGGATAAGGGGAGGGGATGGTCCAACAAAAGTCTACACTCCGAACAAATTTTCAAAATTTTGTATGGACAAAAGTCTACAAGGGAGGAGGGTGAATGTCTAAGATGCCCAACTTTTTGTCTATTTAGTTTAGGAACGACCCTTTTTAGCCCAAGGGTCTGTTCCAACTGGCGAATTAAAATTAATTGTTATTTAAATTTGACAAATCTCCTACGGAAATAATAATCGAACTGCCAAGTTTAATTGAAAATTAATTTTAATTCTCCAATTGGAACAGACCCTAAGAAGTAGGAGATGCTGAATAAAAAGAATGAGGAGAATAAAAAGAAGTAAAAGAAGAAAAATAAAATAATGCATTCCCATGTTCTGATTTTTTACCCACAGTGTCCCGCCAAAAAAGGAGACATTCAGAAACATTTATTCACACTGATCCACTCATCAGAGCTGCTGCTAGGAGCTGCTACTAATGCTACGACGAGACACAGCAGCCAAAAGCGAGAGACCCAACAAAATTTGAATAATTTCATCTACAGAGCCCTCTTTATCGGAGCGCGAACAAGTTGGCTGGCCTGACTGCGCACCGAAAAAAGCGAGAGCAATATTATCATTTTAAATTACATTTTACAAGCTCGGATGAGTTAACGCTTTTACAGTTACGTACTACAGTCAGTCAGTGTGCAGTGCAGTCAGTGGCAGGGCAGCGTGAAGCTGTACAGTATTCGTGTCGTCGACGATCGTGTGCCCTTTTCTGGGCGAGGCGAGGGTATGACGCATTGAAATGGTGCTCATTTGCGTTTCCATGATGATATCTAGTAAGGCTAGGTGAGTGCTGCTGCTGGACAGGAGTAGTTAGAGCGCAACTGACATGGACGAGTTGCACCAATGCTGCTCGAATGACTCCATTCTGAAAGTGGGCGAAAAGTTTTCCTAAATATGCTGTACCTAATAGGTGAAATGAACTCTGAATGACGTTAGGTTGAGGCATGCTTTGGTGGGATAGGTTAATGCAAGTTAAGACATTAATAAGACATTTACGTTCATTCATTTTCATTTATTTAGTACAACATCTTTACAAAGATAACTCCAACCCGGATATAAAATAATGTACATAGTGGCTATCTCAACATTGAACGTATTTTTGGTTAGCTGCTGCTTCTCCCCAACCTCGAAGCTTTCTTCACTCGTTAGATCAACTGTTGACCTGGTCAGCCTATCCTGTCCGCTGTGCTCCATGTTCATCCATTTCTTGTGAACACAATCTCTACAGAGTTGCTATTAGGTATTTCTGTAATATGCCCTGTCCACCATATCCTTCCGGCTTTGACAACCTTCTAGATACTGTGTTCATCATAGAGCGCAGAGACCTTGTGGCAAAAATCGTCCTTAATTGAAAACTTCTAATTAGAAGACACAGAATGTTGCTACCCAACTAACAATCACTCATTTTACAAGCACCTTTACGATGGATTAATTCAGTATGATGCTGAATAACATTTGAATAATTTTCAGGCACAACCTTGGTACGGGTCTTGTTCACACAAATTTGGAGAAAGTATAAAGCATAGTGTTGTGTTCCAACTGAACTGTTTGTTGTTAAATCGTTTAATAACTATATAGTAAAGCTGTTATTCAACTCCATCAAAAAAGAACAAAAATAAATAAAATGCAATTATTGCAATGCAATTATTTTTCAATTTCCATGAGAGTTTATAATTGGCACTTATGCTCTGAACAATTTTTTGTGAAATAATGATCACACATAAATTTACATAAATCAAGATTCGAACTCGAGACCCGTCGATTGCCAGGCGCATGCCTTCCTATCTGCACCATCCTAGAGATGATGAATTGCAGCGCTCAAATCAAAGCATAAACTTCTCGTGGTTTAATAATGATCAAACTTGGACTCCTATTCAGCAGTGGTGAATTAGCACAATATTATGGTTAACAACTGAACAACACATTAATTCAACTGCTGTTCAAGAAAAAAACACGTGTTTTTCATCCTGTACTCTGAGTCGAAGTAAGATGAAATGAAAGCGCTTATTTGACTTGCACTGAACAAGAAGCACATAAAGGTATTTTTAAATTGTTTTGTAAAGGAATTATTGCGAGTCGAATAAAAATCTTATTAAACGCTTGAAAAGTATTTTACATTATCATTGTTATACCAATACGAAAGGTTGAACATGGGCTACTTTTTCAAAAAATCCTTTGTACAGTAATATGTACAGCATAATTTTAGTTCAGCTATCATTACTATTATAAAGCAACAGTTCAGCATGCATGCTTTTTTGCGGCTTGCGATTGTTAGTTGGGTAATTGGTAAATTGTGAGATGAATTTGTGAACAATTTCGTTCTGTTGGGATTCGATCACATGACTCCGTATTCACTAAACCGGCGCTTCAACCAACAATGCCACAGAACAGGTAACGTCCGTAGAAGATCACCGGTCCTATTAGGGTCCTGCTCATGGGACATTTGATGCGGGGGTGAATCTTTTTCAACCGCAGTTTCTTCTGGAGCCCATAAGTAGTAAGTACGGCTACCGCTATTGATGTGTCTTCGTATTTCACGGCTCACATTATAATCAGCTCTTAGCATAGCTGTATCACATAGGTATTCTTACTTCTAACAGAACTAGCAACAGTACTCGTAAGAAATTTATTTATGTAGCCATTGAAAATGCGTTAATCTTCAGTTGACTCTTACTTGAAGAAAGTGAACTTTTCACATAAATTGAATAAAACTTTAAAAAAAACTTTCCAATAAGCTAATACTATGTCAATAAATCACGATCCGTGTTCCGCGGAATGAAAACTCTCGACTTATTCAAAGTTAACAATCATTGATTCCACGATTACCATCAGCCGCAGCGCAGTTGTCGTCATTACCAATCCACAACTACCGTAGGTAGGTAGCCATTCCATCTGGAAAGCGTCACCCAGATTACCATTATGGTAATGAAAAGAAAGCAAACGGAAAGAATCTTCGAAACGGGTATCATCCGGTCGCGTCGGTCGGTATGCGTCCCGCGGCTCAGTCGGGCAGGCCTGAAGCAGAGCCATCCCCCTACGGCTGACGACGTTAAGCGCCGAAAGGAAAAAATAAACTACTTAAAAGTAAATAAAAGTCATCGGCAGACCAGCAGGAAGGGAGTTCGGTGAGAGGAAAATGGCCCATGAAAGCGAAATGGAAAATATGGAACTACCCTCCGCTCACTACCTCCTTACGCAACGCATCCTTTCTCGGCGCGCGGCGGAACCGGAAGGCCCAAGGAAGCGATGGAAATAGGGACCAAAGACAGTGGTAGTAGACATTCATTGTTAGCGATAGCTGTCACAAGGCACTATTTGGCATTATGGTTTGTGTTTTGTCGGTTTTTCTTTTCTGCGAGCCCGTCTTGTTTGTCCCTCCGGGCCTGGGCCAAGGCAACGGGACCAAGTAGAACAAAAGAAAACTAAATCCATAAAATATGAGCGAGATTGCGATCGGGGACTAGCCAACCAGCCGAGCCACCCACTGACTGTGGGGGATGATGATGGCACAGCAGAAGGGTCCAAGCCTCAACGGCGATGGCTTGCTGGAATTTTACGTACCTAGTTTTTTCTTCTCATAGTTGATTGTAGAGGAAGCGAACGAAAGGAAACCCTGCTGTCTGCAGCGGGTCCAGCCAGCCAGTGAAAGTGTTGAAAGTGACATACCCGGAAAAGCTTTTTGGCCGGGTGCGGGTTTCGGGTGGCAAACATTGAAAGTTTTGACTTGAAGAAAAAAAGTTATTTAGCAGCGCGAAGTTTACGACCTACTGGTGTGGTGTTTAATAAAAGGTTCATGAGGTCGTTTACGAACTGTAAAGTTTGCCAAGCAACCTGATTATTTACCGGAGCAGTCATCACGAGGAGGAGGGAGGGGGTGCAACCATAAGATGAGGAGAATGTTGCAAGCGTTCAATGAAGTGGTAATGAAATGGCAATTGGTGGTGGCATAAAGATCGTTAGCGCTGCATTTTTGCGAACCGGATCAAAAACGAACACCAGCCTGACAGTATTGTTATTGTTACCCGACATTCCCGCAACCTACCCAGCCTAGTACCCAGCCATTGTATCCGTCCTGCTAAAACTAATTTCAGGTTATTGGGTTCGACGCAGAGTGCAGCGCGCTTGTGACTCATCTTTCTCCTTCACACCGCCGAAGTTTATCCTTAGCATGCGTCGCTCGGAAACTCAGAATGATAATAACTCAGGTATTCTTCGAGCATGGTCCTGTCCGTAGAGGACCACCGGTCTTAATCGCTGTAAAGGTCGATTTTGGCCTATGTAGCCGACTCGGAACCCTTGGACCACCTCTTGTGTTGCCTCCAATAAGCATCCAATGGCTTTTCAATTATCTGGTGGGTCTTCTTGGATTCAGGAATTATATAACACAAAGCATTTTCTAACGAAGCTGGTTTTGAAATTGGCCAGTTGCTTCGTGCTTCGGTTAACCAACTTGACCGGTGATTACTTACTTACTTTCAGTCCTGGGCACCCACGGTGGTGCAGAGGGCCGTATTGAAACATTTCCATCCTGGGCGATTGCCAGCCATCGCCTTGACCTGTGACCAGATCAAATTTCTGTCGACTTGCTTGATTTCGTTGTTGAAGCTGCGCCGCCATAAGCCTCTGGGTCTGTCTCTGCTACGATGCCCTGTTGGCTTTTAATCTAACGCTTGTTTGCAGATTTCGTTTCCACCCCTGCGTAGAGTGTGGCCGACCCCCCCTCCATTTTCGCTCCCGAATTTCTGTCGCTATCGGCTTTTGATGACCACCAGGCACGAATTATATACCGCAGGCATCTTGAGCTTTGAGCTTGAGCTTGATTGACCGCCCGCAGTTGCAATCCCAGTATCGCCAGATCAGCTACACTCACACAAGGAATCAATGAGATAGCTGCTTGGGACTAACAGGCATCTTCAGTGTGCGAGCGTTGGTGGTCTTGTATTTTTTAGGCGACAATGGCGCCTGCTGCGTCAGGTTGCAGGTCAATGGGGAAGGGGAGGGACGTGATGATTGCAATCGCTTGCCCACATCAGGCCGTTGAATCCTCTGCGCCTGCACAAGGTCATGCGGATGTTGGTGTGTTGGTGGGAAATGTTTATTTTTGGCACATGGATCATGCATGGGTGCAAGGGTGCCAGGCGTAAAGCGATAGATTGTGTGAAGATTACTGTGAAGCGGCACAGTCCGCTTGGTTGCATAACTTGTAGGCGTTATATGATAGATTGACACTGTGCAGTGATGAAAGTTGAAAAGAAGGGAAACGGCTTTTTTCAATCCGTTTCTGGTTCTAGCGATCGCTACGAACATACGAATATACATGAGATGTATATTGTAGGAGAGAGAGAGTGAGAGAGAAAGTAGATAGAAAGATAAAAGTAGGAGGAAAGGGACGAGCCAGGGATTGAACCCAGGACCTTCTGCATATGAGTCAGAAGCGGTAGCCACTAGACCACCAAGCTCGTCCGAATTATATACCGCAGGCATCTATTGATAAAGACCTGCAACCGTTGAGTGTTCTCCACTGATACACACCAGGTTTCACTGGCGTATAGCAGCACAGATTTCACTGTTCTCAGGGATACCCTTGTGCCTGAGGGCTTCCCACATGTTTCCGTGATTGAGCTTTTTCGTAATCAATGAACACCAAGTAGAGGAACTCTTGGAATTCATTGATTTGTTCCAGGATTAATCGGATCGTGTCCTCTTAGCAGAGGACTTTCAGCACGATACACAGTAACATGATGTCCCGCCAATTATCGCAAACAGTCAGGTCACCCTTTTTGGGTACCTTTGCAAAGACGTCTTGCATCCAGTCGGCCGGAAATATCGTGGTTTCCCTTATGTTGCAGAATAAGTGATGCAGTAGTTGTGCGGATACTACGGGGTCAGCTTTGAGCATCTCAGCTGATATGCGATCAACTCCTGGGGCCCTGTTCGATTTCATGCTACGGATAGCTGTTTCTCTCTCCTGCACTGATAGAGCTTCGGTGTTGTCACGGTGTCACAAAGTGAGACATCGTAGAGGAGGCGGATATCGCCGGAGTTTGCGGCTTTCTCGTCTTTGTCGGCTAGGGAGTCCGCTTACGCTCTTTTGTTCCGTCTACATGAGCGTTTCACTTCCTTCTAGAGAGCCGAATAGCGCTGACGAACTACGGCTTTGGCTCCTCGTATTTTTGCTTGCTCTATCACGGCTTTGGCGTTCCTTCACTCCTCTATCTTCCTCCAGGTATCATCTGTGATCCACTGCTTTCTCCGGGTGCGTAGCTCACCCAAATTATTCTCACCGGTGGTGGCGATGAAGGCGTTCTTGATGGCGCTCCATTGATCTTCTACGCTTCCACCGTCCGGAATATCTGCAGCATGGCTAACTAGCTCCTCGACGAAGGACCTTTTCACCGCTGCGTCGTCTAGTCGAAGTGTGTTGAACCAGCGCCCGATTCTCACCTCTTGTTGATGGCTTCTGGTGGAAACGCGGAAGAGATGTTTGAAATAGAATGAGCCGTACCTGAGAATGGCTAGCTAGGGCTGCAAAACGGTGAGTCGGTAAGGAGAGCGTCCAACATAGCTCTGGTCCTCACAAGTGCCTACCTCATACTTCCACGACGGGTCAAGCGATGACAAAGACCGCCAGCTAAGAGTTGTGTGCTTAACTGGTAGTGCAGCCTGGGCACTGTTGTCCTTCTGACTTCAGCTAGATTGAGGAGGTACGATCCGAGCGTCTGTTCAAGGAGGTGCGGCTCAAACAGCGTCTGTTCTGGCATCCAGCGGCTGAGTAAGAAACGCTGCACCACGCCCAGCTAGATCCAAGGTGGTAGCCCCATTAGCGTGGTTGTCCCAGTGTTGGTTGAGACGTTAAACAGAACTGGCACGATGGCCCTCCGGCGAGACAGGAGTGTTGGCGTAGGCCCAATAAGCCACCCGTAAAAATCCCCAATGCGAATAAAATAGGAGTAAATACGACTCGATACAATCGGCAAAGACCCACGCGACGAAATAAGGACTACGATTGGAAACATGGAACATGTTATTGCAAGTCACTAGGTTTCGCAGGATGTGACAGGATAATCTACGACGAACTACATCCCCGCAACTTCGACATCATGGCGTTGCAGGAACCTTGTTGGACTGGACAAAAAGTGTGGCATCGTGCGGCGACCATCTACCAAAGCTGTGGCACCACCAATTAACAGGGAACAGGATTTATAGTGTTGGGCAAGATGCGACAACGTGTGATCGGGTGGCAGCCGATCAACGCAAGGATGTGCATGTTGAGAGTTAAGGGCCGTTTTTTCAACTACAGCATCATTAACGTCCACTGCCCACACGAAGGGAGACCCGATGACGAGAAAGAAGCGTTCTTCGCGCAGTTAGAGCAAACATACGATGGTTGCTCGCCGCGTGACGTGAAAGTCGTTGTCGGCGACATGAACGCGCAGGTAGAAAGGGAGGAAATGTACAGACCGGTAATCGGGCGAAACAGCCTGCACGCCGTATCGAATGATAACGGCCAGCGATGCGTAAACTTTGCAGCCTCCCGTGGTATGGTAGTCCGAAGCACCTTCTTCCCCCGCAAAGATATCTACAAAGCCACCTGAAGATCACCCGACCATCAAACAGAAAACCAAATCGATCACGTTCTAATCGACGGTAAATTCTTCTCGGATATAATCAACGTCCGCACATACCGCAGTGCGAATATAGATTCGGATCACTACTTAGTCGCTGTATGCATGTGATCAAAACTTTCGACAGTTATCACTACGCGTCGAAGTCGAACGCCGCGACTCAACATCGAGCAGCTGCGTAACGTAGAAGTGGCTCATGACTACGCGCAGCAGTTAGCAGTGGCCCTACCAACGGAAGAGCAGCTTGGCGCAGCTACACTTGAAGATGGCTGGAGGGACATCCGATCCGCCATAGGTAGTACCTCGGCTACAGCACTAGGTTTCGCGACTCCGAATCACAGAAACGACTGGTACGACGGCGAATGTGAACAGTTGAAAAACGAGAAGAATGCAGCATGGGCGAGAATGCTGCAACACCGTACGAGAGCGAATGAGGCATGTTACAAACAGGCGCGGAACAGTCAGAACTCAGTCTCCCGGATGAAGAAGCGCCAGCAGGAAGAACGAGATCGCGAAGCGATGGAAGAGCTGTACCTTGAGCTGTACCGCGCTAAGGACACAGGAAAGTTCTACGAGAAGCACAGGAAAGTTCTACGCTCGCACAGAGACTCGCCATCCGCCAGGTGTTGTAGAAATGCCGCGAATACAACGTGCCCACACATCACTTGTTTATCGATTTTAAATCGGCGTATGATACAATCGATCGAAAACAGCTATGGCAGATTATGCATGAATACGGATGTGAGCGAAGTGCGTAGTTCGAGTATCAGGAACACTCTCGAGTCCCTTCGAATCTCGCAGAGGGTTACGGCAAGGTGATGGTCTTTCGTGCTTGCTGTTAAACATTGCTTTAGAGGGTGTAATTAGGAGAGCAGATATAAACACGAGTGGGACGATGATCACGAAGTCCGTTCAGCTGCTTGGTTTCGCTGATGATATTGATAGTATTGCTCGTAAATTAACAAACAAATCCCAGGTCCGAGTGGTGTTAAGAGCACGAAAACAAACATCAAAAACTCTGGCCACACTACAAGTACAGTCGACGGTTTGAAGAATAATAACACGTCGACAAATAAAGAAATAGCACTAGGATACAGAAACCTGAAAATCCAAGGAGCAAAAAAATCAAATAAAGGGAACCGTGTAACCAACGTTGGGGCAGAGTTAAATCCCCAGGAAAGCGGTGAAAAAACCCAAATTCAACAGTAAACAAATAAAATTCGTACAAGTGAACCTTCACCATGCAAAGGGAGCAACTGCCATACTTTGTAAAAGGTTCACGGAGAGCAAACTGGATGTTGCTTTCATCCAGGAGCCATGGGCGAATAATAGTAGGATACTTGGTATTCCTACAAATTGTGGTAAGTTGATTTACGATGAAGCGCAGGCAGTACCGAGAACTGCAATTTTAGTAAGTGGAAAGGTAAAAATAATTCCAATTACAGAATTCATAACAAAGGACATCGTCGCAGTAGTGTTGGAGGTGCCAACAACTCACGGGAAAACTGAAATGTGTGTTGCATCAGCATATTTTCCAGGAGACCTGGGAGAAGTTCCACCACCAGAGGTCGCGGCGTTTGTCAAGTACTGCAAAACGCAAAATAAAGCATTTATAATTGGATGCGACGCAAACGCTCATCATACTGTATGGGCCAGCAAGGACATCAATAGCAGAGGTGAGTGCCTTCTTGAATATATTACAGATAATGAAATAGATATATGCAATAGAGGTGACGTCCCAACATTTATAAATGCAATTAGAGAGGAAGTTCTCGACTTAACACTGTGTAGTCCAACTATCTCAGATAAAATCAAAAATTGGCATGTATCAGACGAAATATCTTTGTCTGATCACAAGCAGATATTGTTTGAATATGAGGCTGGTCAACAACTCATACAAACCATTACAGATCCCAGGAAAACAAACTGGGAGTTGTATAATACACAGCTAGCGGAAAAAGTAAACACGTTAGCAATTAATACAAATACTCGTGAAGAACTCGAAGAGAGTTCTAAACAACTTTCGAATATAATTAGATATGCTTTTAATCAAAGTTGCGCCACTAAGGAACGGTCTACAATTAGAGATGTGCCGTGGTGGAACAACAAGTTACAGAAACTTCGTAAAAAGACCAGAAAGCTTTTCAACTGGGCTAAGCGAACACAACAGTGGGATCAGTACAAAGAATCCCTCACTACCTACAATAAAGAAATAAGGAGATCAAAAAGGGTACACTGGAGGCATACGTGTGAAAACATTGAAAATACTCCTGCGACCGCAAGGTTGCAAAAAATCCTTGCTAAAGATCATTCCAATGGTTTAGGAACATTGAAGAAAGAAGATGGTTCTTTCACTACTTCGGCTAATGAAACATTGGAGTTGATGATGAAGACGCACTTTCCTTGTTCTATTATCAATTCAAATGATGACCAAAGTACATCTGCATCAGGGACTGGTAGCTGTGAAACCAGGACTAATAATCATAATGCAATAAATGATTCAACTGTGTTAGAAAGGTCCAGAACAGATGCCTGCACTTTGGCCAAACAAACTTTTACTGAAAAGAAAGTGGAATGGGCGATTAGCACCTTTGATCCCTTCAAATCTCCTGGTAGGGACGGAATTTATCCTGTACTACTGCAGAAGGGAAAGGCGATATTAATACCCATTTTAACGGAACTATTTCAAGCAAGTTTATCATTACGCTATATTCCAGAAGAGTGGCGACAACTTAGGGTTACTTTCATCCCGAAGGCTAATAAAAAGGATAGGACATCACCAAAATCCTTCAGGCCGATTAGCTTATCGTCAGTCTTACTAAAAACGATGGAAAAAATTATCGATGAGCATATTAAATCATCATATACAGCCAAAGTTCCTTTAAGCAAATTTCAGTTTGCGTATCAGGAAGGCAAATCATCAGTAACAGCACTACATGCAGTTGTTACAAAATTAGAAAGGTCTTTGGAATCAAAAGAAATTTCACTTGCAGCTTTCCTTGACATTGAAGGAGCATTTGACAATTCATCTCATAATTCAATGATATCTGCAATGAGGAAACGTAACTTCGACAATTGCATTATTGATTGGATTAGCGAGATGTTATCAAACAGAGAAATATCGGCAAACCTTGGAAGCTCTTCCATTAGTGTCAGAGCAGTAAAAGGGTGTTCACAGGGAGGCGTGCTATCACCTCTATTGTGGTCATTAATAGTTGATGATCTTCTCAAAAATTTGGAATCTCAAGGATTCGAGGTAATTGGCTTCGCTGATGATATAGTCATACTAGTTCGTGGTAAATATGATTCTATCATCACCTGCAGAATGCAAAGTGCTTTAAATTTAGTCTCTTTGTGGTGTAATAGGGAAGGGCTAAATATAAACCCTTCTAAAACTACTATTGTGCCATTTACACGAAAGAGAAACTACTCGATTGGAACTTTAAGATTGAAAGGAACAATTTTGGAACTTTCAGATACGGTCAAATACCTAGATGTATTACTTGACAGCAAACTCAACTGGAATAATCATTTGGAGTATGCAATTAAAAAAGCGACAAATGCTCTATGGATAAGTAAAAGAACTTTTGGTAGGCAATGGGGACTAAAGCCAAAAATGATCCGATGGATTTATTTGGCAATTGTAAGACCCAGGATTACCTACGCTTCGTTGGTATGGTGGCCTAAGACTAGGGAAAAAGGTGCACAAAAAAAGCTAGAAAAGCTACAGAGATTAGCAACTTTTTCAATTACTGGTGCAATGAGGAGTACGCCGTCGAAAGCACTCGATGCTTTGCTTCACTTGCTTCCATTACATCAATTCGTGCAATTAGAAGCTGAAAAGAGTGCTCTAAGGATTGAAAGATCTGTGAACCTCTTTGCAGGTGATCTTATAGGTCATCTCAGCATCTTAAGAAAATTTAATGTTAATCCCTTGATACTGAATAATGAAGATTGGATGGCGAAAAAATACAACTTCAATCGTTCATATCAAGTGATTAACGTTGAACGTGAACTATGGGGATCGGGTGGTTTGAACCTTCGATCCGGATCAATAGTTTTCTATACAGATGGTTCAAGATTGAACGATCAAGTTGGAGCAGGAGTGACTGGCCCGGGTGTAGATTTATCGATTCCGATGGGCAAGTGGCCAACTGTTTTCCAAGCGGAAATTCAAGCAATTCTGGAATGTGTTGTTATTTGCTTGCGCAGAAATTACAGGCATTCAAATATTTGTATTATGTCGGACAGTCAAGCAGCCCTGAATGCTCTAAATTCGGCGACATGTACATCTAAACATGTTTGGGAATGTGTCCAATCACTTCAAAAATTGTCTTGTCGTAATCAAGTCAATCTATACTGGGTTCCTGGTCACTGCGGAATTGAAGGTAACGAAAGAGCAGATATGTTAGCTAGGCTCGGATCGTCACACCAATTTATAGGACCAGAACCTTTTTGCGGGCTTTCTACTGCATCTCTTAAAATGGAGCTGAAGGTATGGGAATTATCAAAAGTGGATGCCAATTGGAAAAACACTTCAATAGCGAGGCAGGCGAAACGTTTCATTGATCCGAATGTAAAAATGACTCGCAAAATATTGGAACTCTCCAAGAAAGATATTAGTATGTATACTGGTCTTATGACAGGTCATTGTCCGAGTCAATATCATTTGAAGCTAATCGGAAAACTTCAAAATGATCTGTGTCGTTTTTGTAACACAGAAAAGGAAGACTCAGAACATTTGTTATGCCATTGTCCGGCAATTTTTAATCAAAGAATTAGGTTCTTCGATAAGGGGCTACTTGAACCCTTTGAAATCTGGAGAACAAATCCTAGTACGGTATTGCACTTCATCCGATGTGTAGTACCGTGCTGGGGAAATGCTTTATGTCAAGTGATGACGACCACTCCCAATAGTGGTACGTTATCCAGACAAAGCTAAACAAAAATGGGGAATATGTCACAATAGATCAAAACAATGGTCGCAGTGATGCTAATACCCAACACGGAATAAAAAAAAAAAAAAAAATTGCTCGTAAATTTGAGACGATGGCGGAAACGTACATCCGACTAAAGAGTGAAGCCAGGCGATTCGGATTAATCATTAATGTGTCGAAGCCACCCCGACGGTGATGAAATCGAGGCGGTTGAAGAATTCGTGTACTTGGGCTCACTGGTGACCGCCGAAAACGACACCAGCAGAGAAATTCAGAGGCGCATTGAGGCAGGAAATCGAACTTACTTTGGACTCCGCAGAACTCTACGATCGCAAGAAGTTCGCCGTCACACGAAGTTAACTCTCTACAAAACGCTGATTAGACCGGTAGTCCACTATGGGCACGAAACATAGACCCTACCTGCAGAGGACCAACGCGCCCTTGGAGTTTTTGAATGGAAGGAGTTGCATACCATCTACGGTGGAGTGCAGATCAATGGGCAAAAACTAGCAATGTTGCTTACGTCACTTTGCAGAATTACGGCAGAGATGGAATACGGCACTTGGAGAAGGCGAATGAACCACGAGCTGCATCAGATGCTGAGAGAACCAACCATCGTCCACACCAAGAAAATCGTGAGGATACGGTGGGCGGTTCCGTCATCAGGATGTCGGATAGCAACCCGACTTAAAAAGTCCTCGAGGGTCATCCGACCGGTACAAGAAGACGTGGCGCGCAGCGAGATAGGTGGGTCGACCAAGTGGAAGACGATCTGCGGACCCTACGCAGAGTGCGGAACTGTTGACAAACAACCATGGACCGAGTGGAATGGAGACGGCTACTATGTACAGCAGAGGCCACCCAGGCCTTTGCCTGATCGGTAAGGTAAGTATGAACCGGACAGGCTCGCTGAACGTGTACTACGCCATCGTGGTGCGCCTACATCAGTGGTGCTCATCCTGCGGCCCGCGGGCCGCATGCGGCCCTCCAAGCCTTAAGATGCGGCCCGTGGAGTACTTTAAGACGAATCGAAATTTTTGAACGATTATTTGAAATAACTCGTTAAATTTATTAAGAAATCAAACAAAAAAAAAATGCTGATCAATTTTCACAGTGTTGAACACAAATTAAATGATAAATTAACAAAAAGAACAATCCGTTCTGGTAAGATTCGAAATCGCAACTCCGAAACATTTCGGCATTTCAGCTAAGTCACGAAGCCTGCTTATAGTTATTTATAAGTGGTACGAATCAAATGAAAGTTTGTTAAAAATGTAATCTTGATTAATTTAAAAATTAGTTGAAGTTTTTAAGCGCAGTCAATGCAATGCTGAGCAAATATTTCACATTTCGCCTTTCCGAAAAAACATAAAAACACAAATCACGAAGTTTTTGAAAAAAATCTCAACAAATCTCAACTTGGTTGCCAATATTGTTTAATTTTCACTGTTTGTTTAAATCTCTATTATAAGACTCACACATTTTTCGAAACAAAACTTACGAATCCAACTTGAATTGTCCAAGCGAAACTCCTGAACGAACTTAAAGAAAAAAAATCTCAGGCGAGATTCATAAAGCGTCTCCTGTGCCCTTATGGAGAAAGTTTTGGTTACATTTTTGGAGAAACTCCAGGAAACATTATTGGAGAAAAATTTTAAGCAACTCTAAGCTAAATAGATGGAGAAACTCAAATCATCCTGGGGAAAATAAACCTGAAGAAACTCAATGAGAAAGTTGTGGCGATACTGCATGGAAATTATACGAGCATCTCCTAGAAAAATGTTCTGATGCCCCTCTAACAGAAATTTCTTAAACAACTTTAGAATATATTCCTCGAGCGACATAAAGAGAATTTTCAGGAGTAACTACAAACAAGATTCCAGGACCAACTGCATCGAGACACAAAAGATGCCTAGAACGCCTAAGGAAAATTTGAACAATAAATTTGAAGCAACTTATGCACCAACTTTAGAAGATAATGTTGAAGAAACTTCCGGAAACAATTGTTAAAAATCTAATTTTTGAAGAAATTTAATGATAAAGTATTTCATCAACTTCAGAAGAGACTTATGGAAAGAATTTCCAAAAATCTTCAAGAAACTCCTGGAAAATTTTCGGAAAAATCCGGAAGCTATTCTAGGAGAAATTCTTGGAAACGATTAATGAGAAATTCCTGAAGTAACTTCAGGGCAGTTACAAAGGCAAATCTAAGAGAGTTCTTGGAGGTGTTCCAAGAGAATTCTAGAAAAACTTAAAGAAACTTCATTAATTCAAACGTGTTTTTCAACCAAACTTATGAATCAAAATTGAACAGTTCAGATTTTGAATAAATATGCTTTAGAATTGTTCTTTTTATGCATCGATGTTTTATGCGGCCCGCAGGTCGATTCCGAGTTGCAAATTTGGCCCACGGTATCTTCCAGCCTGAGCACCACTGGCCTACATTAACATCCTAGGAGGGTTAAGCCGATTCCATAAGGGCGTACCAGTATAAGGACGCCTAATTCTTCACATGCTCTTTTGTGGATAGGATATTAGTTAGGCGCATCTAACTATTCATTCTTGATATGGTAAGTTATAGCCACATTATATTATGAATAAGCATCTCTTACCACCAGAACTGACGGTTCGTGGTGTTATTCTTAGCCAGTTTGAACCAATATTACACAGTTATGTAGGGTGATCGAGAATAGAAGTTGATATTGATGAATAACTTCTAAACTAGCCCAAAAATCCGATATGCACTAAATTTGTATAAAAATCTGAAATTAAAATCAGAACCATGAATAGTACTGAGCACAGCCTATCATAATGTTCAATTTGGTCTAACTACCTTCGACCGTTTGATCCATGAAGATGGAAGTGTTAAACCACCTTAAACAATAAACTGTAAAATGGCTAAGCCACCTTTAAAAATCATCTCACATTCCACTTCTCGGAAGGCCTCAAAGCCCAACTTAAAAAATAAAAGCTGATCAAAGTATAATGAATTACACATTCTGTAATCCTCATTCCTCTCCACTGAGTATGTCTCATAAAATACACTTCCGGAAATTGAAATTTGTTCTCTGCGTCGTCGTTATTTTCCCGGCACATTCTTCTTCTCTCCAGCCGCACCACGTCGGTCTATCCATCGACAGCTCTCGTACGGAAACGATGACGTCGAAGCGTAAAATTAAAAATAGAAAGCACCTTCCCTCGTATTTCGGTTTTTCTGTAGCAGCAGCAGTAGCTCTAAAACTCTGCCGAAGTAGGTATCACTTTTTTCACACCAGCATCAGCATCAGCACGTATCATCATCCCCCTTCCTCCCCGCACCACAAACGCACGGCTTCCGGAGCAAAGCGGAAAATCTGTGAATATTAGATTTCCTACCGCACCGGCTTCCATTTCCACTTCAGGCTGCGCGTATTAAAACCATCGAATCCTAGACGAGCCGAGCGACGAAACAAGAGCACTCTCTTCCTATCATGGAGGGGCGGGGGACTTTCGAGTGGCGACGCATGCAGCTTTTGTGCCCGTTTAAGGAATATTTAAGATGAAATTAAATCTTGATTCTCGGTTACACGCATATCCGGTCGGTGCTTCAAGCTTCAAGGAGGAAGAGTGGTGACGAAGAAGCCAACTTTAGTCAGATCTTGGATACGGCTTCATGTCTACTAGCTGACGAGAGCCCGAGATACACACTACACACATTGACGCTTTCTGGGTGACGTGAGAGTCAAGAACCACTATGGGGAAAGCACACGGCATGGTGCATGGAGGAGTGACTGGATAAAATAAGTGGCAGCAATTGAACACCAAATTGTGAAGTGCATTTTTAGGAACTTCCTTGGATTCCTGTAGAAGTTATGAATAGAATTCTTGAAGATGCTCCTGAAGCAATTCCTAGAGGAATGCATGATAAAATCTTTAGATGAGCTTGTGATAGCATAAAATGGTGGTGGGTTGGTCCTGGTGTGCTGACGAAAGCACTTGACTGTCACGCCTAGAAACTGGAATCGAATTCCATTCTCAACAAACTCACAAAATATGAGTTTATTCTTCGACAGGAAAGTAAAGCTTTCCCAAGTAATCAAAAGTTTTGATCAGAGGATACTTTATAAAATAAGCAGCTTGTTCGGATTTGCTCATTAGCCTTCTAGGCAGCTTGATTTTTAAGTAATTTTGCAACTTGAAAGTTCACATAAAGGTAGCTGAATAGCCTCCTAAGCAGCTTCTGACAGAACTTTGACAAAATTCATGCACAAACAAAAATGCATTTTCCGTAGATACATGTAGATGTAAAACCGCAACCTTGTTGATGGTGTAATATTTGATCCATGCCTGAAATTGCTTCTAATAATTATGTTTTCACATACGTCGCTCCTATGAAGATTTGAACTGGATCCTTCTGCGTGGTAGCCTGTTGACTTACCGCTGTGCTGCTGAAGACACTTGACGAAGTCAAGGTAACTTAACTACCGTACAAGTGTGCAAAATTAGCTACCGACAGAAAATCGATTCAAATCAGACTTAATTCATAATTGTAGTACTGTGGTAAAGCATAGGGCTCTCACGCAGCGACTATCAGTTTTAATCCGGTTAGCAGCGGTTTTTGTTTTGTTTAAGTCTAATATTCAATTATTTCATAAGTTTAAATTTGTCTTATATCCGTGTATGTTGAAACAGTTATATTCTGCAAAAAATGCATTTAATACTCATTGAAGCTAAAAGCTACAGAACTGAACTTCTTTGAACTTGAAAGCTCCGACAAAGTTCCGAGTAGCACCTTAAGCAACTTTAAAGCTGTTTAAAAGACTAACAATGATCCTTGCCGGAACTTGTATCTGAAGTTCCAGCAAGGCTCATCGTTAGTCTCTTTAGCAGCCAGAAAGTTTCATTCGGAACTTTATCTGAACTTCGCAGAACTTGAAAGTGCATTTTGTCATGGGAAGCGCAACTTTTGGTTACACCAAAACGCTGTTTAAAGCAAAATAGTGTGAATATTCACAGAACCTAACAAAGTTTTGAAATTTATGGAGGATTGCAATGCAAAACTTATGAATTTGTTAAATAAAGTATATCGTTTACCAAATTTTAGGCAAACATTGATATAAAAATAGATAGCTAAGGACGGCTGACAGTGACGGTGCGGGGTCATGTTTTTGTATTCGTACAAGAGGGGCACAATTCACGTGAAGTGGTTCTCAAAATCATGCATAACATCGACAAATTCTGGAAATATTCACTTTGAATTACAAGCTTCTGGTAAAATCGAAAACTAAACAGAATCATAAAAAGTCAAAATAACAATTTTAGAGTGTTCACGAAAAATTCCAAAACTCTGGAAATTCAAACATTTGGTAAAAATCTGAAAAATCTATGAGGAAGTCAAACATTTCGGAATACATTTGAAGACTTTGGAATAGTTACTTTTTGAATGAAAATTTGGAAGAGGGAATCCCCTTTGAGTGACATTCTTTCGAAGTATTCCTTAAAAAGTCAAGACTTTGGTATGGAATAATATATTATTTTAGATGTAACGGCTTCAGCAATAAGAGTTTGTTCTGTCTGTTTTGGCTCAAAAGCCCGCGGCACACCTGAGAAATGTCCACAGCGCACCAGGGCGCCGCGGCGCATAGTTTGGGAAGTACTGACGTCGATTTAATGGGGGTCATGTGAAGTTTCAGAGGACTTTCACTCCCCCTCAGGAGGGGAGGGACTTCAGAGGCATTTTCGGGGGTTGTGGGGGGTCTCAGCTCAGAATTATCACTCAAATGACTAGCTGGGCATGAAACACGGAAAAACCCTGCAAAATTCCGCCAGACGGAAATAAATTGAATGTCGAGTCAAAGTCGGGTCAATTTTTATCGTATGTTGGGCCATTGTTGGACCAACATCGACCAACTGATTGGTCTATGTTGGGTTTTGTGGCCAAAATAAAACCAGGTGAATGATAGGTTGATGTCGGGTTTGACGTAAGAAATGATGGTGAACTCAATCATATTCTAATTAGGTAACGTTACCTAAATGGAGGGACCTAAATAGATTTTACCTAAATGGATCCTACCTAAATGGAGGTTTGAGTGTTCTTGAGTTGGGTCCACATGGAAGAAGATCTTGTAAAGAATAAAAAAACCCAAGAGGATTATTGAAGTAATCCTTAGGGAGATTTTCGTTGAAATTTCTGAAGAAATCCATATGAAATTCCTGGTGATTACATATTACATATTACGAAATCCCTACGAGTGTGTCTTGATTGAATACCCAGGGGATGTTTTGAAGCATTATCTAGAAAAAGTCCTTATGGAATCTCCTGAACAATCCTCAAACAATTTCTGGGGGAATTCTTGGAGAAATTATAGGAGAAATCCCAAGTGGAAAGCCAGGAAGAATATCTGGATAATTGTGGAAGTTGTTTGAAAAAAATCAATGGAATTCCTTATTATAAATAAGGAATCGAAACCGAATTTCTGAAAAAATTGCTAAAATTGAATGAATTAAAAAAAAACAGGAGGAATTTCTTGAGGAATATCTGGATCAATTCTTGAAGATGTCACTGAACGAGTTCCTATGGGAATCTCTTAAAAATTTCAAGAAAATGCCTGCCGGAATTAAGCAATCAATTCCACGAAGAATTCCTGGAAAAATGTTTGCGGATTTTACAGGAAGAAACCCTGGAAAACTTCCTGAGGGAGCCGCCGAAGAATTCCCAAAGACGTGTTTGAAGGAATCCCTCAAATAATCTCAGAAAGAACTCCTGAAAGAATACCAGAAGAATTTCTGACGATCTTTTTGGAGGAACTCCGGAAGAATGCCTTAGAGGAATTCTTGGTTGGGATACGACTGGGATGATTTTTCTTCGGAATGTTGGCTTTGCAGTCTTTTGGAGGGAATCGAAAACACCAGTTTATGATTTTTCCCGATATTTCGGTCCATATGGGACCTATTTCAAGGGTTCAATCGGTCAAGGCTTCCTAGTCAAGATGGCTTTGTGAAACTCAAAAATGTCCTGCGGAAGTTTTGGTATAGATTGAGCCCGTTCGGAAGGTCTCAATCGAATCCCTGAAAGAGTTGATGAGCAAATCCTTGCAGGTATTGCTGATGGATTCCTCATATGAAAAGCTAAGGAAGTTCTTGGATAAATTTTTGAGAAAATTTTTGGGAAAAATTCTTAAAGAATTATCAGCGTAATTAAGTATCTTTGTAGGACTCCTAAAAAAATGCCTTAAACAATTGTAAGTTAATAATTGTCTTGGAAAAATTCCTGAATACTAGAAGGTTTGCTAGAAATTCTTGGATGCATTCTTGAAGAAATTTTTGGGAGGGGAATTTTGAAAGCATTCTTACATGGTTTCTAAAGCAACTCTGGATTGAAGAGCAGAAGTAATCCCTAAACAATTGTTAAATGAATTTTTGGAAGAACTCCAGAAATTAAATTCCTCATGAAATATTCGAGGTAACTGTTACTTTTGTGATGTGGCTCTCGGAATACTTGACTTTTTTCCGAAAGAATCTAAAATAAAACATTACCAGTCCAGTGGGTCAAGACGCCTCAACAGCAATGGATATCTCCGTATCCCTATGTTATCGTTGTCGGTAACCGAAGGTATCACTGGGAAGTGTGAATATTCTCCAGTTTGTTCCAAGAGATACGCTAACTTGTGGTCGATGAACTAGCCTCGCTGATCCCAGTCTACAGAAACAGGTGAACGGTCTCGCTATCTATGACCTGACCTTAGGGGCCTCTTCGTCTTCGTAATCAACCAGTTTCAGCAGACCTGGGTCACGCGTGTGGAAGCTGTGGCTTAAGTTGAGAACCTACCACGCCCTGAACGATTTAAACATCGATTGGCCATGTTGTTCATCAGATGATCAGAACTCCGTCCTCTTCGCAGACCCAACCAGCACTACCGACTTCTCCATCTTGTAAGTGCAGGGGCCTGACTTGAGATGACTTTTAAGCGGCATGAGCGCCCGATATGTGTATATGCAAATCGACACTGCAGTTTTGAGGAATCAAAATGCCTGGTTTAGATTTGTTCGTTAACTATATGATTATGAACAATTCCTCCATGATATTTTCCATAGCTTGCTGCAGTGATTCCATCATGAATTCCTCCAGAGATTACTTCAAGAATTCGTCTAGGGATTCAACCCCACATTTGTCCTGGGATATCTTTATAGGTTCCTCCAGTGATTGTTCAAATGCTGTTTTCGGGGGTTCCTCCTGGAATTTCTGCAGAGATCCTTTAAGGTATGGCTGCAGGTATTCCTTCATAGTTTTCTACAGGGATTTTTCCATATATTCTCTCCAGAATTCCACTAAATATTGCTCCAATGAGTCCATCTAGAATTATCCGAAGTATTGCCGCAGGAATGTCCTCCAGAATGTTTTTTTTTCAGAAAATTTTACCAGAGATTGTGAAAAATATACAGAAATCCTTAAGGAATCAATCCAAGTATTCCTGCAATAATTCGTCCAGATATTTCTGCAGACATGGATTTCTTCAGATTTTTTTTTGTCCAGGGATTTCTACAGAAATTCTTCCAGGAATTCGCCAAGAAATCTCACCTGAGATTCCCTATGGAATTCCTCTTGGGATTGCTTCCGGGATTCAACATGGGGTTTCTTCACAAATTCCTCCAAGAATTCCGCCAACAATTCTTCCAAGGATTCTTCCAAAAATTCCTCCTGGAATTTTTCGAGGTTTTCTCAGGGAATTTCTGCGTGGATACCTCTAAAAATTCTTACAGGACTTCGTCCAGAAATTTATGTAGGAATTCCTCAAGAGTTTCGTATAGGAATTCCTCCAAAGATTCCTATAAGTATTCCTCTAGAGATACCTCAAGGAATTACTCTAGCTAGAGATTCCTTCAGGGATTGCTCCAGGAATTCCTCCAGGAATTCATTCAGGGATTCCTCAAGGGGTTCCTCCCGAAGGTGCTCCATTAGTTTTTCAAGTAAATTCTCTAAGAATTCTTCCATGGGTTTCTCTAGGGATTAATCCAGAGATTTCTCCAGGAATTCATACAGGCATGACTCCAGGAATTTCTCCAGGCAATCCTCCAAGAGTTCCTTCAAGGATTTCTAAAAGAATTCCTGTAGGATTTCATTCAGGAACTCCTCCAGGAATATATTCAAGAACTCCACCAGGATACCCCAGGAATTTGTACAGATGTTTCTCCAAGAATTCCTTCAGAATTAAGTACAACAGTTTCTCCGTAATTTTCTCCAGGAAACCTCTAGGGATTCCTTCAGAAATTTCTCCCAGAATTTATCCAATAATCATTCCAACAATTCCTTCAGGGATTCCCGCATGAATTCCTCTCAAGAATCCTCAAGGAATTCCTTCGAGGATTTCTGAAGGAAACCTCCAGGAAATCCTTCAGGGATTCCTTCAGAAATTCCTCCAGGATTTTTTTCCGGAGTTTCTCCGGAAATTATTCCAGACATCCGTCCAGGCATTCCTCCATGATTTTATCCAGGAATTTCTCCAGGAACTTTTCCAGGATTTCTACCAAGAACTCCATCATAAATTCCTCCAGAAATTTATACAAAAACTGATCCAGAAATTCCTTCGGAAATTCCCAAAGGAATTCCTCCAGGAATTTCTCCAGGAAATTCCCACACAAAACGCTTTCATCAATATTTTGCTGAATTTTGCCGAGCTGAAGGGTTCAGCAAATTTTTTTGCTGAACTTTCGGCAAACTTTGCTGAATTTCAGCAAAAAGTTACTGGTGATCAGCAGAGTTTACTGAACAAATCAGCAAAATTTTGCTGAATTTCAGCAAAATGTTTACTGAAACCTTCAGCTCGGCAAAATTCAGCAAAATTTTGCTGAACCCCTCAATCGATTTTTGGTGTGCATAGATTCCTTCAAAAATTATTTCAGGAATTCATTCAGGGATTCTTCCTGGAATTTTTCCAGTGATTT
This sequence comes from Aedes albopictus, assembly GCF_035046485.1. Taxonomy (NCBI): domain Eukaryota; kingdom Metazoa; phylum Arthropoda; class Insecta; order Diptera; family Culicidae; genus Aedes; species Aedes albopictus. The sequence continues at coordinate 83,980,857 of NC_085136.1, forward strand.
TTCCGGGAATTCTTCCAGGATTCCCTTCAGGAGTTTATCCAGATTTTTTTCTATAAGAGATTCCTTCAAAATTTCTTTAGAAATTTCTCCACGGATTCTTCCAGGAATTCCTCCGATGATTCCTCCAGAAGTACCACCAAGAATTCCTCCTGGAATTCCTTCAGAAATTCCTCTGCGAAATCCTCTAGGGAATTTATTAAGGATTTTTTTTTCAGAAATTTCTTCAGGGATTCCTCCTGGAATTCCTCCAGAAATTCCTCTGGAAATTTCTCTTAGTATTTCTTCAGAAACTTTTCCAAGGACTTCTACCAGAATTCTCATCAGGATTCCTCCACGAGTTCTTCCAGGGATAGTTCCACGGAATTTTTCCAAGAATTCCTCTAAGGATTTCTCCAGGAATTCCTATTGGGATTCTGCCAGGAATTTGTTCAGCTCTGGGATGAATATTCACATTATTTCTTGGAAAAAAATCTGAAACAAATCGGATAGAAATTCCTGAAAGATTTCTTAGAGACATCATTGGGGAAATGCCGAAAAATAAATCATGGAAAAAATCCGGGGCATTATTTTCTGTAATAATTTCGGAATAAGTTCTTGCCAGTATTCATAGATAAATTACCAAAGATTACCAGGAAGAAGGGTTTGAAAAATGCTTAGTGAGCATCATAGAAAAATACTAGAAACGTCTCTGAATAATTCCGGGAGAATGTTTGGAATGTTTGTGGAAGGAACAGAAGAATAATGTGTTAAATTCTAATACAATTTCAGAAGGAGTCCTTGAAAGGTTTCAGAAAAGAAAATATAGAAAACCCCGCAAAGAATCCTTCGGAGGACTCCGAGAGAAAATCTTGGAAGAATTCTGAGATAAACCTTTGAAAGGATTTCGAGAGAAATTTCTCAAAAAAATGTCGAGAAGTATCTAATTGAGATTTTTGGTAGGAAGACCTGAAATAGCTTCAGCAAGAATCCGTAGACGAATTCCTTGGATAAATACTGGTTGAGTTCTGGATGGAATCTGAGGAAGAGGGAAGCAAATCGTTGAAAATACCTGTAGAAAATGTTGGGGAAATTCCTGGTTAGAATCCTGGGGACAATTTCGGAGATAGTCCCTGGAATAATTCCGAGAAGAATCAATAAGAAAATTTCAAGTGAAACCCCAGGGAGAATTCAAGAACATATCCAAGCCACTAAACTCAAGGAAGAAATTCCTGAAAAAAAAAACGCCAGAATCTGTAGAAGCTTTCAGGGAGAAGTCTTAAGAGCCAGTTCGCGAGAGCCGCAACCCCTTCTTGTATCGATGTGCTCCGATTGAGCTGAAATTTTCAGGGTATGTTTTTCCATATAAAAGATGATATCTGGCCGATTTTCAGATTTTTCCGTTAGGGGGAAGTGGGGTAAAATAGCCCTCAAAGATTTCATGTCTAAAAATAGGTAAAATCACTAAAGTCACAATAACTTCCGCAAAAGTTAACGAATTCAGCTGAAATTTTGCATGGACACTCTACTCCTATGGCACTTCCATTTAAGCCAAGCGTTGGATATTCTTTGATATTTAATTTGAAGAAATGGGTCATTTTCATAAGTTTTTTGACGATTTTCAGGGCGCCTGTTTTCGTACCAACAGAACTAGGATGAAAAACTGAGTACTACGTTTTGAAGGATTACCCAAGAGCTTTCATTTGATATGTGACCCAGAGGCGCCAACTTAAAAACTTTCGAAAAAAAATTTTTTTTTTCTCGGGGTATGCATTTTACCCCATATTTTTAGCTGTCTAAAGAAGTGTTGTCGCAAATTATGGCAACGTTATTTAACTTTCAAGGGTTTTTCTTCAATATTAATTCAACAGAAAAAAAAAACAGTGACAAGCAGGGCGCGGAGGCTGAAACACGCCGCATTTCGTCTTTACCGCGTTTTCGTATTTTTCTTTGTGTTTTCGTTCGTACTTGGGTGGAACGCTGATGGAAGAGTGAACGGTCGACGGTCGTCAGTGACAAGCAGGGCGCGGAGGCTGAAACTTGCCGCATTTCGTCGTTCCCGCGTTTTCGTATTTTCTTTGTGTTTTTTGTTCGCGCTTTGTGTAAACGATCGACGATGGCTCGGTGGCAAGAGACCACATTGCCCGCATCGTGGTGCTCGTGTTCGTCGTTGTTCCGAGTTCGGAGGTGCTGGTATCCAGGAGATGGTTTTTCAGTGCGTCGGGTGTTCTCGCTTATGTATTTTTTTTCGGATTCTTCGATGGACGATCGGAGAATCAACGAGCGGTGTGAACGAGTGCACATTTAATATGGTTGGACCGTTTGCATGCTGAGACCAAAGCCAAACATAGAAAACCAGCTGGTCAGGATTACCCGGTGAGTTCGTTCCTTATTACTTTTTATATTTGAACATGACATATATGGGGATTTCGGAGGGGTAGCCTAAGGAAGTTAAATGAACTGGTTTCCGGGCAAATGTTCGTGGGGTGGCCAGACTTTGTCACGAGATAACAATTATCATGTTGTTTTCCGAAGGTCTCCAGTGAATTTAGCTTACCCTGCTACAACAAACCATCAGGTAGATCATTCCGTTCCGGTATGACTCTGCAGCCATAGGTAATCCTTGCGCTGATGGTGGGTACACAATCATCATCATCATCAATATTAATTCAACAGAAAAATGATGGCTAAGAAATGCAATTATTAGATTTTTTCATTTGGGGAAAGGAGGGTAAAACGGACTAACTCAACCTACTTTCGAAATAACGTTGCTACGATGTTCTCTGATCGGACTCGAATTTTCAGAGTTCTTTATTCTACTCAAGAATAGATACTTTATCTCGTATTATTTTTTTTATTCTTGAGAGGATAACAAGGTAAAACAATTCTCAGAAAAAAAAAGGTTGAAAATAATCAAAATTTCAAAACCTACAAATGCTTTGGTAAAACTTGGCGAAATTTCACGAAATTAGAAAAAAAAATTCTTAATTTTTATTGCTTATTCAAATGTGACAACATTTTGACGTCAAGAAATGTCACAGATTAGCACGTGGTGTGTGATTTACCGGATTCTTTCTCGATTTTTCTTTTGACATGCATCTCCGGTTCAATTTTCTGTTTTTTCTCGTGAAAGTAGCTGCAGTGCACAATGGTCCACGAAAAAGATTTACTAGGAAAGATGCATTCAGCGCCTTCAAATGATTTTTTGGACAAATATGGTCTTCTACAAAGTTGTTCCCAAAAATAAGGCCCTCTTTTCAATGTACATAAAAATTAGGGTAGTCCATATATTCAAAGAAATTGGGAACCAAACTTTTTTATTTGCTAGAATGACTGTATACATTCTTCGAGAAAGTTGTAGATCTATCAATTTTGAGCAAGTTTCCTGAAGACACTTTTTATGTAGCTTTGAAATTGACCGATTTAGAGATATTTTTCTGAATAAGCTTAGGGGGTTCAAGAAAAACCGGTTTTCTGGCGTTAACTTTTTCAGTTTCGATTTTTCATCAAAGTCGCCCAAGAAACACTTGTAGAGCATTTGAAGACGCGTCGTTTCATGCGCTGAAATGGTCTTTATCTCTTTTGGTTCAATAGTTACAGGTGTTTTTCCTAAAAAATCATTTTTTTTTTGAAAAGGTGATATGATCGATTGGTGTGTGAAAATACTGAAAAGCGCCTATTTTTTCTAGAAAATCATCAATATATTTTGAACGGAATGACGAAGCAACATTCCTCACGCGTGCGTTATTTTTGTCTTCTAAAAATGGTTCTTAGACAAATTTGACGTGAAATTTGAAACAAAAAAGATAAAGATAAAGGGGGACGCTAGAACAAATCGTTTTATTGCTTTATCTTTTTTGTTTAAAACTTCTCGTCTAAGTCGCGTGGTTTACAGCTTCCAAAAAAGCGCATTTTCGTCCGCTGAGAATGTTGCTACGACATTTCGTTCAAAAGTTATTGATGATTTTTTTCTTGAACCACCCTAAGCTTATTCAGAAAAATATCTCTAGATCGGTAAATTTTAAAGCAACATAAAAAGTGTCTTCAGGAAATTTGCTCAAAGTTGATCGATCTACAACTTTCCCGAAGAATGTATACAGTTATTCTTGCAAATAAAAAAGTTTGGTTCAAAATTTCTTTGAAAATATGGACCACCCTAATTTTTATGTACATTGAAAAGAGGGCCTGATCCTTGGGAACAACTTTGTAGAAGACCATATTTTTTCCAAAAATCATTTGAAGGCGCTGAATGCATTTTTCCTCGTAAATCTTTTTCGTGGACCGTTGTGCACTGCTGCAACTTTCACGAGAAAAAAAAGAGAGAAAATTGAACCGGAGATGCATGTCAAAAGAAAAATCGAGAAAGAATCCGATAAATCACACACCACGTGCTAATCTGTGACATTTCTTGACGTCAAAATGTTGTCAGACTTGCTCATTTGAATAAGCAATAAAAATTAAGATTTTTTTTTTTCTAATTTCGTGAAATTTCGCCAAGTTTTACCAAAGCATTTGTAGGTTTTGAAATTTTGATCATTTTCAACCTTTTTTTTCTGAGAATTGTTTTACCCCGTTATCCTCTCAAAATTAAAAAAATAATATGTGATAAAGCATCTATTCTTGAGTAGAATAAAGAACTCTGACAATTCGAGTCTGATCAGAGAACATCGTAGCAACGTTATTTCGAAAGTAGGTTGAGTTGGTCCGTTTTACCCTCCTTTCCCCAAATGAAAAAATCTAATAATTGCATTTCTTAGTAATCATTTTTCTGTTGAATTAATATTGAAGAAAAACCCTTGAAAGTTAAATAACGTTGCCATAATTTGCGACAACACTTCTTTAGACAGCTAAAAATATGGGGTAAAATGCATACCCCGAGAAAAAAAAAAATTTTTTCGAAAGTTTTTAAGTTGGCGCCTCTGGGTCACATATCAAATGAAAGCTCTTGGGTAATCCTTCAAAACGTAGTACTCAGTTTTTCATCCTAGTTCTGTTGGTACGAAAACAGGCGCCCTGAAAATCGTCAAAAAACTTATGAAAATAACCCATTTCTTCAAATTAAATATCAAAGAATATCCAACGCTTGGCTTAAATGGAAGTGCCATAGGAGTAGAGTGTCCATGCAAAATTTCAGCTGAATCCGTTAACTTTTGCGGAAGTTATTGTGACTTTAGTGATTTTACCTATTTTTAGACATGAAATCTTTGAGGGCTATTTTACCCCACTTCCCCCTAACGGAAAAATCTGAAAATCGGCCAGATATCATCTTTTATATGGAAAACCATACCCTGAAAATTTCAGCTCAATCGGAGCACATCGATTCCACTTCCTTTGGAAAGGGGGTCGCGGTTCTCGCGAACTGGCTCTTAATTCCGGAAGATGTCTCTAGAAGAATGCCAGAAGAAATCTTGATGAAAATCCCAGAATTAATTTGGTTTAAAGTTCTGGAACTAAGCCCAAGAATTTCGGAACAGTACTCTGGGAGAATTTTAGAAGAAAAAATTCGAAGAGTTCTGATAGAAACTTGTGAAATTATTAAAAGGAGAAGAGTTTTGAAAAAAAAATCGCAAAAAAATATTATGTGAGCAATTTCTGGATCAATTCCGGAAAGATTTGTAGGGCAAACTTTGGTCGGAACTCGTGTAAGAATTTCGGAATAAATATCTAAGGGAATTTTGAAATGAATCTTGGGAAATAATCTTGGGCGGGGCAAGATGGGTCACCTAAGGATGGATCACCATAACTTTGTAAATACAAATCGTATTGGTTTGTATTCGTCCGCTACTCTTTAATACACTAGTTAGCTATGCTTAAAGTCGATGAAAAGTTCATTAAATACAAAATATGATGCTGAACAAGCAGTTTTAAAAAGTGATCGATTTTGCGCCGTGAAAAAAGGGCGGGGCAAGATGGGTCACCTTTTAAGTAATTCACATTTTCTCAACGAAAAACGTCAAAATATAAGATTTTTTCTGCATTCATACATGCTTCATATCCATACTGAGTAAACAAGAGCTATGTACTAGTAAACATTTTATAAATTTATTTGGAATATAAAAAACTTACGATTTGAGTGGTCCTAAGGCGACTTGAAAATCGATGTTTTCACTAAAAAATATCATAATTTTATGTTATAATTTTGAGCGTTCATTCCGCTTGATTGAAATCATTAACGAGATGTGCTTGTAATAAAAAATAATTATCTTTTGAATGCTCCAAAAATACGTTCAAAATTGAAGGTGACCCATCTTGCCCCGCGGCCGTTTATATGGAGATTATATGGAATGTATCGCATAAGAAAAATGGCTAAAAAACATTTTATTTTTTATTTCCAATGAGAGTGAATATTTTTTTTTAATCAATGCCCCAAACTTTTGTATATTCATGCTGGTCATCCAACAAAATTATTAACATAATCAAAACATGAGTAATGCGCCCGAAAATGGCACTGACCCATCTTGCCCCACCCCACCCTACTTGGAATAATCTTGATTCCCAACGTTCTGGGTCAGCATTTGGTTAGCTTTTGGTGTTGGTCAGAATTTTGGTCAGTACTTGATTAGCTTTTCAGTTGGCTGCTTTCGCCGAGATTATTCATGAAATTTGTTCAAAAATTTGATCCACTAACTCCTCCGTGCAACGACGAGCGACGAGCATTAATTGTCTCGGTCGGAATAGCTAATTTATGATTCCAGGCAGCCGGGTGAAATTATGTCTTCGTGATTGAGATAACAAAATTAGTTCCATGTCGTCGTTGTCGTCATTCCATCCATGGCTCCGACGACCTTGTAAGAAGACTGCTTGAGCGCGCCTTTATAAGTTGTAAGGATGCGTGCCGGATTCCATTATCCTCCTCCTGGGGTAGATGATGGGACTGGGACATGAATGTTACTGATGCTCCTTTCCGGGGGGAAATCGTTTTCGAGATGAATGGTAACTGTTTTGCGCTGTCGGAATGAATGGGAAGCACACTCGCACAAACGCACATTTTAGCACATCAATTAGAGAACGATGCAAAGAATAGATGTTTTGATAGCATTTTCCGACCCGCATTCAGATTCCTTCTGTATGGGAAGCTGTACCATCGTGATCGTTGTTGTTAAAAGGAAATTAAAGTTATGGCACACGTTGACAACGTTGAAGGTCGTCAGAATGTCGTTTGACCTTTTTTTCCTTCTGTTCCTCATAACCGCAATTCAAATTTAACACCCCCGTTGGCAGTGACACTTTTGTGAGCCTTCTGTCACCATAAATTTCGTCTCGTGGAGGGAAATAAAAAGAGGCGAAACCCTTTGTTTCCGTTTTACGGCCAACCATCCGCGAAAAACCGCAGCACCTCGCTTCTCCTCCGGTTCGCTCCACCCCGAAAGAGTCAAAAGTGGTGGCGCATTATTTGCGCTTTGCAACACCACCGGAAAAGAGCTTCATACCTCATTATAAAACACAAACACATCAAAAGCCCGAAAGCTGTAAGCAATGTTTCCGGTTGGCTTCTTAAATGCCATTCTTTTCATATCAGCAGGCAGCTAGCTGCGGCGAAAGTGCCATCCCCTAGAAATCCTGCCGGTTCGGTGGTGGGGTGGCAATGGCTTGCAATGAAGCAAGGTCTCATCTCCTTTGGGAAGATGGACGAACGGACGGACGGACGACGGCAGGATGGATATTGCAACAACCCGCGACACCATCTGGGGAGAAAACGACTGTCGTCTCGTCATCGCGGGAAATGAAGCTCATACCTTCCGGGACCCGGTGGCCGTCGTCACCCAGTGTGTAGGTACTGCCGCGAGAAGATAGACAACAAAGAAAATCGCGAAGACTGGTTTCATCTTGATGGAATGAGACTCGAGCGAGAGTACGGAACGCATAATCGGTAACCGTTGAGGCTTCTTCAGGTTGTAAGACTGGGCGATAGTTTTTGGATTTCGTTTTTAAAGATTACGAATAGCGAACTATTGTCTTAAAAATCGTTTACTGAATTGTTATTAGCTATTTATGCAACGAGTTGTAAAATCATGATTTTTTTCAGTACGAGTCGTACATTTATCCAACGAAGCATTCCTCCAGGATTTCCTACAGGCATTCCTTAAGGAATTCCTCCAGGAATATCTCCAGAAATTTCTCCAGAAATTCCTCCAGGGATCCTCCGACAATCCTTACGAGGATTCTTTTAGGATTCCTCCAGGAATTTCTGCTTGAATTCCTCCAGAATTTCCCCTAGAGATTCCTCCAGATGTTTCTCTCGAGGTTTCTCCAGGAATTCCTCCTGGAATACCTTTAGAAAATCATCCAGGGATTAATCCAGGAATTCCTCCAGGGATTCCGCCAGTGTTTACTCCAAGAATTCCTACAGAATTTCTACACAAATTACTCTAAGGATTTCGCCATGAGTTTTTCCAAGGATTTATCAAAGAATTACTTCAGGGATTCCTACAGGAATTCCTCCAGGCATTTCTCCAGGAATTTCTTTAGAAATTTCTTCAGATTTTTTTCCAAGGATTCCTCCCAAAATTGCTTTAGGGATTTAGGAATTCCTCCAGGGAGTGCTCCTGAAATTCATCTTGGAATGTTGACAAGGATTCCTCGAGGTATTTCTCCAGAAGTTCCTTGAGGCATTCCTTCGGGATTGTTTCAGGGATTCCTCCATTATATCCTCCAGGGATTTTGCAAAGAATTTCGTCATGAATTCCTCCAGAAATTCCTCCAGGGATTCCTCCGGAAATAGCTCTAGGATTTCCTCAATAGATTCTTCTAATAACTCGTTCGGGATTTCTTCCAAGTGCTTCTCCGGAAATTTCTCCAAGGATTTCTTTAGGAATATCTCCAGGTATACTTTCAGAAATTCCTCTAGAATTCCCTTCAGAGATTCCTCCTAGCATCCTTCCAGGAGTTCCTCCAGAGTTTCCTCCAGGGTTTCCTCCAGGCATTCCTGAATGAATTCATCCAGTAAGTCTGCCAGGGGTTCGTCCAGCAATACCTCCTGTAATTTCTTTACGGATTGCTCCGGAATTTCTTCCATAGATGGTTTCAGAGAGTCCTCTAGTGATTCTATCAGTAATTCCACTCGAGATCTTTTTGAAAACTTATCCTGGGGTTCCATCATCCATTTCAGAAATCCTGTCATCATCTTTTCCATAAATGTACCCAGGAATTTCTCCAGCATTAACTGAAGATGTTTCTGAATAGTTTCTAGGATGTCTAGATTTGTATTGGAATTCTTCAAGATAATTTTAGTGGGATGTATACAGGAGCCATGAAATTCTTCAAGAAGTCATACAGGTATTCTTCCACATTTATAACCTAGAAATCTTTTGGCAGCTTATCGACGGATTAGTTCAGGAATCCATCCATGAATTTCTTCAAGAATATTCTCTGGAGCACCTGTAGAGGAATCCCTTCATAAAATCGTCCTGCGATTTTTTCTCCAAGAATTCCTTTAAGATGTTATCCATTGAGATTTTCTGGAACTCCTGCAAAGGGATCCTCTAGGAGTTTTTTCAAGGATGTTTCCAGAGTGCTCCCCCAAAAAGTTCTTCGGGGTTCTTCCAAAACTTTGTCAAGGAACTCCTTCAGGAATTCCCCGAAAAACCCTCAAGGTCCCTTCAACGCTTATTTTAAATCTTATCCTAGGATTTCTTCAGGATCATCACCAGAGATCTCCTTGCGAGTTTTGTGTAGGGTTTTCTCAAGAAATTTCTTTTGGAATTTCTCGAAGAAGCTGCCTTCAGGAATCACTCAAGAAGTTTCTTCGTGGATTTTATCAGGAATTCTTACTACAAATCCGCAAGAATTTTTTTCAAGCTATGATTTCTCCGAAAGTTTTGTAGAAAAAAAAAACAAAACAAAATATCATGACCTCCATAAGAAATAGTGCACGAGTGAAGAAAAATTCCTAATCTTCCAGGATTTGGCCATCACTACCAGCACCACGCGTATTTGTGTACAACAAGTGAGGTTTTTTCAGCGTATTTTACAAAAACGTTACGTTTCGCATTGCGTTTAGTTCTAAGATCTGAGCGGCCGACCATGCCGACCTCTCGACGCATACTAATTAGACACCAGCAAAACAAACTGCCTGGTGGCTAGGTATGCGGAGTGGGAGAGTAAGTCTCGGCTTCATAAAAATAATTCGCTCTCACTTGTAGTTAGTGTGCACAAACAGGGGTGTGTTGTGGATTGGCATCTAAGCCGAAAGAGAGATGAGTTTGTGAAATTGGCTTTCTATTCCGCAGAATCATTACTTGTTCTGTGGCTTAGTTGGTTAAAGCGCCGGTCTACCGAATACGGAGTCGTGGGTTAGAATCCCACCAGAACGCGATTTTTTTAAACAAATTTTATCTCTCTTGTCAATAAGCAACATTTAGTGCCTTCCGATTACAGTTTTTCCAGTATATAAGAAATTGTACATATAAATGTGTTAAGGTTGTTCTGATAATATATTCTACATTATCGATCTTGTTGCGGTCCAACACGAAGTCGCATATTAATGTAGAATGGTTCACTGCACGAATTTATGCTGGCCTGCTTACTCTCACAGAAAATTAGATGTTTGAGCGGTGCCGACACCGCTCAAACGTCAAATTTCGGTGGTAATCTCGCTGTCACATTTGTGTACAGATAAGCAGTGGGAAACTCTGGTCAAGGCATCGGCTGCCATCGAATCTGTTGGGCAATACTCCATAGATAATTGCCGCGTGATACACAACTATTTGAGGAATCTTTCACGGGTGTCGATGAGTTTCGGTCGTCCAATCGAAAGTTTAGTCGTAGCGAAGGAAATACAGTCTTGGGGTTGTTCTCTTGCAGCACAGTTGGTCACCGTTGCTCTTCACCGAAGTTCCGTAGAAGTTGCCGCAGCCATAGAGGTTCTTGGCAGGCTTCCCTGAGCTCCACATACTCAGCCTCCTTAGAGGAGAGTGCAACGCATGACTGTTTGCAACTAGCTCAGGAGATTGTACCGTTCTCGGACAATAAGACAAATCCAAAATTCGATAATCTAGTTTGGATATCATCTGCCTAGTCAGACTCTATAGCCGAGAAACATGTGATCTTTGCCTGCACTAAAATAAGGGTAGTAGTTGTCGGTCAGCTTCAAACAACAAAGTTCGCGGTTGGCTGCGAACCAGTCATGTTCGCTCGGATTGGCGAAAATCCTTCCGAGAATCGCTGCACAAGCGGCCAGATCCAGTATAGGATTCCGACCACCAAGCTTCGGTACTTAATCGCATCAGCCAGTTTCTCACTCTAGTTCACGGTTTTCGGGAACCTCGGATCAATCGGAGAAGCCGCTGGCTTTGCTCCATACCGAATTTGGCAATTAGTTCATCTTTGTACACAGCGAAACGCAGTTTGAATCTACTACTATCATTAAGCACTTGCATTCCTGGGAAGTGGTGTATTTCTTCAAGGCTGACAGGTAAAAATCATTCTGAAAGCAGCCGATGATTTTCTGAATTTCCTTGACATTCTTTGAAGCAACGAGCATGTCATCGACAAACACAACTATGAAGATCTTTAGGCTTCCTTCCTTCTTTACAAACAGACACTAGTCTGCAGCAGAGACGTGAAATCCGCAGCTCTTGCAGCTTCTTATTCCAGCAGCGCACGGTCTGTTATAGGCCGTAGATACAACGCTTCAGATGACACACTAACTCCTCCTGTGCAGGGACTTCATAACCCGGAGGTTGACCCATGTAGCAGGTCTTCCTCTAACTCACCGTTGAGGTAGGCTATCTTAACGACCATCTTCTGCTTCGCAGTCACCAGTAAAAGCGTCCGTAGCTTCACTTGGTGCGTCACCGGGGTAAACACTTAGTTCAGTCCACACCAAACTAATGCACATATCCTAGCACCACTATCCAAGCCTTGTACGTCACCAGTCGCCCTTGTTGGTCGTTATTCACTTTATACACTCACTTGGGCCCTATCGCCTTTTTTCCCGGAGGCAACGGAATGAGCTAACAAGTGTCATTTCGCCGATGTGAGTCTAGTCCATCGCCCATAGCCTCTATCCACTCACGCTTTTGTCGTGGTTCAGCAACATCCGTCGGTTCAGCGCCCGTACACGCAGCAACATCCACAGAAAAGTCAAGCATAAGAGATTATCATAAGGTCTAACTTATGAAATGGCCTTTAAACAATTCATAACGACTAGAATGATTTTCATAAGGTCGATTAATGACGCAGAATCTCATGGTTTGGCTTTTATACACATTTAGCAACACGATATTCTCAAGCGTCGATAGCCGCGTGGGTTGGGCACGGCTCAGTGATCTCGAAGTTCATGGATCGATTCCAGTCTGCATCATTTTACGATTTTTCTGCTCTTTTCATAAGTTTATCTTATGTACATAGGTCATACTATTAATTTTTCATAAGATATTCTTATGGCATCCATACTTTACAGTTATGGCTAAATTTCATAAGGTATTTTAATGAATTTCAGTAGTTTACTTCGCTGAGTGTATACCTAGACGTTCAATTGTTTGAGAATTGTACCGCACGTCAAACGTCGTTCAAGCGCTCCAAACTGACGAACAGGGGCTTGCACTCTCGCTTCAGAACTGTCACTAATTAATCCGTATTGGCTATTCGCATCATTTTATTCTTCATCACTGGATCATCGTCCTCTTCATCAAATGTTGGCATCTCTTCGTTCACTTCCTTGTGATATGTATAGGAATTAGTATTAAGTGAAATGAACTCCGAGTGAACTCAATGTAAGAACGTTATAGGTACCAATGAATTCAATAGAGCCAGTATGAACTTGAACCCGCAATCGAATAGTCGTATCAAACTAAAATCCGAAAGTGTCCAACTGTAGCAGCTCTCCATCATAGTAAACTCCGGTCGTAACATTTCCCGGTCATAACACCTTGGATAGTACTTCACTCTCTTCAACAGCTCGACTTTTTCCAGGATCCGGAACTGCAACAGGAAGCTCCACAGACGATGATCTCTACGAATCTGGCATCTCGGCCGACAATGATACGGTCCCCAGTCAACCAGTGATCGTCGTATAAGATGTTGCATAAGATGTTAAAGTGGAGACGATATACGTACATTTTACATGCGCCTAAATAGAGGCATGCACGCATATGGCCTCCACATCATCATCTTATGCAACATCTTATACGATTAATGGTTGTCTGGGTCCATCTCACGGTTGAGGAAATGATATCGTTTGTGCTCCATGCAATATCTCACGAAGATGAACTTCAGAGCTTTTCTCTTCAGTTTGCTTCGCTTAGTTTTTGGAATGTGGACTAACGCCTCAGCGCCGAACACTCGAAGCTGGCTGAGGTATGGCTTACGTTCCCACCACTACTCAAAGAGCGTCTTCTGGATTGGCCTAGATCAATATGTCTGTAGCCATGTCGGTGATCAACCGATTCTCCCGCACCAGCAACGCCAGTCGATTGCAGAGAATAAGCGGTGGTTTATTGTGGCTTCATTGCCTGCTCCTAATAAAATAGTCTCCGACAGGGGCCAATATTAGCTTGTGCAGCCTTTCATGCTGTCTTCTTGCTCTCTCCCACAGGAATTTTGACATTTACTAAGGTCCCCGTTTTCAACAATTACAAAAGAGTGAAGAAAATAGCACATACTGGTACACAGGCTAATTGTTGAAATAAAAACATGAAGCCGAAAGCGAGCTTTCATCAGCATCGTATCGACGCCGACGATGGGAACATGCACAACACAATGTGGGCTTCGTGGCCGTGTGGTTAGCGGCGTAAGTCGTCTAGGCGTTTCGCGAGGCTCGCGAGTGCGTGTTCGATTCCCGCTCCAGTTGGTAGAAACTTTTCGTCAAACGAAAAATTCAGCTCTGGGCCACTGGGTGTTATGTGTGTTGTCCATTGTCTCGTGTTAGTAATGTTCAGTTTGTGCAGCCTCTGGCTGAAGACGGTGTAGTATCTTGTTAACAATAAAAACTATCCAAGCACAGTCGCTTCGCTGATTATGAAAGTCGACGAGGGCGGCGTCTTGTTTACATTGACGATTGAAAACATTACTTTCAAATTTCCTCTAAAAATTTGAAATTGCAAATATAGGGTCCTGTCTCAGCTCGGCAGTCAGACCTGATTACACTCGGCTTGCGCCGTGTCAAAGTTTGAATCCACCACATATAGTCCTTGATGTAACCTGCCGCTTAGGACTTAGTTTTTAACAAATATGTCATAGTAAACCGACTATAGTCATCTACAGGGGTTACTCAAAATAACTGGGACAGGTAAAATTTTCACTTTTTGAAAAATGTTCAACTCGCTGTAACTTTTCGGAAAGGGCATCAAATATTCTCAATTTTTTACTGTAAGTTCATCAACTAGTTGTGTATCAGTGGACAAAATTTGGAAAAGATCGAGCCTTTCTATATGAAATTGTAAAGGTTCTAGAAAAAGGTGTAATTATCCGATAGCTAACTTTGAGCTGTTATATCTCCGGATTCAATAAACCGAATGCAATGAAATTTTGATCATTTATGTCTTATATAATGAGCTATTAAAAACTTTTGACAAAACTTAATATTCTTTAAACGAAAGAAAATTATTACGATTGGATTATTTTTCTAATATAACACCAATTATTTCAAAACTTCATCATCGTTTCAAAATTCAAGATAGTAATTATAGTTCATTATAATTCCCTCTAATTGACTTGAATATGTTTATGTTTTAAAGGAAAGTAACCAAATAGCCGGCACTAAATTGAAAAAGTAATGGGATGCATATGCAAAATATATAAATTTACTAAAAAAACATAGAATAAATGAAATCGCCATAACTTTTTTTCTCATTAATAATTTCTAATTAGGTAAACTGTTTTTCAAAGTTCATTATATAAGTCATAAATGATCAAAATTTCATTGCATTCGGTTCATTGAATCCGGAGATACAACAGCTCAAAGTTGGCTATCGAATAATTACAGCTTTTTCTAGAATCTTCAAAACTTCGTGTAGAATGGCCCAATCTTCACCAAATTTTGTCCACTGATACACAACTAGTTGATGAACTTACAGTAAAAATTTGAGAATATTCGATGCCCTTTTCGAAAAGTTACAGCGAGTTGAACATTTTTTGAAAAGTGAAAATTTTGCCTGTCCCAGTTATTTTGAGTATCCCCTGTATATTGTACATAACATAGCGGCAACCACTTGTCTCATGTCGCGTCTCGTGTGAACCACTTGGGGCTCGTTCATCACCGGTCCACAGAGGTCTGCGTGGATTATGAGGAGAATCTTGGTTGATTCTCGCTTACACACTGCAAGATAGGGGGCCCTGACGAACTTCCTTATCTGTTTCAGCCATATGTACGTTACCCCTCACGCACTACTCGATATCCAGCAAAGCCAACGATCTCTATTCCCACAGGGAATTTTAACCTCAACACCTCGTCGTACATGACATTTCATAACTCGATTCTGGAAGTAACTTCCGAAAATCCTGTACAGGCACCCGCGGGTATCCAGATGCAGGAGTGCATCGGCAATGACCGCCCAACTGTTGCTATTGAACGCGTGTCTTACATCCAGAGTCACTACTGCACAGTAGCGAATCCTCTTTCTCTTACGTTGGAGCGTTATCCTCGGCGCTTTTTGTAACCGACAGCACCACGTCTGCGGTCGACCTCGCCTTCTGGAAGCCGAACTCGAGAGCATTAACACCCTCAGTGTGCTTCAACATTATGTTGAGGATGATCATTTCGAGCACCTTCTCGCCGTTTCGATCAAGCCTACATAAATGCCGCCGGGTCTCCGGGTGGTTTCCCCGCCTTTGGTAGTAGTATCAGGCTCTCCATAGCAGACCTGAAAATCTCGGGAGCCTCTGCAATAACTACTTTTAAGGCCAGATTCGGAACTCTGTCCGGACCTGGGGCCTTACCTACGCTAAGTAACTTAGCTATCCCCGCAAGTTCCACATCGGTGACCCTCTCCTCATCGCCAGCCCCAGTCCCCGACTGTCCTACGAAAGGAGACCAAGGACTAGGATCATGACGCGGAAAAAGTCCTCCAATGATCCCCTCCAACATCTCTGGAGATTTCTCTGTAGGAGCCATCGCACCTCTCGTCTTGGCCATAACGATCCTGTAGGCGTCACCCCACGGGTTCGTATTGGCACTCTGACAGAGACCCTCAAAGCAGGCCTTTTTGCTTGCTCTTATCTCGGTCTTGAGCGCGGCTTTTGCAGCGGAGAACACCACCCGCCGTTCGTTTCGCTCTTCTTCTGATCGTGCTCGCTGCATCCGCCGCCTATCCCGTAGGCAGGCGCGTCGCAGGTCCGCAATCGCGTCGGTCCATTAGTAAGCCGGTGGCCTCCCATTTCTAGGGTGGACTCGCCTAGGCGTGGTCGCATCACACGCACGTGAGAGCACCGCTACCAGCTCGTCGCCGTCTAAACTGATTAGAATTCGCTTACGGCGGAGCGCCTCCCTAAATACCCCTTCGTCAAAGTATGATGTCTTCCACCTGCGAGGGCTTGGCCTTGGCCTAGCCGCCTCTTCTTCTATCCGCTGTCTGCTGTTGTTGTAGTCGATACTGTAGCGAACCGCCAGGTGGTTGCTTTGAGTGTAGCCATCATCTACTCTCCAGTTCGAACTACTTGTTAGGAAAGGACTACAAAAGGTAACGTCAATAATCGACTCAGCACCGTTCCGACTAAAGGTACTTTTAGTACCGACATCTAGTATGGCCAGTATCTGTAGCAGGATCTGACCCCCAGTTCGTAAAACGGCATCCCTATCCCACGGCCCAAGCATTGAAGGCACCTGCTATTACCACCGGCCTTTGCCCTGTTAGCACGGTCGTTAAGCGGTCCAGCATTTGCGTGAACTGCTCGATCGGCCACTGCGGAGGCGCATAACAGCTACAGAAGAAGACCCCGTTTACTTTGGCGACCACGAAGCCCTCATAGGTAGTAGACACCAACTCCTGCACGGGGTATTTACCCGTCGTCCATATCGCCGCCATTTTTCTGGTCCCATCCGCGACCCAGTTGCCGTTGCCGGTGGGAACTCGGTATGGGTCCGCTATGATGGCGATATCCGTCTCCCACTCAGAAACCGCCTGACAAAGCAGTTGCTGAGCCGCGTCACAGTGGTTCAGGTTCAGCTGCGTTACCTGCACTGTGATTTGTTGTTCACTGCGGCTTTTTTGAAGGCCGGGCACCTTGGACCACCCATCAGATGTCTGTATTTCGAGGTTTTCCCGGTACAGATCATGCAGATGGGCGGACTCGTGCAGCTTTGGGCCTTATGACTTTCAGCGCCGCATCGCCTGCACAGTTTGCGCCTGTCGGGGTCTTTGCAGTTCCACGACTTGTGACCTGGTTCCAGACATCTGAAGCAAACCTCTGGTGGCTCGTGGAATGTCAGGTGACATACATACACACCAGCCCACCTTTATGCTCCCTACTTTAACGGACTTTTTGACGTCCGTCACAGGTAGCTGAACCAAGGCTATCTATGTCCCTGCTGGCCCTCTCCGTAGCTTAACGGCTGCGGCGGCCACCTGCACATCGCACTGTTGCCGCAGTGCCGTGACGAGCTCTTCCACTTCGGTGATCTCGTCAATGTCTTTGACCATCAGAATCGCCTCATGTGTCAGAGCCCTCACCTGCACACCCTCACCAAGGACCTCTTCTGACAGCCTCTGGTAGGTGGCGCCCTTGTGCTCCTTCTGGCGCTTCAGCTCGAGGTTCATCTCACCCGTACGTCTAATACTGCGTACGTCGGCTCCAAGACCCTCAAGCTTGGCGTCGCATCGTCCTCAAGACGTCCGAGTACTTGACTGTTCCGTCTTGATGACGATCGCGTCGCCTTTCTCGCGCTTGGCACCTGCCCTCCTACGCCTTGGCTTGGCGTCCTGCGCTACTACCTGTGGATTCATTTTCATCTTCTTCTTCCGCTTTACCTTCGACCAAGGGGGGTCCTCCCCTTGGATCGCCCTGCTCTGTGGCTGTTGAGGGCCCACCAACAACGCTTGGAACCCCTTGTTCCCATCGTTCCGGGACGGGTCAGCCTTTTCAGGCCTACCCTTCCCAGCTTTCCGGGAACCCTGGCTGGGGTCCGACTTTCCAGCATTGTTGCCGACCTTCGGGGTAATAATACACCTCGCTTTGCGGGCACCGCCAGACAGCTCCTCGCCTGACGGCTGCCTCGCCCGCTTCTGGAGTGCTTGACACGCTTGTCACGAGCATTCGTATCTGCCACCTTACTCGGACTACCTGCGAAAGAGAAGGCGTTTGGGTAAACTTTGGCACTTTCTCCTTCACCGGTATAATCGACTTAGTGGACGCAAAATCGATGATTTTGTCTAGCTGATGCTCAGCCACCTCTATTGCGGACCGTCCTTTGTTTTCTTGGCTGACGGCCCTCAACAGCCACGCTCCGTCCATTACCTCCACCGGCTGGCTTGCCGGGAAGTGGACAGGAGCCCCCACGCTTGAGCTGCGTACGCAGCTTCCTGCGCCTGACTCCTCACTTCTCCTTGTCGGAGACCTCATCCACCCGCTTCTTGCGAAGGGGTTGATCGCACCACTACTTCCACTTGAATTTTGATTATTTTTGTTCGATTTCATGTTTAAATCCCACGAGTCGCATGGGAAAGAATGTCCACCACGCCAGAGCCCTACATTAACGCGGTAAGGGACAGCTTACTGTGGGGGGTGCCCAGGTACCCCACAGGCTCCGTTAAAGATTGAGCATCTTTTTCACCCCCTCGATCATTCATTCCTCAGCACGGGTCACTTGACACCTTGAATTGGGGTTAGTAGTCCTATTCTTAGTCGGGGAGGAGGATCTAGACAAGTTTGACAGTACGTGCATTAGGAACATATAGGAAAAATGTCGTGGGGTTCTAGACTTTTCATGTACGGTAGAAAGAGTGCCGCTCTAATACTTGACTGCAACTTTTTTTAATGGAAGGCTTGCAGAATGTGTAGCTATATATGCAAATGATGTGTGAGAGTATTTATTTTCTACAAGAATACTGTCCGAAGTATATACTGTGAAATCAGAAACATTTACTTATGTGTCTTTCCTCGTGATCTGAACCGTTGCCCTCGCATCGGATATCGCACAGCCTTTGTTCCAAGAAAGTGGAAAAGTCAACACTGTGTCATAGCGTGCGTCCGGGCGATAGGTCTCCCCGATGACACAAGCAAAAGGAAAAATCTGCCACCGGGAAAAGAAACGGAAACTTTTTTTTCCTCCCTCACTGCCACAACCACTACCACCACCCCCGCCAACGGAAGATGAGAAAACAAAAACAAAACAACACAAATTTACATATTTTCTATCTCCGATCCACGCCTGCAGCCAGGCCATCACCAGACCAGAATAGGAAAATGGTAAATGTTGGGGGTGCCCCCGTTCCGATTCTGCCACCCTCTTCTTTCTCCAGTCAGCCTAAGTAGGGAAAAAATGAGATACGAAGAAGACTGCAGTCCCCAACCAACCTTCTGTTGTATAAGTTCTTCGCATCAGGATCGGAGAACGTGATACAATTTGCAGTCAACTGAAGTGAAAGCTGTGTCTTTTCACCCAACCGAGACCTCCCAGATCAGCATTATGCACCGTTTGTCGAACACCGCCACACCGCCGCCCGGCAAGCGAGCGAGGAGCATGCAAACGCGTTATCATCATCTTCCGTCTTTGTTGGTGTATTTCCCGTCTTGATCTTATTCAGCTCATCGGTAGCGCGGTAGGTTTGGTTTCCTGTGCGTTGAGGGAGGGAGAGTGGAGCTGAATGCGTTTCCTTAAGCGAGTGTAGACGTTGGCTTTGCACAGCAAAATCAGTGCAGTTTGGTAAAAGTTGTTGAATTGCGTGCCCGGCAGATGAACGGCAACGCCGTACTAGTTATTTTGTGTTAATTCCGATGGCGATGAGGATCTCAATGGAACAAAGCTCTTGAATTAACGTAACTAGATAAACATGCAAGAGAAAGTATATCCCAATCATCACATTTTGCACTGCATTCCCCTAGCCAGAGATGGCGTCGATGGATCACGGCGACAGAGCGAGTGCGCGTCAGAAAGCGCAAAGTTCATTGCGGTCTCAACCCGGAATCCGGTGTGGAAGACTTGCTTGCCTGTGTGAACCGGTGAGACATTAATCTTACCGCCGTCGTCGTCATCGTCGTGTGCGTTACCTCGTTTCCGGTTCCGTGTTGCCACCCACCTCATCAGACTTCACCGATCTCTTCAAAGGGTCTCGTGGGTGGAAAGATGACGCCCGCCCGTGTAAAGCAATAAATTAATTTCTATCTCGAATGCGCGAGTGCGAATACTAGAAGTGTGCTCCTCCAGGGCAAGTAGGAGCCGTTCAAGTGTACCGCGACCTACCAAAGCTCAAGATTCTAATCAAAGGAGAAACGACCGAACATAAATTTTCTTCGCTAATGAAACGTATTTACGGACGGGAGCCCCCAACCGAATGGCATTCAATTACCTACTCACATCCATTTGCCAGTTTCATCATCACACTCGCAGTTTTGTTGTTTTCCGGGAAGTGGATGGGTTGTCATATGTGGTTGTTGACTGATGAGTAATGGCTGGATGATGGGATTTAAGTTGTATGCTCAATTTGTGTGCTATACAATGAATCAGCTCGACATTTATCGACATCATTGAGCAACAGTTTTAGCAGTTGTGGAGTATGGGGTCATTTGGGCGGGGGATCTATTTTAGACACTTTCTGTGATAATTTAGTCAAATTTATACCAGTTGACATTAGCGGAGCCAGCTTTTTCTTTTTTCTTACTCACTCTCCCAAACATGCAAGCGAAAGAGCGAGATGAAAGAGGGGGCAAGCTGCCTCCTCTTCCATCTTTCTCTTTCTCGTGTACGCTTAGGGGAGTGAGTAAGAAAAAAGAAAATGCTGGCTCCGCCAATGCCAGTTGACATGGTTTTTGTACAAAACTTGACACTGCTAGACAAGGCTGGATATGTCGCGTAAGTTCTACGAGAAGCTGAACCGCTCGCGCAGAGACTTTGTGACACAAGTCGACATGTGCCGAGACATTCACGGGAATCTTCTCACGAGCGAGCTGTGGCGTAATGCAGCGGCAGCGAGCAGTCACGCTGTTATATTTTGTTCAATAAGTTAAAAAAAAAGCTTGCCTAACCTACACAAATAAAATTTCCTGAAAGTATTCCTGGGGTTTCCTTGAAGAATCTCTGAAAATATCCCAAGATGATTTCGGAGACATTCCAGAAGGAATTGCTGACATAATTTCTGAAGAATGTCCAGGAGAAATTCCTGGAGGAATTCCCGAAGAAATTCCTCAAGCTTTTACTGGAGAAATACCTGGAGATATTACTGCAGAAAATCCTGGAAGAATTCCTGGAGGAATACTTGGAAAAATGCCTGAAAAATTCCTGAAGTTATTCCTGGATAATTTTCCTGGAAGAATTTCTGAAGAAATTCCTAGATGGTTTCCTAGAAGAATCTGTGGAGGAACTTCTGATGGGTTTCCTGGAGGAATTTTTGTAGGACTTCCTGGAGGAATCCCTGGCAAAATCTTTGGGAAATTCTTCGGGAAATTCATGGAGGAATTCCTGGAGCTATTCCTGATGAAATCTCAGGAGAAATTGCTGAAGAAATGTCAGGAGGATTCCCTAGAGGAATTGTTGATATAATTTCTAAAGAATGTCTAGGAGAAATTCCTGGAGAAATATTTGAAAGAATTCCTCAAGAAATTCCTGGGGTAATTCCTGAAGGAGGTCCTGGAGGAATGCCTGGAGGAATTCCTAGAGGGATTTCTGTGGGAATTGCTGGATGCATCCATGATACAATTACCGGGGGCTTCGTGGCCGTGTGGTTAGCGGCGGCAGTCGTCTAGGCATATCGTAAGCCTCGGAGTGAGGGTTCGATTCCCGCTCCAGTCGGTGGAAACTTTTCGTCAAACGAAAAATTCATCACTGGGCCACTGGGTGTTCTGTGTCTCGTCCGTTGTCTAGTGTAAGTAATGTGTTCAGTCTGTACAGCCTCTGGCTGAAGACGGTGTGAATGGCTAAAATATAAACGACTCATAAGAAAGTGATCATTCGTCATAAATAATTCCAAAAGTCCCAGTGAAGAAACAGGGGTGTAAGCAGTAATAAATAACAAAAGTTCCATAAACAAATAGAAAAGTGCATAAATAAATCAAAAGTTTACATAAATAATTGATTTTTGAGCAATTAAAAACGTCAAAAATGCAATGGATAACTCAACTGTTGCAATAGAAAAAGCCAATTTTCCCACCAAAAAACTTCGAATTTTCCATAAATAAATCCGATTTTTCCATAATAAATTAGAAAATTCACAATAAAAAATATCGAAAAAGCAATAAATAATTCAAAAAGTGCAATAACAAAAAAATAAATTATCAATAAATGTCAAAAAAACGAGCAATAAACGTAAATGCATTTTGAGCCAAAAAATTATGTAGACCATGCGGCGAAGCCGCTTAGAGGATTGAGGAACTGCGGCGGCAGAAGGCCGCCGAAGTTTCCGATATCTGATGCACCGCAACTGCATCGATTCGGTTCTAGGCAAACCACAGATTCAAGAATTTACCCGGTATAATGCAAACATAGATGTTATCCCTTTTTTAAGTCCGACGAGCGATAGCGAGTTCGGACAGCAAGCAATTGCTCGGTAATTTGAAATCATAGTTACGCAAGCTTTTCAGTCGATTCAGTCATATAAGTGCGATTCAGCATTTCACTGTCTCAAACTTTTCTGCATTTGTTTTTCCTGGGTAATTTCGTCATTTTTTATTGTATTTTTTGAAATTGCTTTTTCGATATTTTTTTATTGTGAATTTTCTAATTTATTATGGAAAAATCGGATTTATTTATGGAAAATTCGAAGTTATTTGGTGGGAAAATTGGCTTTTTCTATTGCAACAGTTGAGTTATTCATTGCATTTTTGACGTTTTTAATTGCTCAAAAATCAATTATCTATGGAAACTTTTGAATTATTTATGCATTTTTATATTTGTTTATGGAAATTTTGTTATTTATTACTGCTTACACCCCTGTTTCTTCAATGGGACTTTTCGAATTATTTATGGGAAATTTTGTATTTATTATGGAACGTTTAATTGTCTGCCGGTGTGAATTGTCTTTAAAGGAATTCTTGAAAAAATTACCGTTAACCGGGGTCAAATTGATCTTCGGGTCGAAATTGATCACACGTTTTTCGGTTAAGTTTAGCATATTTTAAGTAATTTGATTTCAACTATCGTGCAGTTGGGAACCGATACCAAACGATATTTGCTTGGAAACCATTTGAAGTATGTTTTATCTAACGGAAAATCGTCTGATCAATTTCGACCCGGAGATCAATTTGACCCCGGTTTATGGTACTGATTTAATTTGTAGATGAATATCCTGGGAAATTCTGGGATATTTCCATTTCTTGTATTTTTATTTTGAAAAAAAAACTCTTGTGAAATTGCTGGATCAATTTCTAGCGCTATTTCTTTAGGAATTTCTGGAGAAATCCTCGGGGAATCCTTGAAAAAATTTGAGAATAAATCCCTGGAGGAATTTATAGAGAAATTCGTGGAGGAATACCTGCAGGAATCCGGGAAAAAATCTTGAAGATATTATTGGAGAATTTTCTGGAAGAATTTCTGAAGAAATCCCTAGAGAATTTCCTGGAAGAATCCATAGGAAATCTTTTGGAGGATTTCCTAGAGAAATCTTTGAAGAATTTCCTGGAGGAATCCTTTGGAATATCATTGAAAAAATCTTGAAGAAATTCCTGGAGGGATACCTGAAACAATTCATGAGGGAATCTCAGGAGAAATTCCTGGAGAAATGCCCGTAGGAATCCCTGAAAAATTCGTGAGATTATTCTTGGAAAATTTCGTGGAAGAATTTTCGAAAAAAAATCCACAGATTAAAATAAAATCTGGAGAAAACGCCGTCATAGTTTCTGAAGGATGTGAAGGAGGAATTCCTGGATCATTTCCTAGAGAAATTACTGGAGGAATTTCTGAAAAAAATCTTGGGGAAATCTTGAAGGAATACCTAGCGGAGCTCCTGGAGGTTTGCCGTTGAGAATTGCTGAAGGAATCTTTGATTGAATTCTTGGAGGAATCTCTTGAGGAATTCTTATGATAATTACTGGATAATATCTGGAGGAATCTCAAGAGGAACTCTGGGAGATATTTCTGAAAAAATACCCTGAGAAATTCTTTGAAAAAAATCTAAAGAAATTTCTGAAGGAATCCTTGGAGAAATTTGTGGAAAAATCCTTGGAAAAATCCTTGAAGAAGTCCCTGCAGGAATTTTTAGCGGAATTCCTGGAGGAGTCCTTGCAGCAATTCCTGGAGTAAAATCTGGAAGATTTTTTTGAGCAATTCCTGGAAAAATTCCAGAAGATATTCCTAGAGAAAATCCTGGAAGAATTTGTGAAGGAATTCCTGGAGAAATTTCTGGAGGAACTTCTCGAGATCGAGAAGACCCTGGAGGAATTCCTGGAGAAATCCCAGGATAAATTTCTGAAAAAAATCCCTTGAGAAATTCATTGAATAATTTCTTGGAAATTTCTGAAGGCATTCCAGGAAAAATCCTCGAAGGAATTTCTGAAGGAATCCCTGGGGGTATCCTTAGAGAAACTCGTAGAGAAATCCCTGGAAAAATCCCTGATAAAGTTCCTTTTTGGCGAAGTTCCTGGAGAAATCCTTGCTACAATTGCTGGAAAAATCTGGAAAAATTCTTGGAGGAATTCCTGGAAAAACTCCAAAAGGTATTCCTAGAGAAAATCCTGGAAGAATTTGTGAAGGGATCTCTGAAGGAATTCCTGGAGTAATTTCTGGAAGAACTTCTGGAGGTCGAGAAGACCCTGTAAAAAATTCTGGATGAAATCCTGGAGGAATGCCTGCATGTATTTCTGTACGAATCCCAGGAAGATTTCCTGTAGCAATCCCAGGAGTCCATGAAGCAATTTCTGGAGGAATATCTGGTGGAATACCTGAAGGAATCGCTGAAAAAAATCCTAGAAAAATCTGCAAGAATCCAAGGAGGAATCTCTGGATGAATACCTGGAAAATTCCTTATAATAATGCCTAGGAGAATTTCTGGTTGAATTCTTGCAGTATTTCCCAGAATCAATTCTAGGAGAAATCTTTGGAAGAATTCCCGTAGGAGTGTCTGGAAAAAAATGGCAAAAGGTTATTGCAACCATAACAAATTGCAAATGCGCCATAGAAAATCAAAAAAAACGCTTTATAAAGAATGAACATATGTTCCATGAAAATGTGCAATGTTATCCATAAATAATTGGGAACGTTCCATACTTTATAAAAAATGTACCGGTAAAACATAAAATTTTCTCATTAAAAGTGAAATTTTGCACCAATAAATAATACTGAAATGCTCCATAATAAAATACAAATGATCCATAGAAAAATGCAAACGCTCCATAAAAAAATTAAATTGTACTCATAGAAAATTGAATATTGCTCCATAGAAAAATCAAATTGCACCATAAAAAATTGAAATTGCACCATAAAAAATAGACAAATGCACCATAAGTATTACCAAACTGCACCACATTAAATACAGTTTGCTCTATAAAAAATGAAAATTCTCCAAAACTTTAAACATTTGCACCACTAAAGCAGTGCAATGTAAAGCAAATCAGCCCTGTCGAATTAAATTAAGAGAATATGCTATCTTTGGAGGTTTTTCAATTTTTCATGGAGCAATTCATTTTCTCTATGGTGCAGTTTGACAATACTTATGGAGAATTCGTCTCTTTTCTATGGAGCAATATTCAATTTTCTAAGGGTACAATTTTATTTTTTATGTAGCATTTGCATTTTTCTGTGGAACACTTGTATTTTATTATGGATCATTTCAGTATTATTTATTGGTGCGAAATTTCACTTTTAATGAGATAATTTTATGTTTTACCGGTACATTTTTTTTATAATATATGGAACGTTTTCAATTATTTATGGGTAACATTGCACATTTTCATGGAGCATATGTTCATTCTTTATGGAGCGCTTTTTGATTTTCTATGAAGCGTTTCGATTTGTTTATGGGTACAATAAATAGGCTGCCAAAAAAAACCTTGGAAGAATCCCTTGAAGAATTCCTGGTTAAATTTCTGTAGGAATTCCTAGTGGAATTCTTGGAAGAAACCCGGAAGTAATTACTAGAAGAATCTTTAGATGAATTTCTGGAGGAATTTTTAGAGACAACCATGGAGGAATTTCCAGAGGAAGCCCTGAAAAAAAAACCCTAAAGGAATTCCTGAAAAAAAGCAAGGAGCAATTTTTGAAGAAATCCCAAGAAAAGTTCCTGGGAAATCTTTGGAGGAATTTTTAAAATAAATTATTCCAGAAAGAATCACAGAAGTAATTCCCGAGTTAAGCCCCGCAGAAATTCTTAGAAGAATCCCTGGAGGATATCCTAGCGGAATGCATGTAGGGATTCCCGGAGAAATCTCTAGAAGAATTCCTAGGGAATCTCTAGAGGCATTTCTGAAGTAAACCCTGGATAATTTTTAGGCGAATCCCTGCAGCAATCCCTTGAGAAATTCCTGGAGGAATCCCAAGAGGAATCTTTGGATGGACTTCCAAAACAATGTTTTGTACAATGTTTTAAGGAACTCCTGGTTTATTTTTTAGCTAATCTCTGTTAAAATTTCCTGTAAGGGTTTCTGGAAGATATGTTGATGTACTACGAATTATTTTTCAGTCTATAAAATAAATCACTAGTAGAGTTCTTGAAGGAATATATGGAGAAAAATTCGGAATTAACTTAAAGAATTTCTGTTGGCATTCCTTTGGGAATCCCTGGAGAATTTCCTGGAGGAATCCTCGAATAATGCACTGAGTCAAACACTGGAGGAACCTCTTAAGATATCCCAGGAAAAAAACCCGGAGGAATGTCTGGTGAAACACATAGTGGAGTTCTTGAAAAATTCTCTGGGGCAATCCATGATGGAATCACGAAGGAAGCAAAAAAATCCTGAAGGAATTCGTCGATGCATCCTTGCAGAAGTATCTTTAAAAATTCCTGAAGGAATCGTAAGAAGAATTCTTGAAGCATTTCTTGGAATAAACCCTCAAACAATCACTGTTCGAACCCTGCAAGATGCCTATGGAAGAATTCACGGATGATAAACTCCTGGAGAAGTTCCTTGAGGAATTTCCGAGAGAATCCCTGGAGAAGTTTCTAAAAGAATTTCTGAAAGTGTCCTTGAAAGAATTTGTAAAGAAATCCCAGATATTTTGCGCTTAGCATGACAAACGTCATGCTTGAATCGAATACTAGTGAAAATTCGTGTAGCACTAGCACATAACTGCACTCTCTATAGCAGCATGGTGCGAGTGTCAGTAACGAAGTAAAGAACTAGCTGAGATCTCAAAAACGCACATTCCTCTCTGCTTAGCTTTCCTACTAATTCATGAATATAAAGCTTACAATTCATTTGCATAATTCTGACTAGATAACCAACTTTGCCTAACATGGTTCTTGTTTTCCCAATTGCAAGCAACAGAGAACAGCTTAGAGGTGTTGTAAACCCGTCAAATTGACTTACTCCGTTTTTCCTAAATACACGCTTCAGCATCCTTGATGAGCATCCTCCCTCAGTGATGTATTTGATTAGCATAATATTCAAACTCGTCGACACTCCACACTGACGGTGACATGGCGTGGTTATTCTCATCACCAAGCTCCAACTCCACGAGTACTCTTTCGTATGGCAAACTAGCTTTTCTCACGCGTTTCAAGAGTAAATCCATCATGATGCATCGATGATGGTCGGGGATTTTGTTGGAAGACGGAAAAATGTCTGGCAGTGTTATGTTGACAAGAAGGGTGACTCATGTACAAAAAAAAAATGTGTAACTCAAAGAATACCAAGCACCATTGCCTGATCCTGTTGTTTTGGACTACCAGAATCTATTGTATTGATTGATGTTTTCCAGGAATTCCGTAGGCAGTTCTCTCACAAATTTTGTCTGGGATTCCTCTAGCAATTTTGTTTGGAGTTCCTTCAGAAATTACTGTCATGATTTCCTCCAGAAGTTCGGTACCGAGTTCCTCCAGGAATTACTTCCGGAGCGCTTCATAAACTTCTTACCGGGAATTTATTGCTATTCCCCCCCTTACCAGCCCAATCTTGCTATTTGGTGAAAACATTTGCGAAATTATGCGATTTTCTTTCGACAACGAATACGTTTTCACCCTTCCTCACTTTATCCAATCAACCTCCTACACTAATAGCACACGAACAGACTCGACGCTGAACAGCATTATTGGCTGTTCCTTTTCGCCGTTGAGCCGTTGCGATTCAGCCAAGTGTTTCTTTTCATAGTATTCGATGCTTTTCGATAGCTTATCGCAAAGCATCGTTGGCTGGAAACTTTATTGGTAAAGTATCGGTACATGCAAATGTTGTTTTTGTGTGCGTGTCGTGCGTTCGTGCCGTAGCTTCTAAAATCAACCCATTTGGTGTGGTTCGGCTGTTTGCACTGAACAAAAATCCCCGCCAAAAATTGAATGAAAATTGCCTCATCCGAGCCCCATGCCTAATATCAGATGATTTGAAGATGGCTCTCATTCAACTGCCGATTTGACAGAATCAAAATAGACGGTATGAAAATCATTCAAAGTTAGAATTATACTCATACAATTCAAAATCAAAACAAATCTAGGTATGGATGATGGTCATTCAAAACTCGTTCAATACAGCGGACGCGAAATGAATGAAAATAATTACGAAAGCAAATATTATTTATATGGGAGTTTTTCACTTTTGGATTGAATAATTTTTAAAAATTCTGGCAAAAACTAATATCACAACCATTCCAACTAATTTGAGTGATACATCAAATGAAGTGATTTTTACTCAAATTAGTTGGAACGGCTGTGATATTAGATTTTGCCAGAATTTATGAAAAAAATGTATACAGCAAATATGTTTCAGAAATTAACTTTGTATTTGACTACTCTTTACAAATAACCCCCGATTTTTTAACTCGGCAATGGTTAAAGTTCAATAATGAAATACTATAATTTCACCACGATATTTCACAAATCAAATTGCCGCATCACCGCTGCCATTTTCACGCCATAATCCTCCTTCCTGCACAAACCGATGCGGCTTAAAACGGCTTCGTACTGAGATTCTCTGAAAAGAATAAAACAATTATCATTATTACAATAAAAAAAATAATCCAGGGGAACTTACCGAACCGTCGTAGAATAAACATCAGGCGATTCATTCTTGTGGCCTACGAGTACATATTTGGCTGGTTAAACACTTAATATTTCCTCCGCGAGTCTTTTTTCCCTTCAAAGTAAAAGAAATACTCCGATCGGCACCATTTTTTGCGAATTCAAATAGCGCACCAACAGCTAAATGAAAGGTAAATCAAAAATAGAATGATAATCGGAATGGGGATAACATGAAATATATTCAGCTTGCTTCAAATCTCATATCATACCAAAGATAAACAAAATTCCATCATTATTGTTTTGAAAATCATTCGATCAAGATTGTCATTCAGTTTCAGGGATCAGCGATTGATCACATGGCTGAATGAAGGTTCATTCGTTTGGCTGCGGGGATTTTCGTTTGGTGATGGAATGATTTTCGGTATGAGGCACGGCAGTAAATGCTTTCCGATGATTTTGTGACGATTATCATTCACAACAATCTCCAAGCAAAAAATCATATAGTTATTGTGTCAATTTTAGTTTTAAATCAGCATGATTACAATTTAGTTTCAGTTAGTAAAAGCATTCCCTCGAACATTTCTTCCGATCAAGAAAAAACTCTCATCGAAACTTTGCTCTGCTTCGGGTTGAGACAGGTGAATGGCGTTTTGAATGGTAACGGTAGGCTTCTGGATCTCGTGTTTACTAATCTGCCAGAACACTTGGATCAGGTAGAACCTCCCATTCCGCTGCTACCGATAGATGATCATCACCCACCCTTAGTTTTGCTTTTGGAAGTAAGTAGCGACCACTCCACCCGGCAAGATGAAGGTTTCGACAACATCAACTACGACTTCAACAGGTGTGACTTCAACGAACTGCGGGAAGCATTTGCCGCATTTGAGTGGGATGTGCTGCTGAACAACGCAACAGTGGACGGAACTGTTTCAGCATTCTACGAAATAATACATGCTGTTTGCAACGATTTCGTGCCTCGTAGACGGCGAACTTCCAGTTCACTTTTCAACAAGCCGTGGTGGACTTCTGAGCTTCGACATCTCCGGAACCTACTCAGAAAAGCGTGTTGCCGTTACTTCCTCTCTAAATCTGAAAATGACAGAACCAGCCTTCGTGAGTTGGAGTCAACCTACAAAACGGTCATGTTATCAACCTACGAAAATTACTTGTTAAGGATTCAAGAAGATATCAAGCAGAATCCCTCACGTTTCTGGGATTTCGTGAAGAAGCGGAAATCGTCTGCTTGTATCCCTTCCAACATTAGCTACGACAATGTTCAAGCTGGCTCAAACGAGGAAGCCGCTGACCTTTTCGCACGATTCTTCGAGGGCGTTTACAGCAAGGTTTCGCCTGTAGCACGACGTGATTGCTTTTCTCACATTCCTACTCACGATATCCATCTTCCTGTCATCCAATTTTCTGCTGAGGAAGTTTTGGAGGCAATGAGAGACCTCGACATTAAGAAAGCATCAGGATCGGACGGCATACCTTCACTCCTCCTAAAAGAATGCGCCGCTGAACTCGCGACTCCGGTTTCAAATTTGTTCAACCGCTCTCTCCGTGATAGAACGTTTCCGTTGGCATGGAAAGTTGCATCCATTGTTCCCATCCATAAATCTGGCAACCTTAACCGGGTAACAAATTACCGTGGTGTCTCCATACTGTGTAGCCTGAGCAAAGTCTTCGAAAAACTCATGCATAACGTGTTATACTCTGTCGCATCGCCGTTAATATCTGACTGTCAGCATGGTTTCATGAAACACCGTTCGACAGCGACAAATCTCATGTGCTATGTTTCCCTGCTCTCCCGGAAAATTGAAATGAGGCGGCAAGTCGATGCAGTGTATGTCGATTTTGCTAAAGCATTTGATACCGTACCTCACTTCTTAGCAGTTGAAAAGCTCAAACATATCGGCTTTCCAAATTGGATTACCGAGTGGGTTTTGTCATACCTATCCGACCGTACCGCGTATGTAGTGGTTAACTCGACCGAATCTCGCATGTTTTCCATTACGTCCGGAGTCCCACAGGGAAGTATGCTAGGACCGCTGATTTTTAACATATTTGTTAACGATTTGTGTTTGCTGCTTTCGTCTTTTAAACTTTCGTTTGCTGACGACCTTAAATTCTTCCGTGTGGTGTGTTCACCGCTAGACTCTGCCGACCTTCAAGAGGACATCAACACCGTGTTGGTTTGGTGTAGCGATAACGGCATGCGTGTAAATAGTCAAAAATGTAAAATCATATCGTTTACTCGCTCTTACAATCCCCATCACTATCGTTACAATATGGATGGAGAACAATTGGAACGCGTAACGTCAATCTGCGACCTTGGAGTCATCGTCGACGAAAAGCTGAACTTCAACGAACATGTGGGAACTGTAACAGCGAAAGCGTTTTCTGTGCTAGGATTCATACACCGTCATGGTTCGGAATTCACCGACGTGTACGTCCTAAAAACACTTTATTGTTCGTTAGTGCGGAACATACTAGAGTACGCATCACAGGTTTGGTCTCCATACTATGTACATCATATCGCTAGCGTAGAACGTGTGCAGAAGAAATTTCTCCGTTTTGCACTGCGGCTACTACCGTGGAACGATCCAGTTAATCTTCCTCCTTATTCGGCAAGATGCAAACTGATAGGGTTGGAACCACTATCGACCAGACGAGAGAACATGCAGCGTTTATTCGTCTTCGACATAATCACGGGACCAATCGACTGCTCTTCGCTTCTTGAGCAGATACCGTTTAATATTCCACCTCGGCGGTTCCGGTACTCTTCTCTTTTGGCTGTCCCCTATCACCGAACAAATTACGGATATAATAACCCACTTGACTCTTGCATTCGCTTGTTTAATAATGTTTGTGAAGTGTTCGATTTTAATATGTCCAAATCTGTTTTTAAAACCCGACTGAAGAGAATTGTTTAGATCCTAAGATAATTTAATTGTGTTAGTTTATAAGTTCAGTCTGTACGATGTATGTCGAAGACGGTGTAAATAAATAAAAAACATTCTGCTGTGAAATCATTCAAAAATCCGATTCTGCGGATCTGTATCGCATTGAATGAAGAATCATTCTTCGTACGGCGGGGGTTTTCGTTCAGTGTGGGCGAACGTGTGACGGCACTGTCAGATGTGTGCAAAATCATTTGTGAGTTTCATCATGTTCGTTTTGGCACCTCTTTGCCTCTGATCATCGCTGATCAGTGAAAAGTTCAATCACTCATGAGGTGAACATTTGCAATTTTGATTCTCAAGAGTTCCTCCAGGAATTCCGTCAGAAGTTCCGGTTTACCTCCAGCACTGCATCTCAAACTTAATTCTAAAACTTCTGCAGTTGTCCCATCCGAAGTTCCTCCGGGAATTCCGTCCAGAGGCCTTAAAGGATTACCATCCAGAGCTTCTCCAGTTATTCTGTCCAGAGTTACTTAAGAAATACCGTTCAAAGTTCCTTCAAGAGGAGTTCGTGCAGAAAATCTGTCCACAGTTCCTCCAGCAGTTCTGCTCAGAATTCCTTCAAGAATTTCTTCCTGAATGCGGCTCGATCTGCATAAGGAGTTTTTCCAGAAATTCCTTCCGGAGTTGCTTCGTTCGTTCCTTTTGGGTGTGTTTTGCTGTATTAATAATGTAGTCCGGAATTCCTCCAAACATTCCGTTCCTCCAAGAATTGCGTTCAGAATTCCTTTAGAAATACATGGCGAGTTTATGCAGAAACTTTACCAGAAATTCCGTTTGGGATTCCTTCAAGAATTTCTCCCGGAATGCTTCCAAAACTTCCTTCTAGAGTTCCATACATCGTGCAAGAATTTTAGATAGAATTTCCCTCGGATTTTTTTTTCCGAAGTGCTTCCACAACTTTCTTCCAGAATTACATAAAAAAATCCCATCTGAAGTTCCTCCAGCAATTCCGTCCGAAGTTCATGTAGGAAGTTTTCCTGGAATATATTCGTAAGTTTCTTCCGGGGCTTTCTTCCGGAGTTTATTCCAGAATTCCTCCAGGACTTCCTAACAGAGTTCTCTTAGGAATCCCGTTTGAAGTTGCTACAGATTTGCAGTCCAGAGTTGCTTAGGCAACTCCGTCGTGAATTCCATACAGAACTCACAGATGAAGTCCGTCCAGAAGCCGAAATTCCCCAAGGATTGTCGTCCAGTGTTTATGCAGAAATTCCATCAGGAGATCCTCCAGGAATTCTTCCCGGAGTGCCACCAGGGATTACTTCCGAAGTTACTCAAGGAATTTTGTCTGGTTTCTTTTCCTGGGATTCCGTCAGGAGTTTCACCAGGAATTCTTTCCGAAGAACTAAGCAGCAAGTTTGAACTTTTGAAGGGATTTTGTGATTCCTGCTGGAACTCTGAAAGAGAGTTCTGGAAGCACTTCCTATTCCTAGAAGAACTTTGGAAGAAAATGGTGAAAGAACTATTAAATAACACGTTAAAGGTAATTGCTAACATTCCTGAAAACATCACGGAAGACATGTCTGGAGACATCGGACAAAATTTATGGAGGAATACTGGAAAAAAGTTCGGGAAGAAGCCCAGAACGATATTGCATATTGTGCAGTTAGTGTAGTCTATGATTAGCCAACATGATTGAGTGAAAAGTGATAGTTCGGGCTCGTCGTACAGATTTCGGGTGCCGACTTGTGTGTGGGTTTTAGGTCCACACACACATTGACGCTGTAAAAGCTGTGTTTTACCAGTGCAGGGCATGGATGCTCATGATTGGTGAGCTCGTTTCATGCTATTGATTTATTGTGAAAAAAATCGATGAGTATGGATGTTCGAGGGTTCAACTGTTTGGATGAAACGATTGGTGGGAGTTCGGCTTTGCAGTCTAAAGGTCTCTAGAACGACCGTTTAGGACTCGTCCCTACGTTTCGGCAATTCATGATTTTTCCCCTGAAGAAGGCACCAACAATTGCCGAAACGTTGAGACGAGTCCTAAACGGTCGTTCTAGAGAACTTTAAGGTGCCATTAGACTATTTGTCATTATGCCAAATATTTGCCATTAGAGTCCGACATTTATCCAAGGTTGCTATGATTCACGTTGTGTTGGTCATTTGTTGGGCTTGTTTGGCAAATATATTTGTCACGTCTAATGGGACCTTTAGACTGCAAGGCCGAGCTCCCACCAATCATCAATGAGTATTTACGTAGAAAATAGCACGAAGTTTTTTGGAGTGCGAAGAAGTGATTCGGGCAAATGGGATTATTTTTGCCCTTGTGTGCGCCAGTTTGAGGTTACATGTATAAACTAGTGAGCTCGTTTTATGCTATTTTTTATTGTGAAGGCTTCGGAGAATGTTGTTCTCCCATGTCTCAAAAAGTTGGAGTAGTGTGTCTTACTACGACACGTTTGACAGCCATCTCTGCAAGTTTAACAAATAAGCATTGTATATGTTGTCACCATGAGTTTCAGCGTGAAATTCTAGAACACAGTTTCAATCAAATATCAATTTCCTCCTGGTAACAGTGGTAAGCAATAAGCGCTTCTGCGTTCGATTAGGACAAAATCATACCTGGAGCCAAGGATGGAATGTTATCGGTGAATTTGTTCCATATTAAACACTATATGTGCTTTGCTTTGCTTTGCTTTGCTTTGCTTTGCTTTGCTTTGCTTTGCTTTGCTTTGCTTTGCTTTGCTTTGCTTTGCTTTGCTTTGCTTTGCTTTGCTTTGCTTTGCTTTGCTTTGCTTTGCTTTGCTTTGCTTTGCTTTGCTTTGCTTTGCTTTGCTTTGCTTTGCTTTGCTTTGCTTTGCTTTGCTTTGCTTTGCTTTGCTTTGCTTTGCTTTGCTTTGCTTTGCTTTGCTTTGCTTTGCTTTGCTTTGCTTTGCTTTGCTTTGCTTTGCTTTGCTTTGCTTTGCTTTGCTTTGCTTTGCTTTGCTTTGCTTTGCTTTGCTTTGCTTTGCTTTGCTTTGCTTTGCTTTGCTTTGCTTTGCTTTGCTTTGCTTTGCTTTGCTTTGCTTTGCTTTGCTTTGCTTTGCTTTGCTTTGCTTTGCTTTGCTTTGCTTTGCTTTGCTTTGCTTTGCTTTGCTTTGCTTTGCTTTGCTTTGCTTTGCTTTGCTTTGCTTTGCTTTGCTTTGCTTTGCTTTGCTTTGCTTTGCTTTGCTTTGCTTTGCTTTGCTTTGCTTTGCTTTGCTTTGCTTTGCTTTGCTTTGCTTTGCTTTGCTTTGCTTTGCTTTGCTTTGCTTTGCTTTGCTTTGCTTTGCTTTGCTTTGCTTTGCTTTGCTTTGCTTTGCTTTGCTTTGCTTTGCTTTGCTTTGCTTTGCTTTGCTTTGCTTTGCTTTGCTTTGCTTTGCTTTGCTTTGCTTTGCTTTGCTTTGCTTTGCTTTGCTTTGCTTTGCTTTGCTTTGCTTTGCTTTGCTTTGCTTTGCTTTGCTTTGCTTTGCTTTGCTTTGCTTTGCTTTGCTTTGCTTTGCTTTGCTTTGCTTTGCTTTGCTTTGCTTTGCTTTGCTTTGCTTTGCTTTGCTTTGCTTTGCTTTGCTTTGCTTTGCTTTGCTTTGCTTTGCTTTGCTTTGCTTTGCTTTGCTTTGCTTTGCTTTGCTTTGCTTTGCTTTGCTTTGCTTTGCTTTGCTTTGCTTTGCTTTGCTTTGCTTTGCTTTGCTTTGCTTTGCTTTGCTTTGCTTTGCTTTGCTTTGCTTTGCTTTGCTTTGCTTTGCTTTGCTTTGCTTTGCTTTGCTTTGCTTTGCTTTGCTTTGCTTTGCTTTGCTTTGCTTTGCTTTGCTTTGCTTTGCTTTGCTTTGCTTTGCTTTGCTTTGCTTTGCTTTGCTTTGCTTTGCTTTGCTTTGCTTTGCTTTGCTTTGCTTTGCTTTGCTTTGCTTTGCTTTGCTTTGCTTTGCTTTGCTTTGCTTTGCTTTGCTTTGCTTTGCTTTGCTTTGCTTTGCTTTGCTTTGCTTTGCTTTGCTTTGCTTTGCTTTGCTTTGCTTTGCTTTGCTTTGCTTTGCTTTGCTTTGCTTTGCTTTGCTTTGCTTTGCTTTGCTTTGCTTTGCTTTGCTTTGCTTTGCTTTGCTTTGCTTTGCTTTGCTTTGCTTTGCTTTGCTTTGCTTTGCTTTGCTTTGCTTTGCTTTGCTTTGCTTTGCTTTGCTTTGCTTTGCTTTGCTTTGCTATGCATTTTCGATTGTTCTGGTGAATCACGGAGAAGTAACTACGAATTCTACGGCGGTCATCTTTGCTCATGCTCATGTCATGTTTAGTCAAAATGATTCCATAAAAAGTATACCGTAAATATTCCAGCTTGCGTCAAAGGTAATCGACCGATCTGGCTATTATAAGAAGCTGCACTTCCATGAATTTCATTACGTATCAACATTTGCTTTGAATATATGTTTTCAAACACCCACTTACAACTTCGGTTGCCAATCCCGCCCACGAAAACGTTGTTCCATTGTACGTACATACACTTCAATCGATTCAGCCTCAACAAGCACTACCACACGCCCTACAAACATTCCATCGGCGCGGCGGCGGCATCCATCTTCAATTTCAGTTTTATAGCGCATTTTCCGTGGGCTTTTGTTTTTCGCTGCCACCCAGAATGATGTCTATTCGAATGTTTGTCAACTGAACGTGGCGTGACGGGACCGAACGTGAATCTTATGTTTCTACACGTGTCTCTAGAGACTGTCGCGCTTTGTCGATGAATCGAACGGCACGGCAGAAGGAAAATGTGTTTGTTTC
Organism: Aedes albopictus; assembly: GCF_035046485.1. Lineage (NCBI taxonomy): Eukaryota > Metazoa > Arthropoda > Insecta > Diptera > Culicidae > Aedes > Aedes albopictus. The sequence goes on from NC_085136.1 coordinate 84,017,707, forward strand.
AGAAAGCTTTTCGCAAATTTATTGCAATGGTGCGTCAGTTCGAGGGCTCTTCGGATAGTTGAAGATTCAAATGGCTTGCCGCTACTCTGCGAACAACCTCATCCTCTGTTCATGACCATTTAGCATGTGTATGTCGTGTGGCAGGCACAAGGATATGCCAAAGAAAATCAACTATACTCCTGTTATGAAAAAATCAGAAACCGACAAGAGAAGTAACCATGCCATTTTCAGCCCGCTCATCTATATATTAGTGTGGGTCATCGGAACCGTCTTCTCAGATCAATGCTTTATTGGTTCCGTTTCGGGTCCTGAGTGTCTGTGCATAATTTGAGCACGATCGGTTGCGTCTACACTTTGCGCATTGCAATTGAAATTTGTATGGGATTTTGTATGGAAAAACATACTTTTTTGCATTTTAGCCATAAGTTGAAAAAGTTTGTCTGAAACTTTTTAACCGATACTGTAAAATGATAGCCTAGCATGTCCTGAAAAACTTTGTTGAAGACCGCGAAGCGATCCGATGCTTGTAAAAATAGTTATAACCAACGAACCGCATGCATGTGTTTATGTTTAAACATGTAAAGGAATAACAATAGCAACAAAATCATGCTGTTTTGCCTAGCAATGCCAACGCTATAACTTTTTTCACAAGCATCAGATCACTTCACGGTCTTCGACAAAGTTTTTCATGACACCTCAGGCTATGTTTTAAATTTATCGGTTACATGGGTTTAGAAAAATTCGAGCTTGTTATAAAAGAAATGCAAAAAAGTGTGTTTCCCTTGTAAAACCCCATACAAACTTCAAACGCGATGCGCAAAACGTAGGCATAACCGATCGTGTCCAAATTTTGCACACTTATTTGGGTCCTGAAATGGGACCGAAAAAGCTTTGATCTGATGGGATACCATTGAATTTTTCATCTATATATATAAAAATGCAGTGGCATACGTGGGACCGCGCATAACTTGCGAACGGAAGGTCCGATTTTGGTCGTCTTAGTTTTGTTCTGTTAGTTTTCACCCAAGGAAGGTTTATGAGGCAAAAAACAAGGAAAATTGAGAGTTTTTGAAAATCGATCTTCCATACATTTTGTGGTTGGGGTCTTGGTCTTGGATTGAAATTTGAAACGTCAAAAAACGCAGTAGGCAAGACAAAGTTTGCCGGGTTCAGCTAGTTTTTTCATATAAACGATGACCCACTCTACCTTGCACGTAAATTCATTAGAATGTACCCATCTTTCTCAAAAACAAAATTCACTACAGCTGACGTAACCAATCACATCCCTCGCCAAACGGCTTGGGTCCAAAGAAAGATGAAACACTTTGCTTGAGCGATCGTTTTTCAATTGAATCTGAACGATTCTGAATTGCAGCCTCCCAGCAATTGACTATCATCATCCTAGAAAAGTAGGTACCTACCTGATTGATTGACTTGACGATGGCAGCGGCAGATGGAGATAAGTTACTTCCACACCCATCGAGCATCCAGCGGAAAGTTTCTCTGCCATTCAATCAAAAAGGCACGTTGCAAGATGAAGTGCATCATCACCAGCCAGCGCACAGTATCGACAATCGATGGTGGCCGTCGACAACAGTTTTGGTAGGAAGGGATAGACCAGGTGAAGAGGCACTTTTTCTGTAAGGGAGAGTGGCGTCCAGGGATGCCAGGTGAAGTTTTCAAATGTCTTCAGAAAGGCACGCTAAAATGTCTTCACATGTCTTCACACCCCATATTGTGGCTTTAGTAAAAAATTAGTGTTATTGCGCATTTCCCACCCCACTGGACCCCTTTCGCAGTTAGTATATGTGCGGGATCGTGAATAAAACCGCGATTTTGCATCGAATCGTGTCGGTGTCTTTTGCGCACTTATGCATTACAAGGTGCTGAATAAGTGTGCAGAAGACACCGAAACGGTTCGATGCAAAATCACAATTTTATTCACGATCCCGCACTTATACTTACTGAGAAATGGGTCCAGTGAGGTGGCAAATGCGCAATAAAAATCAAAATTTATGCTATGTTCTCACTTGGCTTTATATGAAGGAATATTCCATGAGGTCATCTAACAAGAATGCATGGTTCTCTCCAGAAATTTAATGCACGCTAAAACCACTCAGCACCTAGAATGTGTAAGCCCCTACTCATAAGTGCATAATTTCCAGACCACACAAAAATGTGTGACAGTAACACATTCTCAAAAACAGCTCGTTCGCTTGTGGCAATTAGAAGGGGTTTTCCCGAAAATTCATAAACAAGTTCCTCGAATTTATTTCCACGAGTTCCTCAAAAAAAAAAAATCCGGGAATTTCTCCAGGAATTTCTTCGCGAATTCCTCGGAAATTCCCCCAAGAAGTCCTCGCGAATACCTTCAGAAAATCCCAGGAGTTCTTCGTGAACTCTTGCAGCAAATCCTCCTGCCCTGGAGATCCTCGGGAATTCCTCCAGGAAATCCTCAGGAATTCGTCCAGAAGCTCCTCGAGAACTCCTCCAGGAGTTCCTCTGGAGTTCTTTCATAAGTTTCCCGAAAATTTCTTCAGGAGTTGAGTTCCCCGAGTCCTCCAGGAGTTCCTCGGAAAATTCTACAAGAGTTCCTCGGAAATTCCTTCAACACTTTCTCTGGAATTCCTCCAGGAGTTCTCCGGGAATTCCTCAAGGAGCTCTAAGGAAATTGCTCTACGAGTTCGTCGAGAAATTCTCTTGGAGTTCATCGGGGATTCCTCTAGGAGTTCTTTGGAAATTCCACAAGGATATGCTCGGGAACTCCTCCAGAAGAAGACGGAAATTCTCGAGAATTTATCCAGGAGATCCTTGGAGATCCTCCAGGATATCATCGGCAATTCTTACAGAAATTCCTTAGGAATTCCTATCGGAGTTCCTCGGTTCCTCCTCCAGTAGTTAATCGGGAATTCCTCCAGAATCTCATCGGGAATCTCTTCATGAATTCCTTGAAAAGTTTGTCGGGAAATCCTCTTGTAGATCTCTTGCAGGAGTTCCTCGGGTATTCCTCCAGAAGTTTATCGAGAATTCCTTTAGGAATTCCCTAAAAAAATTCTCGTGAAAACTTCCAGGAGTTTTTTGGGAATTCCTCTTGGGATTCCTCGGGAATGTTCCGAGGAGGCATACTCGAGAATTCCTTGAAGAATTTTTGAGGAACTCCTAGAGGAATCCCCAAAAAACTCCTAGAAAAAAAATTCCGAAGAACTCCAGGAGGAACTCCCGAGGAACTTCTTTAAAAATTCCGAGAAATACATGAAACAATTTCCTAAGGAATTTTCTAGCAACTCCTATGGTAATTCTAGAGGATCTCATAGAGGAATTCTCAAGAAATTCCTGGGGAAACTCCTGAAAAAGTTGTTGGCAAACTCCTGGAGGAATTCTCGAGGAAATTCTGGAGAAAATTCCGAGAAGTTCATGTAGAATTTCCCCAGGAACTCCTGGAGGATCTCCCGAGGAACTCTTAAAAGAATTTTCAAGGAACATATAAAGAAATTCTCGAAGAACTTCTAAAGTAATTTCCGAGGAACTCCCGGAGAAATTCTCTTAGAACTCCAGAATGAATTCCTAAATGAATTCCCGAGAAACTCCTAGTGGAACTCCTGAGCAATTTCTGGTGAGGAATTTGTGATGGAATTCCTGAGGAGCTTCTGGGAGAATTTCAGAGGAACTCTTGGAGGAAAGGAATACCCGAGGAACTTCTAGAGGATTGTTTTTTGTGGCTTCGTGGTCGTGCGGCTAGTGTCACGAAGCATTTAATCGCATCGTGATAGGAGCGTGGGTTTGATTCCTGCCGACAGTTGTCAGGAAAAGTTTTCGGCTATGCCACTGGGCGTTGCATGCTAGTCCGTTGTCTAGTGTCGTGCTTCCTTCAAAGAGCGAATAGCTCACTGGAAGTACTTAACGTGTCCGTGTCTTTATAAATTCCGATGGAGCTCCAAAAGAATTCCTGAGCAACTCCTTGAAGGAATTCTCGAGGAACCTCTAGAGGAATTCCCGAGGAACTCGTTGAGAAATTCCCGATGAACTCTGGAAGAACTTCCGAGTAAATCCTAGAGGAATCCCAAAAACTCCAGTAGAAATTCCCGAGGACTACATGTAGGGATTATCTGGGAACTCCTCCTCGGTGCCATAGATTAGCACCCTGTTCTGGAAATAGCTTTCTAGTATCCGACATAGGGTAACTGGGACTCCAAGGTGGTGCATGGCGCACTCAATAGCGGCCCAGCTAACGCTGTGGAACGCGTTCTTTACGTCCAGTGTGACGACCGCACTGTAGCAGTCTCCCGTTCGTTTCTTTTGGAGCGCTATCTCGGCCGTTTTGGTTACATCCCTAATAGCATCCACCGTCGATCGATCCCAGAATGACAGAATGATCCGTTCCAACAGTTTTCCGACGATGTCCAGAAGGCAGATAGGTATGTCTGTATGCCGACGGGTCGCCAGGAGGCTTCCCGGGTTTGGACAATCTTTACCTTTTCCACCTCTCCGGAAATTCACCTCTGCACATCTGCATAGCCATTCTGAACATGTCAAGGCTAGCCTCGGCAATAAACTCGTCGTTCGTCACCGGGGCAACTTCGCTATGGCCGGTTTGGCCATAGGGAACGGGGGACAATGGTCTTGAATCTGTTTGTTCAGTGCCAGTTTAACCGGCCTGTAGGCCTCACTTCGTTCTATTCTACCCTCATCGGTGCTAGCTCTTTGCATCCTCCTTCTAGCTCTTAGGCAGGACGATCGGAGTTCTGAGATTTCTGGACACCACCAATATACCGGTTTGCGTCCATTTCTGGGTAGGAATCGCCTTGGCGTTGAGGTGTCGTATACACACGGCTTAGGGTTACAACTAGATCATAGCTGGATAGATCGTCTGTGTTACCCTCCACAAATTGCGGCTTATCGAATCTCCGATGACAGTCAATGACCTTTGGCTGTGGCCGTCTTCCTCCGTGTTCTAATAGCCAGATGGTCGCTGTGCGTGTATTCATCGTTGACCCTTCAGTCCGAGCTAGGGTTTAGACCCGAGATCCAGAAGGTCACATCAATGAAGGACTCTGTACCGTTCCTACTGTAGGTTGTTTCTGTTACTTACGTTCGTGACATCCACATTCAGTCTAGCCATAGCTTCGAGTAGAGCCAGCCTCTATCGCGTTAGTCAAGCGTCTACCCCACTCAATCGCCCAGGCGTTGAAGTCTCCACCGATGACCACGGGACCCAATCCCACTAGTACGCTTGTTAGCGAATTCAGCATAGACGAGAACTGGTCTATCGGCCGCCTGAGGGGCCGCCACGTAGAAATTATTTCCTGGACCAGGAAACGACCGGTTGTGCAGATCGCCGCTAGCTTGGCCTTATCCTTTACCCGGTTCCCGTTATCGGAAGGGATGCGTCTGTACTTGACTCTGAAACTGATAGTTGTGCGGTTTCACAGTGGTTCAGGTTTAGCTGTGTAACCTGCATTATCGTCGGTTGGTGCGATCTCCTCACGTTCCTGGACATTAATGCCCGCCCGTCGTGTGACTCTTGTTCGCCGTGCAAATAAGACTTTTTGGTGCCGATCCGCCACAGGCTTACTTTGAACGTGCCGACTGCAGTCGCCTTGTTGACCTCCCATACGAGGAGCCTTATCTTGGTGATCTGCGTGCCTGCCGGACCCATTCGCAGGCGGATCGATGCACTTGGTGCATCTACCTCGCCCTGCTGCTCAAGTGCGGCTGCGAGCTCTTCTACGTCGGCGATCTCGTTCAGGTTTTTACACTGGAGAGTCGCATCCTTCGTTAGGGCTATCTCCTCGCCCTTTCTTGGCCGCCTCTTTCTTCAGCACTAGCATCATTTCCAGTCCTGGTGCGCCGGATGCCTTTTACATCCGCGTCCAGCGGTGAGAGACGATTTTTACCTCCCACGGCCCTCAGCACCTCAGCGTATGTATCAACCTCAGTTATAAAGACCAGTGTGTCGCTCGATTCGCGCACGCGGACTGGTTCCATTTTTATCGACTTCTTCTTCTTTCCAACCGTAATCCATGGGTTCTCCTACCCTTGGTCCGGTTGGCCCCCGTTTGTCTTAGGGCTGGCCTACTGGGGCTTGATTTCCCTACCCCTTGCGCGTTTTGCAACCTCCTTGAGGGCCTGGTTGCTCGAACTTGCCGTCCTTTTCTTCCTCTTCGGCTTTAAGTTTCATTTTTTCATATCGGCAGCATGCAGACCTTATAAATCGCTAGCTGGTAACTGCCGTCTTCGGTCCGCACGGTCACAACCCTAATGTTTCCGTCAGACCAAGGATGGGAACACTCACTTGCAAAGAGTTACACTCACTTGATATTTTCTCAGCTCAGAAGCGTGCAATCAAGAAACGATGTATGGACGACTTTTGCATTGTGGTTTTGTCTAAAACTTTGCTGAATAGAGTAGGGGTCGCACACGCATACCGAAGTCGTGAGGGAGCTGCGAAGGCAATTCTCCACGAGGTGAATGTAAATTACACTCACCTCGTGGAGAGTCGCTTTTACAACTCTGTCACGACTTTGATATGCGTGTGCGACCCCTACTTTATTCGGCAAAGTTTTAGACAAAACCACAATGCAAAAGTCGTCCATACATCGTTTCTTGATTGAACGCTTCTGAGCTGACAAAATAGCAAATGAGTGTAACTCTTTGAAAGTGAGTGTTCCCATCCCTGCGTCAGACCCCTCTTTCAAATCAACCATAGAGCCAACGGCTATGTTGTCTCTCGGCCGCGTCCATTTTGTTCGATTGTGGAGGTTGGACAGATACTGCTCCGACCATTTCTTCCACAACCTATGGGTGAACTCCGTCATTCTTTCTTAAGCCGTAAGTCTGTTCTCCGGAACTCCACCAAGATCGGGTCCCGGAATAACTGTCAGCGGCCGCTGGATGTCCAGGAGGGAGGGCCTGGGGATCGTATAGATCTTTGTTGATCGGGGTCAGCGGTCTTGAATTCAAGATTGCCTCTATCTACACCATCACCGTTTGGATCCTGTCGTATTTCAGGCTGTGGGTGCCAATCGTCCGCTTGAACAGAGTCTTGAACGACTTCACTACTGATTCCCACAGTCTTCCCAAGTTCGGTGAGGACGCTGGATTGAACAGGAACTCGATCCTGTCCTCTATCGTCTGTCGTAGCGCTGCATCCGTGAACTGCTGACTTGCGAACAGCTTGGTTAGCTCATTCCGCTTTCGTCGAGCGCCGACGAAGTTCGTCCTGTTGTTGCTTCTGGATTTTCGGTTTCGCATGTAAGCATTACACGCATTCGTAGGACAACCTGCCTTGCGAGATTCCTGTCGCTCGTTGGCCAGAATCGTTCTCGAACTACCATGACTATCTGCTGTTGACCAGCGTGGAAGTGTTTGCGAGACTACGACGATTCTCGTGAAGGGATACCGAAGGTCGAGTATGTACGGATGCTTCCAGCTATCCTACACAGCCGCGTTCTTCAACCGGCCGCCAACGCATATTTAGTACGCCTTCAACTAACTGGGAATTTAGGCTCGATATTCTAGAGGAATCCTGCACCCATGTTCATGTCGAGTGATGTCTGCGAATTTCTGTGGAAAGCTTTCCAATTGCGATAGCTTCCCCAGTTCATTGACTGCGTCGTCGTACTCCTGGGATGTTATGCAACCTATCTTCCGACAGGACCGATTCGCCGGCGACGAATCCCACTTGAACCGTCGAATGTGTACAGTCAGCCGAACTAGATCCACCAGCGATGAACGAAGTCCGAAGATCTCACTAGGAGCCAGGGCAGGGTAGGGCCAAGACAATTGCTTTCTCCTCCAAGTCTGCCTGGTTGAGACTGCCCTCGTCGATCTGTGCCGAATTGGGCCAGTACAACATCAACCATTTCGGTCTGTGAAACCATCGAACCATCGAGACTCGAACAGAAGCTGCGCTGGACTTATTCCTCGTGAAATAATGTCCGCCGGTTTATCCTCACTGGCGACGTGCTTCCACACACTTCCCTTCGTAATGTGCTGGATTTTGGAGACACGATTTGCCACAAGCTGCTTCCATCACGCAGGAGACGATGAAAGCCAGCAGATGACGATCGTCGAGCCTGTACAGAAGTGGCACTTGGTGACGATGTTGATATTCTTGACGACCTTCTCATACAGATGAGCAAGGAGAAGTGTCGAGGACAACTGTAGAAGAGGTGTTGGCAGTGAGTTCTTATTTTTCTTCAAATTCTCAAGCGGAGGCACCCGAGATTTTCAGGTCAGCAGATGAACTGACACGATCCCATCTGCTGTCACGGCACGCACGTACACGCATGCGCCGTATGTTTCGTTCAACGCGTCGCAGAGTCTGTGCAGCTGAATCGTTTCGATGATACGGCTCGTCCCAACCCATCGGGGAACTGCAATTCCGTCCAGGCCTGCTAGATTTCGCCTCACACCACTGCTCTTGAAGCTGTGAGCTAAGCGGTTCATCCCACTCGCAGTCGTGCTTCCACAAGTCCTGGAGAAAGATCTACCGGACCAGAAAGATCTACAGGACGGTTCCTGGGCCGCGTCTCCTCGACATGGTTTCTTACTGCTTCGTCGCGATGCGTTCCCAGCAAAGAGGAAGCTGTCCGTTTTGGTGGACCGCTCTACCGTGCTCGCATCAGCCACCCTTCGCTCTTCGACTAGTAGGCAGGGCCGGATTTAAGGGGGGGCCAGGGGGGCCATGGCCCCGGGCCCCCACATTTTAGGGGCCCCCACAAAAACTATCTTCAAATGGGGAGCGAAAAAAAGTAGTGCTAGAAACATTATGATTTTATTTTTATCACAAATACTTCTACTCTCAAGATATGTGAAATATTGTGTTTCAAATAAGAAAGAAGCATATATCTGCCTTTTTATAAAATTTCATACTTCTTCTGAAAGTTGTTAGGATGTTTATGGTTCGAAATGATCATCTTCACCTGAATTCTGGATGAAATCTTGAACTCTATGGAATAGACAGTCAAAAAGTTTCTGCTGAAAATTGGTGTAATTTTCTGTCGAAAATAATTAGTATTAGTAGCAACTACGAATTGTGCGGCCATCTATGCTCATTAGACTGGGTCAACAAAGTCGATTCTTTCGGCTGTTCGAGTCCGTATGAAGTTGATCATCAATATTAACTTCTTTTCTCGATCAGCCTAGATAGCTGTGTAGTGTCGGTAGCGATTGTCTCAATTGGCTAAGAATAACACTACGGACCGCCTGTTCCGGTGGTAAGAATCCACCCACAGGTGACCCCTAATTCATGGTGTGATGCGGCTTTATGCTTACCGTGCCTAGGAATGAATGGCTAGGGGGGTCTAATAAAAACCTAACCGCTAACGGAGCCTGTGGAGTACCAGGGCGCCCTCCACAGTATGTAGCCCTTACTGCGCTAACCGGAGCAATGGTGCAGTGGACCTTGTGTTTCTCCGAGACAATCAGCTGCCCTTCTTTAGTCTCACTTGAGGCTAAATAAGGGCGGGATTATGAAGATGTTGTTAATCAGTTTAAATTTTCACCTATATGGTTTCGCATTATGCGATTTACACAGTGTATTCTGTGTATCCTCGCCTTTGGCGTTTTCCAATCGATACCGATTTGGTTTTATTGTTGCTGTTCTTTGTTGTGCTGCTGTTGCGAAGAGTTTAATCTTACCTAGTTTGGGTAGTGGCTACGGTTAGGATAGCTCAGATCAATCTTCAGCATAAAAGAACAGCAACGATCAATCTTTGCAGACTTATGCAAAATGGTACAGCTCAAGTGGCCTTGGTACAAGAACCTTACTTTCGTAAGGGAAATTTCTATCTAGGAAACCTTGTGAACCCGGTGTTTGCCACTTTCAGTAAACATGAAATGGCAAACTCGCGTGTCATGCCTCGAGCCTGTGTGCTTGTCAACAACGCAATAGTTGCTACACTCATCTCTGAACTAACCACCAGAGATGTATGTGCTATCACAATTGATGTATCTGTTGGAAACCTCAACAGGAAATACGTCTATTGTTCTGTGTATTTACCACATGATGAACCATCCCCTACGGATGCTTTCAAACAAGTCATCGCATACTGCACTTCAAAAGGCCTTCCGCTAATTGTTGGCAGTGATGCTAATGCTCACCATATCATCTGGGGCAGCTCAGACATTAACTTGAGAGGCTCCAGTTTGATGGAGTACTTAAGTAGTACAGATCTTGCATTACTTAACATAGGCAACCGCCCAACCTTCATGGTATCTGCTAGAGAGGAAGTGTTAGATATAACGCTTTGCTCTAGCAGAATTAGTCACGAGCTGACCAATTGGCATGTGTCAGATGAAGAATCTTTATCTGACCATCGCTATATCTTTTTTGAACATTTAAATGTTACTTCGCAAACATTGCGTTTCAGGAATCCTCGGTCAACAAACTGGGATCTTTATACTGATTTGGTTGCAGCCAAATTTCATGGATATTCACCATCCATTGACACTCCAAGTGATTTAGATGATGCCGTTGATACTACAACGACCTTCATCATGGAAGCTTTTGAAGAAGCATGCCCTCTACGGTCTGTGAAGATCACAAGAGGAACCCCTTGGTGGAACTCTGATCTGGCGAAACTCAGGAAACAATGTAGAAAGAGTTGGAACAGACGACGTTCGGCTGGTTCGGAGGCTTTCAGGTCGGCTCGCAAGGCCTACAGGAAAGCTCTCCGGTCTGCTGAACGATCCGGCTGGAAAAACCTTTGTACAAATGTTTCCAGCTTGAGTGAAGTCAGTCGGTTAAACAAAATCCTTGCGAAATCTAAGGATTTCCGGGTGAACGAACTTCGTTTGCCAAATGGCGATCAGACTTCCTCTGATGAGGAAGTTCTGGAATGCTTATTCAGCACACACTTCCCTGGATGTGTGGATATTACATCTTCGGATGATCCTGATGTCTTTACTTGTAGTTATGATTCTTTAGCTTCGGCTCGGAGTATTGTAACTATAGAATCGATTGAGTGGGCTCTTAATAGCTTTGCTCCTTTCAAATCTCCTGGGGCAGATGGGATTTATCCTATTTTGCTTCAGAAGGGATTTGATTATTTCAAACATGTTTTGAAAAAACTACTTGTTTGCAGTTTTGCTACAGGGTATATTCCCAAATCCTGGAGGGATATTACTGTAAAGTTTATTCCGAAAGTGGGTCGTGCGTCGTATGAAGAAGCAAAGAGTTTCAGACCTATCAGTTTGACCTCTTTTCTTCTGAAATGCTTAGAACGCATTGTGGATCATCATATCCGTGATGTTCATCTGGCCAACGTGCCTCTTCATGTGAACCAACATGCCTACCAATCTGGTAAGTCCACTGTGACTCTTTTACACAAGGTTGTTTACGATATCGAGATAGCATTCGCTCAAAAGCAATCTTGTTTGGGTGTTTTCTTAGATATCGAGGGTGCCTTTGACAACGTGCCTTTCGATGCCATATTGGAAGCCGCACGGAGTCATGGTAAATCTCCAATGATTTCCAATTGGATTCACCAAATGCTCAAAAACCGATATCTCTTCTCGACATTGCGTCTAGCAGGGATTAGGAAATTGAGTGTTTGTGGATGCCCCCAAGGGGGAGTCTTATCACCGCTTTTGTGGAATCTCGTAGCAGATACGCTATTGAGGCAACTCAATAATAGCGGTTTTCCTACTTATGGTTTTGCCGACGACTACCTAACATTGTTAGTTGGTATGTGCATCAGCACCCTTTTCGACCTGATGCAAAACGCCCTTCAGGTAGTTGAGGGTTGGTGTCGCCAATATGGCCTTTCGGTTAATCCGAGTAAAACATCTATTGTTCTTTTCACGGAAAGGCGAAACCGTAATGGCGTTCGACCTTTGCGTCTCTTTGATTCTGAAATCGATGTGACTGAACAGGTGAAGTACGTTGGAGTCATTCTTGATTCCAAGCTTTCCTGGACACCTCACATTGAGTTCAGAATCAAGAAAGCTTGTATGGCCTTCGGGCAATGCCGGCGTACTTTTGGTACAACTTGGGGTCTAAAACCCAAGTATATCAAATGGATTTACACAACTGTGGTTCGGCCAATATTGGCTTATGGATGTCTTGTGTGGTGGCAAAAGGGTGAAGTGAGAACGGTCCAATCAAAATTAGGCCATCTCCAAAGGATGTGCTTAATGGCGATGTCTGGAGCGTTCTCTTCAACTCCTACGGCAGCGCTAGAAGTTCTCTTTGACGTTGCCCCACTACACATTCATCTCAAACAAGAAGCCCTTTCTTGCACTTACCGGTTACGGGTACTCGGTCTACTGGAGGAAACTCCTGTGAACCGCAGTTCAACACACACCTCGTTGTTTCCACTTTTGGTGAATTGGGACAAAATTGTCCTTGCTCCAAGTGATCTTACAATTGCTTGTAATTTTCCATATAGGACATTTTCCACGAAATTCCCTTCCCGGGAAGAGTGGACATCTGGTTATCTGGAAAGAAGTATTTCAGACGGCATCGTATGTTACACTGATGGCTCCCTTCTCGAAGGTCGAGCAGGTGCTGGTGTTTATTCTCGTGAGCTAAGGCTGTATCAGTCTTATTCACTTGGTAGACACTGCACCGTTTTTCAGGCCGAAATCTTTGCTCTTATGTGCGGAGTGCAATCAGCACTTCAGCAGCACGTAATGGGCAAAGTAATATACTTCTGTTCAGATAGCCAGGCTGCTATTAAAGCACTTGCTTCGGCCAACTCCAGGTCGAAGATAGTTATCGCTTGTCGAACTCAAATCGAGGAGCTGAATTCAGCAAACGCTGTTCACCTTCTATGGGTACCTGGTCATTCTTCCATCGCTGGAAATGAATTGGCTGATGAGTTAGCTCGCTCTGGAGCATCACATGACTTCATTGGCCCTGAGCCAGCTATTCCGGTATCGAAGTGTTGGGTAAAGCTTCAGATTCACACCTGGGCTGTCACTCAACACAGACAATATTGGAATAGTTTGGAGTCATGTCGTCAAACCAAATTGTATAGTGCTGAGCCATCTCTACGGGTGGCGAAGTATCTAACTAATCTGTCTAAGCAGAATTGCAGCATGCTGGTCAAAGGATTGACTGGCCACTGCCGACTCAGCTATCACATGGCGAATATTCAGCAAGCTGATTCATTTGCCTGTGATAGCTGTGAATCCGATTATGGAACTTCGTATCATTTGATATGTAACTGTCCAGTTTTCGCGCAACTGCGTTTCCGAGTATTCGGTAAACACTTATTAAGTGAAACTGACTTCAGAAACCTGAATCTTCAGGATATTCTGTTGTTCTTAACCCGCTGTGGTAAAGAGCTATAGGCTCTCTTTCGCTTTATGCGTTATTACAGTGTCCTTTTCAGGGCGCTGTTTGAACCCATTGTGGTACGCTTGTGCGTTAGTACCCTCTTCCAGGGTATTTTTCCTATTTCCCTACCTGTCCCTATCCCCATCCAAATCCTTTTTCCTTCCTTTTCCCTCAGGTAGATGATGAAATAGGCTGTTATTTTGGCGATGGCACAAATGTCCCAAATGGAGGATAACGTGCCTCTGGAGCCGGCCTTCTGATACCTGAAGCTTTTTCGATTCCTTTTAGCGTCCAAAACAACTGTGCAAAATTTGGGAGCGATTGGTTGCTTCCCCGTATTCCGCATTGCGATTGAAATTTGTATGGAAGTTAGTATGGGAAAACGTGCTTTTTTGCATTTTTCTCATAAATTAAAATTTTTCGTCTAAAAGAATCTAACTAATGAAGTTGAAATATAGCCTAGGATATGCCAAACAACTTTGCCGAAGACTGCAAAGTGATCCGACACTTGTGAAAAAAAATTATAACGTACAGATTGCCCGGTGGTGCTGAACGTTTAACATGTAAAGGAATAACATCAATAATATAATCTCAATTTTTGGCCTAAGTTACCAGGCGAATAACTTTTTTCACGAGCGTCGGATCACTTCGCGGTCTTCGGTAAAGTTTTTTGGTATATCCTAGTCTATACCTTAACGTCATTAGTTATATGGTATTAGACAAAATAATACAACTTATGAGTAACATGCAAAAAAGTACGTTTTCCCATACTAACTTCCATAGAAATTTTAATCGCAATGCGGAATACGGGGACGCAACCAATCGCTCTCAAATTTTGTACAGTTGTTTTGGGCGCTAATATAGATTGAAAAAGCTTTGTTCCAGGCTGATACGATCAAATTTAAAGTTTCTCCATACAACGTTGACCCACTCTAATGCTCATGCTCATGCTCAAAATTGGTGTAATTTTCTGTCGAAAATAATTGGTATTGCTTTTAAACATTGCCTACATAGTTAAATATTTGCAAGTGTTTCTATGAAAATAAAGACACATACTCAGAGTTTTAGAGTTTATTCCGCTTACCAAACTTATAAATTATTCAAATCGATTCCTAGAATTGTTGAAACATTTCTTTGAAGGTACCAGCAAGAATTTTAGGCGGATTTTTTTTTGCAAAGATCTGTGGCCGAATTCCGGCGCACAATTTCTTCGAAGAGAAGAAATTTTCTTCCATTGCTTACCAGCAAGAAAATTTTCTTCTCTTCGAAGAGAAAGTGCGCCGGAATCCGCCTACTGGTCCTATTTTTTTTTAATATGATTAAATTCATGACGAATTTTTCTTCCTGGCTTGAATGTGTAATTTAAGGCGAACTCTTAACAAATCCATAGGTTCCTTATGAAAATTGCAGTAGATGTTTGGGGAGAAATTCTTGAAAAATCCTGACATATTTAAAGTCTTGCAACCACTTTTTGTTTAAATTGGCTAAAAATTCGTCCGCCAAAGATTGTTACGAAATTTTACCTATAATTTTATTCAAAATAAAACAGAAATTCCACCAGGAACTCATTATGGATTTCAAATGAAATTTCTTCAGCAGTTTTTAGTACAATTTCCGCTTAAAATACCACTATGGATTTTTTTGCCTCTTGAAGTTTCACAAAGAGTTCTTAACAATTATTTTACGCGTTCACCAGAAACTCCTCTCGAAGTCGCGTTAGAAATGCTTATGCTAAAGTTTCACAAAAAAGAAACCTGATAATTGGTTAGCAACTGTATAGATTTCATCAATGATTACGCGAGAAATTCTATTTAGAGCTTTTGCGATAATGGACCCAAAGATAGCGCTATAAATTTATTTGAAATTTATCAAAAATGTATCCTATAAAATCTATTTATAAATTTCTAAAAGGACTTTCTCATGAATCGACTTGATCAATGGAATCGAATGCTATGAACACTCTCGGAAAAAGCGTTATTTACTTGATAAAATTTGTTTTGCTGTCGTCTTCAGACTAAATTTTCATATCTGGATCTCTGTTATGCTTAGATTGCCGTTTTTCTAGTTACGCTAATTAAGCTAGAGTAATTTCTCCAATAACAACTTTAATTTTTGGAAGAATTTTTCAAATTTTCTGGATTTTTCTACAATGAAAAAAAAAAAATATGTTGGGGCCCCCACAACACTGTGGCCCCGGGCCCCCACAATTGTAAATCCGGCACTGCTAGTAGGCCTTCTGGGCCAGAGCCAGCGATTGGCGGAGGTTCAGCAGATCCTGTGTCAGGTCCTTGCTGATGGTAGTTCACCCGCTCATGTAGCCGATCAGCTCGTCCAGCTGTTCGGCAACTACTAACATTTTTGGTAGTCCGCTCCTGTTGCGGTGCAGCACCCGCGTCAAGTCCACGCTGGTCATCTGCGCTTCGTCGCCCGGTGCTCCTTCTGTTGGAGCTCCTGCTTTCTGCTCGCTGGTGAGTACACTATCTTCTCTAAATGGCGATCTCGCCAGTCCTCCTCGCACGAACGAGTTCTGTGCCGTTCCCCCTGCCTCACCACTTTCAATCACATTGTTGTTGTTATTGTTGTTGTTCATGGATTTGGTATAAAACTGTGGAAGTATTCAAAGAGCATTTAGTAGGAAACAGGCAGACGAAGTTCCAGTAGAAACAAAAATTAAAAAAAAGACGAAGAAAAGGCGAACAAGAAATCAAACAGAGTCCAAGAAAAGACCCAAGAAGAAGACAACAGAAAGAGACACAAAAGAGCCAAGAGATCAAGAAAAGACAAAGAAGAAATCAGAAGGAGAAATCAAGAAAATCCCAGAAGGAGACCAAATAGAGGCCAAAAGGAGACCTAGAGCAAATAAAAAAGGATCTAGAAGAAAACAAGAGACGAAGGAGAGTCTCAGAAAAGACCAAGGAGAAACCAAACACTAATCAATAACAGACCAAAAAAGGAACTAAGAAGAAACTTAACAGAGTCCAACATATATGAAGAACGACTAGTAAGAGATCAAACAGAGGCCAAGAAAAGACGCAGCAAGGTCCAAGAAGATACCTTAAAGAGATCAAGAAGAAATCCAAAGAGATCACAGAAGAAGACCAAGAGGAGACCAAGAGGAGACCAAGAGGAGACCAAGAGGAGACCAAGAGGAGACCAAGAGGAGACCAAGAGGAGACCAAGAGGAGACCAAGAGGAGACCAAGAGGAGACCAAGAGGAGACCAAGAGGAGACCAAGAGGAGACCAAGAGGAGACCAAGAGGAGACCAAGAGGAGACCAAGAGGAGACCAAGAGGAGACCAAGAGGAGACCAAGAGGAGACCAAGAGGAGACCAAGAGGAGACCAAGAGGAGACCAAGAGGAGACCAAGAGGAGACCAAGAGGAGACCAAGAGGAGACCAAGAGGAGACCAAGAGGAGACCAAGAGGAGACCAAGAGGAGACCAAGAGGAGACCAAGAGGAGACCAAGAGGAGACCAAGAGGAGACCAAGAGGAGACCAAGAGGAGACCAAGAGGAGACCAAGAGGAGACCAAGAGGAGACCAAGAGGAGACCAAGAGGAGACCAAGAGGAGACCAAGAGGAGACCAAGAGGAGACCAAGAGGAGACCAAGAGGAGACCAAGAGGAGACCAAGAGGAGACCAAGAGGAGACCAAGAGGAGACCAAGAGGAGACCAAGAGGAGACCAAGAGGAGACCAAGAGGAGACCAAGAGGAGACCAAGAGGAGACCAAGAGGAGACCAAGAGGAGACCAAGAGGAGACCAAGAGGAGACCAAGAGGAGACCAAGAGGAGACCAAGAGGAGACCAAGAGGAGACCAAGAGGAGACCAAGAGGAGACCAAGAGGAGACCAAGAGGAGACCAAGAGGAGACCAAGAGGAGACCAAGAGGAGACCAAGAGGAGACCAAGAGGAGACCAAGAGGAGACCAAGAGGAGACCAAGAGGAGACCAAGAGGAGACCAAGAGGAGACCAAGAGGAGACCAAGAGGAGACCAAGAGGAGACCAAGAGGAGACCAAGAGGAGACCAAGAGGAGACCAAGAGGAGACCAAGAGGAGACCAAGAGGAGACCAAGAGGAGACCAAGAGGAGACCAAGAGGAGACCAAGAGGAGACCAAGAGGAGACCAAGAGGAGACCAAGAGGAGACCAAGAGGAGACCAAGAGGAGACCAAGAGGAGACCAAGAGGAGACCAAGAGGAGACCAAGAGGAGACCAAGAGGAGACCAAGAGGAGACCAAGAGGAGACCAAGAGGAGACCAAGAGGAGACCAAGAGGAGACCAAGAGGAGACCAAGAGGAGACCAAGAGGAGACCAAGAGGAGACCAAGAGGAGACCAAGAGGAGACCAAGAGGAGACCAAGAGGAGACCAAGAGGAGACCAAGAGGAGACCAAGAGGAGACCAAGAGGAGACCAAGAGGAGACCAAGAGGAGACCAAGAGGAGACCAAGAGGAGACCAAGAGGAGACCAAGAGGAGACCAAGAGGAGACCAAGAGGAGACCAAGAGGAGACCAAGAGGAGACCAAGAGGAGACCAAGAGGAGACCAAGAGGAGACCAAGAGGAGACCAAGAGGAGACCAAGAGGAGACCAAGAGGAGACCAAGAGGAGACCAAGAGGAGACCAAGAGGAGACCAAGAGGAGACCAAGAGGAGACCAAGAGGAGACCAAGAGGAGACCAAGAGGAGACCAAGAGGAGACCAAGAGGAGACCAAGAGGAGACCAAGAGGAGACCAAGAGGAGACCAAGAGGAGACCAAGAGGAGACCAAGAGGAGACCAAGAGGAGACCAAGAGGAGACCAAGAGGAGACCAAGAGGAGACCAAGAGGAGACCAAGAGGAGACCAAGAGGAGACCAAGAGGAGACCAAGAGGAGACCAAGAGGAGACCAAGAGGAGACCAAGAGGAGACCAAGAGGAGACCAAGAGGAGACCAAGAGGAGACCAAGAGGAGACCAAGAGGAGACCAAGAGGAGACCAAGAGGAGACCAAGAGGAGACCAAGAGGAGACCAAGAGGAGACCAAGAGGAGACCAAGAGGAGACCAAGAGGAGACCAAGAGGAGACCAAGAGGAGACCAAGAGGAGACCAAGAGGAGACCAAGAGGAGACCAAGAGGAGACCAAGAGGAGACCAAGAGGAGACCAAGAGGAGACCAAGAGGAGACCAAGAGGAGACCAAGAGGAGACCAAGAGGAGACCAAGAGGAGACCAAGAGGAGACCAAGAGGAGACCAAGAGGAGACCAAGAGGAGACCAAGAGGAGACCAAGAGGAGACCAAGAGGAGACCAAGAGGAGACCAAGAGGAGACCAAGAGGAGACCAAGAGGAGACCAAGAGGAGACCAAGAGGAGACCAAGAGGAGACCAAGAGGAGACCAAGAGGAGACCAAGAGGAGACCAAGAGGAGACCAAGAGGAGACCAAGAGGAGACCAAGAGGAGACCAAGAGGAGACCAAGAGGAGACCAAGAGGAGACCAAGAGGAGACCAAGAGGAGACCAAGAGGAGACCAAGAGGAGACCAAGAGGAGACCAAGAGGAGACCAAGAGAAGACCAAGAGGAGACCAAGAGGAGACCAAGAGGAGACCAAGAGGAGACCAAGCTTGCCTTGACTTTGCGAGGACCCGCCACTCAACCTCCATGGCACAATTTTCCCCGATTCCCCTAACTAACGTTCAAATTTCCTTCCTCATGAAGGCATCGGAACCCGGAAGCAAGCGGCTGCGATGGATGATGGGGACTCTTTCGTAATTTATGGGGATATGAGTGCGGAGCAAAGTTCGCCGGCTCTTGAGTCTTGAACTTTGAACGATGGACGATGACGATGGCGAAAAGAGCCAATCATGGCGGTCGGTGGCACAAGCATGTCTGTAGTCTCTCCCATGGAATGACCATAGCGATTTCTCCGGCCGCCCCGGCGGAACTGATTGAGGAAGTGTTTCAACTCGATATCCTTCGGGAGGGCGGGAATGTTCGATTCACTTCTTGGCGTTTTATAACCAAAGTAATTGAGTGAAGTCAAAGTTTTCGCCAGCTCCCGGGGATGACGACGGGGAGGATGGAAAAGTTGTGGCCCTTTAAGATAAGATTTTTACGACTTTTGAAAGAAACGCGCGCTCGCCGATTCGATTGGGAATATCGTTCGTATGTTTCGTTCGCTGGGTTGACTCATTAAATATTTGTTGAGCTGTTAGTTTGTGTGTGGCGCCGACAGACTTCGCGGGGCTCCGATAAAGTTACGAGCTGCGAACATAAACACGGGTCCTTTATGGGATCATGGGGGGCTTATCTGGGGAGGGTGTTGTGGAGTTATAAGGAATGAGTTTCTAATTCGCTGAGCACAGTATAAATCGAAGGCGGGAAGTATATGCTTCACGCAAATGATATGGATGTTATTGGAAAAGTTTTTCATATTTCCGCGTTTATGAGCTTAATAATCGTTATGAAAATTTTACTGCTTGTTGGTTCAGCAAGTCGTGTGCTTATGTTGTGTTGTGACATTGTAATAAGCTTCTTTGCAGGAAAAGTAATGTTAATTAGGCTTTGTTATAAGATGTTCTAACTAATAGAAACAACAACATACCTTCCAACAAGATAGCGATAATGCATCACATGAGCTCATTTTATACTGTTAAATTAAATTTATTCTTGTTTCAATCAGGACGTTTAACGTTCATTTCAATCTCTGAAATACTTGAAAGTACACACCGCTGCGCTTGTATGCTAATAGCAACGCAGATATTGCATTCACATTCCACATGCTGGCTGTGTTAAGTTGGTAATCATTCATCGTATTCCCCTCGGGCGGTGATTGATAAACAACTGCGTGCCGATTGCTCCACCGGATTCTCAATCACCAGAAATCTCACACACTTTTGCACATAATCGCTGCCGGCGCGCTTCAGTGGCGTCAGTGTGGATGATCGTCTTTCGGATTGATGCTTCACGGAGCTCATTTGAATAATTGTAGAATAAACTCAACACGTCCGGGGTGATGCAAATCACACCCGCGCGTACTTTGGTTGTTGGATTCTGGGATTTTGTCATTCTGTTTGTTGTAAATCGATATTACTTAGGCGTTTTCGGAAGTGAGATATTATTTGACTTTCGGTTTTGCGATGCCTGTATTTACCACTTCAGCCTCTAGCTAAGTGCGAAGCTTATTTGGGTACTACAAAAGCGTCTGCACAAGCAACAGTAGTTATTTATGTGACGAGTTGCAAAACATAGTTTTTTTTTCTTTTCAGTACGAGCCGTACATGTATCCAACGAGGCTTGCTAATGATATTGTGAGAAATTCTTTTAAAACTCGCTCAGAAAATGTTTAATGCATTTTCCCTCAGAAATTAATCCAAAAGTACCTCGGGAAATTCTTCCAGCAGCTTTGTCAAGAGTTCCTCAGAAAAAATCCTGGAATAATCTCTAAAAGCTGAAATTCTACCTGGAGCTCTTCCTAGGATTTACTTCACAACTTTTCAAATTCATCTCTAGAATCCTCCATGAACTTTTGTAAGGATTGGTACATTAATTCTGCCAATAATGCTTTCAGAAATTGTTCCAGAAACACATTCAAGGGTTCTTCCAGATATTTCAACAATGACTGTTATAGGATATCCTCCAAAGTAAATTGTTAAAATTCTTTCAAGGATCCTCTCTGGCATTATTAAAATGACTCTCTTGGAATTCATCCTTGGATATAACTCCTAAAGGAATCCATTGAAGTTCTTGCAGATCTTCCTGGAGGAATCCGTTGAGGAATTCCAGAAAACATTCCTGGAGAAATCCCTGGAGGTATTCTAAGAGGAATCCCTGGATGAATTTTAGTAAGCTCTGGAAATTTGCTTGAGGAATCACTAGATAATTGCTGAAAAAAGTGTTGAAGAAACTCCTAGAGGAATCCGTTGGGGAATTTTTGAAGGAATTCTCGGAGAAACCCATGATAGAATGCTTGGAAGAATTCCTATAGGAAGCTCTGAAACACTACTCCAAGAATCCCAGGAGGTGTTCCTGGAGGTAAATTTTAGGTTTTTCTGTTGAATTTTCTAGGGGAAGTTCTTGAAGGAATTGCTATTAATGCTGAAATACTTTGAATTATTCCTAATTGAATTATTGGAGCAATTTTTAGTGTCATTCTTGAAGGAATAAATGGAGAAATCCTTGAAGAAATCTCATTCCTTTTTTTGCCTTTCTCGTACACTAAGTGTACTGGAAAGGCTATATGTTCACTCCAAAAATGACTTTTTGATAGGAGGCCCGGAGGGTCGAGTCACATATACCAATCAACTCAGCTCTACAAATCGAGGTGATGTCTGTGTGTGTGTATGTGTGTGTGTATGTGTGTGTGTATGTATGTGTGTATGTGTACAAAAAACTCACATCACTTTTTGACAGTAAACCTCAACCGATTTTAATGACCGACGATTCATTCGACGCGGAATCTGGTCCCATTGTTTCCTATTGAAAATGGTTCGGATCGGTCCAGCCGTTCCGGAGTCATGGCCATTTAGGTGTTCCGGACCGGTACCCCAGGAAGGGGTCAGATATGAAAACGCTCCAAACCCATGCATGCGACATATCAAACTACGGCATTTTCGATAACCTAATGAATGGTAAGCAGGAAAATGGTCTCAGACCATATCTGAACCGGTAGTATCCCGGAACCGGTTCCGGGTATCCCGCTGGAAGTGGCCAAACATAAAAGTGAACTAAACCCATGCATGCGAACCAGTAGTGATCCAGAACCGGTTCCAGGTGTTCCGCCGGAAGTTGCCAAATATAAAAATGAACTAAATCCATGCATGCGACATATAAAACTGCGTCTTTTTCGATATCCTTATGAACAGTAAGCAGAAAAATATTCTCAGAACATATCTGAACCAGTAGTAATCCTGAACCAGTTCCGGGTGTCCCGCCGGAAATGGCCAAATAAGAAACTGAACCAAATACGTGCATGCAACACATCAAATCGCGGCTTTTTGGATAACCTGATGAACGGTTAGCAAGAAAATTTGCTCAGGCAACATCAGAAACTACTGGTACTGTTCCGGAATCGATTCCGGGTGCCCCGCCAAAAGTAACCAAATATTAAAGTGAACCAAACCCATGCATGCGAAACATCAAATCCTGGTTTTTTAGGTGTCTTGATTTAGCAACCGATACTGTTCCGCAACTAATTACGGGTGTTCTGCCGGAAGTGGTCAAATGCAAAGGAATACTAAACCCATAAATGTGACACATAAAATTACTTTTAATTCCATTAGTGTGCCGAAACCGGTTCCAGGTGGCCCGCCGGAAGTGGTCAAATGTAGAACGAAACCAAACGCATGCACGCATCACATTAAATAACGGCTTCTTTGATAACGCGAAGAACAGTCAGCAAGAAAATATGTCACATTTAAGACTACCACTAGTGTTCCGGAATGTGTTTTGAGTGTCTCACCGGAACTGACGAAATGCAAAAATGGACCACACTCATGCATACGGTACAACAATTCGCGACTTTTTAGGAAAACTGATTCACAATTGGGGTCTCCGGTTAGCCTAGTGGTTAAGGTAGATAGATCGCTAATTCGGAGACGGCGGGCTCGATTCGTGTTCCGGTCTGGAAAATTTTCTCAACTCCCTGGGCTTAGTGTGTCATTGTGCTTGCCTCATAAAATACAAATTCATGAAATGGCAGACAAAGAAAGCCCTTCAATTAATAACTAAAGAGACAGGCCAAGTCCCAGTGGGGTCGTCGAGCCATAAACAAGAAGATGAAGATTCACAATTGGCATGGAACTAGTCTGAAACCACATCAGGGACAATCGGTACAATTCCGGAACTGGTTCTGGGTGTCCTGCCGGAAGTGGTATAATGAGAAATTGAACCAAACCCATACGTATGGTACCATAAAACTACGCTAATTCGACAATAATTGCTGTCAAATTAACGGGGTAATGTTTCAATTCCACAAACTAACTCTATTTTAGTTTTTGTTTAGATTTTCGGATTCGTTTTTGAACACAAATCCTACAGATATTGTGGTAGTATGAATTGAAAGCTTGTTTATTTTATGATTATTGGCTTCCGAAGTTCACTGTGGTTGATCACAAAATGGATCAGGTTTCGGATAGCACAAAATTTGAACTTCCGGAAGTAGCAGCTGCACGAGGAGCCGCTACGGGTGTGAGTAACAGCACAATATCGGATCATTCGTGCATGGGACACGCTTGTACACTGAAAAAAAAATATGATAAAGCTAATAATTCAACCATGTTTAATTTTACCATGCCTAAAAATAGTCGTAACGAACATGTTATCAGTAATGACTACTTTGTTTTCCTTGCAATTACCATGGTTAGACGATCAAGCGCATAGTAATCAAAACCATCAAACGTGGTTATCTTGATAACGCTGTTCGTGATTGCCAGAGCCCTGTTCATGATTTCTAAATACTATTCTCATGTTTATACTGAGATAAAAATTATGAAACGCAACAATGCAGCCCTTCTTATTTTTACCATGTTAGAAAATGGTAAAATCAAACACATTTTCTGTTATGTTTACTGAAAGATGAGAACAAATACAATGCTCTGCTTACGATGCAAATAGTAACCAAAACTATTCAGAATTGTAAGATTGATTCAACATTCTGACATAAACATGGCGATCTTTCGCTCCATTTTTCCTTGATAAAGCTTTCGGTAAATTAATGAGAATTAAGAGTGTTCTAAAAGAGTACTTGAATGTTTTACGTAAGTTCTTCATTCGTAATTCTCGAGGCCGGTTTTTTTGATCAGTGTTGACTATTTGGTCTGCTCTAACTTTTATCAAAATTATTAGGGAACCCAAGAACCCGCACCAGCTGCAGGAAAGAGTCGAATAAAACTCCGGATCGGACAAGCCAAAATCCAGACCGTGGACAAGAAAACAATTTTTGCAAAATGAAACTTTGGTAAGTGCTCCATAAGGTTTCACCGAGATTAACTACTCCTGCAAGTGCAATCGAAGGAACTGAGTATTATTAGTATTTCGTTAGTCACGAATCGCTTTATTTCCCATAGATCCCAACCGACAACTCGACCGATGTTCCGCGCTTGGAACCCTACCGATTGTTCCTCGGGAGATCAGTAGAAGTTCCAGGGTGAAGGATTTCATTTCAAGATACGCCAAATGCAGAACTATGCTGACCTACTAATATTTGATATGGAACCGGGATCTTAATGGACCTTTTCCCGGAGACGGCTTCAAAGGAACAACGAACAACGAGCGGATCTACATCCTTGATATTGATCGGCCTCCAGTGTTAGTGAAGATGCTCAAGCAGTCAACTGCGAAGTCTGATATTTTTCAGCTCTGCTTATACGTTAAACATAACGTCGGACTATGTGCCATCAATAAGTTTTAAGTCAATTCATTGATGGCTTTGATAAAATGCTCGCTTTTCTTATAAAGTATTTAACAGGATTCAGAACACTTTGGCTTACATCGACGGAAAGATCGTGAGAGCATATTCGACGAGAAAGGCACTATCACCGCTAGGTGGATTAATTAGGGTTTTTTTTTCTTTTTTTTTTAATAAGGATATCCCAGTAGGAATTTCCGAAGGGATGTCTGGTAAAACCCCTAGAGGAATTCTTGAAAAAAAAAACCCTGGAGCATTCCATGATGAAATCACTGAAGGAAACTATGGAACAAATCCTGAAGGAATTCGTCAATGTAACCTTGCAGCAAAACCTGTAAAAAAATCTGAAAAATTGAGGGAATTGTGGGGAATTTCTGAAGCATTTTGGAACAAACCCTGAAACAATCACTATCGAAACCCTGCAAGATGCCCATGGAAGAATTCACGGAGGAGGAATACTTGGGTCTCTTCAACAAATTCCTGAAGAAATACTTGAAGGAACTTCTGAATGTGTCCATGAAAGATTTCATTAAGAAATCTCAGGTATTTTGCTCTTAGCATATGTTAGAATTGAATACATACTATTGAAAATTCGTGAATTATGTGCTACTACAACCTATAGTTGGATAGAATTGGTAAACATTTGATTAAGAGGATTTCTTGACCCTCCATTAGAAAAATTTCTGTGGAATTTTTTTGTAAAATTCTCGAATGAATCCCCGGAAGTATTACAAAAGGAATCCTTGGAAGCTTTCCTTACTGGAAATCTCAAGAAGCTATCGGACATTAAAAATATATGGATTACTGAAAAAAAAAAAATTGGGAGAAGTTTTCTTGCAAGGCCTACCAGAAGAATCCTTAGAATAATTCCTAGACGAAACTGGAAGAGATTCCAAGAGTCTCTGTACCTGGTATTCATTGATAACGAAAAAGCTTTCGACCATCTCAATCACGGAAACAAGTGGGAAGCCCTCAAGCGCAAGGGTCTCCCTGAGAAAATCATCGGCCTCATTGAAGCACAGTACAGGGCATTTTCGTGCTGGAGTGCGGGGGTCGTTGCTGGAGTGAGGCAAGGATGTATACTATCACCGCTACTGTTCCTCATCGTAATCGACGAGATACTGGTAGGTGCGATTGACCGTGGCAGCTCATTACCATGGAGCACCTAAATGACTTCGAACTGGCTGATGACGTTGCTCTCCTAGCTCAACGGCGCTCTGATATGCAGAGCAAGCTCAATGATCTTGCCAATCGCTCCTCAGCGGCAGGTCTTACCATCAACGTCCACAAGACCAAAGCATTGCGGTAGCTGGGCATTCAGTGGAGAATGTTGAAAGCTTCCAATATCTTGGTTGCCAAATGGCGGCCGATGGCGTCACCAAGATCGAAATAGGTGCACGGATAAAGAAGGCGAGGGCGGCTTTTGCGAGTTTGAGAAATGTATGGAAATGTATGAATCCGAATTTATAACTCGAACGTGAAATCTGTGCTGCTATACGCCAGTGAAACCTGGTGTGTATCAGTGGAGAACACTCAACGGCTGCAGGTCTTCATTAATAGATGCCTGTGGTATATAATTCGTGCATGGTGGCCTCACAGTTGGATCTCAAACGTGGAGCTCCATCGTCGATGTCATCAAAAGCCGATAGCGACAGAAATTCGGGAGCGAAAGTGAAGGTAGTTCGACCACACTCTACGTAGGGGTGGAAACGAAATCTACAAGCAAGCGTTAGATTGGAACTTAGCAGGACATAGCAGCAGACCTAGAGGTTCATTGCGACGCAACCTCAACAACGAAATCAAGCAAGTCGACGGAAAATTTGACCTGGCTACAGGTCAAGGCGATGGCGGGCAATCGCCCAGGATGGAAATCTTTCGATTCGACCCTCTGCATCACCGTGGGTGCCCAGAACTGAAAGTAAGTAATGGTTCAACCCTTGTAGTGCATAAATAATGAATTGTGCTAAATAACATTCTTTCTAAACGACTTTTCTGCTTCCTAGAAATTAGAAAAAGGCCACTATACGACGGCTCTTCAACCCACAAATTTTCCAATAAATCTCCTCAAGTGGCACATCTCGAATGAACCCCCAAAATGAATCAATCCAATTTGTCCATAATTTATTCCGAGAGTAATTGAAATCCGTCTGATTTACAATTCTCCGCTTGCTCCGGGCGGTGCGCGGCAGCGCATTTGCAATGGTAGCGGCATCAACAGCAACAACAACAACAGCATCGCCAACTCTTGGAGTCCCTTCTTCTCCGGGTTCTGCGGAAGGTTCCGATTTAGTAGCTAGGTAGCAGCGCTACACGAATTTGAAATATGAACCTGGCAAAGGAATATTTCATCCACCTTCTGCCGCGCGCGTGTTTGTATGGTGTATGGCGCGAGGAGTTCCTCCCGGAGTTCGTCGGAGAGCTCAACTTTGGCAGCAAATTCATCATTCATTATTCCTCAACAATAAAGCCGGAGCGCAGGCGAACATCCAGCATCAGCAGCTTCCTCTGCCGCTGTTGTGTAGGATTTTTTCCCGTGTGATCAATGTGTTACTGATGTTGGTTGGTGCTTTGCCTACGGTAGGTACACCTGTTCGGATGGGTGGGTTACATTCCATTTTTTTTCGGATTCTCATTTGAATGGAAATGAATCAGTACCACTTCCGCCAGCTCTACTGCTCCTAGGAGGAGAAACGATATGGAATGGGGGAACCCCTAACAGCCCCTTTTACGCTTGCCATACATAACTGGTTGGTACACATTGTGGAGGAGCATAAATAAATCCCGTTCCGAATCCGGGCGGACCATCCATCCAGCCCACTTCGAGTGAGATCATCGTGGGAAGGTTACATGTTTCGAAATCGGCTCTCGGGCCGCCAACAACGTTGCTCCTCTGATGGATGGAGGGTACTTCAATTGAACAAATAAATAATAAACCACTCAAGCGTGTACTTCCGATCGGAGCCCATTGAACGTCAGTCAGTCAGTCAGATTGTTACAAATTGGACCGTTGTTTTTGGGGAGTTTGCCAGAAGGGGACTCCCCACTCTCGAAGTCATCTTACACGCCAGCGAGCGTCGCCGCTGATGGGAAACGATTAAAAGTAATCACTTGTTTGCGCTAATGAGGAGCTGCCAATCGTTTGGAGGGTCCTCTTCCGGGGTTGCTGGAGATGTTTGACAATATTGTGCGTTGCTTCTGGTGTTTTCACTTCCGCTGTCAAGCACTCTCGGAAGGTAATAAGGTCGAATGTTGATGAGTGTTTCCATTTGGACATACTTGTGGTGGTACATGCGTTTCATTAAGGAGCTGGGCATGATAAGTGAAGAGTGAGTTGTATTAACCTTCTTTTTGCTTCTCGTTGGCAGCAGCTTGCTGACGTAGTGTACGGTTTGGGTCAAAAATGACCCTATTAGGCAAAACTTTGGATAACTGTGTTGTTTATGTTGCAAGAAATGAAGAAAACAAAAACACTGTTGCCCAAAGTTTAGCTCAAATAGCATCAAATTAGGCAAGGAATCATAATACCCACGCTTTTTGCACCATTTCATTGCAGAAACGGAGAATTTACCTTCTCACCATACTTAAATTCAGCTCATTACTACAAATCAAGTACTTCATCGATTTGTCTCATTGCTTTTAGATTTCATAAAGAAATTCCTGGAGGATTTTTTGAAAAAAAAAATCGCAGTTGGATATGCTAAGGGAATTGATGGAGAGGAAAAATATAAAGAAACAAATGTATGAGTTAGTAAAGTAATCCCTGAAGAAAATCTTTGAATGAATCCTTGGAAGTTGAATTGAAATAATCTGCGAATTCCTAGGGGAGTTTTTGAGATATTTCCAAAGCAATCACTGAAGGAATTTCTGAGTAAATTGTTCGGAAATTATCTGAATTGGAAGATTTTTTAATAAGAAACCTCAGACGAATACGCTTAAAGAATTATTGGAGATTTTTCCCGGATGAACGTCCAATAATTTTCTTAAGGAATTTATGAAAAACTGGCCACATGGATTCCCAAAGCAATCCCTGGATGAATTATCGTTAAAATCTGTAGAGTAATTTCAGAACACCTGAAAGAATTACCGGAACATTCCTAATGAAAATCCCGTAGTTTCTGGCACTGGAAAAATCCCCAAAGATGGTCGTGGAGGATTTCCCACTGGAATTCATAGAGAAATGCTCCAAGAAATCTCTGGGGAAATTTTTGAAAAATTTCAGTGGAAATTCCATTTTAAATAATTGGAGAAAATCTCGATTAGAATATTGAAAGAATTCCTAAACGAATTCCTTGAAAATTTCCTCAAACCTTAAAAAATTCTCCCATAGAATTTCTGAAAAAATACCGATCGAGAAACTCCCCTAGAAATTCCCGTAAAAAACCAAAGAAATTTCTCAATATATCACATGATAGACATTGAAATACGTGGGGAAATTCCTTGCCCATTAACATTTAGAACGACTGAAGAAATTTTTTCCCAATATCCTGAAAAAAAATCCTGAATTTGTAGAGAGAATTTCTCGAGAAACACCAAAATTCATCGAATCAATCATCAGTGATGACTGTAAACTTTACAGTGTAAAACTTTGTTGCATTCTACGGAGTAAATTTTTTGCATTTGTACATTTTGTTTCATTCTACTAAGCTGGAACTCAAATCTACGAATGCGGAAGTTCACCGTCTGTCGGATTCGTGATTTTGTACATGATGCAACTCCGTTTGTACTGTTTCAGCATAATGGATGGTACATTAAGTACTTGATGGGCTATACAACTCGTAGCGGTGAGTCTACGCCGAATGAAGCATTCGCCTCTACTGGTCTCGGTCCTGGACCAATCGCTACCAGTCACCCTGAACGTTTAGAGCCCTTAGGTCCTTCTCAACTGCAAGAGAGCCACCGTGTGCGCGACCTACCACGAAGCCGACGGCCTCTTCCAGGTTTTCTGCTGAATATGGTTTTAGCTTGTCGTTCCTCCGGCATACGAGCTACGTGACCAGCCCACCGCAGCTTGCAGTGTTTTATTCGCTTCACTATATGCATCTCTTTATATACTTGGTACAATTCGTGGTTCATGCGACGCCGCCAGATGTCGTCCTCTAGTTTACCACCGAGTATTGTTCACAGCACTTTACGTTCGAAGACTTCAAAGGCTCTCCGATCAGCATCTCTCAACGTCTGCGATTCATGGTCGTATAAAGCGACCGAAAGTATCAGAGTCTTGTACAACGCGAGTTTTGTCTTCGTTTGCAGCCTACGGGACTTCAGACGGTTTCGCAGACCGAAAAAGGCCCAATTTGCAGCTGCAATCTGTCTTTTCACCTCGCGGGTAACGTCATTATCGCAAGTTACTAGAGTACCAAGATAAACAAATTCGTCCACAACGTCAAACTTTTCACCACCTAGCATCCGCGAAGCCCAGGAGCATATGCGACCTCGTGACAATGGTTCCGCTCCTTTGCACACCAGATCTCCTTATCGCTCCTTCCAGCGCGATGTTGAACAGTAAGTTCGAAAGAGCATCGAAACTTCAGCCCGTCTAAGGTTAGGGGCTGTCCATAAACGACGTGGTCATTTTTCTGGGAATTTCTATTCCCCCCCGCAGCATGATCTTTTGTTCATACAAACATTTTTAATTTTGTATGGACCATGGTCTTTGCCTCAACCCCCCCCCCCCACACACACACACACACACACACACAATGACCACATGGTTTATGGACGGCCCCTTACGAACGATGACGAAATTTCATCTGCAATCCGTACACTTGTTTTCGAACTGTCAAGCGTCGCATGAATCAGTCTTATCAGCTTCGCCGGAAAACCATGTTCGATCATAATCTGCCATAACTCGTTGCTCTTCACTGAATCATACGCTGCCTTGAAATCAATAAACAGATAATGGGTCTGCATGTTGTACTTCCGAAATTTATCGAGAATCTGCCATAACGTGAACTTCTGATCCGTCGTTGATCGGCCCTCACGAAAACCCGCCTGATATTCGCCGACGAAGGACTCCTCAATCGGCCTCAGCCTGTTAAACAGAATTCCGGACAAAATTTTGTACGCTGAATTGAGAAGTGTTATTCCTCTGTAATTCGCGCACTCCAGGCGATGCCCTTTTTTTTGTATAGAGGGCAAATGAGATCATTCAACCAACAGTGCTTCCTCTTCCCATGTACAGGGGTGTCCAAAATGTTTGAGATAGGCAACTTCTTTTTCTCTCACAAAAAAGTTCAACATGCTGCAACTTTTCATAGAGTGCATTGAAAATTCTCAAATTTTGACTGTTTATCAAACTTTTATATGTGCATCATTGATACAAATTTGAGCTGGATTTATTAATCTTTTGTGAAACTAGAACCGTTTTAGTAAAACACAATTTTTTAGACAGCTTTGTCATATCTGAGAAACCAGTGAACCAAATGAAATAAAAACCAGTGAACCAAATGAATAAAATTTTGAACGTTTATCAACATTATATTGATGCTTCACAAGTTATAAAAACATAGGTACTTTTTAACGGTTTTAAAAGTTATCATGGATTGACACTTTTTGGATCTTTCTCGAAAAAAGGAAATTTTTTACATCAATGTTATTAAAATTTTGTTTTGATTTCCAAATATTTTTTACATCTGTTCTTAAGATATATCTAATAAAATATGTTAGTCTAATAGGATTGAAGGAAGAGCACATTTAGTAATTTTTGCGTGATATTGTAAATTAGACTTATTTTACTCTATATGGGTGAAAATGTCAAACCAATATAACTTTATTCGTCGTGAGAAAATATTACATTTTATAATGTCACATCAAGTATCAATATATTTTTGATAAACGTTCAAAATTTCATTCATTTCGGTTCACTGGTTTCGGAGATATGACAGTTCAAAAATAAGCTGTCTAAAAAATGGTGTTTAACGAGAACGGTTCAAGCTTCGCGATAGATTAACAAATAGAGCCCAAATTTGTTCCAATTATGCTAATAAAATAGGTTGACAAACAGTCAAAATTTAAGAATTTTAAAAATAAGAACACTATGAAATGTTACAGCATGTTGAACTTTTTGTGAGAGAAAAAAAAAAAGAGTTGCCTATCCCAAACATATTGGTCACCCCCTGTATTCAATATAATACGGTGTAAGAGTTGATACAGCTGCTCGTCCGGGAGTTCGTCCTTCCCAGCAGCCTTATTGTTCTTCAGCCCTCTAATGAATGTCTTGGCCACGTCTAGCGTTGGAGGTTCCACAGCTTGTCCGACGTCGTCGAGTCGATTTCTGTCTGTCGTTTTTCCATTATCACTGTTCAACAACTCCCGAAGTGCTCTCTCCACCTGGCTGCCACCATTGTTTTGTCTGTCAGCAATCACATTTTCCTCATGGTATTTTTTTCTTTCTGCAGTGGATTTGTTTTTCGGCTACTCTCGCTTCCCTATATCGCTCCCTGCTCTGCCGTTACCCTCTGACACTCCTCGTCGAACCACCCGTTCCTAGGTCGTCTTTGAGCAGTGCCTATCACCTCCCACGCTGCCGTACTCATCGCTCCGTGGATCGACCCACACAGAGTGTTGAGATTATCGCTCTCGTTGATTTCACTTATCCGCTCGTTCATCTTCCAGTGATAGTCAGCTACCGCGCCATCTGCTGAAAACCGTTGGATGTTGAAACGCATCGATCGCTGATTCCTAGAGTACGACACGGTTGATAATCGAGTTCGAATCCTACTAACTACGAGATAGTGATCTGAGTCGACGTTGGGGCCCCTAAAAGTTCAAAACATCAATTACGTCCGAGAAGTGTCGACTATCTACTAGCACATGGCCGATTTGGTTGCAAGTATCGCCGTTTGGGTGTCTCCAGGTGTGCTTGCGGATATCCTTGCGTGCAAAGTAGGTGCTACTAATGGCCATCCCCCTGGCGGCAGCAAAGTTGACTAATCTCAGGCCGTTGTCATTAGTGACGGAGTAAAGGCTCTCCGTATTGATGATTGACGGAAAAAGTCCTCTCTTCCGACCTGCGCGTTGGCGTCAACGATGACAATCTTAACGTCGTGTTTTGGGCATTCTCCATAGGTCTTGTCAAGACATTCATAAAACGCATCCTTCACATCATCGGTTTTCTCGTTGGTCGGCGCATAGACATTGATCAGGCTGTAGTTAAAGAATTTGCCCCGGATCCTCAATACGTAGATCCATTCGTTGATCGGCTTCCACCTCATAACTCGCTTCATCTGTTTCACGATCACTATGAATCCGACCCCATGTTCTGCCTTATCGCTGCCGCTGTGGAAGATGTTATATTTGAACGATGTGTTGGTGACGGGATCCACCGCCCTGAATTCACGATCACCAGTTTTGGGCCACCGCACTTCCTATATAGCAGCCACGCACACACCAACTTTCTGCAATTCACGAGCCAAAAGTCCAGGTTCACTTAAGGTCCTGACGTTCCAGGTACCGAGTTTCCAATCATAATCTTTATTTCGTTGCCGGGTCGGTTTCCGAGAGTATCGTTCGCATATTCTATTTCTTACTTAATTTTTCGTAGTGTTGAAAGACTTCAACAGGCTACCTAACCGGGGTCGCGCTGCCTATATCACTGGGGATTTTTCGGCTTTCAGTCTGTTAAGCGATTGAAACGAAAATATCTTTCTTACGCCCGACGTTTCAATGGGTTATGCCATCTTTTTCAAGGGTTCTGTAAAGGTCAATTGGCTTAGTTACATGAAGATACAAGAACATACAAAAAACTACAGTCTTACAAGAATATTTTTCGTTTTTCGTCTGGAGGTTCAATCTTTGCGTGAAAACTTGTCAACATAATCTGGTTCATCAATTTCCTAAAATATCACAATCAAAATCACGATTTAACAATTTGAACTACATAAAACAGACAAAAACAGTTACTAACTATTGGATTTACTACACGAAACGGGAAGAAAACTGGACACTGGACTACACTATCTTTCTTCGTCGTAAAACTATGTACATTTAAACGGCCATTTTGTAGTCATTCTATGAAAGTTATGGAGGAAATTAATTGTTGTATGCAAGTTATGTCAAATAAGCTATTGTGTGTCATTGTCATTCAGGTTTGTCTGGTTATCTATTGTCTGTGTATCTGTGCGGTTTGTTTTGGTTTTGAGTGTGTGTAAAATTCCTGCATAAATATTACTAAGACCGTCGCAATCGCTTCGTTTGTTTACCGTCTCTTCCGTGTTTACGATGTGGCAAACCTCCAAGATAGGGAGAGCAAAGCGATGGTTGTTGTCGGCCGAATGCAGCAAGAGAGCCGTTCTCTCTTTTAGGCGGCTGAGTTCATAGCTATTGTAATTCTCGTTGTCGTTGTTGTTGTTTTCATCCATTTCATTCACTAGCTTGTCCAGTTTGTTGATGTCGCTCTTGTGGTGGGCTACTCTCTTCTTCAGGCTGGTTGTGGTGAGGACGACGTACACGCAGAACTCGATGTACACAGCGCAACGAGTAACTTTCACGCAGCGACCGAAAAGACAAAAGAATTTTCACGCAGATTTGTGTAACACTGCATCAACACAAAAAATGTGCTGATCCGGTGTTACACAAATCTGCGTGAAAATTCTTTTGTCTTTTCGGTCGCTGCGTGAAAGTTACTCGTGTGCTGTGTTGTTTCATTTAAGGGTGTAGCTGGCAGCGCAGTTTCCACAGGGAATTTTGTAGATAACGTTGCTGCGCTGCTCTGCTGGGATGCGATCCTTCGTTTGTGTGAACAAACCGTTGATCGTATATTCATTCCTCGTTGCTAATACGATGTCTGGGAAGTCTGTTTTGAGGAGTTTCGCCAGTCGAGGTGTGAGGTTGTTTACGTACACCATCGGCTTGTAGGTAACATCAACGTTGTTCCTTGTATCTTCATGTAACTAAGCCAATTGACCTTTACAGAACCCTTGAAAAAGATGGCATAGCCCATTGAAACGTCGGGCGTAAGAAAGATATTTTTGTTTCAATCGCTTAACAGACTGAAAGCCGAAAAATCCCCCGTGAATTCGAAGCAGTCGATAGCATCTACTGCCTATATCGCGTTGGTGGGGCTGCCACCTTAGGCATAGCTGACGCGATACAGCATTTCATATTCAGCCGCTGGATGCCAGAACAGACGCTGTTTGAGCCGCACCTCCTTGGTGAACGGACGCTCGGGTCGTACCTCCTCAATCTAGCTGAAGTCAGAAGGACAACAGTGCCCAGGCTGCACTACCAGCTAATCACACAACTCTTAGCTGGCGGTCTTTGTCATCGTTTGACCCGTGGAAGCATTAGGTAGGAACTTGTGAGGACCAGAGCTATGTTGGACGCTCTCCTTATTGACTCACCGTTTTGCAGCCCGAGAACATTGTGCTATTTCTCTTAAATCATGTTTTCGCTTGATCAATGTGTGGGGAAGTGGAACCATCTCAGCAGGGTATCTATTATGGGCATTTTTCTGATATTACTCAACCAATTTTGAACCAATTGACGCCATTCTTGGAACACGGTGAAATTTGTATAGTATCTAGCCGTGTACAAAATTTCAATTCAATTGGTTTGGAATTGACTGGTTTATATAGAAAAGAGCCCAAAATATCACCCACTGCCCAAGTGGCTCGCTACCCTGCCATTTCTCAACTTTTTTGCCAGTGTTTCGCGCTTTTGATTTCCACAAGGTAAAAGAAAAATTCCTTCCTAAATAATGCAATTTTTGCGTAGCACAGCCCAAGGAGCGAACGAAGAAATGCGTTCCTCCGGTAGTCACCATCAGCCGCACTAGCCGAGGAAGGTATCGTTTATTAAGCGTGAAAATTCCCGGATGGTTTACTTTATGAAATCTCTAATGAATGGAAAGCACCTCAATTGACCGGCGATGGAAACACGGTGAAAACAGAGCGAGCCGTGGCGTGGTGGTCATGCTACCACACAGCGCAGAATTAGTTATGCAAATGAAAACCTGTGGTAAATGGAAGGATTCCCGCGTGCATTAGAGTCCATCATCACCAATGGCGCGGCATCGCCATCACTACCATTACCATCACCACCATCATCATCGTCATAATCAATGACTTCGGTGCTGGTTGGTTGGTCGAGCTGCTGGAGTGCAAGCAGGGGCCTACATCGTCGAAACCAAAACATGACGCTGAAAGCGAGCGCCCATCAGCATCGGACGGACGCCGACGACGGGAACATTCAAAACAACATGCATGCGCTTCGCTTCATCCGCTCTTCTTGTCACTTTCTTCGACGCAACGACGGGTGGCGGCTCATTTTCACACCGACTGGGATTCAATTGAAATTTTCAAATAGTCTAAAATGTATGTTTGCTTAATATTTTTATGGGTAATAAACTATTTCAGTAAAATATGCATAGCATACATTAACGTTACACAGATTTGACGGTTGTTACACGCATTAATTGAGTTATAACAGAGAAGTTCATTTGATGTCGAACGAGCATGCGTGAGCTTGTGAGTGCGAAACAAAGTGGCGTCTGCGACGACGCAGCAGCGTCGGTTCATCGGTGACGATGACAGTCGGACTGAGCGACGACGACGACGCCTTGTTTCCATTGACGATTGAAAACATTGTTTACAAACTTCGCCTGAAAATTTCAATTGAAATTGAAAATGTAGGGCCCTGAGTGCAAGTGGGCGTAATAACAGCGCGCGTGAATCGTTACCGTCCATTAATTAATGAAAAGGGGAAAAATGGCGAATGCGTCTATCGTTACAATTACACGATCGTTCAAAGAGCCTTCCATTTGGTCGGGTGGTGTTTGTGTCTATACCTATCCCTTGGAATGTGGCAGTGACGTTGATAAGGGTGAGCTTTTTTCTTTTTTTCGGGCGATAATATCGAGATTATGGAAGAGTTTTTTGAATGAGTATTTATTGAGGGGGCTAGATGGCTGTTTGCAGCGAGAGATATGCGGTTGGCAGTTTCATTTAAGTTTATTTCGATTTGCGAAGCTAAACTTGAAACTATCTTGGAGGAGAATACTTCAACTGAGTAATAGTTTGATTCCATTTGATATGATTGGATGCTCTGCGATTGGCATGGTCGTTAGGAAGTTTGATTATGTCAACCTAAAAGTTTGTTCTTCTTCTAGCCAGATTCAGCTTTTTGAACTGCATATTCAGACTGGACTTCATCAGAAAAAAAAAATCAATTATGTATTGTACAAATCTACATTCCCATCCCACTGGACCACAAACATCAGATAATTTCCTCATTAAAGGACCCCAACCACATAAAACCCAGCAGTGATTGTTTGACTCGATATGAGACTAGAATTTAACAACTTGTTCTGTCCAGAACACGGTACAGTTGGTGGTGCCACGTGGAAAAATGCTCCTCTGCTTAACAATGGCCGGAAAATTCCCCGTGGGAAAGTGAAAAACAATGATGTAGCTATTTTTTCCTCAGCTCCCTGGCTTTTATGAGGCGTCCAGTGCCCAGTCAGTGGTATACTCTACAACATACCAACACCAGAGCAGAAATAAGGACGACGACAACAACGCCGTTGCTCGGGGGTAAACTTTTTGATTAACTGACAATGAACAATGTCAGCGTGCTCGCTTTTCCACCTCTCCGGTAGTGCCGGGCTCCAATCAACGTTCTTGCTTGGTTCGTCGCTCATTGTGAATTCTTTTTTCTATCCTAGCTAGTTGGTCATGTTTTGCTTACTAAAAAGCGTACGG
This sequence comes from Aedes albopictus, assembly GCF_035046485.1. NCBI lineage: Eukaryota > Metazoa > Arthropoda > Insecta > Diptera > Culicidae > Aedes > Aedes albopictus. The sequence continues at coordinate 84,055,063 of NC_085136.1, forward strand.
AGCGAAAGTTAACGGGCTGCTGACTGCTGGACAAGTGATCCCCTGTGGGAGCGGTTGTTTTTGATCCATTTTTATACAGTAGTCAATAGGGACAGACTTGAAACAATGTTAGTTGAAACTTGCTACTTAGTGGATTACAACTGATAGCAATAAGCAAATGTCGGATTCTCTACCACGATCTTAGGATAATCAATTATTCCTAATTTACATTTGTAAGCTACTAAATTATTTTTGCGGAGCCTCGTAGCCGTGCCGTTAGGATCACGAAGCTTCTAATCGCACCATGCTTTGGGGTGAGGGTTTGATTCCCGCTCCGGGCAATGAAACTTTTCGTGTGAATAGTATTCGCTGGTGCATGCTCCGTGGGCGTTGTCTAGTGTTGAGTTTTCATTCGGTCTGTACAGCCTCTGGTTGAAAACGGTGTCCGCGTCTTTTTTTTCGTGCTTGCAGTAAGAACGTGTGAAACACATACCAGGAAACGAGAACTTCTGCATGTAATACTGAAATATCCTGAACACAAGCCTCACATTTGAAGGTCGATGTCGATCACTTGTACACAGATTAAAAAAAGAGTGTAAAATTCTGTGACATATGATGCACATAATTAGAGCGTGAGATATCACAGAAGTTTACATGACATGTCATGTTGAAGTCATAAAAAATCATGTAAACTTCCATTATATGTCATGTAATTCAGCATGACACTGAATGTTTACATGACATATAACACAAATTTAATACATACATGATATATCATGTAAACCATCGTTACACTAAGTTTATATGCACAGATCGAAAATATAGTGTAAATTTCTGTGACATATACAGATAAAAATAATGAAATTTACACGTCATGTAAACTTAGTTTTAGTCATGTAAACTTACTGTTATGATGGTTTACATGATATATCATGTAAATTTGCGTTATATTTCATGTAAACACTCAGAGTCATGCTGAATTACATGACATATAATGTAAGTTTACATGATATTTTATGACATTTACATGATGTTTCATGTAAACTTCTGTGATATCCCACGCTCCAATCATGTGCATCATGTGTCACACATTTTTACATTCTCTTTTTGATCTGTGAAGGATGCACATGATTGGAGCGTGGAATTCCACAGAAGCTAACATCTCATGAAAAATCATGTCAACTTCCATTATATGTCATGTGATTCAGCATGACTCAGAGTTTTTACATGACATATAACACAAATTTACATGATATATCATGTAAACCATTATAACCGGAAGTTGACATGACTAAAATTAAGTTTACATGACATGTAAACTTCATTATTTTTATCTGTGTGACTAAAATGAAGTTTACATGACGTGTAAATCTCATTATTTTTATCTGTGCAGTGACAGGTAGCACACTTGTGCCCTCTACCAGATGCGGTTGTAGGTTACCTCAATGAGTCACATGTGGTACCAAATATACTATATAGACCTCAAATGACAGGAGCATTCTTTACGGACTCGATTGGTCCGCCTCCCCGTTTCGGAAATCCGGCGTACAAAAACATGCATCGTATGCCTTATTTGATGTGTCACAGAAGCCATGTAGTTCGATGGCAGAATTTCGTGACCTGTTCTCTACAGGGGTGTAAGTTGACTGTCAACTGGAAACAAATTTCGCCTACCCTTTACCATGTTTAAGAACCAGTAGAACGACGTAACTGCCAAACAAAAAAAATCAAATATTGTTTGCAAAATTGATTTTAATACCGTTTTATCATGCTAAAAGCAAGAAAGTGTGTGATTCACGCGAAAGGGATGTAATATTCAACATATTAGATTGAAAAAAAAATCATTCCAAGAAAAATAGTGTTCTGTTTTCATCATTATAAAATAGTAGCCTCTACTCTCGTTTGTTTTTGTTGTTGCGTTGTTGCTTTGTTTGGAGTGCAGGAATCGGCTGAAATATGAAAACTCTCTGGACGATTATTTTGCTCATAAGTGAGGATAATTTAACACTATGACTTATGAAATTTCGATTATTATCGAAAACACTGATCATTTGCATCAGAATCCAGAGAAAAACACAGATGTTTGTGCTACTGTTGATGTTTATAAACCGTTAAACAAAAGATATTTACAAATAAGAACCAACAGTAGATGGCGCGCAGGTGGGCATATTTGGGTGGACGTAAAGGCTAGGATCTTACACCCCTGGTTCTTGAAAATCACTCGTGGAGCAAGAAGAGTGTCAAAAATGGCGATTCGCCGGAAGCAGTGCTTGAAAAATATAGCATTTTTTTTTTCAAACGAAGCAAAATTTGCTCTTTTTTGACCAGTGCTGCTCAGTATTCTTCAACCCAGAGCGGTAGATATATGTTTTCATTGGCTAACATAAAGCAAGTGACAGCATGAGCAATCAAAGCTATTACCGAGAGCATACGCGCCATCTTGTGACGTAGTTGAGGGGGCAAGGCCTCTCAAAATCAATGAATTTTGGAAAATATCGACACAGTTTATCTTATTTAGGCATATTCATTGAAAAATAGTACATTGAGCTGAAAAAAGTTGAATACATATAAGGTTGGCTCGTTTAAAATCGGGCTACCGATGGAGATCGAGCGTATAACAGATATGCCAACAACTGGATAAGAACTATGTAGGCGTGAGATCATTTTGTTATAAAAATCTACCTAATATCACACGCATATTGATTAAAATAAATCCGTTGGACCAAATACTCCAAAGTCTCCTCTTTTTTATTTTTTTATTTTATTTTTTTTATCTGTATTAACGAGATTTTTAGCCCTGGGCTAGTTCATCTCGGGACCCACGCTTTACTTCCCTTCCGAAGGAAGAACCCACATTTTGCGAGTTTGTTGGGAGTGGGATTCGATCCCAGGTCCTCGGCGTGATAGTCAAGTGTTCTAACCATCCAACCAGGTCCGCTCCACCTCTCCTCATTTGAGTAACTCGTCCATTTCTAGTTCACATGCGGAAGCGACCAATTGTGTCTAAGAATTCCTTATTCATAAAATCAGTTGTTCCGATAATTTGGCGTTACACTTTCACTCTTGAATCTCGTTAACTTCAGTTAGACTGCCGCTTCACTTTTTATTATTTCTAGCCTTCGAGATTTGGAACTACTATTAGTTCCGCATCTCGAAGGCTAGGAAGATTAACCCACGTCGTGTACTGAGTACACGCACCATGAAAAATGTACGCATGTGGGACACAGCGTGAGCGCAGCGTCAAAGACGCGACTGCTCGAGGGTTAAAAAGTGAAGCAGCAGTCTAACTGAAGTTAGCGAGATTTAAGTGTAAAAGTGTAACGCCAAGTTGTTGGAAAAACTGGTTTTATGGAAAACCTACTACCTTCCTACTAAGCCTTTGATTTTTTTTTTATAATTTATCAAGTTTTTACATGCATTATTTAGTGATTCGGAAAAAATAAATTGCATTAATTTTTTTTTTCCTATTCACATTGATGTAAACAACAAATAATGAAAATAAAGGCCGTCTTCCTATCATAAGACATGCAGCTATCGGATGCATCAACCAGATTTGAGAAAATGGTTTTCAAATTCTACGTAAGGAATAAAACATTAGGGGGATTCACTTAACAGCGTAAACTGACTAAACATCGCGATCACCAAGGCAATCTTTGATTATTTCATTCGCAAAATTATGAAACATTTCAAATAAGCAGAAAATCATGGCTTACGCAGCTATTTAATCTGATTAGTGAATACCCGTATTGTGGATGCAGACACGTCGTTAGTTGTTTACGATTCGGACTTTTTTCAAAATTTTATCAGCTATCTTTGGGTAGTGTGATTGAATTCTAAGTGTGTGCTTCGTTCGTGTTGACGAGAGCGCTAATTTATTAAATTTAATTGAGGTTCTGAGGAGGAATTTCAGAAGGATTGTAGTGAGAACTATGGTAGGATCCTGGCTGTAGAGCGTGATAAGAGGGAGGTTCAGCCTACGGTTGTAAGTATTTGAATGGGATTCTATTATATGACCTAGTAAAATTCGCTGGGAACGTAATTTCTATTGGCGTGAGTAGAGTCTTAGAAGGACCTGGTTCAATTTGTGAAGAAAACACGAAAGAAATTTTTTAAGGAGTTCCGGAAAAAAATGTTTGAAGGAATCCACAAAATAACTTTTGGGGAAACCTGGAATATATCCAGCACACACTCCTGGTGAAATCCAATAAAGAAAATCCTGGAGGAATCCCAGAAGGAATTATGGGAGAGAGGGATTGCTCGCAGAATTCTAAGTGATCCTGGAGGAATCCTGGTAGAAGTGAATGGAGGGATGCTGGAAGAAGTTCCTGGAGGAATCCCAGAAGCAACTTCTGAAGAAGTTTTGGAAGAATTATCGGAAGAAATTCTTGCAAAACTCTCGGAATGAATATATGAGTGAGTTCCGGAAGAAATTCCTGAAAGAACTCCAGAAGGAACTCCTTTAGAAATCCAGGAAGAAACTTCTATAGGAAACTCAGAAAGGAATTCTGATGGAATCTTAAAAGAAATTCCGGTTGAAATCCCTGGAGAGATTTCCGAAAAAACCCCTGGGGGAAAATAGGACAAGAAAACCTTGCAAGAACTCCTGAAGGAAACTATGGGTCTAGCTATGGATTAACTCATAGAAAAACCACAGACAAACAGACGTAATACGTAGAACAATGTTCGTGAATATGCATCACCCACTCCACACTACTATCACCAGGTGAAAATGTTTCACGAAACACTGCGTTGTGCAATATCGTCAACAGAAGGCGCTAGTGTGAAACGTCAAACGCAAAGAAAAACGATGCGTGTGACTCTGGTTGTGAAAGCCATAACTATGAAGATATAAAATGATCGTTAGAAGTGTGGTCGATGGAAATTTCGCAAATGTTACGTGAAATCTCAGTAGGAACTTTTGGAGGAATCTTAGAAGAAACTTCGGAAGGAATTCTTTGAGAGATCTCTAAATGAATTCTCAAATGGAATCCTAAAGGGAATTCTTTAGGAAATCTCATGACGAAGTGCTGGAGGAATTCAAAAATGGGAATTTCAAAAGGAACTCTTTGAAGAATCCCAGAATGAACTGCTGGAAGAGTTTCAGAAGAAACTCCTGCAGTAGGGTGGGGCTAATTTAAAAAAAAATCCCTCCATGATATGATATCCCAAGCAGTGCTGAAAATTTCATTTCGTCATATCTAAATTCAACCACCTACAGCTCATTTTAGAAGCTGAACTTGAGAATATGGTATATGAAAAACTTGTGCGGCTAGACCAGTTCTGCAAGAAAGTCACGGGAAAACCACTATTTTTTGAATATTTAATGTAAATGTCACGGACTACCTTTGAAAAATGCCAAATGATATTCACCGTGAATATCATTGGCATTTTTCGAAGGTAGTCCGTGACATTTATCTTAAATATTCGAAAAATAGTGGTTTTTCCGTGACTTTCTTGTAGAACTGGTCTAGCCGCACAAGCTTTTCATATACCATATTCTCAGATTCAGCTACTAAAATGAGCTGTAGGTGATTGAATTTAGATATGATGAAATGATTTTTTCAGCACTGATCCCAAGTGAAAAGTGATCTACTAGTCGAAATAAGTAAGCTGTACAAAAATGAGCAACTGCGGTTGATATTTAGGGGTGGCGCAAAAGGTTTAAGTAAAATTTTTTCTAGAGCAAACCAAGATATTTGAAATAAATAAATGTCATATTTTGGTACCCAACCCAAAAAATATGAAATACGACATTTTTTTAAATATCTCAGAAAACAGTGGAGATATCGCAATTTTGTGCACAAATTTGGCCCAATTGGGTTCTAGAATCACCGATTTAGTCTAGAAATGTTATGTTTGAAAAATAAATTTGAAATGTTTTTTGAAGGTTTGTTCTAGCGAAAAATTCTCTTAAACCCCCTTGCGCCACCCCTAAATATCAACCGAAATCGCTTATTTCGACTAGTAGATCACTTTCCACTTGGAAAATCATATCCCGGAGAGATTTTTTGCCTTTCTCGTACACTAAGTGTACTGGAAAGGCTATATGTTCACTCCAAAAATTACTTTTTGATAGAAGGCCCGGAGGGTCGAGTCACATATACCAATCAACTCAGCTCGACGAATTGAGGTGATGTCTGTGTGTGTGTATGTATGTATGTGTGTGTGTATGTGTGTGTACAAAAAAAACTCACATCACTTTTTGGCAGTAAACCTCAACCGATTTTAATGACCAACGGTTCTTTCGACGCGGAATCTGGTCCCATTGTTTCCTATTGAAAATGGTTCGAATCGGTCCAGCCGTTCCGGAGTTATGGCCATTTAGGTGTTCCGGATCGGTACCCCAGGAAGGGGCCAGATAAGAAAACGATACAAACCCATTCATGCGACACATTAAACCGCGGCACTTTCGAAAACATGATGAACGGTTAACAGGAAAATAGTCTCGGACCATATCTGAACCGATAGTGTTCCGGAACCGGTCCCGAGTGACCCGCCGGAAGTGGCCAAATATGAAAGTGAACCAAACCCATACATGCGACACATCAAACAGCGGATTTTTCGATAACCTGATAAACAGTAGGCATGAAAACATTCTCAGACAATATCTGAACCGGTAGTATGCCGGAACCGGTTCTGGGTGTTCCGCCGGAAGTGACCAAATATGAAAATAAACCAAACCCATGCATGCGATACATCAAACAGCGGCTTTTTCGATAGCCTGATGAACAGTAGGCAGGAAAACATTCTCAGACCATATCGGAACGACGCATCAAATCGCAAGCTCTTCAGGCAACCTGATAAACGGTTAATAAAAGAAAAAAAATTTCAGATCATATTTGGAACAACCGATAGAATTCCGGAACCTGTTCCGGGTGTCCCGCTGGAAGTGGTCAAATGTAGTAGAGATCAAAACCCATGCCTGCGGCTTATTAAACAGCGACTTTTTGAATAACGTGATGAACGATTAGCCAGAAAATAAGCTCAGACCACAACGAAGATCTTTATAAAGGCTACCGATAGTGTTCCGGGACCGATCTAGGGTGTCCAGCCGGAAGCATGCGACACATCAAATCGCGGTCTTTTTTTTAAACCATCACACTCAAAACAGATTTGCGGGCTCGGCAAAAACGCGCACAGCCGTCTGCACGGCGTGCATATGGTGGAGGTTTATCACAAAAAATTAGGCATCGCCAAATCCGCCGTTTTTCGAAAATATGGACTTCTAGCTTTCATTTAACGTGTTCCCCAAAAAAATCCACCGAGGGATCCCGAACATTTTTTTCAGAATACTGTTTTTCCCCATACAAAATGCACGGTTCCAAATTAATCCCTATTTCTACTTAACAAACATACCCAATTTTTGTATGAAAAAGTTCCCCCGATGGAATATTTCGATGTTGGGCTTGAATGAAAGCTGGTAGCGTCAACTTTCACGTAGCGTAAAAATTAGCGATGCCCATTTTTGCCTTTCTCGTACACCAAGGTGTACCGAAAGGCTATATGTTCACTCCAAAAACGAAAATTTGATAGAGCCCCCGGAGGGGTCAAGTGTTATATACCAATCGACTCAGCTCGACGAGTTGAGATGATGTCTGTGTGTATGTATGTGTGTGTGTGTGTGTGTGTATGTATGTGTGTGTGTGTGTGTATGTGTACAAAAAGGTCACCTCATTTTTAGATAGTAAATATGAACCGATTTCAACGACCGATGGTTCATTCGACGCGGTATATTGCCCCATTGTTTCCTATTGAAAATGGTTCAGATCGGTCCAGCCGTTCCGGAGTTATGGCCATTTAGGTGTTCCGGACCGGTACCCCAGGAAGGGGCCAGATATGAAAATGCAACAAACCCATGCATGCGACCCATCAAACCACTGCATTTTTGATTATCTGATGAACGGGAAGTAGGAAAATGGTCTCAGACTATATCTGAGCCGGTAGTGTTTCGGAACCGGTTCCGGGTGTCCCGCCGGAAGTGGCCAAATATAAAAGTGAACATAACCCATGCATGCGACACGTCAAGTAGCGGCATTTTCGATAACCAATTGAATGGTGAGCAGGAAAGTAGTTTCATACTATATTTGAACCGATAGTGTTCCAGAACCGGTTCCAGGTGTCCCTCCGGAGGTGGTCAAATAAAGAAGTGAACCAAACCCATGCATGCGACACATCAAACAACGGCTTTTTCGATAACCTGATGAACGGTAAGCAGGAGAATAGTTTCAGACCATATCTGAACCGGCTGTGTTCCGGAACCGGTTCCAGGATTGCCACCGGAAGTGGCCAATTAAAAAAGTGAACCAAACCCATGCATGCGACACATCAAAGAGCGGCTTTTTCGATAACCAGATGAACGGTAAGCAGGAAAAAAGTTTCAGACCATATCTGAACCGGTTGTGTTCCGGAACCGGTTCCAGGTGTTCCGCTGGAAGTTGCCAATTAAAAGAAAACAAACCCAGGCATGCGACACATCGAATTGCGGCTTTTGCGATAACCTGATGAACGGTAAGCAGGAAAGTAGTTTCAGACTATATTTGAACCGGTAGTGTTTCAGAACCGGCTCCAGGTATCCCGCCGGAAGCGGCCAACTAAAAAAGTGAACCAAACCCATGCTTGCGACACATCAAAGAGCGGCTTTTTCGATAACCAAATGAACGGTAGGCAGTGAAATAGTTTCAGCCCATATCTGAACCGGTTGTGTTCCGGAACCGGTTCCAGGTTTCCCGTCGGAAGTGGCCAATTAAAAAGTGAACTGAATCCAGGCATGCGACACATCAAAGAGCGGATTTTTCGATAACCAGATAAACGGTAAGCAGTAAGATAGTTTCAGTCCATATATGAAGCGGCTGTGTTCCGGAACCGGTTCCAGGTGTCCCGCCGGAAGTGGTAAACTATAAAAGTGTGCTAAACCCATGCATGCGACGCATCAAAGGGACCATATCAGACCATATAGTAAACTGACGAAGTTGAAGGGTTTAATCCTGCTGAATGCGTCTGATGATGACCGAAGAATAGTAGGTCGAAACGCTTAACGCTAAACAAGCTGTTTATCACCGATAATCACCAATCAATCCTCTAAATAACATATCTGAACCGGTTGTGTTCCGGAACCGTTTCCAGATGTCTCGCCGGAAGTGGACAGTTTAAAAAAGTGAACCAAACCCATGCATGCGAAATATCAAATCGTCAAAATTGTTCGATAACCAGATAAACGGGCAGCAGGAAAACAGTCTTTGACCCAAGCTCTGACCACAGCTAAGATTACCGGAAGTGTTACAGAATCAGGATTAGATCCATCGCTGAAATTACAACAAAACAAAATCGATGCAAGCGATGCATGTGCGTGAAAGAACAAAATCTTGATAAAAATTTAAGCGATCATGTCAAAGCCCACCATTTTCCTGAGGCGTATTTATACAGTAGGATGAATCAACGTTGTATGGGAAAATTTTAATTTTATAGCACTTAAATTACTGCGCACAATTTTGATGCAACTGGTTGAGCCATCGCGCTCTGTAACACGGTTGAAATTTGAATGGGTTTTATTATGGGAAATTTTACTTGCTTGCACTTTTTTGTCAAATTTTACATCAATCTTATACTGCCGTTCCACGCTCAATTGTCCCATGTTATATGGGAATCCCATATAACATGGGATAATCATGCATAGAACGAGTGGAGCGGACCTGGTGGGCGGGTTAGACTATCACGCCGAGGACCTGGGATCGAATCCCACTCCCGACAAACTCGCAAAATGTGAGTTCTTCCTTCGGAAGGGAAGTAAAGCGTGGGTCCCGAGATTAACTAGCCTAGGGCTAAACATCTCGTTAATACAGATAAAAAAAATGCGTAGAACGGCAACATAACCAATGATAATAAAATAAAGGCTAAACTGTGCAGAAAAAAAATGCTGAAATGTCTTAATGTTCGGCATCCAGTTCTAGTAAAGGTGATCAAGCAGTCAACTGAGAGGTTTAATATTTTTCAGCTCTGCTTATACGTTTAAAATAATACATAACATAGGAATATGAGCCATCAATAAGTTTCCAAATTCGATTATGGCTTTGATAAGGTTCTTGCTTTTCTGAACAAGGCTGTCACAAATTTCGATTTTCTCTTAAGCCAAGAGGGGTCCCCCCTTGGATATTTTGGATCGGAATTCAACATTTTGAGGAAGGGCACAAATGAATAAACCAATAATTTTTTAAATTTTAAGGAAAATTTCTTACCAAACCCGATGAGTTAAGCGGTTTTGCCTCATTATTTGAGTATTTTTTTCATTCAATACATTTATTATTTATCAACTCCATCCCCTCATTGACGAACGAGCACTGTGACAAAGAAAGAAAATGATATTTGTTCCGTTCTAGAGTATTTTCAGGATTCAGGAACACTTCGGCTTATGGCGACGGAAATATCTTAGAGTACATATTCGACGAGAAAGGCGCTATCACCACTAGGTGGATTAATTTGGGTTTTTTGTAATAAATTTGTTCTACCAGACACACCGTGGTCTGCTCAGTAAAACTATCAGCTGATATCCCAGCAAAAAGTGACATTTGTTAGCTGACTCTCAGCAAAACGATTGCCGAAGCTCAGCAATGAACTGTCAAAATTGCTGAGATCTCAGCAAAATTGTTGTTTGCTGATTACTCGGCTGTGCAAATCTCGGCAAAAGAATGGAAAAATGCTGATATCCCGGCAATCTGAATTAAGTGTGATGAGAACGATTAGCAAAAAAATAGGCTCAGACCACATTAGAGGCTACCGATAGTGATGCAAAACCAGCATTGGGTGCTTCGTAGGGTGCTTCGCAGGAACTACAAAAATGAACAAAGTCAATGCAAGCGATAAATATGTGTAAGAGAACAAAATCTTGACTGAACTAAGGCCACATACATACAGTATGCAATTTTTGCAATTGCAATTTTTCGATAGCGATTTATGATAGCGATATTTTGCTTTTTTCATTTTCTTCGTTTTGTTTTTCCTGTCAATGTTGCTTTCCGATCAGCAACACGGGAGCGAAATGAAATAGGTACTCACACTCACATGCAGCGTGCTGAAAGCGAGAGCTGACCGGGCTAAATTTCCATTCAATTTTCTGTATTTGAGTGTTTTCACCCGTGGTATTGTATAGGGCACTCACTCTCACAAGCCACCGCTTGAGACGAATAGCCTGTCAGCATGAGTAGTGTGTGAATGATTGGGAATTGACCTTGTTGGGTTGCTCACGAATGGAGTTCTCGGACTCTGTCAGTTCTCACATCGAGGAACTGAAAACGACCGCCGCAGTCATTCATTTTCGGCTGAAAAACAGGCACTGACACTGATATTTTGCTGATCATGCTCTCCATCGTCCTTGTTTTCAACGGTTGAATCAAATATTAATCGTTTTTGTTCGTTTGACGTCTACTCATTACCAACATCAAGCCAGCAGCGCTGTGTGAAACGCAACCTGATTAGCATTTGGCGATTATTTTTTTTGTAACGTTGAATATAATAGCAATATGTTACAAATGATATGTCTTTTTTTTCTGTACTAAAGCAATCTCATCAAATCACTGAGGTGTAAAAATATACAGTAGGATAGGTCAACGTTATATGAGAAAATGAAAATTATCGCATCAAAGCTTTTTCAATCCTCTTTTGCGTCTAAAACTATGGGATTTAGATGGGCATTTTTAGATTGCTTGCATTTTTTGTCAAATTTTACATGAATTTTGAAACCTATGATAATAAAATATAGCCTAAAGTGTGAAGAAAGAACTATGTCGAAGACCGTAAAGTCATCTGTGATTGTGAAAGACGTTATATCCTAGCTTGTAATAATCGTCTTGATGTTGATCGGTCTTCAGTGATAGTGAAGGTGCTCAGGCAGTCAACTGAAAACTCTGATATTTTTCAGCTCTGTCTATACGTTTAACGTAACGTCGGAATATGTTCAATTATTAAGTTTCCCAATTTTATTAAAATTATTGCTTTTCTAAATAAGGTATTCTCAGGATTCAGGAACAGTTCGCATTACGTCGACGGAAATATCATGCTTCGGAATGATGGCCCATGCACAGAAACTAGCTAAACAAAGCAATAGTCGAAGATTCCAAAAACAGGGACCGAATTCTAGACCGTCCGATAGGTAGGAGATTGTCCGCATCACGACGGTTTCAAACCGAACGGACTCAATAAATACCAAAACTTCCGTTTGACATTTTTAAGTTAATCAAGGCCGTCTTGACTAGGAAACCTTGACCGATTGAACCCTTGAAAAGTCCCCATACGGACCGAAACGTCGGAAAAAATCATTAACTAGTGTTTTCGATTCCCCCAAAAGGCTGATGCCAAAACATTGTGAAGCAAAATCATCCCAGTCGTATCCCAACCAAGGAAAGATCATGAGTACATGTTCGACGAGAAAGGCACTATCACCACTAGGTGGATTAATCTGGGTTTTTTTAAATTAGCCCCACCCTACTCCTGCAGAGTGCAGGGTCCTTCAAATGTCATGGTGAATTTTGCTCAAATGAAATCAATTTGATATTCTTAACAGATTTATTAGTGAGTAAACTTGTATATATCTGAAAGTAAACGGTGCGGTGGAAAGAAACGGCATACCTATAGGGAAGTGGAACCATCTCGGCAGGGCTTCTACTTTGTGCATTTTTCCACTATAACTGAGTCACTTTTTAACCAGTTGACTTGGTTTTTCCTACGCGATGAGATACGCATAATAACACCGCTATCCATGATGGTTTCTCCCATAGCGGAAGGTCCGACAGAACTAGAAACTGTGGAGAAATTATCATGTCTACCGGTCGTCAGCCCTGGTAAAGTGTGGAACGTGTTGATGGCTGTGATCATTAACTATCATGTAATCAAACCTCAGGAATACCCGAGTGACCATAGTGTTGTGGTGGTTGTGTGTGTGGGGCGCATATATTGACAAGCATTACTATGGACCGTCAGGGGTGAGTAGGGGTGGAGGATGTATCTACGATTCTTGAATGGCGATTATACCTACTGGTATAGTCGTGGTTCAGCACTTGTGGCGCTGCTTTCAGCTTTTGCTCGGCTTTGGTGGTTTGCATGGGGCGGTACGTGTCGGTGTGTGTGTTTTGCACGTGCGATGGATCCGGCTTCAGCAGTGTGATTACTTGGGTAGTGTGGGATGATATGGTTCAGGACTAAGGGGGTGGTCGTTGATATTTCCGACACCATTGAGTGCTCAGTGTTGGCGGGTGTATTGACGATTTCTTCAACCTTAATGATCTCATTCATACCGCGCACAAGAAGAGGGAGTTCTTTCTAATGCAAGTGAGGGATTTAAAGTCTGTTACGTTACGGGTTGGGTGAAGTCATGCAGAGAGAGGCAACCCAGGTGACCGTGCGGCTCGGGCCGTAATACATGCATAAGTGCGGTGTGTTTGGGGCGTGCGTTGCCCTGTGGGTGCAGTTGGGGCCGGTTGGGAGTGGAGAGCGGCCTTTCTCCACCCTAGTTCGGTTTCGGTTGTACTTAGCGTGGGTCATCGAAACCGTTTTCTCAGATCAAAGCTTTTTTGGTTCCGTTTCGGGTCCTAAGTATCTGTGCAAAATTTGAGCACGTTCGGTTGCGTCTACACTTTGCGCATTGCAATTGAAATTTGTATGGGATTTTGTATGGGAAAACATACTTTTTTGCATTTTTGTTATAAGTTGAAAAAGTTTGTCTGAAACTTTTTAACCGATGATGTAAAACGATAGCCTAAAATGTTCTAACAAACTTTGTTGAAGACCGCAAAGCTTGTGAAAATAGTTATAACACTGACAAATAGACGTAACTCTTGAAGGAAATTCATCAACAACTTTTGCCCGGTGTCTTTTTCTTGAGCACACTGCCACCTGTTGCTAGAACCGCACGAGGCACTGTCGGCCATGATGGATTGAGATTTGACGTTCGTCTAACACGCACACTACTACTCAAATCGCCTGTAATTTTCGTTTGCATCATTCAGCAACGTGTACACTGGCAAGCGTCAAAGCGAACGAACACTAGCCCCTCTGGTGGAACTATCGCACAAATCAAATAACATTTGAATTGATCGTTAAATGCATGTGCCAAGCCATTTTGAAGAGTGTTACGTCTGTTTGTCAGTGGTTATACCTAACCAACAAACCTCATGCATGAGTTTATGTTTTAACATGTAAGGGAATAACAATAGCAACAAAACCATGCTTTTTCGGCACGCAATTCCAAAGCTATATTTTTTTCCATAAGCATCAAATCACTTCGCGGTCTTCGGCAAAGTTTAGCAGGACACCCAAGGCTATGTCTTCACTTTATTGGTTACATGGTTTTAGAAAAATTCGAGCTTGTCATGAGAGAAATGCAAAAAAGTGTGTTTTCCCATGTAAAATCCCATACAAACTTTAAACGCGATGCGCAAAACGTAGACATAACCGATCGTGCTCAAATTGTGCACACTTATTTGGGTCCTGAAATGATTTCAAAAAAGCTTTGATCTGATGGGATACCATAGAATTTTTCTTTTTTCCATATAAACGATGACCCACTCTATTGTACATGCGGGGTAGCGTTTGCTTTACTTGTGCCGTGTTGTGCGTGGTTTACGGCCCAAGCTGCGTGGTCACTTAGGAAGTGTTGTGCTCTGTAATCTTAATTTTGGTTTTGAGGTGAAGCTATAGCTGAGTCTTGCCTCGGATTTGTTGGGCACGGGTCGGGGGAACCGGTAGCGGTTTGCGCTGGGAGTTTGCTCGATTGATTATCAGCTGGTGGTGGCCAGCCGATCGACTTGTCGGCGATGCCTGTCATTTGATTCTTGAGATTTGTGCTCTTGGGTTTCGGGGCGTTGCTTCGCTGTATCTTCACCATTATACTAATATGCAATGTTTGATTTAACTGACTGTACTTGCTTTTAAACAGGCACTTAATTATTTCCATTACATAGATTATTCAATTTATAAATCTTAGTTTGTCAAAAAACTAGCATCTCAAATGGAACAGACAGAGTTGGTTTCTACACTACATCAACACAACACACACATACACCAATACTCACATCTACACATGCACTTACAACTAGCTGTAAAATACCAGTGCACAGTGTTTTAAATAATTGATTTCACGATCAAAATTGAATAACTTTAAAACTATTGAATTGAGATATTGGGTGTCTTCGATGAAGTTTCTTGATATGATAACGCGCATATTTTACCAAAATGAGTTTGGTGATTAATCTACCTAAAAGTGAGATCGAAAAGTTATTTTTGCAAAAACTAAAATTACACACTAAGTTTCTTTAGAAAAGTTGTAGATAATTTTGTTACAAGAAACTTTTCCGAAGACACCAATACTCTATATACTCAAAATATTGGAATTTAGAACGCTTTCCATGAACAACCCCTTGAAACTAGTTTTTTGAGTATAACTTTTGAACGGTATTTTTTTTAATTTTTGGGGTTCTCTACAAAGTTATAAGGAATGCAAAAACACATGTTTTTGTCGAAGACGTCAAGTCTCTATCTCTCAGAGGAAAAAAGTTATGGTGTATTTTCTAGATCTTTTAGGTCAATTTTCACCCGAAATTGTTTAGTTCTACGCAGCTGGGATTCTGTCAGGTAAAACTTACATGCTTTTACTATCACGTGATGGTAATAACTTTTGTTCTTTTTTGTTCAAATGGTATGTTTTTTGCAAAATAAACATCTTATGTTGTTGCCTATTTTCACTAATAATAATAATTTTCTTCAATAGTTTTCCCTAACAGCAAGTTTAGGATGCCTCGCTTGCTCAAGCATTTCCCTGTCAACTAAAAACCAACGGCTTTTGAATAAAGTCAAAGCCCGTTTTTCATCGTAAATCGGGAAAACACAGATGCCAGAAAATCTGTAAACAAAATCGTGTCCCCTATGACATTCTATGATTTTTTTTTTCAATGTCCTTCAAAATGCAGAAACGGTGCATCATGGATAGGTTGTACCGTTGCACAAACCTTCGGTACATAGTAGCATTGTTACGCAAATACAATTTCCCAGTGAGCCGAGTGATGCACACACCGCAAGGCATCGTCGTCAGCAACATTTCGGTGCAACTTTTCGTAAATATCAGCCCCCTGACAAACGGGATCTAGGGTTACCATCCCATGCAATGTACACCGAATTATGAAGGAGATTTCTTTTTCTTTTAATTTAAATTATTAGTAGCTGGGTCAGTCGGTTTTCTCGATAGGGCGATGGAAGTGCGAGTGAAAAATCCGGGTTCAGAATCGCGCTACAATATTCGTTGGTCAGTCGGTTTTCTCGGTAGAGCCATGCAAGCGCGAGTGTGGAATGCGGAATCAGATTAGCTTGAGAATTTTCGAATGGCAGACAATTTTCAGGTAAGAGTGATGGGGGTGCGAGTGAAAAATCCGGGTTCAGAATCGCGCTACAATAATCGTAGATCAGTCGGTTTCCACGGTAGGGCGATGGAAACGCGAGCACGAAATCCGGGATCAGTGGTCATCGTGATCAAATAAATCATAATCGTGATGAAGACCGCGACGTGTATTTCCATATAACTAGTGGATCATATCACCTAACAGAGGTGGCTCCTAGATCCACACCTTACCCTACCCTACTAACCACCATTCCTTCCCGTGACAACTGTGGGGATGCTGTGGATTCCACGGTTTCTAGTAGCAACGGTTGTCGAACTAACATTCCTTCCCTTTCCTGATGACCGTAAGGACGTGGCCAGCGCCGTTATTGACTTTAAATAGCTGAACTCTCGAATTGTGCACATTGAGAATGGTTAGCTAGTCCCAAGCTTTCACACGCATTGGCTCTCTGTGCAACTTCGATTGTTCTGGTCAATCACGGAGTAGCAACTACGATGTGTACGGTTATCTTTGCTTTGCTTTGCTTAATTTAAATTATTAGTAGCAGTTCTTTTTAACTTCAGTTGCGTACGACACTTCGGAATGGTAACCCTATTAGGTTAAACGAAGCCATAGGAGTGGGAGCCAGACCAAGTTTGGCAGAAACAAATCCCAGCCAGGACGCGGAAATCGCTGCTAATTATTTCGCTGTGCTATTGTTTGTCTTGCGACATTTTTATCGCGAATTTTCCCTTTCGCGATGTCCCTAGGCGGGCGGGTACGCAAGCAGCTGCAGCAGCACACCAGAGGAGTTGTGGGGAGGGTTCGGATGTTTTTCCACCGAGTGCAGGGCAGGCAGAGTAAGTAAACACGACCCTTGTTGGAACAAGGCCCGCGAGAGGGAGAGAGAGAAAGGCTGTGTGACGAATTCAGCAACTTTGTTAATTTTCACCGGAATGCATCGGAGCGATTATGCGGCACAAATATCCCCAAGGGCTCGTTAGTGGAGTTTTGCGCGCAAACTAGAGCTTCATGTTTCGATGAGTGAAAACTAATCACTCTCATTTTATAAATCATGAGTTTAGACGTGTTCATTACCGGAATGAGAGTTGAATGTTTTGTTGCACATGGGAAAAGTGCGGCTTGTTCATGTGGACCGGAAAAATGTCTATGCAGCACCGTGGAATGGGGTAACATTAATCGGCTCTTACCTTCGCCATTGAAGTTCAAATGATGCTCTTGAGCTTGAACTTGATTGCTCATATGTATCCAGATCACTGATCACTTATATTGACAGGTGTGAGTTCTCTGTGTCAAGTCAAGTGATCATTTACACAGCGTGAATGAAAAATCTAAATCTCATGCAAAGAAGAATAACTCCGGTAGCTCAAAAATCTATACTTCATGAATAACCCAATCTGTACGAATACTAAACATTCTGTATAATACAAGTAAATCTCTACATACCTATGGCATTCTGACGATGTCTGTGAGAATATATACATTTAAAACACTTAAAAAAGACTAAGCATATTCAATTATAGTTTCTACTAAAAAAGAAGCTCTAAACCATTAATAAAACTGATCAGATCAACCCCATTCCACGGCAGCTGCAAACTGCACCCAGCACGATGTTTAATTAATTTTGTGCTCAGATACCATCTCGTACGGGTGAACATTGAACACTACATACAACACAGGGGTAACGCCTAACTTTCTAACAAAACGCCGCCACTCACCGACCGACCGGCCGGCCGCGTCCATCCAATTCCTGGAGTCTATAATTATTATGCATTGGCTAAAAGTTAATCCTGTTACGGGTCTGTTTAGGATGCTGTGGCTGTGGCTTTTATGCTATTGCCGCCAATTCACGTAGGTACACGGAAGCAGCCACCGGTTTCGGGCGTGAAAGCTAGCTCTTCTTTTCCATACGTTTCGGACCGCGGCAACGGCTTAATTTTGACTTCTTTGTTCGAGGGGAAAATATCGCAGGCTGTATCTTTATCGGACAATCTACGAACGGGAAGGTCAAATATTGCGAACAATATAGCCATGGGGCTATGGCAATCCAAGTTGCGCATTTGAAAGGTTTTTTTTTACGTTTAAGGAAAGCATTTTAAGCATCACGAAATCACGACCACACAATTTACATGAAAAATAATTTGAAGCAGTGGTGCGAGGAGTAGGTAAGACAGGTAAGATGTCAAAATAAGCAGCGTGACGAAGTCTAGTTCAGTCAGACGATGGAGTTTCCACAACCAGCCCAGGGAGAAGCAGAAGAACAAAAGTTTGATGAAGTGTTTCAAGCAGGGCCGCTAAGTAGGCTTCTGCAAACCTGAGCGTCTGTTCTCCAGGAGGAGCGGCTCACAACAGCGTCTGATCCCCATGTTAGGCGTGGCTGATTAACGTCCGAGTCAGACCCTACGAGCCAGCCCTAAAAAAACATTCTAAGACCAAGCCCACTCATGGGCTCAATCAAGCGTTTTAACGTTAAGTAGAGCCCCGAACAAAGAAGCGAACCGCACCGGTCGCTGCTAAGTAGGGCTCGAAGGCGAAATGTTTACGTACGGTTCGTAGCAGGGCTTAGAATATAGAGACACGCAAAGTACGGTCTCTATCCGTAGGCTCGTCCGCTCTCTCGCGTTTAGCTCTCTGGGTAGCGTAAAGAGGAGACGAAAGAACATGAGTATGGATTTTTTTGCCAGGTATATAGTTTCTAGAGAATGATTTTCTTGTTTTTAATAGGTAGGAATTCATTTTAGTTTGCATCGAATATTTAAATTTTTTATTTTTACTTGCTTTGAAATTTTCAACCAAATAACATCATAGATCGTTACACGAATAACACAACAAATTGCCTGACATACAATTGTGATAGAGTGATAATACAAACGCAGAAAAATAATAGGTTTAAATTGACAAGCTTTGCTAACGTATGTTATGAATAAAGTTTTCATTTCTTCGCCAATTTTAGGATCATGCATAACGAAAATGTATTGATTTTCTTATAAAAATAGTTACGATTGTTCATAATCACACCTTTAGTTTTTGATTCGGCCGTTCGTTTCGAAACTAATATTTGAAGAAATGTATAGTAATTTAGCGAGTTTTGCTATTTTCACACGTACATGTTTGAGCCGGGGTTGCTACGCAGCAAGTAAAGCTTGGTTTCCCACATTTAGAAAAATGTCCAAATAAATAACTCGCGAAGTTCGTTACGACAAGTTATCGTCATCCGTCGCAGATTCCGGTGAGAAGATGTGCGTATTTTCTAACCCGGAAAGATACCATTTGACGGTAATAAGTGACCACAAGGTTTTCTTTCTTCACTTTCCGGGCTGAGAGCTTTGAAAAAGCTGTGCCTCGCCTTTCGTTTTGTAGTGAATATTTCGATAAAGGCAAAGGAGTTTTGGTTTGATTGCTGTTTTTGAAAATGGTGGTTGTCAGTGGGTGGTTTATTAAATATAAATTTAAAAATATAAATTAAATAAACGAGACATTAGGAAGAAAGTGTGCGAAATGGGTAACTTCACCCTTGTAGAAACAATAGGGCAAAACAGAAAAAAAAATCTGCAAAGACCCCATGCGAATAACACCTAACATACAGAATAGGAGGTTCGACATTAGATCTACAAAAAACAACCCAACAATTGGGGAGATCTTTCCAATATTACACATTTATTCACAGCTCTTTTATCCACATTTTCATATATTTAAAACATATTCATCAACATGTTATCTGGATCGTTTGGTACAATACAATATGAAATTATTCTGTACTCCAAGTATTTCGAAGAATCATCTTTGCGCGTAAATACAACGCAGTAAACCTGGCCGCTTTGATGCATGTGTCATGATATGCTGCAAGCATCAATATTGACAAGAGAAGTAACACGATTGCTTTCCAGGGTGATTTCGTACTGGCTGCGTATGTATAAGATTAGATAAGAGTAGTTACGATTTTTCAAAGATGCTTTGACTGCACCTAACTCAATTCAGATATCATAGAAACACTTCAGTATTTTTTTTTGTAAAAACAAACTTTAATCATACCGATAATAATCTAAAAAACCCGGATTGATCCACCTAGTGGTGATAGTGCCTTTCTCGTCGAATATGTACCTTGATATGTACTCATGACGTTTCCGTTGACGTGAGCTGAGATGTTCCTGAACCATGAGAATACTTTACTTAGAGTTTTATCAAAGCCATCATTGCATCATTGAATTGACTTTAAACTTATTGATGGCACATATTCCGACGTTATGTTCAACGTATAGGCAGAGCTGGAAAATATCAGACCTCTCAGTTGACAGCTTGACCTCCTTCACTATCACTAGAGGCCGATCAACACCAAGACGATACAACTTTTTCACAAACACAGATACCTTAACGATTTTCGACAAAGAATTTTCTACACACTTCTACAAACGCTACATTTTATTATCATGCATGTAAAATTTGACAAAAACATGCAAGTAACTGAAATTTTTCTTACTGAATCCCATTCAACTTTCAACCACATTACAGTGCATGAGGGAGCAACCAGTCGCACAAAAATTTTATGCAGTCATTTTAGACGCGAAAGAGAATTGAAAAAGTTTGTTCGGAGTTATTACGATTAAATTTAAATTTTCCCATACAACGTTGACCCATCCTTCTGCATTATTACATCTCAGGAATCTGAAATGGTGTGATTGGATGAGATCGTCTTAGTTTTGTCAAGATATCTATCGCTTGCTTTATTTTTTCTCACTTTTGAATTCCGACGAAGCACCCAACGCTAGTTTTATTTATTTCTTATTTCTTATTTATTTATTTGAAATTCAACGGACCCCTTTTGGTCTAATTGAACTATTACTAACCTATCTAAAAATTACAATTTCAGCTCAATTGACAATTCACACGCTCACAGTTATCAGATGGACAATATAATCACAAAATGACAAATTACCAAACTTCAATACTGTAACCAAAACTAGACAACGCATCGTTCCTATTATGTGAGTTACAGTGGTTCCCAATAATTGTTGTGAAACTCCCTGAAGTGCAATCCGCGAGGCCAAGAGGACGGTAGTAGCGCTGTTCGTTTCAGGCGCACGTTGATTCCAACTTTGAACGAAACAAACGGCATTGAACAAGAATCCTTCCAAGCTGGAACTAGCCTCTTTACTATGACGTCATCAGTTGATAAAGCTTCGCAGACCAATTTCAACACTTCTCGCTCAGTCACGTAGTTTTTAAGTCTCGTCAGAAAAAGCCAAAAACGATCGTTTGTAGACTGCTGTTCCACGATACTGCTTGGAGAGCTCGTTCCTTTTGTGCCCTGCTGTATGTTAGGTAGCGTTTTCAACGACGACGATGACGACGACGACGACGACGCTGCGGATCGATCAACAGCCGGCGAATCCACAATAGAGTTTTGCATCGAAATTTAACCTCAATTTTCACCCCGAGAGAGAAAAGAACGGCAACGAATGGGAATCAAAACAAACCACCGGAAAATGTCAAAATTCGTGTGGGAGAGAAAAGGATGGGACGAACGAGAATGAACCAAACGTTCATTCGTGACGTCATCTTGCAGTATCCTATACGAGAAGAGGTGGCAGTGGAAATAGCAAGCGATTGATGAATGGCAATAACTTGTTGTTTCAGAGCTTCAATTTCGCCGTCAATGCGGGTGATCACGTCGACTTTTGGTGCACTTGTTGTAGGCTCGGCTTCTTTCATCGATGCACTGCGGTTCGAACGTTGCTGTATCTTCTTATCGCTGCAAGAGTTGCACATCCACCACATATTATGAGATCGACTGTATTTTATGAGCTCTTCATAACTCATCTTCACGCATGATGCGTGATAGACGTCGGTGCAAAATCCCTCGCATCCAATAGAGTTGAGGCCTGGGGCAATAACAAGCGAGCATTGTTTGCAGGTTGAAAGTTTGTCATCCATATTGACTAAGGCAGGCACAATACCGGAGACGATTGATGTTAATTGCAATTCCAGGATAATGCAAGTACTAACACGAAAAACTTCTACACTATCACGAGCGCGATCGAACAAAAAGTAAATAATTGTACTGAGAACAAATTATTGGATGGTTTAACACACAATCAGGGTACGAAAAACGGATCACGCCGAAAAACAAACGCTTTGTCCTAAGCGGCGCATGTTGGCAACAAAGGCGCTCCGCAACAAACGCATGTCAGGCGATGAGAGCAATAAAACAAACATCGCTTGCCGTGCGTGTGCCGACATTTCGGGTTTTATGCTGAAATTTTCGACCCACATCATCAAATCCATAAGCATTTGGACGAATTGGGACTCTTGTAAACCTCAAAGTCGAGTTTCAGTTGTAAAACAATGCGAAAATCACGATGTGAATGGAACGAGACAAATATTCCTACCGTTTTTGTTGTGAACAAACTCGGGAGTGATTTTGTCATTATCTGCTAGCGAAAAAACAAAGCGTTGTTGCCGTGCCTTCTTTGTTGCCTATTTTTCGTTTGCGGTGTCTTATTCTGCGCACACTGCACACAATATTTCGACGATATTCGCAGCAATCAAGAGTTTGCTAGACAGTATATCAACGCACACACACATCATTTTGGAATACTACCGGTAGCTTCTTATGTGGTCTGAGACTATTTTCTTGCTAACCGTTCATCAGGTTACCTAAGGAGCCGCGATTTGATGTGTCGCATGCATGTGTGAACCACTTAAATATTTGGCGGTGGAGCGGGCCTGGTTTGATGGTTAGAACACAAGACTATCATGCCTGGGATCGAATCCCACTCCCGACATATTCACAAAATGTAGGTTCTTCCTTCGGAAGGGAAGGGTCCCGAGATGAACTAGCTTCGAGTTAAAAATCTCGTTAATAAAGACTAAAAAATAATATTTGGTCTCTTCCGGAGGGAACCCGGAACCGGTTCCGGAACACCACCGGTTGTCTCAAATATGGTCTAAAACTATTTTTTACTAACCATTCATCAAGTCGCCTAAGGAGCCGCGATTTAAAGTGTCGCATGCATGGGTTCGGTTCACTTTTTTATTTGGCCACATCTGGCGGGACATACGGAACCGATTCCTGAACACTACCGGTAGAATCTTAGGTTGTCTGAGACTATTTTCTTGCTTATCATTCATCAAGTTATTGAAAAAGCCGCGACTTGATGTGTCGCATGCCTGGGTTTGCTTCACTGTTATATTTGGCCACTTCCGGCGGGACCTCCGGAACCGGTTTTGGAACACCGGTAGTTTCTTATGTGATCTGAGACCATTTTCTTGCTAACCGTTCATCAGGTTATCGCAAAAGGCGCGATTTGACGTGTCGCTTGCATGGGTTTGTTTTATTTTTATATTTGTCCACTTCCGGCGGGACGCCCGGAACCGGTTCAGGAACACTACCGGTTCAGATATGATCTGAGACTATTTTCATGTTAACCGTTCATCAGGTTATTGAAAAAGCTGCGATTTGATGAGTCGCATGTATGGGTTTGGTTCACTTTTATATTTGGCCACTTCTGGTGGGACCTTCGGAACCGGTTCCGGAACATTACCGGTTCAGATATGGTCTGAGACTATTTTCTTGCTTACCGTTCACCATATTATCGAAAATGTCGTGGTTTGATGTGTCGCATGCGTGGGTTTGTTGCATTTTCATATCTAGCCCCTTCCTGGGGTACCGATCCGGAACGCCTAAATGGCCATAACTCCGGAACGGCTGGACCGATCCGAACCATTTTCAATACCAAACAATGGGACCAGATTCCGCGTCGAATGAACCGTCGGTCATTAAAATCGGTTGAGATTTACTGCTGAAAAGTGACGTGAGTTCGTTTGTACACATACACACACACATACACACACACATACACACACACAGACATCACCTCAATTCGTCGAGCTGAGTTGATTGGTATATGTGACTCGAATCTCCGGGCCTCCTATCAAAAAGTCATTTTTGGAGTGAACATATAGCCTTTCCAGTACACTTAGTGTACGAGAAAGGCAAAAAATGTAGTCGAGCTGCCAAGTTTCATCAATTAAAATAGGCGGTGTGCAGGACTGCCATATTGTAGGTTCCTCGTTATAGAAAAAGCAAGGTGTTGGATGTTAAAATACAACAATTGTTGTATGAAGTGCCAAAAAGGAGAGTGGGCTCATTATGTACTTTGACAAATACGCAGTCTACTTCAAGCGCATAGAATCTGTTTCCAACAAAATATTCATATACCAGCATCCAAAAGATCGCAATATATATTAAGATTTCCGATTGATGCTTTGTAACTAAAAGGTTGTGACTGAGTATAGAATAAGCTGAAGTTAAAATACACGTTAATGAAAAAAGGTTGCGCAAACTTA
This sequence comes from Aedes albopictus, assembly GCF_035046485.1. Classification (NCBI taxonomy): domain Eukaryota; kingdom Metazoa; phylum Arthropoda; class Insecta; order Diptera; family Culicidae; genus Aedes; species Aedes albopictus. Next base: position 84,079,767 of record NC_085136.1, read on the forward strand.
TCGCAGACTGTTAGAAGACAGCTTCTACTATGACCAGGATTCAAGAATCTTGACCTACGCGAAGTAGTAAAGGAGACAACTACGTTATAAATGTGTTGGAAATGCAAGGGATGTAATTATTCAATAAACCAAATTATTAAAAAAGATGCTCAAAATCTCAAATTCAGATAAATTTCTTGCGAGAAAGGCAACATGGATATCGAAGAGATGGATATTATTTTAGATAAAAATTCAACCTACAAGTCATACAGTAAGCAACAAACACATAATTTAAAAAAAGATTGCTTGAATCCGAGATTAAATACAATCATACATTATTGAGAAAATAATATCTTTAAACGCACCAAAACACAAATCTCCAAGGGAATTATTTATTTGAGTTCAATTTTTACTAACTGTTTTCAGTCTTATCTAAAACCCCTTCTTTCAAAATATGAGCACAGATTATTATACTGAATAAGATTTGCAGTAACACCATAGAAATACACAAAATATTACGATGATTTACAGAAGTGCAAAAAACCGATGAAACGGATAGAATAGAGACCACCGGTGCGCAAAGGCGTCCGATCATTATTTTACTCACATGGAAACGAACGACCGGTGCGAAAATGGGTGGATAACGAAATTAAAAATCGTTAACGACGTGCTGTTGCGTGTGTAGTATTAAGCCCACGAGTGGGCTTGGTCTAACATCGACTTCGACCACTACTATATCTGGTGATGATCAAACTGCGCCCAAAACTTTCCGTCATCAATAATGTACGGTACCGGCGACCACCACGATACAACCTTGAGCGACTGAAGCAACCGGATGTCGTCGCCTCGGCATACGCGCAGAATCTCGAAGCAGCGTTGCCAGATGAGGGCGAACTCGATGTGGCCTCTCTAGAGAACTGATGGAGAACAGTAAAAGCAGCCATCAACGACGAAGCCGAGAGTACCATCGGGTACGTGGAAAGGAGTCTAGAAACGAATGCTTCGACGAAGAGTGCAGTGCGATTTTGGTGGAGAAAAACGCAGAACGGGCGGTGATGCACACTTAATTTAATTTGCCGAGGTCGGCAAAATAAATCGCCGAGAATCCAACAGCTGAGAGCTCGGTAAAAATCTCGGTAAAAGTTCAAATTGCCGAGTAGGCTGCAAACTTTACAAACGTCAGCTGTCAAACTTTAACGAGCGGCTCGGTAATACATCGCCGAAAATTTCGGCATACATCATTACCGAAAATCAGTAAATGATTATTTTCTTTCATGTTCATCAATAAGAAAAAGTAAAATAAAACGAAAACGAAAATTAGGTTAACGATTCACGCAAGCAGGTAACAAAAAGCATAGTAAATAAAAACACAACTTCACTCTTCCTCCGGGGTCACTGCCTTCTACTCCTGCACGCTTGCAACGGATGCGCCGGGCCAGCTGGATATCCTTTGGCATGATGGTGACACGCTTGGTGTGGATTGCGCACAGATTGGTGTACTCGAACAACCCGACCAGGTAAGTAGCTTTCGTTGGCTTCCTACAGGGCAGCAACGGCGATACTTAGGAAGCGCAGATCCATCTTGAAATCCTGCGCAATTTCACGCAACAAGCGCTGGAACGGCAACTTGCGCTTGACTTGCGCATGCCGGCCGGTAACAATGCGGCTTTATCATTCCGCCGGTCGAGGGAACATTTTAGCGGGCGGTCTTTATGACCAGATGCTTACGGGGAGCCTTTCCTCTTTAATGACGATTGAGGTAGCGTTCCGGCAGCAAACAAACAGGCACCAGGAAACCTCACAGGAAACACTCCTCCTGCAGCGCTCCATCTCCAAAACAAAGAACTGAAAAGATAATTAAAAGAGAAACCTATTCATTAATATATATTCATATCAGAAGCCTACATAGCTTAACGCGAATTTAATTTCTTTACTTACGAGATAATATTTCTAGCGAGATTCGCTTCAAAAAATCCTGGTTTCTTTTTTTGAAGATGGCACCTAGACGACAACGCTCCCGTTTTTATGTTTGACAGTTGCGCTTTACCGAAATTCAGCAATATGATTAGATTGCCGATTGCTGTGGCAAAATAGTTTACCGATAATCAGTAATGAACGTAAACTACCGAATTTCGTTATTTTTGACAAGTTATTTTTGATAAACTGTAAAATTTTAACGACATTTCAGTTAAGATAAGCTTTACCGATTGAGTTCGTTACACCAAAACCTCCATTTAGGTAATGAGTCGGGACTGCCTAAATGGAATTTTTACCTAAATGGATTCATTACCTAAATGGATTCTGTTCATTGCTTAAATGGAGTACAAGGTTGAAAAGAAGTTAAATTTTAATTTAAAGGGGGTCATGCCGAGTTTCAGAGGACTTTTAAGGGAGTCTCAGGAGGGGAGGGGATTCAGGAGCGTTTTCGGGGGTTTTGGAGGGTCTCAAGTCAGACTTGTCATTCATAAAACTAGATGGGCACGAAACACGAAAAACCCTGCAAAATTCCGCCAGACTGAAAAATTATTTAATGTCGGCTAAAATATAAACGACTCATAAGAAAGTAATCATACTTCATAAATAATTCGAAAAGTCCCAGTGAAGAAACAGGGCTGTGAGCAGTAATAAATAACAAAATTTCCATAAACAAATAAAAAAATGCATAAATAAAGCAACTGCATCGATTCAGTTCTAGGCAAACCACAGATCCAAGAGTTTGCCCGGTATAATGCAAACATAGATGTTATCCCTTTTTTAGGTCCGACGAGCGATAGCGAGTTCGGACAGCAAGCAATTGCTCGGTAAATTGCAATCATAGTTACGCAAACTTTTCAGTCGTTTCAGTCATATATAAGTGCGATTCAGCCTTTCACTGTCTCATACTTTCCTGCATTTGTTTTTCATGGGTAATTTCGTCATTTTTTATTGTATTTTTTGTATTTTTTATTGTGTTTTCGATATTTTTTTTATTGTGAATTTTCTAATTTATTATGGAAAAATCGGATTTATTATGGAAAATTCGAAGTTCTTTGGTGGAAAAAATGGCTTTTTTATTGTAACAGTTGATTTATTCATTGCATTTTTGACGTTTTTAATTTCCCAAAAATCAATTATTTATGGATTTTTGCCTTTCTCGTACACTAAGTGTACTGGAAAGGCTATGTTGGTTCTCTGGCCGCACTGCGTGAGATTTGTTCTTCTCACGCAGGTGATGGTGCTATCGGTCGTCGCTTTCGGCGAGTTTTCAGCACCTCTGGCAGCTCGGCCGGCACAGCTGATCGAGTGGGTAGCGTCGTGAGGTGAAACCAACGTACTCGGTCGTCAGTCGTCGTCAAACCTTAAGCTAGAAAAGTTATCTCTTAAATCTAGAATAAAAGTTAAATGTGCATGTAAAGTGTGGTGTAAATTGATTTGCCAATAAAGTTAGTCAGTATGTCTAGTTGAGTGGAGTGTACTGAAGAATAGAAGCTTCCTGATCCCGAGTTGCCGTGTCTGTAGTGGAGTTGTTCCTGCTGTGCCGTTCAATTGCGGTCGAATCGTTTTTCTTGTGCTGTTCGCCACCACCGAGAGGGTTCTTGCGCCGCTTGCTACCACCCACCCACTGGAGATTTATGCTGCGCTCGTTAGGGTGCTGTGCCAATAGTGGTCCCACATCGTTTCCGTAAATTCCACCGAAGAAAAAATCCACAACGTAGGGGTAAGATCCAACATAAATTGGTGCCGTGACCAGGATATTCGACGCCATCACGAGTTCAAGTCACGTGCTACGACGGTCCACTGGGCGCTGCCATCTTGCGCGCCATCTCGCTGAAGGAGATTTCAATTGTTTCAAGGCTCGTTCAAATCGAGCATCAGGTAATTACCTGTCCTATGCTCTTTAAGGGTCTCGCAGGTGCCCTTAAGATTTTCGTTCCCTCTTTTTGCATGCACAACCCGGCGACGAACCTGAATTTCGATTGCTGCCAAACACTTTGGAGCAATTTCCCGCCATCGTGAGGACAATCCGTCCGCTTTGTTCATACCATTCCGGAACCGCCATCACGTTTCGGAACTCCTGCGCCATTGTACTGGAGTAGCAACGACAATACAAGCCACGCCATCCCGCCATTGCATCCCGGCGGTTTTCTGGAAACATCCACGCTTCAATCAACCTTCGTGCAACGCTCTTCTGCCGTTGTACCGGCTCCGCACTCGTCTGCGATTAGCCAGATAGACTTCGTACGACAATTTCCGGAGTTTTCGATCATCGACATCAAGCTACTGCGATTATAGTTGAACCTTTTCGGACATCGTAGCATTCCCGACGTTTTTCGTTCCTGAAGGCACAAGTGGAGACTGATTGTGTTCCGGCAAGCAGCTTTTTTGAATATTCAAGGCAAATACTTGCCTTGGAATTGGTGAGTACCATTCCAAGTGACCATATCCTCTCTCTCCGGGCCTACCGTGGTCTTTTGTTTTCGGCAGATCCGTCCTTCGCCATCATCGAGCGTCATTCCCGCCGGATACCTCTTCCAAAATGGCGCAGCAGCTGGAGAAAGAAACACTGCTATCCCGACGGTCCACGATGATCACCGCGCTGGGTCGGGCAGAGGCGTTCCTGGACGCTTTCAACGCACAACGTGATGGAGGTCAGGTCAGGCTCCGCCTGGAGTACCTCAACAACATGTGGACTACTCTGGAGGAGGTGCAGGGGCAGCTGGAGGACATCGAGGATACCGAGGAAGGTAGGCAACAGCATGCTAGTGTCCGTGCCGATTTTGAGCCTCGGCTCTTTGCAATAAAAGCCGACTTGATCTCCAAACTCCCTGTTGTTAATCAACAAGCTCGCATCCCTGATACTCCCTCGCATGCTTCCGCTCTGTCTGGGTTGAAACTTCCGACGATCTCACTTCCCGAATTCGATGGGGATTACATGCAGTGGCTAGGGTTCCACGATACGTTCTTGGCTTTGATCCACTCGAATACTGAAGTACCAGCGATCCAGAAATTCCACTACCTGAGGGCAGCTCTGAAGGGTGAAGCGGCGCAGCTGATTGAGTCCATCGCTATTAGTTCAGCAAACTACGACCTAGCATGGCAAACATTGGTTGACAGGTACGCCAACGACTACTTGCTGAAGAAGCGACATCTGCAGGCACTGTTCGACATCCCCGCGGCAAAGAAGGAAGCTGCCGCATCACTACATGCGCTGGTAGACGAGTTCCAGCGCCACAAGAAGATTTTGAACCAGCTAGGAGAGCCAACGGACTCTTGGAGCAGCATCCTGGAGCATCTCCTGTGCACGAAACTTCCCGACGACACGCTCAAGGCTTGGGAAGATCACGCGTCGACCGCAAACGATCCGGACTACGATTGCCTGATTGAATTTCTTCAGCGTCGTATGCGAGTGTTGGAGTCCATGTTGGTTAACCATCACCAGCCACAGTCTGCATCAAGTGGATCCACCCACGTCTCCAAACGGCCACCTCACTTCCGTGTATCATCGTGCGCATCCACCTCTGGTTCCAACAACAAATGTCCGGCCTGCAACCAAGAGCATTCGCTGATGAGATGTGCCAAATTCAACCGCTTTTCGACTTCTGAACGGCAGCAATTCGTTTCCAGCAAGCGTCTTTGCCACAACTGCCTCAGGAGTGACCACATGGTGCGCAACTGTTCATCGAACTACAGGTGCAAGCACTGCAACAAGCGTCACCATTCTATGCTGCACTCCGACGAGAACCCGAGGCCGAACAACGTAGCATCTTCCTCTCGAACGTCTATGCCCACTCAAGCCTTTCAGTCTAGCTCTTCCTCCGCTGCAGAACCAGTAGTTCAGTCCGCTGTCGCCGCATCCGATGATGTTCCCAGGGTCGTTGTTAGTGCCTCCACTCCTCAGCATCGTGAAGATGTTTTTCTGTTGACAGTGTTGGTGAAGGTCATCGATGCCTATGGTCAAGATCACTTCGCTCGTGCGTTACTCGACAGTGCTTCTCAACCGAACCTTATCACCGATCGCTTGGCACGCAGGTTGCATCTGAAAAGGAGCCCAGTGAATGTGACCATCCAGGGGGCGGGCAATCTCTCCAAGAAAGTGCGTGAATCGATTTTCGCTCGTATTAAGTCGAGAAATGACATCTTCGAATGTGGCGTTGAGTTTCTGCTAATGGATACGGTAACGGCTGATCTTCCGGCACAAGACATTTCCATCAAGGATTGGCGGATTCCTGAGAACTTGGCAATGGCTGATCCTACCTTCAACAAAAGCCAACAGATCGACATGGTTCTTGGCGCCAAGCATTTCCACTCATTCTTCCCTAGCACCGCTCGTCTCCAGTTGGCCGACAATCTTCCGATTCTGGTGGACAGTGTGTTTGGATGGGTCGTCACAGGATCAGCAAATATGGGTCATCATGCTCGGCAGCAATCTTCCACTCCCAGCGTCGTCGCAGTATCCATGCTGACACTCGAAGAGAGCATGGAACGATTTTGGAAAACCGAAGAGCTAACCATCAACGACAATTACTCCATTGAAGAACGCCATTGTGAGGATTTCTACAAATCTACCACGTCGAGAGATGGGACAGGTCGCTACATTGTCCGGCTACCACGGAAGCCTGATTTCGACGCAATGTTAGGAGAATCCAAAACTAGCGCTATGCGGCGTTTTGATCAACTCGAGCGGCGACTCGATCGGGACGAGAAATTGAAGGAGGAATACCACGAGTTCATGAAGGAGTACCTCTCCCTCGGCCATATGCGACTGGTCGAGACGGACGACGGAAACCACTCCCACACCTACTATCTTCCCCACCACCCTGTCATAAAGGAGGAGAGTACGACCACAAAGGTACGAGTCGTATTTGACGGCTCGGCCCGTACCTCAACCGGCTTCTCACTCAACGAAGCCCTCTGCGTGGGTCCGGTGGTCCAAGATGACCTTCTCGCTATCATCCTTCGATTTCGAACGTATCCCATTGCTCTAGTCGGTGACATAGCAAAGATGTACCGACAGGTCAGGTTGCATCCAAACGATTGTCCTCTACAACGCATCCTATTTCGATTTTCTAAAGACACTCCTGTCCAAATCTACGAGCTGCAAACCGTGACCTATGGTTTATCCCCATCCTCATTCCTAGCGACACGTACACTTCAGCAGATCGCAGAAGATGAAGGCAACGCATACCCGTTAGCCGGTCCGTCCGTTCCCAAAAACTTCTACGTAGACGACTATGTTGGTGGAGCAAAGTCTATTGAGGAAGCTATCCAGCTTCGGGGCGAGTTATCCGAGTTACTGGAAAAAGGCGGCTTCGTTTTGAGGAAGTGGGCCTCGAATCGCCTGGAAGTCCTGCAGGGGCTCGAAAAGGATCAAATTGCGACCCATTCAAGCTTGGAGTTCTACCCGAACGAGTCCATTAAGGCCCTTGGGATACGATGGGAACCGGAATCAGATCAACTTCGCTTTGACTCCCAAGTTCAACCTCGAGACGACCCTCCGACAAAGCGTTCCATCCTCTCAGACATCGCCAGACTCTTTGATCCACTCGGCCTGATTGCACCTGTCGTTGTCACAGCAAAAATCCTGATGCAGGAATTGTGGTCCCTCTCCTGCGACTGGGATGAGCCTGTACCGCACTGTGTTCGGCTGAAATGGGAACAGTTCCGAAACGAATTACCGAAAATCGCCACCTACCGAATTGACCGCTACGCCTTCCTGCCGGACGCTCGAGTTGAGTTGCACACTTTCGCCGATGCTTCAACGACCGCTTACGGAGCCTGCACATACGTCCGCTGTGAAAACGCCCTGGGAATAGTCAAAATTCAACTACTGGCATCAAAGAGCAAAGTCGCACCACTGAAAAGACTGACGGTAGCCCGCCTTGAGTTGTGTGCTTGTGTCTTGGCCGCGCATCTACACCATCGGATCAAAGAATCGATCAACGTCCACGTGTCTGCTTCGTATTTTTGGTCGGATTCGGCTGTATGTCTGTACTGGCTTCGCGCGCCTCCTAGCTCCTGGAAAACCTTCGTGGCCAACAGGGTGTCCGAAGTGCAGCATTATACTCGTGGCGGCATATGGAGTCACATTTCTGGCACGGAGAATCCAGCAGATCTCGTTTCACGCGGGATGTCGGTCGAAGAGTTCGTAGAGAGTGAGATGTGGCAGCTGATGGCGGGGACCGATAGCAGAGTCACGACGAGTGGACACAGCGAAGGGAAATCGGATTGAGACCGGCGGAATAATAAACACGCGGAAACTTAACTGTAGGAAACGATTTAATGTGCGAATAGAGAAAAATACACGTTTGCTCTCGGCGAGCTATTGGCGCGAACTGATGTTCGTTGGTCGGCAGGGTTGCCGTTTATGCTGCGATGTTCAAGGGGTGCGCGGATGTAGCGGAGGGTAATCATCGCTCTCCACACTCCTCCTCGATGTGCAGCCTCCGCAATCGATGTTATTCCAATCCAAGGAGACCACAGAAGCGGTCGTGCTTCGTCGGTCCCAACGGTTTTGTCAAAATATCTGCGGTCATCAGCTCAGTCGGACAGTATTCCAGCGCAACTTGGTTCTTTTGGCAAAGCTCCTGGACGAATTTCTCCCGCGTATCAATATGCTTGGACCTACGACTGGATCTCTCTGTCCGGACGAACGCGAGGCATCCTTGATTGTCCTCCTTGATAGTTGTTGGTTCCGCTTGGCGCTCTCCGAAGTCAGCGAGCAGCTGTCGTAGCCAGATAGCCTCCTGGCAAGCCTCACTGAGCGCCACGTATTCGGCCTCCATGGACGACAGTGTGACGCTTGTCTGTCCACGGCTGGCCCACGAAATGGTAGCTCCTCCGAACTGAAACGCGAACCCAGATGTTGATCGTCGACTTCGCAAATCGCCGGCCCAGTCGGCATCCGAATATCCTGACAACGGTTCTTCGAATGCACCGCCCAAGCGCAGGCTGCAGCTCTTCGTCTTCTGTAAATAGCGCAGGACACGCTTGGCGGCTGTCCAGTCCGACTCTGTAGGAGCAGCGAACTTCCGCCCGAGAATGGCCGCACTGTTGGCGATATCCGGTCTGGCCACTACGGACAAGTACAGCAGGCTTCCCACGACGCTTCTGAACTTTTCAGGATCTTTCAACGGCTCACTTTGATCTTCGGTCTTCAAATACCCCGGATCCATGGGAGATTTGGCCGGTTTCGCGTCACTCATTCCTGTAGTCTTCAGCAGTTCCTCGATATGGTTTTGTAGACGGATTCTGTACCCTTGTTCATCCCGACGGACTTCCATGCCAAGGAAGTGGCGGACATCTCCTAGACAGGTCAGTTCAAATTCTTCACCGAGACTGCGGATCACCTTCTGCAACTCTTCTTCATCGGACGAAGCCACGAGCATATCGTCTACGTATACCAGCAGGAACACGCTGGTTGCACCACTCTTCCTCACGTACATACACGGATCGGAACTTGATTGTTTTAATCCCAGTTTCGTTAGCGTATCGTGCAGGCGCTTGTTCCAACAGCGCGCCGATTGGCGCAGCCCGTAGATGCTTTTCTGCAATTTACAGACGAGACTCTCCTGCCCTTGTGCCGCGCAGCCGGGCGGCTGGCGCATGAAGACTTCTTCTTCCAGGACTCCGTTCAGGTAGGCAGTCTTAATGTCCAAATGCTTCACTGCCATACCACGCTTGCCCGCAACCGTCAGAAACGTCCTGAACGTCGCATGCCTTGTGACTGGAGCGTACACTTCCTCGAAGTCTTCTCCAAACCGCTGTGTGTAGCCTTGAGCCACAAGTCTGGCTTTGTGCTTCACGATCTTCCCTTCTTCGTTACGTTTCAGCTTGAATACCCACTTGGAGCCTACTATCTTCTTGCCTTTTGGTAACGGTACAAGCTCCCAAGTGTGGTTCCGGCGATGCGATTCCAGCTCATCTTCCATCGCGGCTCGCCAATCAGCACTCTCCAAGGCTTCTTTGTAGTTCACGGGTTCCTGAGTAGCGCACGCTGCTGTGCCTACCGCATAATCCAGCACATAGTCCTCCAGATGTCGCGGTGCTACACCACGAGTTGCCCGCTGCGGGCGGCGCGCGTGTTCCACATGTACTGGAGCTTCATCCTCGGCGTCTTCAAAATCTTCCGCATCGGACGCGTCGTTGAGCTCCTCCTTCCTCTGGTTCTCCTTCTCGCTAGAAGCAGGCCGATCCCGTTCGCCAGAGCGCTTTACCGGTGTCGACGTTGAGATTTCTACTGTTGATGTCCCATTTCCCAACTCGAGAAAACGAGCGTCGCGACTAACGGTGATCAAATCGGTTTCGCAGTCGACGAACCGATAAGCCTTATGCTCCATCGAATACCCCACAAACTTCAATTTGCGGGATTTGCTGTCTAGTTTGCTGCGCTTCTGGTCCGGAACGTGTACGAAGGCTTCGGCACCAAATACCCGGAGATGTGCCAAGTCCGGCTTACGCCCCCACCAGAGCTCGAACGGTGTTTGCTGGAGCGACCTCGACGGTAAGCGGTTCTGCAGGTATGTTGCCGTAAGCACAGCTTCACCCCAGTAACGCTTGTCCATACCGGCATCGAGAAGCATGCAGGTAGCCATCTCTGTTATCGAGCGGTTCTTCCGCTCAGCCACGCCGTTCTGCTGAGGCGAGTACGGCGCGGTGAACTGCGGCTTGATCCCTTCAGAACGATAGAAAGCCTTCAACTCGTTGTTGTTGAACTCTCCGCCGCCGTCGGAGCGGATCACGCGAACCTTCCTTCCAAACAGGGTCTCCGTCCATCTCACGTATTCCTTGATGAGCTCCGTCGCTTCCGATTTCTGCTTCAGTAGATAGGTAACTGTGAAGCGGCTATAGTCGTCTATGAGATGCATTACGTAGCGATTTCCACTGGGCGTTGTCGTTTTCATCGGGCCGCATAGGTCCGTGTGGACGATGTCGAGGACCCGATCTGCCTTCCGCTCGGTAACTGGAGGAAACGGCAGCCTTGCCGACTTTCCTTCCATACAACATTCACATACAAGACGTAAACCACAGTCGCTTACCTTAATGCCCGTAGCAAGGCCTTCCTTGACGACTCGTTCAGCGGCGGCCCAATCTCTGTGGCCCAACCGCCGGTGCCATTGATGCTGGCAGTTTACGTTGTGCTCACCCGTCGACGCCTTGTTGGATTCCTCGATCGTTCGCAAGTAGTACAGGCCACCGTAACGACAGCCAGTCGCAACGACAGCTCCTCCTGCATCCACGATTCGGCAACCGTCACTGTTAAAGTTCACTTCGAGTTTCTTCTCGGCTAGCTTCGCCACCGAAATCAAGCTGGTCGCGAGACCAGGCACGTATTTCATGTCACTCACTTCGATTCTGACCGGCTCACCACGGTCGTTCACTCCGCGAAGCACCCCACTACCTTCTCCAAGGATTTCCGTCTTCTTCCCATCGGCGAGCGTGATCCACCCACCAGCAAAGTTTTTCAACGAGTCAAAGAATCCACGGTCATTGGTCATGTGGGCGCTTGCCCCACTGTCCACAATCCACGCGCGCGAGCTCATTTCGTCACCACCGGTAAATGCCACATTTCGTCCCTCACTGTGCACTGCCTTTGCCTTCGGGTTTTCTTTTTCACTTCTAGAGCCGTTTTCTTCTTTCACTGAGGCCCTATATTTCCGGCAATCACGGCGCAGGTGACCCGGCTTCTTACAAAAATGGCACACGCGACTCTCTTTCGACTTTTCCACCGAACGCATCGCTTTTTCCGTTTTCGAGCCGGCACTTTCGCGTTCCAAGCGACGATGGAACTCGTCCATCAATTTCGATTTGACGATGTCAACCGAAATATCGTCATCAGCCCGATTGTCTAAAGCGGTCACAATCCCGTCGAAGGAGGGTGGCAGACTACGCAAAATCATACAAATTTTGGTGTCTTTATCGAGTTCGGTACCCGCGGCATCTAACCGATCGAAAAGTTCATCGAGTTCCCGCAAGTGTTCTTCGAGATTACCGCGTTCCGTCAGATTCGACGCACACAGCTTTTTAAGCAGCGAAACCCGTACCGATCGCGTTGATTTCTGATGGTACGATTTCAGAGAAGCGAACACGTCACGCGCAAGAACACTGTTTTTCACGATGGGCAACTGATTGTCATCAATCGACAAAATGATCGTTGCCTTCGCTCTTCGGTCAGCTTTGACCCACTCATCGTCCAGGAGGTAATCTGCCGGGACGGGTTCTTCCACTACGTGCCACAGGTCCTCCCGCTGTAGCAACATTTCAATTCGCACCTTCCATGTCTGCCAATTGGTGCCGTTCAGTTTTGTTATGGCAAACTTGGCATCCGACATGGTTCTTCTTCTTCGCACACAACACTAGCAAAAACGTTTGCAATCGTAATTGCCCTTCACAGGAGAGCTTTTTCACAGAGCTTTTTCTCCGCCTGCCGCTCGCAAGGCGACACCACGGCGACTTCACACTACCACAGGCAAACACTTTTGTTCTTCGCGATACTCCGACCGACGCCAGCGACCGGATTATTTTCACCACCGATTCCGTCTCAATTGATCACTTCCTGGGACCATCACCTGATGGCGGGGACCGATAGCAGAGTCACGACGAGTGGACACAGCGAAGGGAAATCGGATTGAGACCGGCGGAATAATAAACACGCGGAAACTTAACTGTAGGAAACGATTTAATGTGCGAATAGAGAAAAATACACGTTTGCTCTCGGCGAGCTATTGGCGCGAACTGATGTTCGTTGGTCGGCAGGGTTGCCGTTTATGCTGCGATGTTCAAGGGGTGCGCGGATGTAGCGGAGGGTAATCATCGCTCTCCACAGCAGCATGGTCCGCCATGGCTAGCACTATCGCAGCAGTATTGGCCGATTTCTAGTCCACCTGCCGTGGCTGAAGATATGTTGGAGACAAAGACCGTCGTTGCATCCGTCCAAACTACACCCAGCATCAATCCATGGTTCCTCCGGTGGTCGTCGTATAACCGTCTGCTGCACACCGTCGCATACTGTCTACGCTTTGCTGAGAAAACTCGATCAAAGGCCAGAACTCAGCCACTTGCTTCCTCCCCAGAGATCGAACCGAGTCAGCAGTCGCTTTCCGTCAAAGAACTTGCCAACGCCAACAACCTTCTGGTTCGACTCGCCCAACAAGACGCATTCCATAGCGAGATCAAAGATTTGCGGCGAGGAAATTCAGTTTCGAAAAACTCACCTGTCCGTCGACTGTCTCCATTCTTTGACCCAGAAGGAGTATTGCGAGTTGGAGGTCGGCTCAATCTTGTGCTCATTCTGCGAATGGAGTGACGTGAGAAAAGTCGGAGTCGTGTATCGAGGTGAGAAATCTCGACTCGAATGAGGTGACTCTCCATTTGATTTACACGGCGAGTCACTTCATTCGAGAGTGGATTCTTCATCTCGATATACGACTCCGACTTTTCTCACGTCACTCCATTCGCAGAATGAGCACATCTATCTCGGCTTCCCTACCAATCGAAACACCCTGCCCTCCTCCCCAAGAATCATCCGTTCACTTTGTTAATCGGTGAGCATTATCATCGGAAACTCGTCCACGGTGGCGGGCGTCTGCTTCTATCAACCATCCGGGAAGAATACTGGCCTCTGCATGGTCGCCGCTTAGTCCACAGCATAGTCCGTAACTGTTTCCGCTGCTCACGCCAACATCCGCTTCCTGCGCAACAGCAAATCGGTCAGCTACCAGCGTCCAGAGTCATACCGAGTCGTCCGTTTTCCAACACAGGTGTGGATTATGCTGGACCACTGTACGTTAAGCCCATTCACAAACGTGCCACCCCCGCAAAAGCTTACCTGTGCATTTTTGTATGCTTTACAACAAAGGCTGTCCACTTAGAATTAGTTGGAGATCTTTCTACCCAGGGATTTCTAGCAGCTCTTCGCCGCTTTATATCAAGAAGGGGAATCCCTGCCCACCTGTACTCCGATAATGGGAAAAATTTCGAAGGTGCGAAGCGTGAATTGGCGGAACTATTCGCCAGATTTAGGAGCAACACCGAACAGAGCGAAATCGCATCTGCCTGCTCCGAGCACGGGATAACGTGGCACTTGACTCCTCCCAAGGCACCACATTTCGGTGGCCTGTGGGAAGCGGCGGTCAAGACTGCCAAACGACATTTATTTCGCCAGTTAGGTAGTACAAGGCTGTCATTCGAAGATTACTACACTATTCTTCACCAAATCGAGGCCGCTATGAACTCTCGCCCTCTTCTGCCGATGTCGGATGACCCCAATGACCTCGCTGCATTGACGCCGGCGCACTTCCTCATCGGAACATCGCTGCAGGCCCTGCCCGACCCAGACTTCCAGCATACACCTATGAGCGCCCTGGATCACCTTCAAAAACTACAGCAACACGTCCAAAAGTTTTGGAGCCACTGGCGGACGGAATATCTGCAGGAGATGATGAAGGACACGAAGCTTGCTGCCCGGAATGACGAAATCCAGCCTGGTCGAATGGTGATTATCGTCGACGAAGCGCTTCCAACAATCCGCTGGCCGCTTGCTCGCATCACCGAGTTGCATCCTGGAAAGGACAATTTATCACGGGTGGTTAGTCTTCGCACTGAAAAAGGTGTCATCACCAGACCAATTACCCGAATCTGTTTGCTACCGCTGCCGCCTCCGAGATCGATCCCCGACGAAGAACAACTGGATAGTCCAGCAGCCAGCAATCCGCCCACCATCCTGGAGGAGTAACATAGCATTAAGTACCTAAAATGATAAGCAAAATTTGGAATTATTTGTAGAAATACTTACCTGATTGTAGTGGATTGTAGCTCTAGGTCTAAGTTTGTTTTGTTTACATTTGTAATGTTGCCAATAATTCTGTTGAACACAGTAGTTCAAGGCGGCGGGTATGTTGGTTCTCTGGCCGCACTGCGTGAGATTTGTTCTTCTCACGCAGGTGATGGTGCTATCGGTCGTCGCTTTCGGCGAGTTTTCAGCACCTCTGGCAGCTCGGCCGGCACAGCTGATCGAGTGGGTAGCGTCGTGAGGTGAAACCAACGTACTCGGTCGTCAGTCGTCGTCAAACCTTAAGCTAGAAAAGTTATCTCTTAAATCTAGAATAAAAGTTAAATGTGCATGTAAAGTGTGGTGTAAATTGATTTGCCAATAAAGTTAGTCAGTATGTCTAGTTGAGTGGAGTGTACTGAAGAATAGAAGCTTCCTGATCCCGAGTTGCCGTGTCTGTAGTGGAGTTGTTCCTGCTGTGCCGTTCAATTGCGGTCGAATCGTTTTTCTTGTGCTGTTCGCCACCACCGAGAGGGTTCTTGCGCCGCTTGCTACCACCCACCCACTGGAGATTTATGCTGCGCTCGTTAGGGTGCTGTGCCAATAGTGGTCCCACATCGTTTCCGTAAATTCCACCGAAGAAAAAATCCACAACGTAGGGGTAAGATCCAACAGGCTATATGTTCACTCCAAAAATGACTTTTTGATAGAAGGTCCGGAGGGACGAGTCACATATACCAATCAACTCAGCTCGACGAATTGAGGTGATGTCTGTGTGTGTGTATGTGTGTATGTGTGTATGTGTGTGTGTGTGTGCGTGTGTGTATGTGTGTATGTGTGTGTACAAAAAACTCACATCACTTTTTGGTAGTAAACCTCAACCGATTTTAATGACCGATGGTTCATTCGACGCGGCATATAGTCCCATTGTTTCCTATTGAAAATGGTTCGGATCGGTCCAGCCGTTCCGGAGTTATGGCCATTTAGGTGTTCCGGACCGGTACCCTTGGGAGGGGTCAGCCATGAAAAAGCAACAAACCCATGCATGCGACACATCAAACAGCGGCATTTCCGATAACCTGATGAACGGTTAGCAGGAAAACAGTATCAGACCATATCTGAAACGGTAATGTTCCGGAACCGGTTCCGGGGGGTCCCGACGGAAGTGGCCAAATATAAAAGAGTACCAAACCCATGCATGCGACACATCAAACAGTGGCATTTCCGATAACCTGATGAATGGTTAGCAGGAAAACAGTATCAGACCATATCTGGACCGGTAGTGTTCCGGAACCGGTTCCGGGGGGTCCCGACGGAAGTGGCCAAATATAAAAGAGAACCAAACCCATGCATGCGACACATCAAACAGCGGCATTTCCGATAACCTGATGAACGATTAGCAGGAAAACAGTATCAGACCATATCTGAACCAGTAATGTTCCGGAACCGGTTCCGTGGGGTCCCGACGGAAGTGGCCAAATATAACGGAGAACCAAACCCATGCATGCGACACATCAAACAGTGGCATTTCCGATAGCCTGATGAACGGTTAGCAGGAAAACAGTATCAGACCATATCTGAAACGGTAATGTTCCGGAACCGGTTCCGGGGGGTCCCGACGGAAGTGGCCAAATATAAAAGAGATCCAAACCCATGCATGCGACACATCAAACAGCGGCATTTCCGATAACCTGATGAACGGTTAGCAGAAAAACAGTATCAGACCATATCTGAACCGGTAGTGTTCCGGAACCGGTTCCGGGGGGTCCCGACGGAAGTGGCCAAATATAAAAGAGAAACAAACCCATGCATGCGACACATCAAATCACGGCTTTTCCAATACCCTGATGGCCAGTTATTAAGGAAGTAGGCTCAGACCACATTGGAGACTAACAGTTGTATTGCGGAACCAGTTCCGGGTGTCTCGTCGGAAATCGCCTTATATAAAAGTGAAACAAACCCATGCATACGACACATCAGAGCGCGGCTTTTTTGATAACCTAATGAAAGGTTAGCAAGAAACTAGTCTACGACCATATCTGAACCGGTAGTGTTCCGGAAGCGGTGCCGGATGTCCCACCAGAAGTGTCCAAATATAATAGTAAACCTAACCCATGCATACGACACATCAAACAGCGACTTTTTCGGTAACCTGTTGAACGGTTAGCAAAAAAAATAGTCGCAGGCCTGTCCGGGAACCGAATTTGGGTGTCTCGTCATAAGTGGTAAAATATAAAAGTAAGCCGAACCTATGCATGCGACACACCAAATCGCGGCTTTTTCAATAACCTAATTGACAGTTTGTCAGCAAAAAGTCGCAGACGCACATTTGGGAGAACCGGTAGTGTTGAAGAACAGGTAACGAGTGCCCCGCCGGAAATGGTAAAATATAGAAGTAAGCCACAATCATACACGAGGCCATCCTTTAAGTACGTCACGAGCCTAGGGGGAGAGGGGGTTGTAAGCTGAGCTGAGAGGGGGGTGACCGAGGGGGTGACAAGCTATTTTAACCCTCGAGCAGTCGCATCTTCAGCCACCCTCAGTGACACTACGCACACGCTTAGTACTACAAGTGAGCTTTTTTCATGGTGCGTGTACTCAGTACACGATGCGACCGCTCCCGGGTTAAGTATAGGAAAAACCCGTACGTAGAGGAGAGGGGGAGCTTCGAAAATTCCCAATTTGAGCGTGACGCACTTAATGGATGCTCCCCATGGAACACATCAATTCGCGGCTTTTTAGGCAGCCTGATAACCAGTTGACAAGAAAATAGCCATATCCATACAATATTTGGGACAACCAGTAGTGCCATGGAATCGGTTCCAGGTGTCCGCCGGAAATGGTCAAAAGTAAAATTGAACCAAACCCAAGCATGCGGCACTTAAAATAGTGGAATTATGAAAGTGAACAAAACCAATGTTAGCAATAAATCAAATGGTGGCTTTTTTGATAGCCTGGTAAACGTTGGGTAAGATTAAAAGTGAAGAAATAGTCAAAGTCTTCATATATGTACAAGAGCATAAAATCGTAACCAAAGTAATCTCATCAAACCACTCCATTTCAAATTCCTGTGGTGTTAATATAAAGCATCAACACTGAATAAAGTTTTTCCAATCTTCTTTTGCGTCTAAAATTACTGTGCACAATTTGGTTCATAAGGAGGTCAAATTTTACATGAATCGTATTAAGCGTATAAGTGTTCCCAGGATCGGCTTATGTCGACGTAATGATCATGAGTATATATTCGACGAGAAAGGCGCTATCACCACTAGGTGGATTAATCTGGGTTTTTTTTATTTATTTATGCATTTTCTTATTTGTTTATGGAACTTTTGTTATTTATTACTGCTTACACCCCTGTTTCTTCACTGGGATTTTTCGAATTATTTATGGGAAATTTTGTATTTATTATGGAACGTTTAATTGTCTGCCTTTAATGTCGGGTCAAAGTTGGGTCAATTTTTATCGTATGTTGGGCCACTAATGGACCAACATCGAACAACTGTTGGGTCTATGTTGTGTATGGTGGCCAAAATAAAAACAGGTGAATGATAGGTTTATGTCGGGTTTGACGTCATCAACGATGGTGAACACAATCAAATTCCATTTAGGTAACGTTACCTAAATGGAGGGACCTAAATAGATTTTACCTAAATGGATCCTATCTAAATGGAGGTTTGAGTGTATTCGTATTTACCGAGATCAAATTTGGAGTTTAAGTGTGAACGTTACAAACAGAAGCGGAAACAGCAGACCCGCATCTTTCGGAGGAAAAATCGCCGCCTGAATGAAGTGAAGTGCGAGGAAATGAAACTGTTGTGCCGTTCCCGTGAAACACGGAAGTTCTACTAGAAGCTCAACGCATCCTGCAACGGCTTCCTGCCGCGAACCGAAATATGCAGAGACAGGGACGGAGGCCTCAGAGAACTTCAGAGTGATCACCAGTTTGAATGCTGCCTACAAAATGCAATCCCAGATCATCTTCCGTCATATGTCACCTAAAACGAATCAGGTCATGGGAAGTTATCAAGCCGGCTTCCTCGATGACCAGTCGACAACGGACCAGATATTCACCGTACGGCAAATCCTCCAGAAATGCCGTGAAAACCAGCTCCCAACACATTACCTGTTCATCGACTTAAAAGCGGCATACGACTGTATTGACCGCACAGCGCTATGGAGAATCATGAACGAAAACGGCTTTCCTGGGAAGCTGACTAGACTTATTTAAGCAACGATGGACGATGTCTAAATTGCGTAAAGGTTTCGGGTGAACTATCCAGTTCATTCGAATCTCGCCGGGGACTGCGACAAGGTGATGGACTCTCATTCCTACTCTTCATCAACGCTACTGCCGTAATTCTGCAAAGTGACGTAAGCGACATTGATAGTATTAACCCATTTTTTTGGATATTATGCATAAAACTCTTGGTGATCCTCAAAGTTTCTTCCCATAGATGATAGATTACGACTAGATCTTGCATTCTAATACAGCAGGCACATCACAGTGTTATTTTTTCACCAGATATTATATATAATAAACCAAAAAATGGAAATTTTGAATGACGCTTACGTCACTTTGCAGAATTACGGCAGTCAGAAGGTGTAATGTAACAAGCCGGGCTCAAAAGCCAGGGTACGATTTTCACAAAATCTGGGAAATGTGTGTGCTTTGCGGAAAACATGTACATTATCGTCGGATCATTTAGGACGATGGCAGAACTGTACATCTGCCTGAAACGCGAAGCAGCAAAAGTCGGACTTGTGTTGAATGCGTCCAAAACACAGTACATGCTGGCAGGCGGAACCTAACACGAACGGTTCTGTCTAGGTAGTAATGTGACGACAATAGATGGGAATACCTTCGAGGGGATGGAGGAATTCATCTACCTCGGATCCTTACTGACGGCTGACAACAATTCTAGCCGAGAAATACAAAGGCGCTATACTTCCACTCTAAAGCCGCACAAGTGCTTGAAACAACTATTACATGCAGACAAGTGCACTTTGTCAACACAAAGGTGGGTGCCGAAGTGATTTCTCATTTGATTTTGCTAGAAGTTCGGCACTGGTGCCGAAAGTTGGTGCTGGACTAGGTGCAGTACACTCGTTCAAAATCAACTTTCGGACAGAAAATCTGCCCAACAATTATTGTTAGCAACAAGTTCACGCAATAAGGTATCTGATTCAGATGGAAGAAGTTGATGAAAACGATCGTTTCGTTGTGAATTTAGGTAATGCACAATTTTGTTTACCTGAACTGCCAAGAATGGGGTCAAAAACCCTATGTATTCGGATTACGAAATAATTTACAGTATTCTACATGATAGTGCTCCGTATCTACAGGTAAACGGCGAACCCCAAATGTATGGAACGGAAATTGGCTGCGAGACCGCTTGAATTTTCCGCATGACGGAAAACGATGGAAACTAGTCTCAAAATGTGGAACGGGACCTGGGAGTTGACCAACCTTACGGCATGATTGAAGGCACTAAATACAAGTGGGTGTTTAAGTTTATGTGCAATTCGAATAGATTCTCCGATAGTCAGGTACGCCCGCCTTCGATATCTAATGGCTTTGGCTGCTGTTCATCAAATGGACGCTGTGTTGGCGTTCTTGCAGGGGGATTTGCCTGTAGAGAAGATCTTTATGGAGCAGCTTGAAGGATTTGTGCATAAGAAGGTTTAGCGTTTACGAAAAGGCTTGTGTGGTCTGTAGCAGGCCAGTCGGGTGTGGCATATGAAACTCGATATGGAGTTGAACCGGTCCGGCATAAAGCGTTCAAGTTTCGACGCAAGTATTTAATATCTGGTAACACCGTAAGTTTACGACGACGGTTTGCTGATGCTTCCCAATCAACTGGAATGGATGGACCACATGAAGGATCCAATAGAAACGGAGCAAGTGCTGGGATGGGCATTAGCGTGGGACACAAAAAGACATTTTACTCCTGTACACTTTTTGAGTTCCATTTTGGTCCCATATCAACTGTGCAAAATTTCAGATTGATCGGATAAACTATATTTTGGCGCCAGCCATTTTAAGTTTTCATACGATTTAGTATAGGAAAAATCACATTTTCAAATAAAAATCGCCACAGGTTGCCCCTTAACCCCTAAAAATAAATCGATGAATGATTTCTGTTGGAAATTTTACGAGGAACCAACCCTCCGAAGACCGCAAAGCGATCTGAGGCATGTGAAAAAAGTTATTGACTGAAAACCGAATGGCATGCAAACGCTGTTTAACATGTAAGGAATAACAATAAATAATAAAATCTCGTCATTTTATCGATCGGGTGAGGCCTAATAACTTTTTCCACGAACGTCGCATCGGATTGCTGTCTTCGGAGGTCTGATTCCTAGTGAAGTTTTCTACAGAAATCATTCATCGACTTATTTTTAGGGATCTAGGGGTGACTCCTAGCGATTTTTCTTTACAGGAGTAAAATTTCCCCATAGTAAATCGTATGAAAAACTAAGAGTGGCGGGCGCTAAAATATAGATTTTCCGATCGATCTGAAATTTTTCACAGTTGATATGGGACCAAAGTAGAACTCAAAAAGTATACAGGAACTTGAGTTTTTCGATTTTTTGTAGTTTCCTATATAAACCGTGTACCAGGCTAATGGGCATGAGGATTAACCGGTCTGAAGATGCTGTCATGTTTAACCAACAGCGAGGGTACGAAAAACGGATCACGCCGAAAAACAAACGCTTTGTCCTAAGCGGTGCATGTTGGTAACAAAGGCGCTCCGCAACAAACGCATGTCCACACAGCTAGTCGCGTTCGGTAATTTTTACCGAAATCTCAACTGCTGAGCGTTCGGTAATAGTTTTTTTACCGAAATTCTGTAAAAAATACCAAATTTCGGTAAAATGTTATCGTTCATCTGTCAAATTTTAACGAAGTTCAGTAAACGTCACCGAATTTTTTCGGTAAAAAACTTAACGGTTGAGATTTCGGTAAAATATTACCGAAGTCGGTGATTTTATCTAAGTGTGCAGTGTTGGTAAAAACTCAAATTCTCAAATCTCATGCTTGAGTTGTTTCACCGCCGAAAAAATCATGCATGAGTTGACTCGCGATTTCACTCATTGCTTTATTTCTTGGTATTCTTATTACTTACTTCGATGTTTTTAGGATTATATGATAGAACAAAAGCAAACCTATCGTACAACAACATTGGATGCCGTTCAAATTGATTTGGGTACGTTCTACAAGCGAACGAGATTTCGGCGCTTGACTCGTGAGAGCGAGATTTTACATGAAAATCTCGCGCGTGAGAAAATGATTCAGAATCGCGCGCGAGCTTGCTCATGCAGGAGTGGTTCATGAGTGTGCTTTGAGTGTGATTTTACCAACACTGCGCATGTCATGCGATGCCACATCGATGCACATCGCTTGCCGTGCGTGTGCCGATATTTCGGCTTTTCTGCTGAAATTTTCGACCCACATCATCGAATTCATGAGCATTTAGACGAATTAAGAATCTTGCCATCCTCAGAGTCGAGTTTCAGTTGTAAAACAATGCGAAAATTACGATGTCAATAGAACGAGACAAATATTCCTACCGTTTTTTGTTGTGAATAAACTCTGGAGCAATTTTGTTGTTATCTGCTAACGCAAAAACAAAGCGTTGTTGCCGAGCCTTTTTTGTTGCATATTTGACGCTTGCGGTGCCATATTCTGCGTACACTGACAACGATACATCGTTGAACTGTTTCAGCAACGCTTCAATATGACCGGGTGCAACACCATGACCGAGTAGCCACGCCAATCGACAGGAATCAGCGGATGTCGACAAGCAGCTAAATCCAAAGACCTCAAACGGATGGCATCGGTACCGTTCCGAGAGTTGGTTGGCGGCCTACAGTTGCAGAGAAGAAAGAAAATGGACCGTTCGAAAGGTTTTGTGATGTCGTTTGGGGTGCATTGACCCCGATTCGCCAAAGAGTCGAAGAAGGCAACCCTCACAACAGTGGTCTACAGTGAAAAAATAAATCGCATATCCAATGGTAAATTTCCATTAGTTTGGCTATATAACTGTTATTGGATATTCCTATGAAAATTTCTTCGATAATATCACATGAAATCAATACGGTTCATGTGAAAATCAAATGAAAACAATGTAAAAACTTTTTTCAGTGTTGGACTGTATAAGTGTCGCGTCATTTGGCTGAATGCCTTTTGGCTGAATGCCGTTGAGCCGAAGAGGGAATGATGAAGTTACTGTTACTGTTTTTTGTATCAGTATAACTCGAAAGAACAGCTCATTTGCAGTTTCAACGCCAACGAGCCCATTAATAGTACAACTAGGTTTGTTCGCGCGTCTGAATTCTTTTGATCATAATTCGGCCAAAAGATCCTTCCGGCAAGATGGTACTCGGTTAAATGGCGTTCGCCTAAACTACATCCGGCCAAACGGCATTTGACAGAATGGCCGCTCACCACTGTACGAGTTTGTGCAATGTGCTTTGTTGAAGATTTACGAATTGCTCCCGAAACAAGAGAACTGGGACTATATATTGTTTAACCTTTCAGTACTCGCGCCAATTTTTGTAACGCGAGCAGTCGCGCGTTTTTTTTTTTTTTGTATCTGTATTAACGAGATTTTTAGCCTTAGGCTAGTTCATCTCGGGACCCACGCTTTACTTCCCTTCCGAAGGAAGAACCCACATTTTGTGAGTTTGTCGGGAGTGGGATTCGATCCCAGGTCCTCGGCGTTATAGTCAAGTGTTCTAACCATCACACCAGGTCCGCTCCACCAGTCGCGCGTTGTGCTTTGTACAACACCCATACATTCTGAAATATCTAAGGATCCTGATTGTTTAGAGGAGGACTGTCTTTGGCAAAGTTGTTGTACATTTCATGGGCTACTTGATGCTGACAAAGTTGATTCGTAATACTTCCACTAGGCGGCGCTAGTGAGCAATATCATGTTATATCTTATATCTCAGGATCCTGATGTCTTAGAAAGATGGTGTCTTCGACAAAGTTGTTTGGTAGGTCAAGTACTTACGGATGATTCGCAGTTTAATTTGAAATTTCATCACTTGGCGGCGTTAGTGAGCACGTAAATATTATATATTATGTATCTCTGGACCCTTACTACTTAGAAAAATAGTGTCTTCGGCAAAGATGTTTGGTCTATCAAGGGGTTATAGATGAGTGACAGTTGCGCTAGTGAGCATGTAAATTTTTAATCTCATGTAACTCAGGATCCCGATTAAAAAGGCACGGTATACCGTCTTCAGCCAGAGGCTGTACAGTCTGAACAGAACTTAACACTAGACCATGGACCATGGTCCATTACATGCACTGTAGCGATCAGAGTGAAACACGTATTAACTGTTTAACGGTTTATTACAGTATGACTCTGTTATTCCTACCGTCTGTCACTACTCAAATGTCAGTGCCTACTGTGATAATAATTGTTGAGTGTATTAGTGTATTATTGTGAGATGTTCAATGACTTATGATAATTACTACATGCACCAGTGGATAGCATGGTGCGGTTACACGCTTGGTAACGCTAACCGAACGGCCACAAAGCTCCACTTTACTCAAAAAGATGATGTCTTCGGCAAAGTTGTTTGGTAGATCAAAGACGAAATGGTGGAAAAGTTACTTCTCGTTACCTTCTTAAAGATCGAAAACTTACAGATAGTTGTCCGTTTGAATCGTAATTTCACCACTAGATGACGCTAGTGAACATAAAAAATGTATATGCAATAGTTCTCAGGATCCTGGTTACTAGAAGAGAGATGGTGGTTTCGGCAAAGTTGTCAAATAGGTTAAGTGCATTTGGTTGATGGGTCGTTGAAATCAATATTTCGCCAGTAAGTGGTTCTAATGAGTATGCAAATTTTATGTCGTATATATCTCCGAGTCTGGTTACCTGGGAAGTTGATATCTTTGGCAAGGTTGGTTGGTAGATTAAGGGCTTCCAGTTGATTGACCATTTGATTCGTGCTTCTGCCACCAGAAGACGCTAGTTGTAAATTTGCAAAAGCATGAACGTGTTATTATTCATCTAGAAAAAAAAATCAACGAGCTGTAAATTTTTATACTACCGAAAGTTTTCAAAATTTGAAAATTACACAACTAGTTGATTATAATTTGTTTGATTTTGCACTTGATTGATTAATTTTATATGAAGTTAAAGCGCTAAGTAAAATATTTAATATCTGACCGTCGTATTTCAATATACTCTATCTTAAGGTTGTCAATGTCACGGGATAAGTACATCCATCCTTTATCCATCAAACAACAATGTCGAAGACATCATCTTTCTAAGTAATCAGGATCTTGAGATATATGAGGTATAAAATTGGAATGCTCACTAGTGCCACCGGGATGTGAAATTGCACGTCATATTTGTCTTCATCAGTTAGTGTTTGATCTACTAAACAACTTTTCAGAAGACACTATCTTTCTAAGTAATCAGGGTCCTGAGACACATGAGTTATAAAAGTTGAATACCTACTAGCGCCACCTAGATGTGGAGTTTCAAATCATACGGCTCTCCATCAGTTAGTGTTCGATCTACTAAACAACTTTGCTGAAGACATCATCTTTCTAAGTAATCAGGATCTCGAGATATATGGGTTATAATATTTGAGTACTCATTTGCGCCATCTGGATGTGGAATTCCACATCATACTTGTCTTCATCAGTTAGTGTTTGATCTACTAAACAACTTTGCAGAAGACACCATCTTTCTAAGTAATCAGGGTCCTGAGATGTATGAGTTATAAAATTTCAATGCCCACTAGCGCCACCTAGATGTGGAGTTTCAAACCAAACGGCTCTCCATCAGTTAGTGTTTAACCAACCAAACAACTTTGGCGAAGACACCATCTTTCTAAGTACTCAGGATCCTGAGTTATATGGGATATAAAAATTACATGCTCACTAGCGCCGCCTATCGGTTGAAATCTGAATTTCACAAATCACCTCGCGAAGGCCCTTGATATCCCAAGTAACTTTGCCGAAGACACCATATTTCTAGATCATTTAGATTTTGAAATACACTAATTCACATTCAACTGTCTATCTTATCTTAAATATAGTACGTTCTTCATATTGCGATATTCAATTTTCCGCATTATAAGGAGTTATACTGTTTTCAAAAAAGGTCTTATAATATTCCAAATAAGATTCCTGTAGAATACATTTGGGGTTGACATCGATAGAAAAGATGGTTTCAAAATAATAGTCGATAATTCTCATGTGTTGTACAAAGTACAACAGCGCGATTAACGGAAGGTTAATCAACAATCGGTGCTGTCATGGTAAAATCAGATCTGATTGCTCAAAGTTTCCAAATTAAGTGCCCTCTAGTATTTTTTGTATGCCCCCATGGAAAAGATTTGAAGATTGCGTCTAATTAAGTATTATTTCACGAAAAATCCTCTATGGATAACTTTTTTTGCGAAAGTTTCGTAAAATTTCTACGAAAGGGTTTTTTTTTATAAACTTAGCAAGAATTCGTCTACTTAAAGATTTCTCACAGAATGTTCTCAAGTAACTGAACTAGCTGAATAGCAGTTTCTTAAGCGGAAGTTTGCTTAAGAGTGGTTTGTTCCAAAAATGTTTGTTGGGTTTTAAGAAAATTTTCCTTCCTATGTACTTTTTAAGAATTTTCTCCATAAATACCTCCAGGGATACCGCCAGAGAAACTTGTTTCTGGATTATTCAAAAAATTCCCGGTACCGTAATCCGGGGTCAAATTGATCACTTTAAAACAACTTTTGAGCATAACATTAGTGACAATTCAAATATTGCCAAAAGAATTTCTGTAAAATCAGTACCGTGTGCATCTCCATGAAACCATGTGACAGAATTTTGTTCAACAAATTTAAACTTTTAGTTAAATTACTTCGAAAATCAAAAAATTGAAGATGCCACTTTGGGGCGAAACTGATCAGTATACAATTAAGCATCGGTTAAAAAGAAAAATTTCCTTATCCACTTAATTTTGCTCTTCTAAACCCGAATAACGCGTCAAAACTTTTACAATTAGTGAATTTGACACCAAAAATGCAGAATTAAATTTTGAAATTTCCTTTTAAACGCCTTAAGGTAGGCAATTGCCTTTGTATACAAGTGATTTCTGTTACAATAAAGGACTTTTTCGTCAAAAAAAGAACTTTTTTCAACTTATTCATTTTCAGATTAGCTTCATAACTTTCCAACCAAGGCTCCACAAAAATGTTAAAACAAAAAATTCACGGGAAATTCTAGTGGCAATCGATTGTTTAGAAGCAACGATTTTAGCTAAGTGAGAAATACATTTCAAATTTCTAAAAAAATAGGGCAAAACTAACTTTTTTCTGAACAACTAAAAGTCTAAACTCATCTCTAGACATCTATGAACTAGATAAGGTAAGAAGTTTGAGATCATTACGACGCTTAGAAGTTCCTGGTATGCAATTACATGTAGTACCCAAATGATTAATTTCACCCCGCTGATCAATTTGACCCCGGTTTACGGTACTTTGATAGCGAGAAGTTTCACATAAAATTTCCTAGAATGATTTCAGCAAGAATTCCACCAAAGCTTCCTCTAAGTATCCTTTAAGAATGCAATCCTGTACAGAGAATTTTTCCAAAGAATCCACCTGAGATTTTTTCAGGAATTCCTCCAGTAATTTACCTTGGGTCTTTTTCAGGAATTTCTCAAGAAATTTCGAAACTTTTCAACTTAAGACTAGTCCATCGGTTTCTTCAAACATTTATTCGGGATTCCCTGCTGGGATAAATTAAAGGCTTCTATAGGACACTCCTTCACGCATTTCCTTCCAACTATTTCTGCAGAAAAGTTATCCAAATTCCCAAACGAAATTTGTCTTTGGGATTTCCCCAGAAATTTTCTAAAAAAACCTTCAAAAGTTATAGGAATTCCTCGAAAGATTACTTCAAAATATGCAATTCCAGAAGGTTTTTATTCCACAGAGATTCTGGGAATCTTTCAGAAATTTCTCAAGGGTTTTTCTCTAGATAGTCAGACATTTTTCCCGTAACTCATTCAGGTACCCACTTAATTAGAAATGTCTACAGTAAATTCCCAAAAGGTCCTTCTGGAAGTTTTCCCACAGGTGTCCCCAGAAGTTGTTTTGGGCATTCCTCCAGGGATTGTTTAGGGTTTTTTCTTAAAATGTTTCCGATGATACTTCAGGAATCTATTCCTTTGCATCGTCTATCTGTTGTTCCTTTTTCAAATATTTTTTCTCGAGAATTTTAGGTATTCATTCAAAGATTACTAAAAAAAAATTCTTCTTGAAATTTCTCCAGTGGTTCTCTAAAGCATTCCTCCAACAAGTTTTCTTGTTTCTGCAGGATTTTCTTCATAAATTCCGCCAAGTAGTATGTCAGGGATTCCCTGAGTATCTCCAGAAGTGATATTTTGTGGAATTGAAGAAATATCTTAGGATCTCAGATATCTCAGGTATCTCAGGAAGGAGGCATCTTCTAGGAATCTCCAAAGGTATCACCAGAAGTTTTTGAAAATTTCCTTCCGATAATCCTCGAAGGAACCCTTCGGAATTTTCTTCAAAGATTCTTTCAAGAATTCATCCTGTATTTTTTTATCCAGTTTCTGAAAGAATTTCAGAGTGAATCTCTGAAGTTTTATCTAAAACATTTTTTTTCAAGAATCTCTGAAAGAATAACAGGAAATATTTCTGACCGAACTGAAGCAACAATTTCCATAAGAAATCTTTATGGGAATTTCAGCAGGAATTTCTCAAGGAATTCTTTGAGGAACTCTAGAACCCTATAAGATTTCCAAAAGATTCAATGAAACATATGACGAATTTCTCCAATACTCCATTAAAGAACTTTTACAGAGATCCCTTGCTGAAACTGCTAAAAAAATCTCTAAAATTCGGAATCCCTTAGAAATCTTAGAAAGTGCTCTTAAATGTATCACGAGAGGAATATCTAAAGAAAGGCCAGGGAAATACGTGAAGGAATCCCTCGAGGAATTTCTGAAGAACTTCATTGGAGAAATACCTGGAGAATCTTCTCAGGTAACCCCCGGTGGAGTTCATAGAAAGTTTATTGAGATATTTTGAAGAAAATTTCTGAAGAAATCCCTAATATGGAGGATTTTCTCTAAATATTGCTGGAGCAATCTGTAGACATATATCTTAAGAACTTGCTGTAGGGAAAATCTGCGAAAAACGTCTATATAATTTTCTGTGAAGATCGCTATAAAAACTCCTGAGATATTTCGTAAAGCATTACTACAGAAATTCCTTGGAAATATTCCTAAATCATATTTTAATGTATCCACGGAGAAATTCTTTTGAGGAACTGCCAACAAAATTTTAGGAGAAATACATGTAGAGATGTAGACCACTATCTGGTGATGGTCAAACTGCGCCCAAAACTCTCCGTCATCAACAATGTATGGTACCGGCGACCGCCACGGTACAACCTAGAGCGATTGAAGCAAACGGATGTCGCCTCAGCATAAGCGCAGAATCTCGAGGCCGCGTTGCCAGACGAGGGTGAGCTCGAAGAGGCCCCTCTAGAGGACTGCTGGAGTACAGTGAAAGCAGCCATCAACGACGCAGCCGAGAGCACCATCGGGTACGTGGAACGGAATCGACGGAACGAATGGTTCGACGAAGAGTGCAGAACGGTTTTGGAGGAGAAGAATGCAGCGAGGGCGGTAATGCTGCAGCAAGGGACTCGACAGAACGTGGAACGTTATAAACAGAAGCGGAAACAGCAGACCCGCCTCTTTCGGGAGAAAAAGCGCCGCCTGGAAGAAGCGGAGTGTGAAGAAATGGAACTGCTGTGCCGTTCCCAAGAAACACGGAAGTTCTATCAGAAGCTCAACGCATCCCGCAACGGCTTCGTGCCGCGAGCCGAAATATGCAGGGATAAAGACGGAGGCCTCTTGACGGACGGACGTGAGGTGATCGAAAGGTGGAAGCAGCACTTCGATCAGCACCTGAACGGCGTGGAGAACGTAGGCACGGGAGCCCACGGCAACGGAGGAAACGACGACGCCAGTGCACCGGAGGACGGAAATGAACCAACTCCCACGCTGAGGGAAGTTAAGGATGCCATTCACCAGCTCAAAACCAACAAAGCAGCTGGTAAGGATGGTATCGCAGCTGAACTCATCAAGATGGGCCCAGAAAAGTTGGCCACCTGTCTGCATCGGCTGATAGTCAGGATCTGGGAAACCGAACAGCTACCGGAGGAGTGGAAGGAAGGGGTAATCTGCCCCATTCACAAGAAAGGCGACCATTTGGAATGTGAGAACTTCAGGGCGATCACTATTTTGAATGCTGCCTACAAAGTGCTATCCCAGATCATCTTCCGTCGTCTGTCACCAAAAACAAATGAGTTCGTGGGAAGTTATCAAGCCGCTTCATCGACGGCCGGTCGACAACGGACCAGATCTTTACCGTACGGCAAATCCTCCAGAAATGCCGTGAGTACCAGGTCCCAATGCATCACCTGTTCATCGACTTCAAAGCGGCATACGACAGTATCGACCGCGCAGAGCTATGGAGAATCATGGACGAAAACGGCTTTCCTGGGAAGCTGACTAGACTGATTAAAGCAACGATGGACGGTGTGCAAAACTGCGTAAGGGTTTCGGGTGAACTATCTAGTTCATTCGAATCTCGTCGGGGACTGCGACAAGGTGATGGACTCTCATGCCTACTCTTCAACATCGCTCTGGAAGGTGTGATGCGACGAGCCGGGCTCAACAGCCGGGGAACGATTTTCACAAAATCCGGACAATTTGTGTGCTTTGCGGACGACATGGACATTATTGCCAGAACATTTGGAACGGTGGCAGAGCTGTACACCCGCCTGAAACGCGAAGCAGCAAAGGTCGGACTGGTGGTGAATGCTTCAAAAACAAAGTACATGCTGGTAGGCGGAACCGAAAACGACCGGATCCGTCTGGGTAGTAATGTTACGATAGACGGGGATACTTTCGAGGTGGTGGAGGAATTCGTCTACCTCGGATCCTTACTGACGGCTGACAACAACGTGAGCCGTGAAATTCGGAGGCGCATCATCAGCGGAAGTCGGGCCTACTACGGGCTCCAGAAGAAACTGCGGTCGAAAAAGATTCACCCACGTACCAAATGCGCCATGTAAAAAACGCTAATAAGACCGGTAATCCTCTACGGGCACGAGACATGGACCATGCTCGAGGAGGACCTGCAAGCACTCGGAGTTTTCGAGCGACGCGTGCTAAGGACGATCTTTGGCGGTGTGCACGAGAACGGTGTGTGGCGGAGAAGAATGAACCACGAGCTCGCTGCACTTTACGGCGAACCCAGCATCCAGAAGGTGACCAAAGCCGGAAGGATACGGTGGGCAGGGCATGTTGCAAGAATGCCGGACAACAACCCTGCAAAGCTGGTGTTTGCAACAGATCCGGTTGGCACAAGAAGGCGTGGAGCGCAGAGAGCACGATGGGCGGACCAGGTGGAGCGTGATTTGGCGAGCATCGGGCGCGACCGAGGATGGAGAGCGGCAGCCACGAACCGTGTATTATGGAGAAATATTGTTGATTCAGTTTTATCTTGAATTTGATGTAATACTAAATAAATGAAATGAATGAACATGTAGAGATTCCTGCAAGATTCCCACAGGAATTTATAGAAAACTTTTAGCCTGAAGTAACAACGTAATAATCTCTGGAGGAAGTCATGCAGGACTTTCTGGGTGAATCTCTGAAGAATTTATGGGACACATTCCTGTGGCAGTTTTCAATGGAATCCCTAAAGCAGTTCCATAACAAATCTCTGGAAGATAAACAAATAATACCTGTACGAGTTTCTGATGGAGTCTCTGGTGGAAGATTTTCTGATCAAAACACTGGCAAAATTCATGAAATAAAAAAAAAACCTTGAAAGAATTTCTAAAGCAACCCTTGTAGAAAATTCTGAAGGAATCCATGAAGCAAGTTCCGAAGGATTTCTTTGAAGAACTCCTCTGTACTTCCTGGTGTAATTTCAGAGGGAACCTATGACAATCTACCTTAGAGAACTCATGAAGAAATTGTTGAGGTAATATCTGAGAGAATTACAAAAGATAATAATTCTTCATTCTCATTAATTGCTGTGGAATGATAACAACAGACTGGCTTCGTGTGGCTAGTGTCACCAAGCAATTAGATCGTGCTGAGGAGCGCAAGTTCGATTCCCACCGCAGCTGTAAGAAATAGTTTTCAGCTATGCCACTGACGTTGCATGCTAGTCCGTTGCCTAGTGTCGTGCTTCCTTCAAACTGGAAGGAAGTTTTGAACGTGTCCGTGTCTTAAAAAAATGTCCTGATGTTGATTCTCATGATGTAAGCAGGAAAATAGTCTCAAACCCTATTTGAATAGGAAGAGTTCCGAAATTTATTCCGAGTGTCCCACCGACAGTGGCCAAATATAAAAGTGTATCAAATCCACACATCAAGCCACGAGTTCTTCGATAACCTGATGAACGGTAAACATGAAAATAGTCGCAGACCCTATCTGAACCGGTAGTGTTATAGAACCGGTTCCGGGTGTCCCGCTGGAAGTGGCGAGACATAAAAGCTATCCAAACGCATGCATGAGACACATCAAAGCATGGGTTTTTGGATAACCTGATGAACGGTAAGCAGGTAAATAGTGTTAGACCACATCTGCACCGGTGTTGTTCCGGAACCGCTTCCGGTTGTCTCGCCGGAAGTGACAAAATATACGAGTGAACCAAACCCATGCTTGTGATACACTAAATCGCTCTTTTTTCAATATCTTGATGAACAATTTGTAAGAAAATTGGCAAAGACTACATTAGTGTTCCGGAACCGGTTCTGGGTGTCCCACCGGAAATGGTCAAATGTATAAGGGAACCAAAACCATGAGACACATCAAATTTGGGCTCTTTCGATAACCTAATGTTTTGTGGCTTCTCAGTCTTGACAAAATCAAAACACTGTTATGTTATTTTGTCCGACGTTTCGGTCCGTTTGGGACCTTCTTCAGGGACTCTGGAAATATTTATTTGTTGGTACGAGTTTTTAAAACTTCTTTTAAAACATTAAAAAAATTTTGAAAAAATGATTTTTACCAATAGTCACAGTGTTCTCGTCCACTGTGGTTCGGCAGAACCTGTAACTGTCGCATGGATCGAGTTTCTGTTGAACGACAAGATTTGTGCTTGAAATTTCAATATCCTCCTACGCGATTTGTTCTAGTGTACTTACTCCCGCACAATCGCAGCCAAATCGGATGCCCTATCGGAAAGAAAACTCGGTCCAAAGTTAGCACTCCGGAATTTAGTACCTAA
The DNA here is from genome assembly GCF_035046485.1 of Aedes albopictus. Lineage (NCBI taxonomy): Eukaryota > Metazoa > Arthropoda > Insecta > Diptera > Culicidae > Aedes > Aedes albopictus. The sequence continues at coordinate 84,112,804 of NC_085136.1, forward strand.
CCCGAGAACGATCACCATTGCTTTTCGCTTTCTTCTGTGGTATTCGTGTGCACTACTGTGTTTGTTGGTGTGAGTGACTAAAACTATAGTGTGGTGTGTGCTTACAATTTGTTTCGTTCGTTTGTTTTGATCATTCGTTTCTGCCTCTCGCTCTCTGCTGTTTATTTCGGAGCCAGTGCAGAACCCCCGCATACGCGACGTGAAGGTTGTCCGTGTCTGTTCGTTTGTTTATCGTGTTTGGTGTATTGTTGATGTGGCAGCTCTCGAGTATCGGTAGGTTCTGCCGAACCACAGTGGACGAGAACACTGTAACTATTGGTAAAAATCATTTTTTCAAAATTTTTTTAATGTTTTAAAAGAAGTTATAAAAACTCGTACCAACAAATAAATATTTCCAGAGTCCCTGAAGAAGATCCCAAACGGACCGAAACGTCGGTCAAAATAACATAACAGTGTTTTGATTTTGTCAAGACTGAGAAGCCACAAAACATTAGTTTCCAAATACAGTCGAACACACCAACGATACTTTCGATAACCTGCTGAATGATATGCAAGTAAATGGCATCAGGTCACATTATAGATTACCGGCAGTGTTCCAAAACCGGTTCCTGGTGTTCCACCAGGAATGGTCAAGTGTAAAAGTGAATGATACCCATGTATGCAACATATCATACTGCGACTTTTCACTTACTTGATGAATGAGGAAGAAAACGAGCTCAAACTGTATTTGATAGTACTGTTAGTGCTTGAGAATACCTGTGGTGTTACAGAACCGGTGCATGGCGCGCTGCTGGATTTACGAAAGTAAACAAAACCAATGTAACCGATATTTCAAATGAAGGCTTTTTTGACAATTTGAGGAACGTTGGGTCAGACTAATAGTGTAAAAACGGTTGAAGCCTGAACATATGGAAGATAAGACAAGCTTGACGGGCTTGACGAACTGATCACACAATTGAAAACCCCTCTTTGTATTACATGCTTCCAAGCTAGGACAAAACCTGCTTATCAAATTAGTGTTCTATGAACACTTCTACAGTTATTCACTGAGAGCTTCCTCTGCCAATGACCGTTCAAGAACACTTCCACTTACTCAATGGAGATTATTTGGCGAGAAAGGCACTATCACCACTAGGTGGATTGATTATTCCTGTTTTTTCAGTCAAATAGACCGGAATAGTTTCTTAAAACCACCGTAAAACCAAAATACATAAAAGATAACAGGTTTCATGACGGTTTTGAATCAATAAAAGAGGTTATGCTAATTGGTCATCTTAATTTTACTTGGCTTAGGCTATTCAAATTCATATGTTCTCAGGGGTTCCGGGTCATTTGGTCGACCGCCATTTGGCCGAAAGCCATTTGGTCGAATGACGTTTCGCCAAAAAATGAATGATGAACTTAAGTGACCATGCCACCGTTTCCCGCATCAGAATAACTCGAAAGAACAGCCTATGATTCAAAGAAGGAAAAATCTTTGATAAAATATTGGCAGTTTCAACTAGCGCCTTCTGTTGACGATATGGCACAACACAGTGATTCGTGCAACTTTTCCACCAGGTGATGGTAGTGTGAACTGGGCGATGGATTTCCATGAAAATCGTTCAAGGTGTTACGTCTGTTTGTCTGTGATGAAAATGTCAGACTTTACTGAATGAAATAGGTTGGGTAAGTTTACATACATAGTATACTTTACATAGTGTATAGGGTGACCATTTTCAATCCTCTTCTAGACGTAGGCTCAGACTGACATATCTCCGTCTTTACATGTTAGCATCATTCAGTTTGTTCACTGACGCGTAACGTTTGTAAATAGAACCTTTATTTAAATCTGCTTCATGAGCTTGCTATTGAAGTGTACCCGCGTTGGCCTATTCTCGTCATTATGTGCTTTGTCTAAATTCCATCGTCGCCATCGTTGTCATTGTAGAACTTAGACTTCAGTCAGCCGCAACGTGCCTACAAAGAGGTTTATGTTCGTTAGGCACCTTAAAAGTCATGCAGCAGTCTCCGCATGAGATAAGGTGGGGGAGTCTTATCCGCATTTGCTTTTCTAGAGTAACAAGGGTCGAAGGCCGCTGCTGCTCGTCGGAAAGGTCGAGAAAACCGCATGCCAAAGCATTATCGTAAATAAGAGATTACGCCTGTAAAAACGGCGTCATTTGGCTCTTCTTGGTCGTGGGGGAAGGAGGATATGTGGGGATCCCTCCTAGCACGACCCAGCAGCACCAACCATCAGCCATCAGTTCCAGTGATAATGGTGATCCTGATGGCGTCGTTTTCGGTTCCACCGTAAACCGCAAAGTTGATTCGCCCCCACCAGTACCTGCACCCTAACCTTCGCAAAAACTCCGAACTCCGAGGTAAGCAAATTTATATGCCGAAGGCAGCAGCAACCGCACAACAGCCAGAGCGTCGCAAAATGAAACACAAACACTCAAACAACCGCACACGCTCGGCAGCCATTATAAGCAATTTAAAAACGTCAATTGAAACATTAAAAATTTCCGCATGTATTCATCAGGCTCCATTAGAGACGCTCGATGAGGAAACTGTGCTGTGGTAGGTAGGTACATACCAACCTACTGTGAAAACTTTGGGGGCGAGGAACAATTGCGTTGGCAAACAAAAGACGATGGCGAGAGGCTGCTGTGCTGACGTACGGTACGTCAGGGTTGCCAGATGGGCAGTTGATGTGAAATTTGAAGAAGTCAAATGCATAGATATCTATTTCTCACGGGAATTCAACTAAGATCAAACAAACTCAAATCAAGATAAAATTCTCTTTATTGAATCATACCAAAGAAATCCAATAAATGGAAATCCCTCCATATTGGCACCACTGCTCTATTTAATAGCCGTTTTGTGTGCAAAAATGGAAAATTGCCTGATACAACATGAAAACTACCTTGCCAAACAAGAGGAAAAAGTACCGACAAAAGTCAAACAGGAAAATTATCGCAAAGCAAACAACACTCATACCTGCATTGCTGCCTACCAAACCCCCCTCACCCCTTCCCCAGAATTGTTCGTTATTTTATTTGTGCATTTTAAACAGTTTGTATTTGCACCGGTCGGCTGCCATCGCCTTCGTCGTCCTCAAATGAGAATGCATGTGACTCGGCTGCTGCTGCTGCTCTGCCTGGGTTTGGTTTTGGCCCCATGCTTGAATGAATTCCGGAGTCCGGAAAAAGCGCTATTTAGGCTTTTCTGTTCGTTTGGTTGCCGGAACAGTAACCATCGTCGCCACCGTATTATAGGAACGCCTCATACCAAGGGACAAACCGAATGACAATGGAATTCCGAACCAACTGAGGTACAGGTAGAGGGGAGCTGGGTAAAATTTCGAACTTTAGAAAAAGGTTCGATAACCAAATGTACCTCAACAAGAACGCTTGTAAGATCGATGATCCTCAACGAACATAAGACATGGACCAATCTCGAGGAGGACTTAAAGTATTCGAGCGAGGAGTGTGAAGGACGATATTTGTCGGTGTGCTGGAGAACTGTGTGTAGCGGCGAAGGATAAACTACGAGCTCGCTACACTCTACGGAGAACTCGGAAGGGTCGGAAGGATACGGTGGGCAGTGCATATTGCAATAATGCCGGATAACAACCGTGCCTAGCAAAGTAGAGCACGGCGTATGCATAACAAAGTGTCACTCAGACGACCAATAATGACGCATTTCACCCCGATTCCCCTCTACCAAACCTCGGCACAGTTGGCACCGTGTATTTGCACGGGAAATTACTGCAAATGGTCGAACAAAGGTGAGGAAAAAAATGCTGCCATTTCGTTTACTCTGGCGTGATTGAAACATTTGCTTATCCCAGCCACCTTCCTTCTCTCCGCACCAACCAATCGAATCAAATCCAGTTTACTTGTGGATCATCGCTTGAGAGGGAGAGGGGGAGGTTGATTTAAAAATGTTTTGCTGACTGTTTGAGCGCGGGTGTTTTTATTTCGTAATTATTTGTTTGCTCATGGGGGCACTACTGAATGGATGGTGGAAAATGCAAATACACAAATCCGGTCGGACAATGAAAATGTTGCGACGGCCGCGCGGACTGGCTTTTTGCAATTTACCTACTGTGTGTGTATTTGCCAGGGAATGTCATTTGCGCAGAGTTTGCGGAGCTGTATCAAAATGGGATTCGTTACGATTCATGAGCATAAATTGCAAACTAAATAGAATAGAGAAACTTCCGAAAAAATCTTGAAGGTCTCCAACGAACCCCTTGAGATATGAGAACTTATGAGATTCAATGTCCGGCCGTAGATGCTACTCGAGTATCGCCAGACCAATTATAATAACACAAAAGACTAATGAGATAGCTGCTTGGCACTAATAGGCATCTTTAGTGTGTGTGTGTGTTGGTGATCTTCTATTTTAGGCGACAATAGCACATGGTACGTCAGATTGCAGGTCAATATGGGAGGTAAATGATAGATAATTGTCACGGTCACCGCAGTGTTGATGGGATATGTCCGGCAGAAGGTTCACACATTTGTGTGTGGATGCCAGACGTAAGCTTTCAGTCAACTTTCGTTTGTTGCGCCAAGCTCTTAGTCCAGTTAGATACCTATGCGCCTGTCCAACAAATATTATTGCTGTACAATGGATGAATAAGCCGCTTTGAAGCTCGATTAAAATCCAAATTAATCAACCTAGCGGTGATGGTAGCTTTCTCGTGCCTTCGAAAACCCATTTCATCAAAACTCAAGTGATATGTTGATGAAACTCTCACTATCATGCGTTTAACAAAAATTCATTTCATGGTACTAGCAATCATATCGTTTATCTGGCTTTTAATGTTTAAGCTTGAAATTTAAAAAAAAAACCGCAATCTTACATTTGGAGCCGCAATTTTGGAAATTCCAGTCGTTAATTTTGACCACCAGACTTTTGCCCCATACCAGATATACTCATATCGAATGGTTATAGAGCCTAAAACTCCATTGAACAGCCGCCATCTTGATATTTTTGGACTTCGCAAATCCTGCTCATACCACATATACCCATATTTAATGATAAAGCCTGGTGGTCACTAGTGAGCAGCCGCCGTCTTGAATTTGAAGTAGCCATCATGGATTTTAGACCGCCATCTTGGATATTACGGTCGCCAATTTTGGACTCCAGACAACTTCCCTTACTTACCAAATATACCCATATTGCATGGTTTTATGGCGTAAAACTCCATTAAACAGTCGCCATCTTGGATTTTAGGCCGCCATCTTGAATATTCTGGTCACCATTTTTTGACTACCGAAATCTTCCCCATACCAGACAAATCCATATTGCAAGGTTGTAAAGCCTAAAACTCCATTAAAAAACCCCCATCTTGAATTTGAAGCCGCCATCTTGGATATATTGGCCACCATTTTTGGACTCCCGACATCTCCCCCATACCAAACATATCCTTATTCTACCTCTTACTGCATGGTTTTCGGGCCTAAAACTCTATTAAACAGCCGCCATCTTGAATTTGGACATTTTAATATTAATTTGGAAAGTATTAAACAGACATTTTGAATTTTGAGAAGTAATTTTGTATTTTTGATCCCCATCTTGGATATTCTGATCGGCATTTTCGGATTCCAGACATCTTATCTTTACCAAATATGCCCCATATTGCATGGTTTTAGAGCCCAAAACTCTATTAAACAGCCGCCATCTTGAATTTGGAGCCGCGATCTTGAATTTTGGATTGACATCGTGGAATTTCCGGTCTCCAGTTTTCAAAATTCGTCAACCGTGCTTAAAATCACAAAAATCGCCAGTTTGATGTGTTGCAGTTTTATATACGGACAGTTCTACCGGTGCTGGTCCGAATCACTGAAATAACCATGACTCCGGAACGCCTTGACTGATCCGGATCATTTTAAATAGCAAACAATGCGGTAACATTTCAGTTCGATTCGTGCTAAAATCCAAATAATCGGCTGTCTTCCAAATATTCCAACATAATGGAACCTTAAGACTGTTTGTCGCTAGGTTTGTCGTAATGTCAAATATTTGTCATTGTAGTCTACCATTCATCAAAGGTTGCCATGATTCACGTTGTGTTGGCCTTTTGTCGAGCTTGTTTGGCTAAATATGTGTCATGTTTAATGGGACCTTTACAGTAGTTCCCGAGGTAAATCTGAAAAGAACCCTGTGAGGCTCAGTTGGTCTCAAATAGTCTAAGGTCTAAAGGATAATTATTCTCATAGCATCATGTACCCATGTAGGGCCCATATAGCCGAGGCGGTAAACGCACGGGTATTCAGCATGACCATGCTGAGGGTGACGAGTTTGATTCCCGGTCGGTCCAGGATCTTTTCGTAAAGGAAATTTCCTTGACTTCCTTGGGCATAGAGTATCTTCGTGCCTGCCACACGATATACACATGCAAAATGGTCATTGGCAGAGGAAACTCTCAGTTAATAACTGTGGAAGTGCTCATAGAACACTAAGCTGAGAAGCAGGCTTCGTCCCAGTGAGGACGTTACGCCAAGAAGAGGAGAGGAGGACATCTGCCTTATGCGAGATATACCCATATTGATTGGTTTTAGAGCCTAAAACTCCATTGAACAGCCGCCATCTTGGTTATTCTCGTTGCACTTTTCGGATTCCGGAAATACTCCCTATACCAAGTAGGGTAAATCTTCAATTGTTGCACACCTTATATAAAAGGCATGGAGTGTGCAACAATAAGCGAGTTTTTAGCCGTGCAACAATTAGCAAATTACCCTATACCCATATTTAAGGATTTATAAGCCTAAAATACCATTGAACAGCCGCCATCTTGAATTTTGGGACGCCATCTCAGATTTTAAACCGCCAAATTTTATATTTTGGTCACCATTTTTGGACTCCAGATCTATTCTCCTTACTATATATTCCAGCCACCATCTTGGATTTTAGACCGCCATCCTTGGATATTATGGTCGTCATTTTTGGACTCCAGACATCTTCTCCACATACCCATATTGCATGGTTCTATGGCCTGAAACTCCATTATACAGCCGCCATTTTTAATTTTGAACCGCCGTCTTGAATATTATGCTGCCATCTTGAGTTTTGGGCAGACATCGTGGAATGTTTGATCGTTAGTGTTGATTTCCGCGCAAAATTTGTCAACAGTGGTGTCATCGAGGTTACTGAGTAAGCATCAATTTAGAAAAAAAAATCCTATCAATTTGAGCGCCCAATTATCGAATTCTGACATTTTTTAAAGGTTCTCTCGTTAATTCTTCCAATGGTTTCTTCGTCGAATCTTCCAGAGATTCATTCAGAAATTCGTTAGGATTTCTTCAGGAAGTCCACCAGATATTTGTTCAGGAATTGCTATAAGAATTCCATTGATAATTTCCACTACAATGTGTCCAGGAACTTCTACAGGGATTCATCCAGAAAATACTGCAGAAACTCCTTCAGGAATTCATACAGAGATTCCTACAGGATGTCCTCTATATATTTCTACATATATTTCCCCATAAATTTCTGCGGCATTTCCTTAAAAAAAAATTCGGCGAATTCCTAGAGGAATTTATCCATAAATGTTTCCAGAGAGTTTGTACAGGAATTCCTTTGGATATATCTCGAGTGTTTTTAAAAGTATCAGCTTATTTAGACATAAGCTTATCTAGGAGTTTCTTTTAAGTATTCCTACAGGGATTTCTTCAGAAATATGTCCACAAATTGCTTCCAGAAATCAAAAAGTAATAATCAAAAGTTCAAAATTTCTCCGAAATGTTTTAAATGGATTTCTTTAAAAAATCTTATAAGAGCTCGTTAAGGAATTTATCAAAGAATTTAGGAATTTTCTTAAGGATTGATTACTTAATAAACTTTTCTAGGAATTCCGCCCAAAGCTTTTCGGGAATTTATCGAGGTATTTCTCTAGGAACTTTTTCAAAACATCCTGGGATTTCTTTGGGAATTTCCCATGATTTTTTTTCGCTCAGATTTTCCCTGGGAGATACTTCCGAAAGTTCTTTCTGAGATTTTACAGAAATTTTACTGGAGATTTCTTCAAAAATTCCTTCATAGCTTTTTCAGAAATTCTTCTAAGGGTACCTACAAAAATACCATGAGAAATTCCTTCTGGGATTTCAGCAAAAACTCCTACACGATTTTATTTTACAAATTGCTCCTGAGACTCCAGGGGTTCCTTCAAAGATTCATGAACGAATTGTTTTAGATATTCATCTAGGGAAGTTCTTCCGAAAATTGCACATAGTCCGGTAGAATACTTGAAAGCATCTGTGAAGGAGTTTCTAAAGAAATCTCTGGATGATTGTCTGATGGAATCGCTTCTTGAAAACTCATAGCTATAACTTCTCAAATAAGGCTCAAATAAAAAACCCAAATTAATCCACCTAGTGGTGATAGTGCCTTTCTCGTCGTATATGTTCCCACGATCTTTCCGTCGACGTAAGTCAAAGTGTTCCTGAATCCTGATGTTTTAAGAAAAGCAAGAATTTTATCGAACCCATCATTGAATTGACTTAAAACTACAGGGGATGGCCAAAATGTTTGGGATAGGCAACTTTTTTTTCTCTCACAAAAAGTTCAACATGCTATAACTTTCCATTGAGTGCATCAAAAAATCTCAAATATTGACTGTTTGTCAACCTATCATATGTGCATCATTGGTACTAATTTGGGCTCGACTGATTAATTTTTCGCGAAGTAAGAACCGTTCGGGTAAAACACTTTTTTTGAGCTTTCATATCTCGGAAACGAGTGAACCGAATTCAATGAAATTTTGAACGTACACTAATAATACGTGAATGCTTCACAAACTATCAAAAAATAGGTACTTTTTAAACGCTGAAAAAAGTTATCATGGATTGACACTTCTTGGATTTTCTCGAAAAAATGTATTTTTTTTTACATCTATGTCAATAAGTTTTAGTGTTGATATCGAAAGATTTTCTCCTTCTGTTCTCGAGTTATTTCTAATCAGATATATGAGAGCCTATTTAGATTGAAGGAAGAACACATTTAGTAATTTTTGTGTGATATTGCAAATTTGACTTATTTTCCTCTATATGGGTAAAAATTTCAACCCGGTATAACTTAATTCGCCGTGAGAAAATATTACATTTTATAACGTCGTATTAAGTATCAATATATTGTTGATAATGCTTCCGAGATATGACAGTTCAAAAATGAGTTGTCTAAATAATAGTGTTTTACCCGAACGGTTCCTACTTCGCGAAAAATTAATCATTCGAGCCCAAATTTGTACCAATGATGCACATATAATAGGTTGACAAACAGTCAAAATTTGAGATTTTTTGATGCACTCTATGAAAAGTTACAGCATGTTAAATTTTTTTGAGGGAGAAAAAAAGTTGCCTATCCCAAACATTTTGGCCATCCCCTGTGTGTTCAACGTATAAGCAGAGCTGAATAATATCAGCTTTCTCAGTTGACTGCTTGAACACCTTCACTGAGTGTAATACATACACTGTATATACGAATGATCCGATATTGTGATGTTACTCACACCCGCAGCGGCTCCTCACGCAGCTGCTACTTCCGGAAGTTCAAATTTGGTGTTTTCTGACACCTGATTCGTTTGGTGATCAACCGCAGTGAACTTCGGAAGCCAACAATCGTAAAATGAACAAGCTATCAATTCGTACCACCACAATATCTGTAGGATTTGTGTTCAAAAACAAATCCTACAATCTAAACAAAACTAAAATATAGTTAATTCATCAAATTAAAAGTTTACCCAGGTAATTTGACAGCAATCATTGTCGAGTTAGCGTGGTTTTATGGTACCACACGCATGGGTTTGGTTCAATATCATATTTTATCACTTTTGGTTCACATTTTACCACTCACCGATTGTCCCTGATGTGGCCTTAGACTAGTTTCATGCACATTAATAATCTATTTTCCTAAAAAGTCGCAAATTGATGTAATTCATGTATGGGTTTGGTTCATTTGTGCATTTCGCCAGTTCCGGCGAGGCACTCGAAACTGGTTCCGTAACGCTACCGGTAAATGTGGCATGACACTATTTTCTTGATGACCGTTCTTTGCGTTATCGAAGAAGCCGTTATTTAATGTGCTGCGTGTAGGGGAACTGCGGCCATAACGCCCATAGGGGGCAAGTTGCGCCACCCTTGTTTTAGGCAAACCACGTTATTTTCAGTACTTTTTTCAATTGCAATTACTAAAATAAGAATAAAAGTGCTTCTTTACATTTGAGTTTACATATTTTTACTAAAAAAATTGTACAAAAACTTCGAAAAAAGATTTTGGTTACTTTTGATGTAAGTTTAGCCTGTCAAAAGTTTGCACTTTTTTACATCATTTAGAAGAACTTTTTCTCGCTATCCCCACAAACTGTTTTGCACACTCCCATTATTTGTGTACCAAGCGGAAAAAGTATCGAATTTGACCCTTACAACTTTTTTACAAGGGTCCAAACTTCTGAGGCATGTGTGGGGTAAAATGCCCACCCCTAGTTATTTACATTAAAATAGCCATTTAGATCCAATTTCTGGCACAAATTATGTAGAACACAAGTTGGAACCAAGCAACAGCATATTTTTACTATAAATAAGTTTATTAATCACACAGCCATGCGTCATTTTGTAGTAATAATTGATAAAACAGCTCACTATGACGTTTACATGGGATTGACCCATAATTACAGGTGATCCATAATTATGTTATGACTGTATACCATTCACGAACAATAACAGTTGACAATAAACCAGGCGCGCAAGTATATGTACACAATTTGGCATCCTGGCGTTAGCTGTGGCTAGTGGCGCGTTTTACCCCGCACTAAAACTAAAATTCTGAAAATCAAACTTTTTTTCAAATTAGAATTTTTTAGTAGTAAAACATAAAACTGGTTTATGGTTTCTTCCATTTGGAAGGAAACATGTTGGAGCTTCATGTTAGTGCCAAAAAAATGTGTATTATAAAGTGTTTCGTGGTTAAAATTGGACTCTTCCTTAACGTGGGCGTCTTACCCCCAGTTCCCCTATGCGTTTGGTTCCGTTCTACATTAGACCACTTCCGTCGGGGCACCTGGGACCGTTTTCGGTACAGTATTGGTTTTCCAAAGCAAGGATCGGTTAATTCGCCTCACTCCATTCATATTCACTCCTCTTTGCTGAAGCGAATCGAGAAAGATGCAGCAAACGGATAGTCGTGATCAAACACGCAACCCCATCACCAGTGGGAAGCGATGCGCGAGCTGGTTGACATGGATATTCGTGGCCGATCGTCGCAGTTTGGGTCGCAAGTGAATGAATGAATGGCGAATGGTGACGAATGCTGGTGAGCGATCGAAGCGGCTATTATCATAACTAGAAGCGAATTTCTGCATGTAATGCATACGTTTTTAGTGTATTGTTGTTGAAATGCTAGATTAGCAAAGAAAATAATAAACATTTTTTGAAAACTTCAAATATTCGTACGCGCAATATTCATCACGAATCGCATCACCTCTCCATCGCTTGCGATGCGAATGTGGACGAATGATTAAATTCCATGTATGGCGTCCCACCGTTCGCCGGTGTTTGCTGTCGTCGCTGACAAGCAAACACCACGGTGCTCCCCAGACCGTTATTATAAAATAAAAATCTCCATCCAATCGGTGCCCACCATTCGTTTTCTATGACTATCTTGCATGTCTGGACAAAATTTGAAAAAAAATCGTAGGGCCCATTTTTGAGTTACGTCCTTTTAAAGTGCGTAAAGCCCAATATTCAAAGAAAAAATCGAAATATTTAGTACTCAACCATTTTTTAACGATTTTGATGAAATATTTTCCTGAAGAATTGTATTGCATTGAGTATTAGATTTGTTTAGCATAGTTTTTGTTGAAATAATTGAAGAAAATATGACGTTTTTGTGAGTTGACATAAATAAAAGTGTATTTATATGAAAATATTTCAATAATATTTGTAACTTCTCAGGTTCAAATACGGTAAGGAAAAACTTGAATGTATATAAACAAAAAAAAAATAAAGTAAATGAAAGGAGACCTCTTAAAAGGAGAAATTTAGCTTAACATGTGAAAAGGGCCAAAGTGCTTTTTGTAAACAAACACGTTTCGATCGCTGTAGGGCCCAACTGTACCCACGAATATCTGAACCGTTTACCGATAGCCCGAAGATTTGTTTACAATAAGCACTTAGGCCCTTTTCACATGTTATGCTAGAAACGATATTATGTGTGTTTGAATAAATGAAATAAGAGTTGTTGTTTTAAGCCCTTTACATACTAGTTTCATTCGCACAAGACAAAAAAACGAATCAATTCTGTATGAAATCATAAACACCAATATGTGATGATTTATAAATTTTTAATGATAATTACATCTAATCGTATTATTTTGATTAAGAATGTAGTGTAATATAAATAATAATACCTACACTGAATGCCGCTTTACGATGATAAAGACCACAAAAATGTGTTTAAATTTACTATTGGAAAACATGATTATCACACCACAAACGCCGCCTGGCAGCGTGTTGTCTTATCTTTTAAAACTATGTGGACATGAGATGTAATTGAAGAGACTTAGTAAGACGGTAATGCTGAAGCAAGTCTGTTTATATCTCATTTCTTTAAAAGAAATATCTATATGTTTGCGCGGTTCATTTCAACTTAGGCGCTGTCCATAATCTACGTGAGGTATCAGTTCCCTTACTATGCATAAATGCTCTGTTTTCATAGTACCTAAAACCAACCTTGCTATTTTGTAAAAAAATAGGCGAGTAGCCTTGAGTCGTTTTCAACAGTGAGCGAAAAGTCTCTCTCCACCGCAGCACCTGTGCAACCGCTCGTACGAATAGCGCGGCACCGATAGTAAATTTAAACACATTTTTTTGTGGTCTTTATCACCGTAAAGCGGCATTCAGTTTAGGTATTATTATTTATAATACACTACATTCTTATTCAAAATATTACGAATAAATGTAATTATCATTAAAAATTTATAAATCAACACATATTGGTGTTCATGATTTCATACAGAACTGATTCGTTTTTTTTTGTTTTGTGCGAATAAAACTAGTTTGTAAAGGGCTTAAGGAGAAACTTCAGAGAACACAAGCATGGCTTCCACAATGGCCGACTTGGTCCCCTACTCATGTTTTCAAGAGTACCAATTTTGGAAATTCGTAAACAAATGCTCTCGATTTGGAAAAGCTGTCTCTTTTTGCAAGTGAGCAAAGCCAGGATAAACAAGTGCGACTGGGTTCGTTGCTTCGTTCGTCAGATGTGTGCCTCTAAAGTTTGTATGCAGAATTGCAATAGTATTTCTTGATGTTTCACCTTGAAACAACAGCTCTTCGTTCATTTATTCAAACATACATAATATTGTTTCTAGCATAACATGTGAAAAGGGCCTAATTGCTTTTTGTAAACAAACATGTTTCAGAAAGTGAAATCTTCGGGCTATCGGTGAAGGGTGCAGATATTCGTGGGTACAGTTGGGCCCTACAGCGATCGAAACGTCTTTGTTTACAAAAAGCACTTTGGCCCTTTTCACATGTTATGCTAAATTTCTCTTTATAAGAGCTTTCCTTTCATTTACTTTATTTTTTTGTTTATATACATTCACGTTTTTCTTACCGTATTTGAACCTGATAAGTTACAAATATTATTGAAATATTTTCATATAAATACACTTTTATTTATGTCAACGTCATATTTTCTTCAAATTATTTCAACAAAAACTATGCTAAACAAATCTAATACTCAATGCAATACATTTCTTCAAGAAAATATTTCATCAAAATCGTTCAAAAATGGTTGAGTACTAAATATTTCGATTTTTTCTTTGAATATTGGGCTTTACGCCCTTTAAAAGGGGGTAACTCAAAAATGGGCCCTACGATTTTTTTCAAATTTTGTCCAGACATGCAGGATAGCCATAGAAAATGAATGGTGGGCACCGATTGGATGGAGATTTTTATTTTATAATAACGGTCTGGGGAGCACCGTGAACACACAAACTAAAGCGACAACCGTTCGCTGCTGACTGTATTCGAGTGTGGAAGAAGATTAAAAGTGGAAATCAGGAACCCTGTTCCAAAGTATGGTCTATGATTTTTTTCTTGTTAACCGTTAATCAGGCTACCTAAAAAATCATTTAATGTGTCGAATTTATGGGTTTGGTTCTCCTTTACATTTGCCCACTTCCGATGAGGCAAACTGATCGGTTTTGGAACGCTACCGGTTGTCCCCAATATGGCCGGACATTGTTTTTGCCAAATCAAGATACCTAAAAATATGCTATTTGATGTGTCGCATGCTGGGTTTGGTTCACTTTTATATTTGGCTATTATTGGCGGGACACTCGGAACCGGTTCCGGATCACTACCGATTCAGATATATTCTGGGAATATTTGCCTGCTTACTGTTCATCAGGATATCAAAAAAGCCACTATTTGATATGTGATGTCGCATGCATGGGTTTGGTTTACTTTTATACTTGGCCACCTCCGGCAGGGCTTTAGGACAGAAGGTCGAAGGACAAATGGTCGAAGGACAAAAGGTCGAAGGACAAAAGGTCGAATGGACAAAAGGTCGAATGGACAAAAGGTCGAATGGACAAAAGGTCGAATGGACAAAAGGTCGAATGGACAAAAGGTCGAATGGACAAAAGGTCGAATGGACAAAAGGTCGAATGGACAAAAGGTCGAATGGACAAAAGGTTGAATGGACAAAAGGTCGAATGGACAAAAGGTCGAATGGACAAAAGGTCGAATGGACAAAAGGTCGAATGGACAAAAGGTCGAATGGACAAAAGGTCGAATGGACAAAAGGTCGAATGGACAAAAGGTCGAATGGACAAAAGGTCGAATGGACAAAAGGTCGAATGGACAAAAGGTCGAATGGACAAAAGGTCGAATGGACAAAAGGTCGAATGGACAAAAGGTCGAATGGACAAAAGGTCGAATGGACAAAAGGTCGAATGGACAAAAGGTCGAATGGACAAAAGGTCGAATGGACAAAAGGTCGAATGGACAAAAGGTCGAATGGACAAAAGGTCGAATGGACAAAAGGTCGAATGGACAAAAGGTCGAATGGACAAAAGGTCGAATGGACAAAAGGTCGAATGGACAAAAGGTCGAATGGACAAAAGGTCGAAGGACAAAAGGTCGAATGGACAAAAGGTCGAAGGGACAAAAGGTCGAATGAACAAAAATATTACTAGACCAAGTTACCAGCTGCTGTGTCACTTATAAGAATTCATAGTTCATGTTGTTGCTCATTGAGAGAAACATTATGGTGCTGTTATAGTAATCATATGTATTTCAGCCACTGACATTTCTATAGGAAATTTTTTCTTCTTTTGTTTATAGGCTATTCTTTCAAGTTGTATTGATGTAGTATTTAATGGCAATTTTGTTTGATGGTGTGTTCAGTAATTTTTCCTTCTTAAATTTATAGGCTGTTCTTTTGAATTTTGTTACTGAATTAATTATCGACTATTTAGGTACTTATAATTCAATCAGAAATTTTGCCTTCTTTAATTCAATTGCTGTTCTTCCTATCTATACTGCAGAAACAATTACTACTTGTGATTAGTGATCATCCCCTCTTGGATTTATAGGTAGTTCTGACGAATTACACTGAATAAGTATAAATAATTGCTTCGAATTTCGACTGTTGATGATTATGTTGGGAGGTATGGCGTTCAGTCTTTGCAAGAATAACTCAAAAACGGATTCTTAAGCTTTCATAAGTTATTCCTCCAAAGATTGAAAGCCATACCTCCCAACCCGTGAATCGTATAGTCCTTTTTTTCATTATCGTCGCAACGCCTTTACCGTCATGACTAATGTTGCATACTACGTCACACACTACATTCATACTGCCGTCGATGCATGAATGTCGTCTACCATGAATGTAACATTTGGCACCATGATTGTAACACAAATCAAGATGATGGGAGTACGAAATGACTGTTTTGAAATGTAGAGCTGGAGTGGTTCCGAAAATTGCGAAAGAAAAATGCGGATAACTCGTGCTAGAGGGTGTCAGAGGCGTTACTTGGGGTCTGACAGGGAAGGGGGATAGTTTAGGAAGATTTTGGAGGTTTTTTAGGAAGTTTCAGAGGATTTTCGGCTGATTTCAAAGACATTACGAAGGCGTTACATGGCGTTTCGGGGGTTTCGAAGAGTCACATGTGCGTTACATGGGGTCTGAGGGGGTTTAAGGGGGATTTCAGAAGCATTCCAAGAAGCTTCAGAGCATTTTCAGCAGATTTCATAATCGTTACGGAGGCGTTACATAGCGTTTTCGGGGGTTTCGGAAGGTCTGAGGTGCGTTACATGGGGTTTCTGGGGGTTTCAGGGGGATTTTGGAGGCATTCCAAAGAGCTTCAGAGCATTTTCGGCGGATTTCAGAAACGTTACGGAGGCGTTACATGCCGTTTTCTGGGGTTTCGGAGGGTCTGAGGTGCGTTACATGGGGTTACTGGGGGATTTTGGAGGCATTCCAAAGAGCTTCAGAGCATTTTCAGCGGATTTCACAAACGTTACGGAGGCGTTATATGGCGTTTTCTGGGGTTTCGGAGGGTCTGAGGTGCGTTACATGGGGTTTCCGGGAGTTTTAGGGGGATTTTGGAGGCATTCTAAAGAGCTTCAGAGCATTTTCGACGGATTTCAGAAACGTTACGAAGGCGTTACATGCCGTTTTCTGGGGTTTCGGAGGGTCTGAGGAGCGTTACATGGGGTTTCCGGGGGTTCTAGGGGGATTTTGGAGGCATTCCAAAGAGCTTCAGAGCATTTTCGGCAGATTTCACAAACGTTACGGAGGCGTTATATGGGGTTTTTGGGGGTTTCGGAGGGTCTGAGGTGCGTTACATGGGGTTTCAGGGGGTTCCAGGGGAATTTTCGAGGCATTCTTAAGAGCTTCAGAGCATTTTCAGTGGGTTTCAGAAACGTTACGGAGGCGTTACATGCCGTTTTCTGCGGTTTCGGAGGGTCTGAGGTGCGTTACATGGAGTTTCCGGGGGTTTAAGGGGGTTTTTGGAGACATTCCAAAAGGCTTCAGATCATTTTCGGAGGATTTCAGAAACGTTACGGAGGCGTTACATGGCGTTTTAGGGGGTTTTGGAGGATCTAAGGTGCGTTACATGGGGTTTCAGGGGGTTTAAGGTGGATTTCGGAGGCATTCCAAGAAACTTCTTAGCATTTTCAGTGGATTTGAATTTCAAAGTCGTTACGGAGGCGTTTCGAGGATGGCGGAAACCCTCAGTAGTGTCCCTATATTGTCCCCGAAACCCCAAGCGCAATATTTATTTCCAAAATGGCCTGGGATTCGGGTTTCAACATAAACTCAATTAGCCAGGTTCGAAAATATCCGTATGGCATGAGACTTTTTGATTTGTTAGACGTGGGTCGTAACTATTCAGTTGGGAGCCACTAACTTTTGTTCCCCTGCTCCATTGGTGGTTATGACCCTCGGAACGCAAAATCCGAAAATCTTTGTCTCCGCTTCTTCACACTTCCGGTTCCTAAGTTATACGCATGTCCCGTTCGCAGTTTTCGGAACCACTGGGATTTCATTAGTTCACTCAATTTGCCAATCCTCTACATTTTTTGCCGTGATTAAAACAATGTCACAGGCACCCACGAATATTTCATCTGTTCATACGTGAATGTTTTTGTTGCATATAGTCAAGACCATACACCGACGATTATCATGCAAACTACAGTTTTTGACATGATGATTAACCTGGGCTTGTTAGGGGAATATCTGTAAATAAAAAGAAAATCGCGTTAAGTACTGTTCCTTTGAATTCCACTAAGAATGTGCATCCTTTGATAGATACGTATTTCGACCTCAACTGTAAGGTCGTCTTCAGTGTCTTGTACTTGACTCGAGTCTTTTTATTTAAATTTTATACTTGGCCATGGGTTTAGTTCACTTTTATGTTTGGCCACTTCCGGCGGGGCACCCGGAACCGGTTCTGGGACACTACCGGTTCAGATATGGTCTCAGACTATTTTTCTGCTTACCATTCATCAGGCTATCGAAAATGCTGTAGTTTGATGTGCCGCATGGATGGGTTTGTAGCGTTTTCATATCTGCCCCCTTCCTGGGGTACCGGTCCGGAGCACCTAAATGGCCATAACTCCGGAACGGCTGGACCGATCCGAACCATTTTCAATAGGAAACAATGGGACCAGATTCCGCGTCGAATGAACCATCGGTCATTAAAATCGGTTAAGGTTTAGTTCAAAAAAGCGATGTGAGTTAATTTTGACCACACACATACACACACACAGACATCACCTCAACTCGTCGAGCTGAGTTGATTGGTATATGTGGCTCGACCCTCCGGGCTTCCTATCAAAAAACCATTTTTGGAGTGAACATATAGCCTTTCCAGTACACTTAGTGTACGAGAAAGGCAAAAACATTGTTTATAATGATTCAAAATTGGTTATTTCCCTGTAGGCACCAGGTGTGGCCACTTCCCGGAGAAATGGCCAGTTTACACAAAATCTCTTGAAACGTGTTCCATTGCCCTTATTTTAAAAACCCAGATTAATCCACCTAGTGGTGATAGTGCCTTTCTCGTCGAATATGTACTCAAGAGCCATAAACCAAAGTGTTCCTGAATTCTGAGAATTCTCTAGAATGGAACAAATTTCATTTTCTTCTTTTGTCACAGTGCTCGTTGACTTATTAATGGGGGAGAAGAGTTGATAAATAATTAATGTATTTGATGAAAAAATACACAAACAATGAGCAAATCCGCTTAGTTGGTTTCCTGCGAATTTCAATCATTTATAGCAGGTAGAATGTATTTATTGTGAAGAAATAATGAATGGTAAATCGTGTGTTTTTAGGGCTGGCAGAGAAGGTACGGGACAAAATGGACACCCCTGCATATTGAATGCCATTTCTTTGATAACATCGATCAGTTAAGTAATTTGCTCACGGAGATCGATACCACAGATTAAATACTCCATCTTAGACGAGTTTACATAACATCAAAGTAAATTAAATAAACTGTAGGCTAAAATAATCCTATTGGTTTTTTTGTTTCAAACATTCTTAAGCGCCTAACAGTATGCGATGCGCGTACATCCATTCGTAATTGCCAGTATTCATTTCGCCCCAAGTCGACTACAACATTAAAATTTCTATTTTGAGTAAATTCTAATCACAAATAAAATACTTTCTCCATTGCTAAATCTACGTATACATGCAGATAAGGTGGCAATTCACTTGTTTTTATGGTGGACACACTCAAACACTCGTAATACCTTATTTACTGCTGCGTTGAAATTATAAGAATTTCACCATATGGAAAACATATTTCAATTTTAATGATATTTAGGTTATTTTGGAGGCATATGAATGGTACTTTTGGAATAATAGAACGATGACTCGTTCCTTTATACTTATGCATAAAAAGTTTAGCATAAAAGTCAACGGTTTCGACAAAAATAGGGGTGTCCATTTCACCCCGGGTGTCCATTATGCCCCGATCTCTCCTATTTATTTGTGCCCTTCCTCAAAATGATGAATTCCGAATAAAAATTCCAAGGGGGACCCCTCATGACTTAAGAGAAAATCGAAATTTGTGTCAGCCTTATTCAGAAAAGCAACATTATAAAAGCAACATTATTATATCAAAGCCATAATCGAATTTGGAAACTTTTTGATTGCTCATATGCCGAAGTTATGAATTATGTTAAACGTATAAGCAGAGCTGAAAAATATCAAACCTCTCAGTTGACTGCTTGACAAACTTCACTAGCACTGGATGCCGATCATTATCAAGATGTTTCGGCAATTTTTTTCTGCACACTTTAGCCTTTATTTTATTATCATTGATTATAAGATTTATGTAAAATTTGACAAAAAAGTGCAAGCTAGTGAAATTTCTCATAATAAAACCCATTTAAACTTCAACCGTGTTACAGAGCGCGAGGGCTTAACCAGTTGCATCAAAATTGTGCGTAGCAATCTCAACCACAAAATTAGATTGATGCTATAAATTTAAATTTTCCATGCAACGGTGATTCATCCTACTGTATAATTACGTCTCAGGAATCTAAAATGGTGTGATTTGACAAGATCGCTTTAATTTTTATTAGGATTTTGTTTTTTTACGCATATTTATCGCTTGCATTGATTTTGTTCACCTTCGTAATTTCAGCGATGCATTCAATCCTGATTCTACAACACTGCTGGTAATCTTAGGTGTGGTCAGAGACTATTTTCTTGCTGCCCGTTTATCTGGTTATCCAACATTTTTGATGATTTGATGTTTCATGTGCATGGGTTTGCATGGCACTTTTTTAACTGGCCACTTCCGGCGGGACACCTGGAATCGGTTCCGAAACACAACCGGTTCAGATATGTTATTTGTGGATTGATTGGTAATTATCGGTGACAAATATCGGAAACAGCTTGTTAAGCGTTACGCGTTTCGACCTACTATTCTTCGGTCATCGTCAGACGCATTCAGTTGGATTCACCTCTTCGTCACCTCTTTGTCAGTTTATTATACATTTCAGTTCAGATATGGTCTGAAACTATTTTCCTGCTTACCGTTCATCTGGTTATCGATCAAGCAGCTATTTGGTGCGTCACGTGCATAGGTTTGGTTCAGTTTTTTAATTGGTCACTTCTGACGGGATACCTGGAACCGGTTCCGGAACACAACCGGTTCAAATACGGTATGAAACTATTTTCCTGCTAATCATTCATCTGGTTATAGAAAAAGCCACTCTTTGATGTGTCGCATGCATGGGTTTGGTTCACTGTTTTAATTGGTCACTTCCGGCGGGACACCTGGAACCGGTTTCGGAACACAACTGGTTCAGATACAGCATGAAATTATTTTGCTGCTTACCGTTCATCTGGTTATCGAAAAAGCAGCTCTTTGATGCGTCGCATGCATGGGTTTGGTTCAAGTTTTTTTATTGGCCACTTCCGGCAGGACACCCGGAACCGGTTCCGGAACACTACCGGTTCAAATATGGTCTGAAACTACTTTCCTGCTCACCATTTAACTGGTTATCGAAAAAGAGGCTCTTTGATGTGTCGCATGCATGGGTTTGGTTCACTGTTTTAATTGGTCACTTCCGGCGGGACACCTGGAACCGGTTTCGGAACACAACCGGTTCAGATACAGCATGAAACTATTTTCCTGCTTACCGTTCATCTGGTTATCGAAAAAGTAGCTCTTTGATGCGTCGCATGAATGGGTTTGGTTCAAGTTTTTTTATTGGCCACTTCCGGCTGGACACCCGGAACCGGTTCCGGAACACTACCGGTTCAAATATGGTCTGAAACTACTTTCCTGCTCACCATTCGACTGGTTATCGAAAAAGCAGCTCTTTGATGCGTCGTATGCATGGGTTATGTTCACTTTTACATTTGGCCACTTCCGGCAGGACACCCGGATCCGGTTCCGGAAACTACCGGTTCAGATATAGTCTGAGATTATTTTCCTACTTCCCGTTCATCAGATAATCGAAAATGCCGTGGTTTGATGGGTCGCATGCATGGGTTTGTTGCGTTTTCATATCTGGCCCCTTCTTGGGGTACCGATCCGGAACACCTAAATGGCCATAACTCCGGAACGGCTGGACCGATCCGAACCATTTTCAATAGGAAACAATGGGACCAGATTCCGCGTCGAATGAACCGTCGGTCGTTAAAATCGGTTGATGTTTACTATCTAAAAATGAGGTGACCTTTTTTGTACACATACACACACACACACATACATACACACACACACACACACACACACATACATACACACAGACATCATCTCAACTCGTCGAGCTGAGTCGATTGGTATATAACACTTGACCCCTCCGGGGGCTCTATCAAATTTTCTTTTTTGGAGTGAACATATAGCCTTTCGGTACACCTTGGTGTACGAGAAAGGCAAAAATCATGATGTTTGGCATGTCGCAAGCTAGTTTTAGAAGGCGAATTATAGGCTGCTCCTCTATCTGTCAAGGAGCTTACCCCGGGACCCTCGGCAATATATCCGGAACCATGATTCCGGTAACATCAACTAGATGGATTTGTGATCTGTCAACATTTCACATATTTTCGTTGATATACGGCTGAGAAACACGATTTCATAATTTCAAAACTGGTGCAAGATAAGGCTCAGGCACATTGTAAGTGTTAATCCATGTTCAAAATGTTTATCACCAAGGCAAATCATTATAACTATATTGATCGTAAGTTCTACGGGAATTTCTCCAGAAGTTCCTTTGGAAATTCCTAAAAGAGTTTCTTCGGAATCTTCGGGAATGCCTCCTGGAGATTTTCGGGAATTTATCCATGAGTTATTCAGGAACTCCTTCAGGTGTTACTTCGGATATATTTCCAAGTTTATATTCGGGATTTCATCCTTGAGTTCTTGGAGAAATCCTTCAGGAGTTTTTCGAAAATCTCTCCAGGAGTTCTTTCGGAATTCCTCCAGGAATTTCATTGTTAATTCCCCCAGGAGTTTCCTTGGGAATTCTTCGGGAACTCCACCAAGAGCTATTCGGAAATTTCTCCGGGAGTTCCTTTGGACATTCCTTTTAGAATTTCTCTAGGACTTCTTTGGAAATCTCTTCTAGAGTTCTTAGGAAATTTCACCAGGAGTTTGATTGGTAATTCCTCCAGGAGTTATTCGCAAATTTCTCCTGGAGATTCTCTGCCAACTCCCCTGGAAGTTCCTTTTGGAATTCCTTTGAGAATTCCTGTAGGAGTTGCTTTGAGACTTCCTGTAAGAGTTGATTCGGACATTCTTCCAGGAGATCTTCGACAATTCTTCCAGGAGATTTTTTTTTTTCGTAAAATACTGCAGAAGCTCCTTTGGGTGTTCTTTGGGATTCTCTCCAGGAAATTCATAGGAATTCCTCCAGGAGTTATTTCGGGTATTACTGCAGCAGTTACTTCAAGAAGGAACCTTCTACAGTTCCTTCTGGAGTTCTTTTAGGAATTTCTCCAGGAGTTCTTCCTGGGATTCCTACAAGAGCTCTTTTGCAAATCACTCCAAAAATTCTTTTGGGATTCCTTCGAGAATGCTCCTAGGATTTATTGAGGAATTCCTCCAGGAGTTCTTCGTAAATTTTCCATGAGTTTCTACAGGAATTCTACAAGTTTTTCGGAAATTTACCAACAATGTATCCGCAAATTTCTCCAGGATTCCCTTCAGGAGTTTCCTCGGAAATTCCCCTATGAAATTCTTCTCAGATTACTCCAGCACTAGCTCCATCATTTATTTTTTGAACTTTTCTAGGAGATCTTCGGGAACTCTTCCAGGTGTTCTTGGAGAATTCCTTCAGGAAATCTATTGGAAATTCTTTCTGGTGTGCTATTGTAGATTAAAGTAGCCGTTTTAAATTAAAATTAACTTAATTGTCAAAAGTAGCAACGAGGAATAGCGCATTCAATAAAAATGATTAATCTCATTTTTAAGTTACTCTTCTTTGTAAAATAACTACTTTATAGGTCATACTGAAGCGACCGGTAGAATATAAGTAGCCGGTAAATTCACAATACTAGAATTCTTCCAGAAGTTCTTCCAGAAATTTCTTCGGGAGTTTCAAGACTTTTCGGAATTTTTCCACGAGTTCTTCGAGTTTATCACCAGGACTTCCTTCGAGAATTCCTTCAGCAGTTTCTTTGGGTATTTGGTACGGAAAATCTTCAAGAATTGTTCCAGGAGTTTAGCGAGAACTCTTCTAGTATTTATTCGGGAATTCCTTCAGGAATTCGCCAGTAATTCGTGTAGATTTTCTTGGAAAGTTCTTCGAAGAATCCTCCAGAACTTCTTTAGGGAAACTTTTAGGAGCTCTTTTGGAAATTCTCCCAGAAGTTGTACGAAAGTTTCATCAGGAGTTCTTAGAGATTTCGTCACGAGTTCTTCGGGAACCCCTCCAAGAGTGGCTTTAGTAATTCTCAAAGAATTCCTGGAGGATTACTAAAACAACTCCTGCAATATTTCTCGAAGAATTCCTAGGATAATTTCTGAAGAATGCTGGAGGCATTTCACTTATTCCCTTGTGGAGCCATTCGACAATTCATGAATGAATTTCTCGGGGATTTTCGTTAGAAAATTGTTCGGTAATTCTTTGTAAAATTACGCGAGAAATTTTTTTTTGGAATTCCTTCCAAAATTCCTTCAACATATTCTAAATTCTTTAAAAAGTCCTTCAGAAATTTATTTGTTTTTTTATTTAGGAAATTTTTATAGAAATGTGTTCTTCAACTCCATTGATTTTTTTAGAAACTCCCATAGGAATTGTTTTGGAAATTCCCCCCTAGAAATTCTTTCGGCAATTTCTTCAAAAATTTCTTTGGCAACTTCTATGGAAACTCCTTTGGCAACTATTTTGGTAATTTTAAAGGCAGTTTTTCAGAAATAACTTTGTTTTTTTCGGTTTCAGTTGCTCCATTTTCAGTAGTAACTCGTTATGTAAATTTCGTCGAAAATTCTTCGGAAAACTCGTCCTGCAATTCCAAAACGGGAATTTCAGAGTTTCCAATAGAATTCTGAGAAATTTTAAAAGGAACGGTCGGATGAACTCGCCAAAAATTAACCGATGGAATTTCCCAAGAATATACCAAAAAAGTTTTGGAAGGAATTCCGAACACATTTGGCACTATTAATTTCATATATTTGTTCATCATTCTAAAAAATATCATATTAAACAAAGAATTCTTTATAAGAATACATACCTTTCAGCGGATATGGATTGATCTTATCATTTGTGATGTATTTCAACACGTAGAAATTGCGATATTTTTTCCCTTCTTCATTCGAACTTACCTTTGTCAATCACTGAAAGTTAGGATAACTTCGTCATGCCCAAAGCATTTCTTTCTGAGAATGAAGTCGAACATCTCCGCGAACCACGCATTCGCTTCGGGAAAACTTTGCTCAGATTTTGCAATCATAGGAACATACGCACACCAACCCCGTCCTCCCTCCCCCACCCCCAAGGACGAGAACATTTCTCAGTAAGTAAAACACGTATCTATTTATGTTTAAAACTTGTGCCGTCAGGTTTTTTTTTCTCTGTCTTGCTTTCGTTTGCTTTCATTTTTATTTTTCTTTCGGACTTGCCAAAGCAACAACACGGAGGGGGCGTGCAAACGCCTCCAGGCCTGTCACGCGGTATTCTTACTCTTCTGCTGCTGCCTGCGTTCTCAGTTGTGCTACCACCAGGATACGAATCAATATTTACAATCTGTTATTTTGTACATCAAGCTTGCTTTCTCGGTTCGACTTTATTAAAAACTTTTGCTGCCGAGCTGATGGGATGATGCTGACTGGGTGTCGGATATTTCTTTTGCTCTTTAGTGGTTTAAGGTGCGAAAGATTTATTTCGGAATATTGTAAAATTTAAGAAGGAATAGAAAGGAGCTCATCAGTAACGGAATACAAAACAAAACATATCATGACTTTCGACTTTTTTTACGTTCTGCCTCTCTAAATTTTTGACTTTTTGGCTAAGTGAGTTGCTGACATTCTGTCTGTCTGTCTTTCTTTTTGTCTTTCTGTTTTCTGTCTTTTATCTTTTTATCTTTTTGTCTTTCTGACTTTCTGTCTTTCTGTCTTTCTGTCTTTCTGTCCTCCTGTCTTTCTGTCTTTCTGTCTTTCTGTCTTTCTGTCTTGCTGTCTTGCTGTCTTGCTGTCTTGCTGTCTTGCTGTCTTGCTGTCTTGCTGTCTTGCTGTCTTGCTGTCTTGCTGTCTTGCTGTCTTGCTGTCTTGCTGTCTTGCTGTCTTGCTGTCTTGCTGTCTTGCTGTCTTGCTGTCTTGCTGTCTTGCTGTCTTGCTGTCTTGCTGTCTTGCTGTCTTGCTGTCTTGCTGTCTTGCTGTCTTGCTGTCTTGCTGTCTTGCTGTCTTGCTGTCTTGCTGTCTTGCTGTCTTGCTGTCTTGCTGTCTTGCTGTCTTGCTGTCTTGCTGTCTTGCTGTCTTGCTGTCTTGCTGTCTTGCTGTCTTGCTGTCTTGCTGTCTTGCTGTCTTGCTGTCTTGCTGTCTTGCTGTCTTGCTGTCTTGCTGTTTTGTCAGCCTTTCTGTCTTATTAGTTTTCTGTTTTTCTGTCATTCAGTTGGATTGTTGATTTATTTTTTTCAGCCTGATTTCTGATTTCTGATTTCTGATTTCTGATTTCTGATTTCTGATTTCTGATTTCTGATTTCTGATTTCTGATTTCTGATTTCTGATTTCTGAATTCTGATTTCTGAGATCTGAGATCTGATTTCTGATTTCTGATTTCTGATTTCTGATTTCTGATTTCTGATTTCTGATTTCTGATTTCTGATTTCTGATTTCTGATTTCTGATTTCTGATTTCTGATTTCTGATTTCTGATTTCTGATTTCTGATTTCTGATTTCTGATTTCTGATTTCTGATTTCTGATTTCTGATTTCTGATTTCTGATTTCTGATTTCTGATTTCTGATTTCTGATTTCTGATTTCTGATTTCTGATTTCTGATTTCTGATTTCTGATTTCTGATTTCTGATTTTTGATTTCTGATTTCTGATTTCTGATTTCTGATTTCTGATTTCTGATTTCTGATTTCTGATTTCTGATTTCTGATTTCTGATTTCTGATTTCTGATTTCTGATTTCTGATTTCTGATTTCTGATTTCTGATTTCTGATTTCTGATTTCTGAATTCTGATGTCTTCAACCAAATTTCCAGAAACAGACAAACAAATTCCAACACATATTTACCCAATTAATGCTTGAAATTTCCATACGAGGGAACAACCTTCCCTCCCTTACATGATTATGCAAACAATTAGCTAACAAAAGAGGGAAAATCACGTATCCGACCAGAAATTCACGTTTCTTCCCAGCGTCAGCGGTTCCGTTTCGGATATTTCGCAGAAGTTTAACTCGCGTAAGCCCTCACTTGTGACTAGGGGGTTGTACTAGAATATATAACTATGTGTTTGTGTTTGTGTGTGTATGTGCCTTGTCTCTGTATGTTCATGTGATGGCAACAAACTTTTCTCCACGGTTGCTGCTCAATTGAATTAGCAGCAGCTTCCTCCCGGCAACCCGCGGAGGAATGATGTCGGCTTCCACGTTCTGATTAGGATGGGGAATGAAGATGGGAAGATGCTGCGATTGAACTCCACCGAAATGCTCGCTGTTTGTGTGGTGCTGCTGCTTCTGATGCGTCGCAATTCTGCCATTTGAGGGCTGCGTGCTTTCCATGTTTGCGGTAGATTTGGGGAAAAGACCAAGTTCTATGGTCGACGACGACGGTTGGATGCCAACGGCAGCGAACGCCTGTGGCACCGGGTTGCTTACCTCCACGAGAGTAGTCGAGATATTGGGGTGAGAATTGGAGCCAAATTGAGCAAACTGGTGATGATTAGCAGTGATAGAAGGGGAGCTGCAATGAAAGAAGAGTAGGAGGATTGGCTTGTTAAGTGGAATTCGCTAAGTGTGAGGATATAATGTTTCGTATTGAGGTTTCCAATACATTGGTAGCCAAATAACACGTATATGCACACGACAGTTTATTTCGGTTATACACACTAAGAAAAAGTTGACCCAAAACGCAACTTAGACCAATTGTACATACGCAGGATTTATTCATGGGTGATACTTAAGTGTGAGTGTACCAAACCTGCCATGGAAACCCTCTAAAAAATCCTCTGAAACCCCCTTAGACCCACCTGAGCGTCCCAGAAGCCCTCCAGAACGCCTTGAGACCCCTTGAAGCGCTCCTGAGACTTCCTGAAAACAATTTTAAATATTTTAAAGATTTCCATGCAAAAAAACTTTACAGAACGGAGGGAGGACGTGAAAAAATGTCGATTTAAGCGTTCGCTAATGATACTACCTAAGACCTCTAGCAGATTGGACATTGCTCCAGCAGATACATTGCGCAGGAAAATCACAAACTGCCATAAATCAATCCTCCATCTCTACCGGTTCGCCACGCCGCTGCCGTTATCCGTAAGCCATCGCTCAAATCTGATCCTGCCAGAGTCTGCCTCAATCTATCGGAGCTATCTACTAGCTTCAGCATCCGCTGAGATTGGTCGATTATGGGAAGGCGATTCCGTTCTGCTGCTGGTACTGATGCTGATGCCGATCCGACCCGTCACCGAGCTAGAGTGCAGATTTACTGCTGCAGCGAACCTACCATCCAGCATCAGCAGTAGTCAGTCAGTGGCACCGCGTGAGTCGTAAATTTTGCCTTTCATTATCGACATCTCGGCATCAATCAGTTGGAAATTGATCAGCTGATGCCTTGCCCGTCCCATAGAGTCCCGGAAAAGGCGGACGCTGATGGGGCTGGAACAAGGATGGAATGTGAGGAAAAAGGAGCGTACTGGGTGTGGAAAAGTGTGCTACTGTTGCGCTGCTCCTTCTGAGGAAGACGATGTGATGTGGCGGGAAAGCGGTGGAGAAGGAGGCTTCACGATTGTAAGGTGATTTGGGAAGCAAATTGATATCGACGGAACACGTGTCGGATGGAAGCGATTCTGCATGGAAAATGAGCTTTTGATAGAGACAGAAGGAGAGAGAGACAGATAGAGGCGCAGATACACTCTGTTCCAACAATGCTTGAGAGGCTAAGTGAGAACCCAATTGATGGCAGCTCAGAGTGGAACTTGAGACACCTTGAGATGTATTATATTGAACGTTTATTGAGCATTGATTGACTCTTAAGTGGTTTGGAGTGTTTCGTGTTTCGTGTGCATTATTACAACATTATGCCAATGAAATATGACGTGTCTCATGCTCTGATACGCGTAAGATGGTTTTGCGTAAAAATCTGGAGATCATGCATGCTATTACCATCCATTTTTCACATGTCATTCCTTCTGTCCTCAAAAAATCATGCTTAATGATCACAGGTTATTGGACATCAGAAGAAAAATCACCATTTTGTAACTCATTGCATAAAAAACAATTATGATACTCGTTATTGCTCACCTATATGTAGAAATTGTACAGACAGACAGACAGACAGACAGACAGACAGACAGACAGACAGACAGACAGACAGACAGACAGACAGACAGACAGACAGACAGACAGACAGACAGACAGACAGACAGACAGACAGACAGACAGACAGACAGACAGACAGACAGACAGACAGACAGACAGACAGACAGACAGACAGACAGACAGACAGACAGACAGACAGACAGACAGACAGACAGACAGACAGACAGACAGACAGACAGACAGACAGACAGACAGACAGACAGACAGACAGACAGACAGACAGACAGACAGACAGACAGACAGACAGACAGACAGACAGACAGACAGACAGACAGACAGACAGACAGACAGACAGACAGACAGACAGACAGACAGACAGACAGACAGACAGACAGACAGACAGACAGACAGACAGACAGACAGACAGACAGACAGACAGACAGACAGACAGACAGACAGACAGACAGACAGACAGACAGACAGACAGACAGACAGACAGACAGACAGACAGACAGACAGACAGACAGACAGACAGACAGACAGACAGACAGACAGACAGACAGACAGACAGACAGACAGACAGACAGACAGACAGACAGACAGACAGACAGACAGACAGACAGACAGACAGACAGACAGACAGACAGACAGACAGACAGACAGACAGACAGACAGACAGACAGACAGACAGACAGACAGACAGACAGACAGACAGACAGACAGACAGACAGACAGACAGACAGACAGACAGACAGACAGACAGACAGACAGACAGACAGACAGACAGACAGACAGACAGACAGACAGACAGACAGACAGACAGACAGACAGACAGACAGACAGACAGACAGACAGACAGACAGACAGACAGACAGACAGACAGACAGACAGACAAAAATTCCTACAAAAAACCCTCCAGGAATTCAAGGTTCAAGAATTCCACCAGGAATTTCTTCAAGAATTTCTTCAGATATTACTCTAAAAAATCTTCCAAGAATCCCTCTAGGTATTCTCCAAGAATTTCTCCAGGAATTCCTTTTGGACTACTGCCAAGAAAAATTCCAAGCATTCTTCCAGGAACCTCAGAAAATCGTCCAGAATTTCTTCCATTATATACTCTAGAGATTCATCCTAGATAACTTTCAGGCATTTCTCCAGAAATTCTTCCAGGAATTCGTGAGGAGTTTTTTCAAGGAATTCCAACAGAAATTACTCAGGAAATCCTCCAGGAACTTCTTTGGGAATTTCTCGAAGAATTCTTCCAGCAAATCCTCCAGGGATTTCTTAGGATTTTTTTTTTCAACAATTGCTGCTGAAATTCCTTCATGGATACTTCCAGAATACTTTAGGAAACCTTTAGTAGTTCCTCAAGAAAATACTCTTGGGATTACTCTAAGAATTAGTCCGAGAATTCCTTCGGGGATTTCCTCAGAAATTCCTCCAAAAATCCTTAAGGAATTACGAAAAAAAATCCTCCCGAAGTTATTTCAGGAACTCCTTCAGAAATTACTCCAGGATCTCTTTCGGGAATTCCTTAATAAATTCTTCTTGGAATTCCACCAGGAAGACCTTTTGGAGTTCATCCAGAAATTCCTCTTTCTGGGATTCCACCAATAATTCCTCAAGGATTTTTCCAAGAATTCAGCGAGGAGTTCCTCAAAGACATCTGCCTAGAATTCTTCCAAAAATCCCTAAAGGAATTCCTCCAAAAAATCCTACAGGACCTTCTCCAAGAATTTCACCAGAGGTCTCTCTTCAACTTCTACCAAGAATCCCTTCAAGAATCTCTCCACACCTTCAAGGATTGTTTCAAGAAATTCCTTCAAGAATTCATCCAGAAAATCTTTCAGAAATTCCTTTATGAACACCTTCAAGATTCTTCAGTAAACCTACAGAAATTCCTCAAGAAAATACTCCTGGGACAACTATGGGGGTTCCTCTGACTGCTCCGAGACTTCTTCCCAGAGTTCCTCCAATAATTTCTCCAGGAATTACTCCAAGAATTCTGTTAAGAATACCTGAAATAACACAATCAGGAATTTCTCCAAAACTTCCTCCAGGAATTTTTCCAAGAATCCGGCCAGGAATTCCTCCAGAAATTCTTTCAAGAACTCGAACAGGATCTCGGATAAGAATTTCTCCAAGATCTGCTGCAAAGCTTCTGTCAAAAATTCCTCCAAGAATCCCTCCAAGAATTTGACCAAGGATTCATTTATAAATTACTCTAGCAATTCCTGCAGGGATTTCTTAACAAATATCTTCAGGAATTATTCCAGGAAATCTTTAAGAAATGTCTGTAGGAATCCCCCAGGAAATTCATCAAGAATTCTTCCAGAAATCATCCAAGAATTTTTCCAAGACATCCGACAAGAATTCCTCCAACAATCCAGAATTGAGCTTGAGCTTGAGCTTGAGCTTGATTGACCGCCCGTGGATGCTACTCCAGTATCGCCAGACCACCT
Source organism: Aedes albopictus (assembly GCF_035046485.1). NCBI lineage: Eukaryota > Metazoa > Arthropoda > Insecta > Diptera > Culicidae > Aedes > Aedes albopictus. The sequence goes on from NC_085136.1 coordinate 84,144,221, forward strand.
ACACTCACACAAGGACCAATGAGATAACTGCCGGGGACTAGCAGGCATCTTCAGTGTGTGAGCATTGGTGATCTTCTATTTTTAGGCGACAATGGCGCCTGCCACGTCAGGTTGCAGGTCAATGTGGGGAAGGGGTAAGGAAGTGATGATTGCAATCGTTTGTATCCACATCTGGCCGAATATACCTCTGCGCCAGCACAAATTCATGCGGATGTTGGAGTGTTGGTGGGAATTGGTTGGCAGAAGGTTCACACATTGGTTTGTGGATACCAGGGGAAGGTGATAGAATTGTGTGTTTTTATTATTTTGAAGATGTGCGGCACAGTTCGCATGATTGCATAACTTGTAGGCGTTTTCTATCTAATAGGATTGTGACACTGTGCTGTGAAAGTTTGGAAGGAAGGGAAACGGCTTTTTCAACCCGTTTCTGTTCTAGCGACGGCTATGAACATGTTTATATACATGAGTTGTATATGTAGAGAGCAGAGAGAAAGTATATAGAAAGATACAAAGTAGGAGGAAAGGGACGGGCCAGGGATTGAACCCAGGACCTTCTGCATATAAATCAGAAGCGGTAGCCACTAGACCACCAAGCCCGTCCTCCAACAATCCAGAATTCCTTCCAAAATTTCCTTCCAAGAATTTCTTCAGGAATATCTTCATGATTTCTTTCGGGAATTCCATCGAGAATCTCTCTAGGAATTTCTCAGAAATTCCTTGAAAAAATCTTTCAGGAATTCCTCAAAGAATTCCTACAATAATTCTTCCGGGAATTTCTTGAAGAAATTTCTGGAGAAAATCTTGGAGTACTTTCTAGAAGAATTCATGTAGTAGTTTGTGAAGCAATTTTAAAAGAATGTCCTAGGGGAATTCTTAAAGGAATTCCTGAAGGATTTACTTGAGGAACTCCTGGAGGAATTTTCGAAGTATTTTTCTGATTTTTTTTCTGGAGTAATTCCTGGAGGAATTCCCGGAATATTCCTTGTGGAAATTCCTGGAGTACTTCCTGGAATAATTCATGAAGGAATTCCTGAAAAAAATGCACGAGTAATTCCTGGAGGATTTTTTTTTATTCCCTTGAATATTTCTTATAGGAATTCCTGGAGTATTTCCCGGAACAATTCCTTGAGGAATTCCTGTAGTAATTGCAGGAGTAATTCGTAGAGTAATTTCCGTAGAAATGTTTGAAGGAATTCCTGAAGGAATTACTGGAGTACTTGCTGTACGAACCTCTGGAATACGTCCTGGAATATATCCTGGAGGAATTCCTGAACGGGTTCGAGATGGAATTCTTAGCAGAAGTTAAGCATGAGCATGAGCATAGATGACCGCACAATTCGTAGTTGCTACTCCGTGATTGACCAGAGCAATCGAAATTGCACAAGGAACCAATGAATAGGGCTTGGGACTAGCTTACTATTCTCAATGTACACAGGTCGAGAGCTCTCAACTTTAATAAGGTCAATAACGGCGCCGGCCACGTCCTTACGGTCATCGAGGATGGAAGGGAATGTTAGTAAGACAAACGTTGTTAAAAAGACCGCGAATCGCTGCATCTCCACGTTTGTCTCAGGAAGGAATTTTTTGTTAGTAGGGTAAGGTACATTGTCAGTCCGGGAGTCACCTATGGTTGGTGATATGATTTGACAATGGATCAATATACACAAACCGCCGTTAACAACCGACCACTTTTCGACGCAAGAACTAGCCAAAAAGAAAATTCTATCGCGCGTCTCCACTCCACTAGGGAGCAGAAACCTTTAGTCTATTCCACACAGAAATACACTGAACGCGACTCACTTGTCGGCGCCCGGATTTTTTTCTCGACCGGCGAACCCGAACTAACATTTTTCACTCTTTTGTGTAAATGCAAAAAATGAAAGAAAATATTTATTATCAACTAAAAGTGTATTGGAAACTAGCGCCGAAGGGAAGCGAAAAATTCGGAACCGACTCGAACCACGGCGCGCGCACACTCGTCCCGTCGTCGGAGCCCCGCAGAGAGAAGAGAAAAAAAAAATCGCAAAAATCTAGCAAAGCCAGCGCGCGAAACTTTGCTGCTGCCGAACTACCGCACACTACTGACTGCTTGGCGTCCCGTCGTCGGTGCCCCGCAGAGAAGAAAAAACAAATCGCAAAAATCTAGCAAAGCGAGCGCGCGAAGCTTTGCTGCTGCCGAACTACCGCACACTACTGACTGCTTGGCTTCCCGTCGTCGATGCCCCGCAGAGAAGAAAAACAAATCGCAAAAATCTAGCAAAGCGAGCGCGCGAAGCTTTGCTGCTGCCGAACTACCGCACACTGACACTACTGACTGCTTGGCGTCCCGTCGTCGGTGCCCCGCAGAGAAGAAAAACAAATCGCAAAAATCTAGCAAAGCGAGCGCGGAATTCTTAGCAGAAGTTAAGGAGGAAAAACTGGAGAAATTCTTAAAAAAAACGCTAGAGGTATTTTTGGAGAAATTTTTGGAGAAATTCCTGATGGGATTCTTGGAGGAATTCTGGGAAGAAATCTTGGAGCAATTCCTGGAGAATAACCTGAAGAAACCTGAAGGGTTCCTGGAGGAATTTCTGGAATAATTCCTGAAGGAGTTCCTGGAAGAATTTCGGAGGAAATCCCTGAAGAAATTCTCGGACGAATTCTGAGAGTAATTCCTGGAGTATTTTATTGACGAATTACTAAAGGTTACCTGAAGCACCCCGGGGGTATTCATTTCTGCAGCAATTCTTGAAAATACTTCCTAAAATATCCCAGGACAATTTCTTGAAAGAATTCTTCGAGGAATTCCTGTAGAAGTTCCTAGAGAATTTTCTGAAGTAGGGTAAGTGTTCCAATTATGGCTATAGTACCAATTATTCGCCATAGTTAATTTTCACCCATTAACGATGTAAATCAACAAGAAAAAAATTGTGAACAACAGATTACGTTCACAAAAGATAGTCGCCACAGACAAACAGACGTAACACTTGCTAAATTTCCATCGACCACGCTTTTAACGATCATTTTAAATTTTCATAGTTGTGGCTTTCACAACCAGAGGCACGCGCATCGTTTTTCTATGCGTTTGACGTTTCACACTAGCGCCTTCTGTTGACGATATTGCACAACACAGTGATTCGTGCAACTTTTCCACCAGGTGATGGTAGTGTGAACTGGGCGATGGATTTCCATGAAAATCGTTCAAGGTGTTACGTCTGTTTGTCTGTGTAGTCGCTCTCATTTAAACTCCACATTTACCTCAAATCATGGTAGAAATAAATCCTTTTCCTTAAAATTTCGGCTTCCTTGCACCCTTTTTCGCCATAGTGTACCAGTTATGGCTAACCCCATAAGGAATGCATGCAAATAGTGCGAAAATGAACCGAAGTTAAAAAATATAACCTGTACCAGTTTTCCTATCATTGGCACACGCTATAATCAATACTTAAAGTAGTTTTGGATCCGTCTCTGTTTTTCCTGTAAAGTATGGAAACCAAGCTGTCTTTTAACTTATTGATGACATTCGTTGGTCTTTTCGTTATTTTTGTATAAATAGCTTTCCTTAGGTAGTGCCATAATTGGTACACTTACCCTAATTTCTGTTGAAATTCCTTGAAAAATTTCTTCACGAATTCCTGGAGGAATTGCGGACGATATATCTGAACGTAATTTCTGATGAATCCCTGAAGTAATTTTTGGAAGAATGTCTGCAGGTTTCTCAGGAAATTCTTTGGGGAATTTCGGGAGAAATTCCTTGAGAGCTTCTAGGAAAAATTCATAGAGGAATTCACGGAGGAATTCCTGGAGTTACTCTTGGAGGAATTCCTGGAGGAATGCTTGGAGAATTTCTTGTCAGAAGTCTATGTGGAATTCCTTGAGAAATTTCTGGAGAAATTGCGAGAAGGATTCTTTGAGGAATTATTGACAGAATTTTTAAAGTAATATCCGGAGAGATCCTTGAATAAATTCCTGGTTGAATTCTTGAAGAAATTTTTGAACAAATTCCTGGAGGGATTCTTGCAGAATTTATGGCAGAAATTCTTGAAGGAATACCTGGAAAGATTGTTTGAGGAATTCTTGGCGAAAGTTTTGGAGGAATTCTTGAAAGATTTTTTGGAGGAGCTACACCGATATAATAAAGAGTTTCAAGGGTAGAGTTGGTGGGGCTTAAAGGTCTTAATTCCAGAATAGTTTGAGATATCTTATTCTTATTGTCATTTGTCCCTTCATTGTTCATCACAATTGCACAATTCTAACACTTGCAACGAACCCAACAAGCGGATCAGCTCATCCAGATCCATTTATCCCATCATCGCCGGCAGATACCCCAAGCATCACATCACACAAAAGCCAGAAAGGAGAAAAGCACAGCGCAGCATCAGAATACCCGCATTGATATTATAAATTTTAAATGAACGTCAATGATGCGCTCTGGCCCTCTGTTGCTGTGCTCCCTACGAAAAAAAAAAAATGAGCCAATGAACGTGGTGAATCATCGGGTATCCTGCGTTGCGTTGCTGCGGAAAAGTATCGCTGTTCGACCCATAAAAACGATGATTTTATCTCCTTTCGGATCTGTCTGCCAGCCGAATGGAGGTGCTGGTGGTTGTTCATTATTTCTGGTTAAAGGATTGCACCACCACCACCGGCGGTATCACCATTCGCGCTGGTTTAGCTTAGCCATTTTTTTTTGCTACATTCACTACGGTTATGAAGATTTTTCTCTTCTGCTTCGATGCTTTTAAAATCTTGCGCTAGTCAAAGAATTCCCGCAGTATCGGTTTGGCTCTAATGAAATTGAATGGCTTCTGAGCTTAGGTTTTGATGTGAAGGGATTTTTTCGGTATTCCAATGGATTTTTTTACGGACACTAAAAGGATGGGTTTCATACAATAATATGCTATGAAGCATAATGCAGACTCAGTAATTAATGAGTATTGGCAACACATTTCTCGAAATATCTTTTTTAAATGGAAGATGATATTTTGTAGCAGATTTATCACACTGAGAAAACGAACTTTTACAAAATCGACGCGAAAAAAACAATTTTCTCGAAGTAATATTGAAATGTGAAATGCCTTCTTTGGGTTTGGACCTTGTTCTTCCATTCTCCAGTGAAAAAGAAAACCCTTTCATTTTTACGATCGACATTTACCGCCGAAGCAAACGCTGCTACCTCCGTCCATCCGGAGAATCAGCAGAAGAAGATCGTTAGGCCTCCATTTCTCTCGGCGAGAGAAAAGTCATTTCGGGTGCTGCTGCTGCCGCCAAAAGCCAAAGCAGGCAAATAAAACCAAACGCGCCAGAATAAAATTTGATACCGGTCATAAATCAAATCATTTTTTATTCATTATTAATGCCACCGTACGGGAATGCAGATGGTTCGTGTCCACAGACCGTGAGAAATAAGGCGGACCTGGATGTTGGTTGCTTCTGCGAGGATGATGATGACATGAGGGAAAGCTTAGATGGAAAATGGCACGATTTCATATGGCTGCTGAAGAAGACGGTTCTGGTGCAAGTTTGTCACGATTTGAGCTCACGGTTGATTGTTGGAATGCGGGTTTTTCCAATTGACGCATCGAAATGGCCAACTTGAGCAATCATTCCCATATGGGATAATTGGACTGAAAAGTGTTGCAAACTTAGCTAGCTAACACACGATCGCATATGATGTTGAATAGGATGCAAAAGTTGAGGCAATATGCGTACACTTTACACGCGCTTAAATGAAAGCATGTACGCATATGGCCTCCACTTTAGCATCCTATTCTACATGATATACGACTTTGTGTTTGCTGGGTTACTTTTCTCTGAAAGTGCATATATAATACTAAATGATGCCAGTTTGAAGACGTAAACACTGTTATCTTCCATTACAAACTGTTCTGAAAGAAGAATCGGGTTTCTTATTAATATTTTGACTACTTAACTATTTAAAATTCTATTAAATTATAATTTTTAGCTACATTTCACGCTAATCAAACTTTTTGCATTTCTCGTACACTAAGTGTACGATACTATATGTTCACTCCAAAAATGACTATTCGATAGAAGGCCCGAAAAATCAAATCACGTACATATACTAATCAACTCTGCTTTTTTTCTTCTATACTATATGATGATAATCTGCTCAACAGACACCTGAATAGGACATTTCAGGTAGTGTAGGTTTTTTGAATTTTTATTTTTACTTTTATTTTTTAATTTTTTCACAACAACAGTAAAAACCAGTACTACTCCCATCTCCCTCTACCCACTAATCGTCGTCAACATTCCTATGGTCGCCAAACCCTTTGTCTCTCTGGAACCACTAAGTAGGCATCGCTTAAGAGAGGGGCTAGTGCACAATGCACATTGCACCTTCAAGATAAGCTGCGTAGCCTGCAGCAATGAACATCGATGACTCGCTTTGGAGAGTCCATCACGATGGTATGCTGGCGCTTCGCCTGTTTACCGAGCGGTTCTCACCACTTCCTTTGTCATCGGAAAGCAGGCAGGGTCAACTCCACGCCCACGCCTAACTGTTTTGCAGACATCAAGAACTGATGCCTACGTGCAACCAGATCTGACCTGCTGAAGGCAAGGGTATTACTACCCTTCAGGCCCTATCAGCTGCACCAGAAGGTTGCTGACAGTAGAGTCTCCAACTGTCCCGGCCCTTACCGGGGACCGCTTTCCAACCGCGGGCTCGGATCCAACCCAGTAGACCGACGCCACGACGAAGCCGACTCCGAACCCCTGGACGACCTCTTGTACTGCATCTGAACTAGCCATTCTCCGAGTCCACGCGCCACCTCCTCTGTAGCTCCCAGACGGTGTGGGTGATAGCCGTTGAAACGGCATTCCAGCCAAACTTATCCATACACAGCGTCTGGACAAGATTGTCCGGAGTTGTGCCCTCCCCGCTTGTGGAAATCATGCGGTCACGCATTGTGCTAAAACGCGAGCACACGAACAAAACGTGTTCCGCCGTTTCCTCTAAACCAGCACAAACCGGAAATTCGAGAGAATCCGCATGACCGAAACGATGTATGTACAGGGGATACTCAAAATAACTGGGACAGGTAAAATTTTCACTTTTCAAAAAATGTTCAATTCGCTGTAACTTTTCGAAAAGGGTATCAAATATTCTCAAATTTTTACTGTAAGTTCATCAACTAGTGTGTATCAGTGGTCAAAATTTGGGAAAGATCGGGCCACTCTACACGAAATTATAAAAATTCTCGAAAAAGGTATAATTATTCGATAGCCAACTTTGAGCTGTTATATCTCCGAATTCAATGATCCGAATGCAATGAAATTTTGATCATTTATGACTTATATAATGAGCTATTAAAAACATTTGACTAAACTTAAAATTCTTCACGCGAAAGAAAGTTATTTCGATTAGTTTATTTTTCAAATATAACACCAATTTATCCAAAAAATCATCATCGTTTCAAAATTCGATATAGTAATTATAGTTCATTAAAATTCCCTCTAATTGAATTGAATATTTTTATGTTTCAAAGAAAAGCAACCAAATAACCGGCATTAAATTGAAAAAGTAATGGGATGCATATGAAAAATAAATAAATTTACTGAAAACATATGGAATAAATTAAATCACCATAATTTTTTTTCTTATTAATAATTTCAAATGAAGTCAACTGTGTTTTAAAGTTCATTATATAAGTCATAAATGATCAAAATTTCATTGCATTCAGTTCATTGAATCCGGAGATATAACAGCTCAAAATTGGCCATCGAATAATTGTATGTATGTATGTAGGTAGCCACTATCCTAGCTTGAGTCTTGCTCTGCATGCAGTTCCACTTAGGCGCTGTCCATAAACTACGTAGACTCAATTTTGGCAATCTCAGACCCCCCCCTCCCTCCTCGTAGACTTTCGTCCATACAAAATTTTCGAAATTTCTAAGGACCGTAGACTTTGGCCAGACCCCCCCCCCCCCCGCCCCCCCCTCAGTGTCTACGTAGTTTATGGACAGCCCCTTAACAGTAAAGATCAATTTCATTACCACACTGACTTCAACATACCGCTGTATGAAGGACCAAAAGGGGGTGTGGCGGACCCGTAAGTAGAGATACTTACGCGAAATCCGCGGGTTTCAGAGAATCTCCTTCCAACAGTATGATCCAACAGGGTGAATAATGAAATTTACATTACTTGTCAAGCTTTCTACGGGATGGTTTGTCACAAGAAGGGCGCGTCAAATCCATTGCAACTGTTGGGATAGAAGAACCCATCTACAAGGATGTTATAGTTACTTCTCACCACACTCCGGCTGGCAATCCACTCCGTCGTACAGTTTCAACTTCAATGATGCGCCCTCCCAATCCCCATATATAGTTATATAGTCATATAGCTCAAAATTGGCCATCGAATAATTATACATTTTTCTAGAATCTTTATAACTTCGTGTAGAATGGACCGATCTTTTCCAAATTTGAACCACTGATACACAACTAGTTAATGAACTTACAGTAAAAATTTGAGAATATTTAATGCCATTTTCGAAAAGTTACAGCGAGTTGAACATTTTTTGAAAAGTGAAATTTTTACCTGTCCCAGTTATTTTGAGTATCCCCTGTATATACTGTCGGAAGCAACCATCGCCCGAAAAAAAACTGACTCTTTTCAAGTGTCTCTGGAATACCTAGACCTGTGCGCCGACTATATTTTGCTCGGCGGCGGCGGCGACGGCGGCATGAATCGGCGTGACCGAAATTTGACCTTGAAGTCAACATTGGCGAATCAAAGAAGTTGCAGAAAACTCTAGAATTTGTAGTCTGAGCTTTTTCATTGATGACATAAATTATTACGATTGAAAACCTATTTTTTGTTCCTGTTAGGGTCCGTCATTAGGACCATTTATTAGAACTATTGTGTATCCTTAGTGTAATGAATGTCGCATTACTCCATTGCCATTGAAGGACAATGCAGACTTAGTATCGATTGTGATACAGGTTGTCTTGTTTTATTAGAAGCAGCAGAAGTTTTCAAATTTGAGAATAAATCTTCGAAGAAATTCCTGGAGGAACCTTGAAGAAACTGCTTGAGGAATCTCTGAAAGAACTCGTGCAGAAAGTCCTGAAGGAACTCCTGGACTAATTACACAGCGCAACATTTTTTTTGTCTCAAGAGCAAACTTATGTGTCTCCGAAGGATTTTGGGTCGCTGAATCCGAATCCGGGCTCAGATGTGCTCCAGCACGTCACAATTTTAAGCTATACCTCAATTTATGGGGCAAAATATGCGATTTTGAGCTTTTTTGACTGCAAGCCATTGAGCATGGAAATATTTTTTTTAAGCAATCAAAAGGTTAATTGGTCAATTAACATCCAAATTTACGACCTCATGCAAAATATTTCGTTTTATACCTAATAAAATTTGACAGATTTAAGCATTTTATATTAGTATGAAAACTTGCATGCAACTTTTGGAGGGTGATTTGTATGGGAAATATGGTACCTAACATAAATCGCTTAAAACTATCAAATTCGATTTGGTAAAACGAAATATTTAGCATGAGTCGTCAATTTATATGTAAATTGACCAATTAACCTTTTGATTGCTTAAAAAAAATATTTCCATGCTTAACCCGTAAACACCCGGGACGATCTACTTTTGGTAGAAATGCAATATATTCTTTGTTTTAAAACATTTTACCCCGGATTTTTTTTTATAGTCCAGGGGAATAGTTGTGCTAAGAAATGCATGGTACCTCCCCCCTTTGCACCCTCCCCCCTTTTGCGGGGAGCCGAAAATACGTGGCTTTTTTGTATTTTTTATAAATTCTGCATGTTTTTGCTCAAATTTCATCGTTTTGCTAATCATCAATAGTTTTCACTGATCCTAGACATGCAATGTATTACTACCCATCATGGTCTGTTGAAGTTTTGATCCCAGAGCTATTCTAAGGCCTCCAAAATACTCCGAAGATTGTGACACAAATCTAACATTCTCAACCAAATTTTATGCACGATGAATGATCACAGAACATAGTCTACGGTACTCAAAAAGCCTCGAAACAACCCTAGAAAATTCACGGTACATGACTTGGGTGATCTAGGTCATCCAAACTACTCTGGAATTCATTGTCTTAAGATCTGAAACATCTATCATCGTTTGTGTTCACTCTGTTCAAGAAATTTAGTCACGTTGATGTCCATTAGACCTCACTATGCTATGAGCAACTTGATATTGTGGTAGTTGTACATTCCGTGAAATACAAATGGCCTCCAATACACTTTGAAGTTTGGGTTACGATACCTACATACTGTATCATGCTTTAGTTGTGAAAAATATTCGTGGAATGTAGTCTATACTGATGATGGAACCTCAGTGCACATCTATAATGCTTTTGGTACACTCATGGGATATTCCAGGCTTTCCAAACTATTCTGGAGTTAGTATCATCAAGGCCTATAGACTCTACACTTGTTTTTCTTCACTCTAACGGCATAATTCTTTCACGATTGTGTCTGTTGCACCTTATTATATTACGAGTATCTCTATTTGTTGTTATTTGGATGTCTGCTGGCATACAAATGGACCCAATGTATTTTGAAGTATGGGTCACAATATCTGTAAAACTTGGGATATTTTTATTGTAACGAATGCTCGCGGAATATACTATACGCTACTCTTAGAACCACAGAGTACAATTCTGATAACTTAGCAACATTCACTTGGTGATCTAGGTCATCCAAACAGTTCTGGAGTTGAGACCTTCAAGCTCTACAAGCTCTACTCTTGTATCTCTTTACTTTATCGATGTAATTCTTCCACGATTACCTCTGTTGTATATCATAATATATTGAGTATTTCTTTGTGTTCCTTGTGCATCCACTGACATACAAATGATCTTTATGGTATTTTGAAGTGTCGGAAATTACCCAAAAATTTCTCTAGGCGTTCCTCTGAAATTCCTCCAGAAGTCCCTCAGAAGTTCATCGTGATGTTCTCCGAGAACATCAACGAGTTCCTAGGGAATGCCTCAGGACTTCCCGTGAAATTCATCAGGAGTTTCCCAGCAGTTTCTCGAAAATTTCATCAGGAGCTATGCTGGAATTCCTTCAGGAGTTCCTCAGGAATTACTTCAAGAACTTTTCTAAAAATCGTGCAGGAGTTCCTCGGGGATTCCTTCAGAAATTCCCCGAGGAATCTACGGGAGTCTCCCAAAGATGTCGCCAGGCATTCCCTAAAAACTTCTCAAGGAAATTTTCTCAAGAGTTCCTCCAGAAATTTCTCCTGGGATTCTTCCAGGAAGTTTTCCAGGGATTCTTCCAGGAATTTTCCTAGGAATTTCTCCAGGGATTATTCCAGCGATTTCTCTAGAAATTCTTCTAGGGATTCCTTAAAGGATTCCATCAGGAATACCTCCAGAGATTCCTTCGTGAATTCCTCCATGGACTCATCAAGGAATTCATTCAGGTATTCCTCCAGAAATGCCTATCCGCTCCTTCAGTAATTCATCCAAGTTTTCCACCAACAACTAATCCAGGGATTTCTTCAGTATTCAAGGAATTCATCCAGAAATTCTTCCAGGGATTCCTCCACAGTTTCCTCCAGAAATTTTTCCAGGGAATAGTTCAGGAATTTCTCCAGGGTATTTTTCGGGTTTCCCGGTTAATTTCTCCAGAAATTCCTCCAGGAATACCTCCAGGAATTTCTTTTGGAATAACTGCTGATTTATCTATGAATTCATCAAGAGATTCCTTTAGAAATTCCTCCACGGTGTCCTCCAGAAATATTTCCAGGAGTTCCTCCACTAAATTATCCCAGTATAGCTCCAGCAATTCCAACAGGGGTTCTTCCCGGAATTCCTCACAGGGATTACTCCTCAAAGTCTTTCAAGAATTCTATCAGTCATTCCTCCAGGGATTCCTCCAGGAATTCTTCCTGGATATTCTCCAGGATATATTTCCGAAATTCCTCCAGCAAATACTCCAGTAGTTCCTTCAAGAATTGCTCCAGGAATTACTACAGGAAATCATCTAGGAATTGTTCAGGGAAACACCTCAGGAACTGCTTCAAAAAATATTCTAGGAACTCCTCCAAGAATAACTGCAGGAATTCCTACAGGAATTGCTGTAGGAATTACTACAGGAATTTCTCCAGAAATTCCTTCAATTCCAATTCTCGCGGGAAAAACCTAACGTGAATTCGGAATTACTTCATGAATTCTTACAGGAAATACTTCGTGAAATACTCCAGGAATTCCTTCAGAAAATAAAAATTGAACATAACTTCAAAATTTCCTCGCAGTTCAAGGAAATTGTTAAGAATTCCTCTAAGAATTTCCATGGGAAATTCTTTATAAATTCCTTCACAAATTACTGTATGAATTCTTGCAGAAAGTACTCCAGGAATTCCTTCAGGGTATTCTCCAGACATTTCTTCAAAAAATTCTTGAAGAAATTCCTGGAAGTATTCTTGTAGGAATTCTTGGAGGAATTCCTGAAAAAAATCTTCAAGGAATTCCTGGAGAAATTCCTAGAGAGATTCTTGGAGGATTTATTGAAAGATTTCTTGGAGGTCATGCTGAAGGAATTCATGGAAAGGAATTCTAGAAGAGATTGTTGGAGGAATTCTTGGTGGATGTCTTGGAGAAATTCCTGGACGAATTTTTGGAGGATTTCCTGAAGGAATTCTTGGAGGAATTCCTGGAGGTATTCCTGTAGGCATTTCAGGAGGAATTTCTGAAGGTATTTATTGAAAATCCCTGGAGGAATTTCCAGAGATATTTGTAAAGGAATCCCTGGCAAAATTTTGGGACAGATTCTTGGAGGAATTTTGACATAAATATTGGAGAAAGGTCTCGGAGAAATTTTTATTAGAGTTCCTGTTGAACTTCTTAAAAGAATTCCTGGAAAAAATCCTGGACGGATTCTTGAAGGAATATCTGAAGAAATTCCTTGAGGAATTTTTGGAGAATGTTTTGGAGGAATTCTTGAAATATTTCGTTGAGAAAAATTGAAGGAATTTTTGGAAGAAGTCTCGGAGAAGTTCTTGGAGAAATCCTTGCAGTTATTCTCGGTGGAATCCCTGGAGTTGTCCCGGGAGTATTTTCTTGAGGAATTTCTGAAGGTTTCCTGAAGGAAATTCTGGAAGATTTTTTAAATTAATTTTTGAAGAAAATTCTTGAAAAATCCCTGGAAGAATTTTAGGCGAAATTCCTGAAGGGATTATTGGCAGAAATCTTAGAGGGTTCTCTGGTGAAATTCTTAGGGAAGGTCCAGTAGGAGTTTTTGAAATTCTTGGCTTGGAGGGATTCTTGGAAGAATTCTAGGGGACTTCCGTCGAATCCTTGGGGAATTTTCGGAGGTAGACGTGTGCGCCGAAGCAGTTTTCACCGGCGGCGGCGGTTATAGTAATTTGAGGCAGCGGCGGCGGCGACGCCGGCGCCACGCCGTTCGTCCTATTCGGCGGCGGCGGCGGCGGCGTAATAGGCGTGACCATATATTTTTTAGTGAAATGCTAATAATGCAGAATTATTATTATTATTATTTATCTGTATTATCGAGATTTTTAGACCTAGGTTAGTTCATCTCCGGTAATACAGAATAATTTGTTTGCTTTAAATGCAATCGTCTATTTTGCGTGGAAGGTGTAAACGCTTGTGTAAACGTATGTATATCAGAGATTTCAATAAATCCTTGCAAGAATTATGCTATAAATTTTAGAGAGAATCCTTGAGCATGTTTACCAGAAAATTTATGAAAGATTCCTCTCGATAGAAATTTACAACGTCGCTCGTCTCTTCTTGGGATAGTTTTTCTAAAACTCATTTTAAATCTGTGCTGTCATGGTAATAACTGATTTTTTTAGTCCTGTTAGGGTTCTTTTCAGGAATTCCTCGAAGGATTCTTTCATCCGTTTCTTCAGGAATTCCTCCTCCAGGGGACTTCCCGGAAGATCCTCAGATAGTCCTCCACGTTTGGGATCGTAAACTTCTCTACAGATTTATAAAAAACCTTCCTTCATGAATTCTTTCAGATTTTTTTTCCAGCAAAGATTCTTTCAACAGTTCCTTAAGAAATCACTTCAGGATTTATTTCTTGACGTTTCTCCAGGAATATCTTAAGAATATCTCTTCTTGGAGTTACTGCACAGCATTCTCCAGTTTTCCAGGATATTTCTGCAAGACCTTTTTTCAAGAATCCAGAGGTATGTCCAGGAGTTCTTCAAGGGTTTGTTCTAAATCATCCTTCAACAATTCATAAGGGGATTTATTGAAGAATTCTTTTAGTATCTTTGTCTGCATTTTTTGCACAAATTCTTAATGAATTATTTTCAAGAATTCTTCCAGGAACTTCTTCATGATTTAATTCAGAAATTCTTCAAGGATGTTCTTTAAAAATGCCTTCAGTGATTTTATCAGAAACTAGTCCAAGATATTTTTTCGGAAATTATTCCAAAAAATTATCATTAAATTTTTCTTGAAATTTCTCCAAAACCATCTTAGGAGTTTTTTTTTTCTTACCCTGTTGGGGATTTTTAACTACTGCGTCCATTTAACTGAACTTTTGTGGTGAATCTATGGAGCTCTTTCAAGGACTATTACTGGAGCTCCTCCAACGGTTGTTTCTGAAATTGTTTCAATGAAATTAAATCTCATCAGGATTTTTTTTCAACATTTCTATAGTAATTCTTTCCGATAAACCTCCAAGAATAACTCATATATGTGTTATGTAATTTCATAAAATATTTCTGTAAATATCTGTGGAGTAATATCTCAAAGAACTTCCGGAGAAATCTCCAAAGGAAGCCCAGAAAATATTTCTGAAAGATTTGCAGGATGCATTCCAAAGAGAAACCTTCTAGTCATTTCTTCGATAACCCCTGACAATATTTTCCAAGGGATTCCTTGGAAGAAAATCGTTGAAAAATGTTTGAAGTAATCTCTTACTGTCATTCATTAAAAATCATTAAACTAGTGAAGTGATATTTCAGATGGCATTCTTTAGTAAGCTTTAGATGGAATTCATGGAAGAATTTCTGAAAGAATCCTTGGAGGAATTTTTGAATAAATTGTTTATCTAATTCCTGAAGATTATGTGAAAGAATCCTAAGGAATTTTCTGAAATAATCCTAGAAAGAGTTACTAAATGAATTTCTGGAAACTCTTCCTTAAGAACCCCTTGGTGAAATTCCTACAAGGATTTATAAAACATATTTAGAAAAAATCCGAGACAAATCTTTTAATAAAATTCATGGAGGATGTTCGGAAAGGAATTCGTAAACAAAGTTTTAAAAGAACCCCTGAAAGAAAGTCTGGAGAAATACTCAAACTTCTGTAAAGGTT
Source organism: Aedes albopictus (assembly GCF_035046485.1). Classification (NCBI taxonomy): domain Eukaryota; kingdom Metazoa; phylum Arthropoda; class Insecta; order Diptera; family Culicidae; genus Aedes; species Aedes albopictus. Next base: position 84,159,515 of record NC_085136.1, read on the forward strand.
CCAAGAAATTTCCAAAGTAATATATGTAAAATTTTCTAGAAACTGTTATTGAAGATATTTCCTTATTTCTTAAAGAATTCAAAGAAAAATTCTTAGTGGTATCCTTGGAAGAATTTCAGGAGGCATTACTGGTAAATAGGGTAGTGGAGGTATTTTGGACCGGGCAGGTATTTTGGCCCACCTAGGGAGTTTTATGATATTTATCACATAATCTCTTCTAAATCTTGGTAAATTTTTATTGGAACACGGAAAGTATTCAACTATGTGATGACTTTTATTTTGGATGTCAGTTAAATATGCTGTTCAGTATCAAAAATAGAGAAAATGTTTTCACTTCCAATGAAACGCAAGGAAAAGCATCAAAACCAAAGAAGGTGAAAAATTTGTAGTCGGCTTCGAAGAGGTATTATATTTTACAAATAAATATTTATTTCATGTGAATGTAGTTAGGGCCTTGTAAGAACTCAAAATAAACTATTCTTAACCTCGGTGGAGCGATAATATTTACTAAAATGGTGGTTTGAGGTATGGCCAAAATATGTTCAACATAATCAGATGTGAACATATTTTGGACCACCTGTCAGATCCATCTCTCCAGTTCCTTCTAAAGGGAGAAAATATTCATGCCAATGAAATGTACTCTAAAAACAGATATATAGAATAAGATGGGACCTCCCGTGATCTGGGTTGTTATACGTTTATTTCACAATGAGATTGTTGTGGGTTCGATTTGTTCTAACAACTTTTCGCCAAGTTAAAAATATCGATTCGATTTGTGTCCTAACAACTTTTCGACACGTTTAAATTTTCAGGTGTTCAGTCATCCAGTTTAGAAAAGTTGTCCTTCTCGGCAATCAATTGATGACTGAGACAATGTGTTATCTAATGTATGTTTTAAAATTAACGTATCATTCAAATAACTTTATTTTTGATGGCCTTTCCACTCATTACAATACGTATGGAATGCCTTTATATTTAGCAAAATTACTAGACTTTCACACTTCTATGAAGCGTTACGTAATTTATGCATGGTGACTGACGTCATGCAATAGTTAATAAATACACGTTTTGCGTAACATTTTTTTATGAAACATCATACTACAATGCGTAAAAACTGACAATTTCAACAAAATTTCATCTTTTACCGTTACGTAATTTTTAAACGCTCCCTGCTTCAAAAAATGAATAGAAAAGATGTAATCTTCATGAAGTTTTAACTATGTTTAAATTTTTGCTGAGGAGGATTTCATTTCATCAATCAATTGAAGTTTAATTTGGTGGGCCAAAATATGTGCACTTGGTGGTCCAAAATAAAATCAGGTGGTCCAAAATAGAAGCCCGAGATCCTTCAGGAGTTTTGATATTTCTTGTATTTACTACAACAATTTTGAGATCTGTTTGGCCTTTTTCGACAGAAAACATGTTGCTCTACGTAATGCCTACTGAAATTATCCATAATTTTAAGTGGGAACTTTATTTTTTCGCTTAATTGTTCATCCACTTCCTATTGTGGTCCAAAATACCTCCCTTACCCTACGTTAAGGAATACCCGGAGTAACTCATGAACTATATGATTTTCTTTTCAGAAATCACTGAAAGAATATCTACTAAAATTACAAAACAAAATTACGGAAGAACTTTTGAAAAATGTCCTAGAGACACTCCATGAAGAAGTTTATAAAAGAAGCCCTAAAAGATTTTTCGGAGTATCCGATAGAGGAATTTCTGAAATAACCCTGGGATATCTGTGTAAATATAATTTGAGTTCGGAACCCCTCGCCATGCTTTGAGGAGCGAGGAGTTCCGAAGAATGTGATAATTTCAGGGGAGTTCTATACAAAAAGAGTGCCATAGAAGGGAAGGGGGGAGGTATGTTGTGTTGGAAATTGATATTTTTGCGTGACCTTACCTATGGAATTTTCTAATAAATCAATGGCGCTATTGTAGGAGGATCTGAATTCTGGACTTTTTATTTCCAAAAAATAAAACCCTGTTAGATTGTCAGGAATCCATGGGTGGTTTTATGAAAGAATCTCCGGAAAAATGTCTGAAATAATCCATGGGGGAGTTTCTTAAGCATGGAGATTTTTTAGAAGAACTCATGGTGAAATTTCTGGAGGGTCGTCTTTAGAAATTTGTGAAGATTGCATGCAATATATGCCTCCAAGAATGTCATTCGTAAATTGCCATGCAAATTTTCCAAGAGATATGTGGGAGTATATGTTTGTGAACCTAGATCACCGCCAAGAATTTTGTTGATTATTCGTTATGGTTTACAAAAGAGACTTACTTTGTACGTAAAATAGAATAAGTGAGGATATTCAAAGTATTGCTGTTAGAAATCACTAAAGTAAACCACATAAAAATGTTACAAAAGATAGGCAAGAAGAACTTCAGAAAAATACAACTAATATATATACAGAAGAAAAAACAATAAAAACTGTTAAAAAATTGCTATCAGGTTTAAATAGGTGGTTCGTGAAGCGTTGGTGAATAAAAATCTTTGTCGTTTTCTCATCGGCGTGGGAAATTTTGTTCGGCGGCGTGGAAAAATATGAACAGCGGCGCGCCGAGTCAATTTAACTGGCGGCGGCGGCGTGGAAAAATCGTCGGCGACGGCGGCGCGGCGCGGCGGCGCACACGTCTATTCGGAGGAACTCCTGAGGAACATTCAGGAGCAATTCCAGAATACCTCCTGATGAAATTTTCGAGAAACTGCTGGGAGTCTCCTGAAGAATTTCACGGGAAACTAAAAACTCGTAGAAGTATTCTTGGAGAACATCACGATGAACTTCTGAGGAATTTCCGAGGAACGTCTAGAGGAGTTCTTGGGTAATTTCCGACACTTCCAAATACCATAAAGATCATTTGTATGTCAGTGGATGCACAAGGAACACAAAGAAATACTCAACATATTATGATATACAACAGAGGTAATCGTGGAAGAATTACATCGATAAAGTAAAGAGATACAAGAGTAGAGCTTGTAGAGCTTGAAGGTCTTAATTCCAGAACAGTTTGGATGACCTGGATCACCTAGTGAATGTTGCTAAGTTATCAGGATTGTACTCTGTGGTTCTAAGAGAAGCGTAGATTATATTCCGCGAGCATTCGCTACAATAAAAATATCCCAAATTTTTCAGATATTGCGACCCATACTTCATAATACATTGGGTCCATTTGTATGCCAGCAGACACCCAAATAACAACAAATAGAGATACTCGTAATATAATAAGGTGCAACAGACACAATCGTGGAAGAATTATGCCGTTAGAGTAAAGAAAAAAAAGTGTAGAGCCTATAGGCCTTGAAGATACTAACTCCAGAATAGTTTGGAAAGCCTGGAATATCCCATGAGTGTACCAAAAGCATTATAGATGTGCACTGAGGTTCCATCATCAGTATAGACTACATTCCACGAATATTTTTCACAACTAAAGCATGATACAGTATGTAGATATCGTAACCCAAACTTCAAAGTGTATTGGAGGCCATTTGTATTTCACGGAATGTACAACTACCACAATATCAAGTTGCTCATAGCATAGTGAGGTCTAATGGACATCAACGTGACTAAATTTCTTGAACAGAGTGAACACAAACGATGGTAGATGTTTCAGATCTTAAGACAATGAATTCCAGAGTAGTTTGGATGACCTAGATCACCCAAGTCATGTACCGTGAATTTTCTAGGGGTGTTTCGAGGCTTTTTGAGTACCGTAGACTATGTTCTGTGATCATTCATCGTGCATAAAATTTGGTTGAGAATGTTAGATTTGTGTCACATACTTCGGAGTATTTTGGAGGCCTTAGAATAACTCTGGGATCAAAACTTCAACAGACCATGATGGGTAGTAATACACTGCATGTCTAGGATCAGTAAAAACTATTGATGATTAGCAAAACGATGAAATTTGAGCAAAAACATGCAGAATTTATAAAAAATACAAAAAAAGCCACGTATTTTCGGCTCCCCGCAAAAGGGGGGAGGGTGCAAAGGGGGGAGGTACCATGCATTTCTTAGCACAACTATTCCCCTGGACTATAAAAAAAAATCCGGGGTAAAATGTTTTAAAACAAAGAAGATATTGCATTTCTACCAAAAGTAGATCGTCCCGGGTGTTTACGGGTTAATAACTTGCAGTCGAAAAAAAAACCAAAATCGCATGTTTTGCCCTATAAATTGAGGTATAGCTCAAAATTGTGACGTGTTGGAGCAAATCTGAGCCCGGATTCGGATTCAGCGGCCCAAAATCTGTCAGAGACACATAAGTTTGCTCTTGAGACAGGCCAAAAGTTAATTTTTGTTACGCTGTGTTATTGTAAAAACTATTGTACGAAACCTTGACGAAACTTCTGCAGTGGTCCCTGGTGGTTCTAGAATCTCTCTTAGAGAGATCCCTGCAGAAAATTCTGAAGAAATCCCTGATTGGAATTTCAGAGGAATTCCAAAAGGAATTGCAAGAAGAATCCTCGAAGGAAATCCAGAAGGAATTTCCGAAAAATTCCAGCTCTTGTTCGATTTTAATTGGTGTTTCTCGGTGATGATATTAAATTAAAATCGTAATTTGGTTTTACGTTTCAACCTACTTTTATTTTTCGGTCATCCTCAGAACTGTCATATAAAAGGAACAATAAACAATTTTTCACATTAATTACAATCACATAATTACAAACATTTACAATTTTCAAATTTCTAGACTAAACACTTACAATTTCCGCCGCGCTTGCGTTCTTTGGGGCGGCACACTTAATTCTAATTATCTATGTCATGTTCCGTCTCGGTGTCGTCTTGTTCGTCGTTGGTCGTCTTTCAGTTTGTGTATCAAGTTATTGTATGTGTTTGAGAACCCGTCTACGTCACGCTGTAAATTAACCGTCGTTTCTCTGTTTATCTTAATGTGAAGCAGAGGTAGTTCACATTAAGATAAACAGAGAAACGACGGTTAATTTACAGCGTGACGTAGACGGGTTCTCAAACACATACAATAACTTGATACACAAACTGAAAGACGACCAACGACGAACAAGACGACACCGAGACGGAACATGACATAGATAATTAGAATTAAGTGTGCCGCCCCAAAGAACGCAAGCGCGGCGGAAATTGTAAGTGTTTAGTCTAGAAATTTGAAAATTGTAAATGTTTGTAATTATGTGATTGTAATTAATGTGAAAAATTGTTTATTGTTCCTTTTATATGACAGTTCTGAGGATGACCGAAAAATAAAAGTAGGTAGAAACATAAAACCAAATTACGATTTTAATTTAATATCATCACCGAGAAACACCAATTAAAATCGAACAAGATCAAGTAAGCGGTGATCAAAGCCATATCAAGAAAAATTCCAGCAGGAAAACAAGAAGGACTCTAGCAGGAATCCAAAAGGAATTCCAGCAAGAATCTCTAAAGGAAGTCCTGCGGTATTTTCCAAAGGCATTCAAGGAAGAATACAGAAATGATTTCAAGGAGGAATCATCGAAGGATATTCATGAGGAATCCCTGGAGGAATTTACTGGAAAAAAACCCGTGGGAATTTTAAGAGGAATCCCAAGAGGAATCCCCGGAGGAATTCCAGGAAGATACCCCGAAGAAATTTCAGGAGGAATCCCCGAAGGCATTCCAGAAGATAACCCCAAAGGAATTCCAGGAGGAATTTTCGAAAAAATACCATGAGGAATCCCCGAAGGAATTTCAGCATAAATCTCCGTATTCATTCCAGAAGATAACTCCGGAGGAATTTAAAAAAAATCGCCGTAGGGATTCCAAGAGGAATCCCAAGAGGAATCCCGGAGAAATTTCAGGAGGAATCCCCGAATAAATTTCAGGAGGAATCTCCAAAGAAAGTTCAGAAGGAATCCCCGAAGGAATTCCAGAAGATAACCTCGAAGGAATTCCAGGAGGAATCCTCGAAGAAGTACCATGAGGAATCCCCGAAGGAATTATAGGAGGAATCCTAGGAAATCTCAAACTCCTTAAGAATTTCAGAAGATAACCCCGAAGGAATTCAAGGAGTAATCCCTGAAGAAACTCCAGGAGGAATCCCCGAAGAAATTTCAGGAGGAATCCATGAAGGAATTCCAGAAGAAACTACCGAAAGTATTCCAGGATGAATTCTCGAATGAATCCCAGGAGGAATCCCGACGGAATTCCAGGAAGAATTTCCGAAGGGATTCCAGGAAGAATCCCCGAAAGAATTTCTGGATGATTCCACGTAGGAATTCCAGGAGGAATCACCGAAAGAATTCCAGGAGGGATCCTAGAAGGAATTCCAGGGGGAATCTCCGGAGGAATCCCCGAAGGAATTTCAGGAGGAATATTCGGAAAAACTCCAGGAGGATTCCCCGTAGGACTTCCAGAAGATAACTCCGTAAGAATTCCAGTAGGAGTCCCAGAAGAAATTTCGGGAGGAATCCCCAGAAGAATTCCAGGAGTAATCCCCTTAGGAATTCCAGAAGAAAACCCCGTAAGAAATCCAGGAGAAATCACCGAAATAATAACATGAGGAATACACGAACAAATTCCAGCGGGAATCCCCGAAGGAATTCCAGGAGGCATCCCCTAAGAAATTTCAAAAGGAATCCCCAAAGGAATTCCAGAAAAAATCCACGAATGAATTCCAGGAGAAATTCCCAAAAGGGATTCCAAGAGGAATCCCTGAAGGAATTACAGAAAAAACCACTGAAGGAATTCCAGAAGGAATGCTCGAAAGATTTCCAGGGGATTTTTTTCAGGAAGGAGGTAGGACTTCTAGGAGGAATATCAGAAGGATTTCCAGGGCAAATCTCCGACGGCCCCACAGGAAGAATACCCCAAAGAACTCCTGGAGGATTTCCGGAAGGAAATCCTGAAGGATTCCTAAATAAACATTCTGGAGGATTCCCTGAAAAAAATACTGGAGGAATTTGTGTAGGAACTCTATCAGAGATTCTTCAAGGAAATCCGGAAGATATGCTTAAAAAACTCCTAGAAAAATCCCTGGTGACTCCTGTAAGAATTTTTGTGGGATCTTTTGGAGATATCTCTAATGTAACTCCTGGAGACATCCGTGAATCCTCCAGGAAAATTTGCGAAAGAACTAATGAAGCGATCCTTGAAATAACTCCTTAAATACTTAAATACTTAAAGGAACTTCTCGAGGAATCTCCTAAGGAACTCCAGGAGAAATCTTAGAAGGAACTCTTGAACTAATCCCTGAATGAACTTCTGTAGGAATTTCTATAGACACTCCTGTACAGGAATCCCTGTACTTTCCTGGAGGTATCCTCAGACCCTCATGTAAGAACTTCTGAAGAAAATCCAGGAGAGATCCCTGAAAGATCTCCTGGAACCAGTCTTGTTAGCGATCACAGTCTTTGACACCTTTTTGTCGATATTCGGCTGCCTTTGTCTCCAACATTCGCAGCACAAGCGATCAAACTACTGTCCGGAACAAAAATGTCAAATGAATGCGCTTGACCACGATTGCGTCTTCGGGAGATGGTTCGGTTTTTGTTATTCCTGTCATTCCCATAAAGAGAGCTATTTTCTATAAATGTATGTGTCGTATTCGATTTATCACACACGAATAAACTAATATTATACCAATCTTAATCAAAATTGGCTGAAATCTTGCGAAAAACCGGAATTAGACAAATGTCACCGTGTCAGATGACGATGATTTGATCCACTTTTTTGTTTATTGATCTTCGTTCTGCCGCTCGTGTTGTGTGTAAGAGGTAGCGGTCGCGCTCGAATGAAACAAAGCAAGCTGACACCCGACCACGGCAACGAAACGAAGGTAGTGAAAAGTGTCGAATGTTAACCATCCTGCCTGGAACAGAAGCTGTTCGGATAGGTGGTATGGTTCCTTAGAGCAGCTTTGCTCAGTGAGCAGCTCAAAGCTAAAATTGATATATTTAGTTAATATGCGAAGATAGTATAGATTCCATTACTTTCATCTAGTCTCCCGTTTTAAGAACTTATCAGAAGCAGGATTTAGTCGATCTCGATTGCAGTGCAGGCAAATACTCTAAAGCAATTTTGTTAGTTATTGAGAAAATTCCACAGAAATCGGCACTATTTCAGTTAGATTACGAATTCAGTTAATTGCAGTAAGGAGTAAGAAATATTAACAATTGAAAAAGATTAAAAAAAAATCAATTCACTTCAATAGCATCTATCACGTTAGAAATTCTAGCATGTTTTTGCATCCTCCTTCGTTGGTAAATTTAGCTGACGTATTGTCCGACGTTTCTCTATTGTCAGGGAACGCCTGTCATCGAGGTCCACGTCGGGTGCAGCAATGATGTCAGGGCAGAAGGAATCCCTGAAGGAATTCATCAGGAATCTATATGAAGAAACATCTACAAAACTCCCTTAAACTCCTGGAGGAATTTCTGAAGGAACTCCTGGACTAATCCCTGTAGGAGCTTCTGAACGAACTTCAGAAAGAATCCCTGAAGAAAAACCTGTTGATTTTGTTCGAAGAATTCCTGATGCTGGCGTATTCCTGAATCCTCTTGGAAGAATCGCTGAAGAAACTTTTGGAAGATGTGAAGAATAAGAATTAAGTAAAAATTCACTAATAAAAAATAACCTCTTGAAGAATTCCTGAGGGAGCTCCTGTTGGAATATCTGAGGGAACTTCTGAAGGAATCCCTGCAGAAACACCTGTAGGCATCCCTCAATCCTCCTGGAACTACTGGGCAGATCTTTGAAGGAACTCCTGGAGAGATCGCCGAAGAAACTTCTGGAGCAATCCCTGAAAGAACTACTATACTGCACGAATCCTCGAAATTCCTAAATAAGCTGCTGAAAGGATATCTAGAAAATCTCCATGAGGTATCTCGAAGGTATTCCAAAAAGAATCCCCAAAGGTACTTTAGGAGGGATCTTAGATTCTAGGAGAGGTCCCAGAAAGAACTCCAGAAGAAATTTCTGAAACAATTCTAGGAGGAATCCTGGAATTTTACAGAAAAATCTGAAGGGGTAATCCCTAAAGGAATTCCTATAAGAGCTTCTGACGGTCCTCCTGAAACGATCCCTGAAGAAACTCCTAGAGAGTTTCCTAAAGTAATGCCAGAAGAGATCTCTGCAGGAATACCAGGATAAATCCCTGATCCCTGAATTCAAGAGGAATTCCTGAAGTAACTCCTGCAGGAATCTCTGAAGGAACTCCTGCACTAATTTCTTAAGGAAATTCTTTGGAAGTTCCTGAAGGAACTTCAGAAGGAATCCCAGAATTAACTTCTAGACTCCTCTCTGAAGGACCTCATATTTGAATGCCTAAGAATCCTCTGGATGAATCACTGATAGTGATAGATCTCCAGGAAGGATCGCTGAATCCTCTTAAAAGAACATCTGATGGAACTCCTGGAGTAATCCATGAAGGAACTCCTGTTGGAATTCCTGGGAGATCTAATAAAAAAAACATTATAAAATGGCTAGAGGCATCCCTGAATCCTGCTGGACGAATCTCTGAAGGAGCTCCTAAAGAGATCTCTACCTATAAGAACTTCTGCAGAAATACTGGATTGGGATTTTAGAGTAATCTTAAGGATTCCTTTATCTTGATATGTGCAGTAAAACACAGTGGTCGAAGTTGAAGAAAGAAACGTTTAATGAACTGTTCTTGAGGAGAGTTGAAAATGGAATAAACAATGAACTTTTAGTGGATACGCAGTCTTTATTCTTGAAAAGGGGTTTATTATCTACCCAACGTTTCGGCACTTAGGGATGGTGCCTTCATCAGGGGGAACTGGAATTTAGTTGATTTATCTGTATCTTAACTAGTTTTGTTTGACTTACAATAATGTTCTCGTTTCGTCTCTCGTGTTTCGGCTAACTTTAACTGTCCTGACTCTAATTGTTTGGTACATGCTATGGGGTAGATTTGTCTGGTTAGTTATTTTAAATTTTACATGTCACTTTTTGTCTATAAATTAATTAATTCTTACACTCAATAACACTTCGGTGAACTTATGTGGACATATGCTGGTTTGTTGCACGACATCAAGACTATCTATCAACGAGACAAATCTAGTAAGAAATCGCAGACCACCGAAGAATGACAATATGCCGATATGGCATCAAGACCACCATTTAAAAATAGACTAATAGATAATAAGAAGAATTGCGCCATTAGCAAAAAGTCCACATAAGTTCACCGAAGTGTTATTGAGTGTAAGAATTAATTAATTTATAGACAAAAAGTGACATGTAAAATTTAAAATAACTAACCAGACAAATCTACCCCATAGCATGTACCAAACAATTAGAGTCAGGACAGTTAAAGTTAGCCGAAACACGAGAGACGAAACGAGAACATTATTGTAAGTCAAACAAAACTAGTTAAGATACAGATAATCAACTAACTAAATTCCAGTTCCCCCTGATAAAGGCACCATCCCTAAGTGCCGAAACGTTGGGTAGATAATAAACCCGTTTCAAGAATAAAGACTGCGTAGCCACTAAAAGTTCAAAGTTAAGAATTTCAGTCGATCCTTGCAAGTAATAGGAATAAACATTTTTTTCTTAGTTGGTAGCAATCAACAAGTTGCTAAGTACGTCTACATAACCAATGATGTCTTCGATGCCGATAACACCAATTACATTACCAATCACACCTCTTTATCGGTCAATCCAAGGAGTTTCCAAAGTTCTTGAAAATGAGTAGTGTCTAGTGCTTTTGTGAAAACATCAGCTACCTGCCTACTCGATGTGTTTTGCTCGCTTGCATCAGCATTTTTGGCCATTGAGATACATCCGTGATTATCTTCATAGATGATGAACGATTCTTGTGGTGACATCACTTCCAGGTCTGTAAGGATTCCTTTCAACCAGATGCCTTCCGAGACAGTCAGGCTCAACGCGCCGTATTCCACTTCACTGGATGATAACGCTACAGTTTGTTGCATCCTACTGGCCCATGAAATCGTGTTTCCAACGACATGAAAAATTAAGCCATTCACCGATTTCCTATCAACTGCATCCGAGGCCCAATCTGTATCAGCATATCCTAGCAGGGTGGTAGAGTTTTCTTTCTTGTGTACTGCCCATAACTGCATATTTGTAACATTTGCATATTTTGCTGGTATTGAGTTATTATTGGGGATCATCATCAAATCACAACTGCTTTCGACCACATGAATAAAAAAATCAAGTTTGTTCTAGGATTTATGAAAAAAATACCAAGTCATTTTGTCTCATTGACCAATGTGACCGCATAACAGTCACACTAGGAAAATAGACTGGCTTTGAAGCGTGACATCAATCATACTGAGGTCCGATTTATTTTTTGACTATTCCCCCAGCATACAGGAAGTGCTGTAGAAAATTTTATTGCTATACGACTGATGACAAATTTATGGGAAATTTTTTAAAATTCGTTCCATTTCTATACTATTAAAAGTTTCAACTTTGGGTTCCATTTTCTCCAATGCCTACTTTTGTCGAATGTTACTGTTATGCGGTTATGGGCAGTGTATTGGAGCTTCAAGTTCTTCTACCCTTTCAGGGCTTGCCTACCCAAGCAACACACATGTTATATAAAAGTCACGACAGCGCAAGTTTTGGTTGTATAGAAGTTAATTTGACGTAATCTTAACATTGTGTTGGAATAACGTCAAATAAACGTCAATACAACCAAAACTTGCGCTGTTGTAACTTTAATATAACATGTGTGTTGCTTGGGAATGATAGTTTCCAGGGTTCTGCTGATAACTACCAAGGTATCCAACGGAATAGATGATGTCGGGGCGAACACATAACATGATGTACATGATGCTGCCAAGGAGCACCCTATATGGCTGGTTTGTTGGAACTCCATCAGCAGTTGGCAGCTGGCAGCCTATCTCCATATGCGTTTTAACAGGATTACAGTCTTGCAAACCGAACTTGGTCAAAATACGATTGATGCCAGCTTCGTGTGACAGGCACAGTCAACGTAAATAATGATGTAGACATTTCCGTGACTGTTGATCTTGACCTTGATCTTGACATAGAGGCAATAATCATGTTTTGAACGTGAAAATCCATTTTGTAGAAGCAGCATCGTAGACTTTGCTTCAATCCATACAACGATTTTCGCAGCTTACTCACAAGATTGGATGCTGCCTTAACGCCTTCCGGAACTGCCGGGTAAACCTTTTTGTCCAGATCGCCGTATAGAACGCTGTCTTGACGTCTAGTTGCTGGATGTGCATCTTACGCTGAACAACTACAGCCAAGACAGTCCGAATTGTAGCCATTTTTGCCACCGTTGGAGAAGAACACGTCCAGTTCATAGAAATCACCTCTCAGCGGACACAACGCAATCACCGAATTCTTGAACTTCATTTCTCCAACTGTCGGTCCGAAACTCACCGTTACGCCCGCTTTGGTCAGACGCTTCACCGACAGCAAGTTTGCTCGTAACTCCGGGATGAACAGCACGTCGTAGATGGTCATATTTACACCTTGACGGTTGATTCCGCAAATCGTCTCTCTGTGTCTCGCAATCATCGACTGGTCGCCTTTTGCCACACCGATAACGACAGGTTGCTCCAGCTTCTCCAGTGACTTGAACACCGCCTTGTCATTTACGAGATGATGGCTTGCCCCGGAATCCAGCTTGAATGTCACCTTGTCACGCCTGGCATCCACAGATTGCTGGCGACCAACCATGAACGAAACGCCTTCGGATTCAGCAACTACGTTGGCTTTTCCTTGCAGCTTGACACGACAATCCTTTGCCATATGACCCTTCTTCAGGCACCTTCTACACTTTCCCATGAACATACGTGGCTTTTGCTTGAATCCAGCGAAGGCTACAGGCTTCACCTTGGTCGTATCAACCATCCTGTCAGACTTTTCCAACTCTTCCGGCAGCAATCGCTCACGTACAACTTCCAGGGTAAGGTCCTTTTCTCCGAGATTCTCCAACGCCGTCACGAATGGATCGTAGGATTCGGGCAGCGTCACAAATAGTTGAGAGACCATGTCGGCTTCTTCTAGCTTCGCGCCGGCTGACTTCGATTGTCTCACCAACTCGTCGAATACCTTCAAATGGACCTTGATAGATGCACCTTCCGTCATCTTCAGTCTTACTAGCTGCTTCCAGACAAACGTTTGCGACGACACCGACTTCTTGGCGTACACATTCTCCAAAACGGTCCAGATTTGCTTCGCAGTGGTCTTCTCGCGGATCAGATCCAGAAGATCATCATGGATGAAGGATATAATCACGTTCGCCGCCTTGTTGTTCATCTTGTGAGGCTTGGCTTGATCCTCCTCAGCAGCTGGTGGGTGCTTGGTAACCACATCCAATAGCTCGACGGACTTCAAATACCTCTCCACACAGAACTTCCAATTTCCGTATCCGGTTCCGGAAAACGGGATTATTCCGTGAACCGCTTCCTTCCGTGAGTCGCCCATAACCTCTTGATATGTGCAGTAAAACACAGTGGTCGAAGTTGAAGAAAGTAACGTTTAATGAACTGTTCTTGAGGAGAGTTGAAAATGGAATGAACAAATTTTTCTTAGTTGGTTGTTGCAAAGTACGTCTACGTAACCAATGGTGTCTTCGATGCCGATTACACCAATACTTTAAAAATCTCCAAAAACTCCTGAACCAAACGAGTTTTCTTGAGTAACACTGAAGAATGGTGTAGATCCGTTGGTCCGCTCCCGAGCTTATTCGTGACATACAAACACCATTCCATTTTTATTTATATAGATTTTATGCTTATCCAAGTGCATTCATTACCTTAGCGCCTAGTTGGTTCGTCGCATGGCCTGATGCACCACGAGGTGCGCCTTGAGCTATCATTGGCTAATCTATCCAGCAGGATTTTCCTAACATAGATTTGAAAGACTTCATTATAGGACAGTTTGAACGACCTTCAACGTCACAAAGTTTTATAATAATATCAAGTAGACTTCAGGTTGGTCCAGTAACCGCGGTTGATTATGCAACGTTACTCAATATAACAAATATGGCTAATGTTACGAGTGTAGACCTGAAGTTCTGAACTCCAAAGTAGTTTGGCTGATCTGGAATATCCTTATACTGTATCTAAATGACATTTGAGTTTTTAATAGCGTCACGGATCCCAGTAGATTATGTAATGCTATTATTGATGCCAAAAACACATAACATTATTCTTGTAGATTTGAACTTTAATACTTGACAGTTGGGAACACCTTGAACATCATGTAGGGTAATTTTCAAATGTTGCACGGCAACAAATTCGTCAATTGTTGCACACCTCATAAGAATAACATAGACTGTGCAACAATAGGCGAGTTTTTACCTGTGCAACAATTGGAAAATTACCCTATTTCTTATATTCAGACGAATGAAATTCTGGCTTTTGGTGTGGAGCTGCCTTAGGGTGACTTTAAAAATTAGTCAACTGAAATCGTATCTATTCGGTTGGGGAACCTCGTCTTTGCAGAAGATTGCTATTGTTATCATTCAACAAGGTCTGCCCCAAATTCAAACAAATGGCTCGAGCTACCAAGTCATAAACTACGAAGGTGAATTGATGCTCCCCATCCAGAAGCCAATCACCCCTCTGAAAAATGACTTACCGATTTGACTCCACGGCAGAACTCTGCTCCGATGACCACCGCTATGAATGCTACCACCCATCACAATCCACCAGTGATGACTTTGCACCGTCACGGTCGTAGCCGTTTCACGTCCAGCAGTCGTCCGCACCGAGTCGATTGCCGCGATACATTTGATGTTCAGCTTGGCGTGGTCCACTCCCTTGGGGAACAGTCTATCCACCGGTAGGTGCATCTCTAGCGTACGGTACCGCAGCAGATAGCTATCGTTGTCTAGGGTGGTTTCGTGTGGAGGCTGCAGGTACTCGATTGGAACCTGTTGTGAATGGGACAGTGGTGTAAGTTCGTGGAAGCTAAGGCTTGGTACATTTAGAAATGGGAGCTACCATTTCTAAATTGCAGCGAAACAATACATCGTCGTTATCAGCCCAACTCACCGGTTTATCGTTCACGAAAAAGTGCAGCCTCGTCCCGAGACTGGACAGATCCGAGGTGCAATTGGCCTCGAGCGTCTCCCCCGGGTGATACGTTGCCCCCAACCCACTAATGATGGGATCGTGCTGGGGCAGCACTTCTACCGTCATGTTACGGCTGCTGTTGGCCAACTCGAACTGCGGTGCATCGCCGGAAATTTCACACCGATACTCGCCACCGGAATGGCGCTCCAACCTGGTCAGCCGTATCCGGCACACGAACGCGTTGCACTGGTGCCCGTCCGAGGCCAGCTGTACGCCCTCGACCGGGAAGGTGCGCAACGGTGGGATGATGGCGGGAGCGTACCTGCACGTATGAAGGATGAGAAATACAGAGGAATGCGTTCGATTATTTTTGGGTTTTGCTGTCAGGTATGGGGGAAGTGATTGAGCTTCGGACGATGTGAATATGCAACTTGTTGATACAACGCAAATAGTTCTACAATTATGATAGAGTTCTATTCCCGATTATCACACTATCAAAAGCACTTTTTCTTTTCATCCAAGAACAAGATCTTTCCTCGGCACGGTAAAGGCTAGGTAATGTCCATTACACAGACCCAATTAAGGTCATTATCCCCTTTCCAGCAACTCCGCTGACGAAACCTGAGGGAAGATTAGATAACCAACTCCAGTTGTGGGAGCAATGATGGTTGTCTGAAAGGAAAGGTACGGTTACTTCTTCAAAACCGAAGCGTCTGTTCTCTAGATTTGGAGCGGCTCATGCAAGGGGCAGCTGATCCAACCACCATTCGTTATCGTAGCGTTGCAGGAGGTGTGTTGATTAGGATCTATGGCGCGAACATTTAGAGTTTATCATACCATCTACCAGAGCTGTGACACGCGAGCTAGTAACAGATTTGAAGACATTGATATACCACCTGGACAACTCAGAGGGGGAGGTAGTTTAGAAAAAGTCTACGTTTGTCTGTTCACAGTTTTATACCATACCAGCTGTCCCGGCAAATATCGTACTGGGAAGGTGCGCAAAGGGGGGTGTGTTTATTGTCATACAACAGCTCCCTAGAGAAGTCCCCCGCAACTTCATCTGTATGGGAGCCTCCCCCCCCCCCCCCCTTTCAGAGATCGGAGGAGTCTCACCCTATACTAAGAACCTTCTTCGGTCACAAAAGTACCCAAATACAAAGTCCTACGCCGATCGGTTGAGTAGTTTCGCAATCCATAAGGGTCAGGTCAGGGTGACCATATGGAAAACAAGCGAAGGAGGACATTTAGACCAAATTTGGTTGAAAAAGGAGGACATTTGTATAAAAAGAAGGAAGCCTACGTAAGCAGCAGTAAATACAAAACATATTTTACACTAAAAAGACACTTTTTTGTATTTGACTTATAATGCATTTTTTTAGACGAAGCGGACAGGTACGCAGCGGATAATGCGTGCAAACATAAAAACACTACCGGGAAACTCGAAAAAATACCGCGGCAGAAAAACTCAAGTGTTCCGTCGTCAAGCGATAAACATTTATTCCAATCATAAACAGCTAAACATACATTCATCGTTGTCATACATACATTCACTGCCATTGTCTTGGTGACGTGCACAAAACGAACTGTCAAAAACATGCACAACAGGGGTGTCGGCAATTAGGCCGACACTAGGGGGTTCGGCAATCAGGTCGAATACCGGACGACCGTTGCATTTTCTCCAACACTCCTCCTCAACGGTTGGCCTTCACAAGCTTCACTCACTACTATCGAGGCTCGGTGTTCAAATTTCCGGCGTCGCCGACGGTTCCCGTTGCTCCTTCCAACTACTTTCAGCGCATGCTCGACCGTCCTCAGTTGGTACTAACTACCTCGGCGATCTCCCTTCACGATCACTTCACCGGCTGCATTCGCGATGTCGCAATCATTCTCCCGGAACACCACATGGAAACCCTTCGACGTCGACACTTTCACGGAAATCAGCCACTTCACTACCCAAGTAACACACTTGTCACAGAAGAGTCACGGCGGCGCAGGTTTTTGTTGCGCAGAAGTTACAGTGACTTACTTCTAACAAATAAATACTTACTTGCTAAAAGTCATTATAACATTAAAATGTCCTTGTCATCAATAGTGTCAAAGCATTGCTTGTCGTTGCACTTGCACCGCTGTCCACAATCCACCCGCTCGACCAGAAACAAAACGGCACTTCTATCCTTCACTGCGGCTTGCTTCGCGGTCGACGACTTGTTCTTCTGCTTCTTTCCACTTGTTCGCACTTCCTTTGCAACACCGGACAATCTCGCTTCACTTTTCTTCTTGCAATAAAACATCTCCTTCTGGGAGAATCACGAATGCTGAAACTTTTCAGCGCTTTCAGTTCGCTGGGATGTTCACTTTTCCCAGACCGCTTTTTCCGACGTTCGAACTCGTCTAGAAGCTTCGACTTCACTAACACTACCGTGAGATCCGCATCCGGCCTGCTTTCGAGAGCAGTAACCAGTCCCGAGTACGAATCCGGGAGGTTCCGCAAAATCATTGCCACCTTCAGGGAATCATCTAGCTTCTGTCCAGCTTGCGTCAGTCTGTCAAAAAGTTCTTCCACCTCGAACAAATGGCACTCAAGATCACCATTTTCCAGCAGATTGACACTACACAACCGCTTCAATAACGAGACCCGGGAAGTAACCGTCACTTTTTCATGGTACTGCTTATGATTGTTCCAAAAGTCCTTCGCACTAGCTGCCGCACGAATCAACCCATACTTCTTCAATACACAACCCCATCGTCGCGCGGGCCTTTTTATCATCTTTCTCCCACTGGCCAGGGTTCACAGCTTCTTGCTTCGGGGTATCAATCACATACCACAGTTCTTCCCTTGTTACCAGCATCTCCATTCTGAATTTCCAAGTTTGCCAGTTGCGGTTGTTCAACTGGACAAACTTGCTCAGCACGTGAAAGCACGAAAGCACTACCGGGAAACTCGGAAAAATACCGAAATAGGGGTAGGCGGGGCATTATGGACACACGGGGCAGAATGGACACCCCCAATATTTTGAAATATGCGAACTTTTTTGAACTTTCAATGAATGGAGAATATAGTCCATTTGTCTAAAACGTAGTTTCAGGAAAGAAACATTTGAAATTAAAATTATACTTGATTTTACACGAAAAAGTTGCTTCCTCCGTTTTTTGTGCATGGAAATTATAATTTTCACACCATCTAAAATAAGATTTAGTGATTAATTTATTGCAGGTCGATTAAAACCTGATATTTCTAGAACACATGCAAGTAGTTTTGCTGTATCTCCATGCTTAACATGTTTATATTTTCTTCTTTATTATATCAAAAATCAAATTTGGAAATATCTTCTACTGCCGGGGCAAAATGGACACTCACCTTTTTGAAAGAAGCGGCAAGGGAAGAATATAAGCTAAATCACAAACCAACCAAATTCTTCGATTTCGGTACATTTCCGGTTAAATGTTCACTATAGTAGACATAGGGTGAAACAAATTGGTCAAAAAACGACAGCAGTGGAAAATAGTTGTTCTAGGCACAGCTGTACATGCCGACAAAAACGAAGCTTTATCCAAAACAGCCTGAATTTAAATTAACTGAACCAAAATGAACTACTTCGGCGTATTATTCAACCAAAATAGTTGTTTTGTAATGAAATGACTTTATAGGTGTAAATAATGTACGAAATTCGTAAAAGTCTCATGGTGTCCATATTGCCCCATGGGGGTGTCCATTCTGCCCCGTATGCTTGAAGACGGTCATGAAAAACTAACATTTTTCGTAACATTTTTTGAAGTGGATAAATCATTTTTCTTTGTGAGCATTCTTATGCAATAGATGCTAAATAGACTTTAAAAGGATACATGTAACAAAAAACTCAACTTTTTTGACATCTTGCCAGGTAAAGTTGGCAAAAACCTTAGGGTGTCCATAATGCCCCGCCTACCCCTACCGAAAATTTAAATCTCAAATGACATTTTCAAAATGCATTTAAATTTTTGTGTCCTTCTTCGTGCTGTCATTCTATTCTATTAAGTAATGATAGATCAATGAAATTTAAAACTGCGTATGTATTTATTTGATAAGAATTTTGTTTTGCTATAGGGGTCATGATAGGGGAGCAAAAAAAGTGTGTTATTTTCATAAAAATAATCTCTTTGAATTAGGAAAATAGGGAAAATAGTTTTATTTCAATCGTTCAACTAACCAATTATTTATTTTCCGCTGTATAACAGTTCTATTGAAGCAGCAATCGCTGAATCACAATTAAGCAATCTTGAACAAATCAGTAACAAACTCACAGCTGCTATAAAACCATCTTATAGTAGTAGTCTTATAGTCCTGGAATGAAGAACTTCTCACTTGGGATACTTTTACTGCCCTCTATTCCAACTTCTGAAGATTTGCCAGATAATTGATTACTATAATTTTATTAAATGTTAAAAAGGAGGACATTTTCGAGGGAAAGGAGGACATTTGATTTTTGATGAAAAAAAGAGGACATGTCCTCCTTTAGGAATATGGTATCCTAGGTCACCCTAGGTCAGGTAGACAGACAGACAGACAAAAACTCGTACTTCACAGAATGGCCTTACAGCTTAATGCGTTTATTCTTAGGGGTTTCTATAGTGGAATGTGATAGAACTTCAATGGACGAGCAGTCGTCAATCCTTTCAATATGTCCTTGAATGTCCTCTATTTTGTGATGGTTCGAGTAGTGCGTGTCCACGTCATCGGTGGGGTGAGTGATCCTTCCGCAAACTGTCGCCGACCCTGAGAGAGTATAGCCACGGGGATAGTCAGTTATTACAGAAGTGCATACGAAATTCCCTTAAAACCCATTCTGATCCCATGTAACACAACTGAGACACTTCGAAACCCGTTGCGCTGCTTTCACTTTCTACCCTATCATGGTAGAATGATGAGCACGAGGATGTTAATGTGTGGCTGTTGGTTGTTCCTGTTTCCAGTCCGATTGGGGGTCCATTATGGGTTGCCGTTCGCCGATTTCCAAGTATCCGGGTTTATTTGAGCAATGGACTCAGAAGAGGGTCAGTGTCAGCTGCTCTCAGGGGACAGAGCAACTGACGAAAGTGCCGGAGCTGGGATCGAACCCATGACCATCTGATTATGAAGCAAACGTGAGGCCACTTCGCCACGGGCCCCGGCGAGGGTCTCGGGGATGTTACAAGGGATTGTGAGGGAGGTTAAAGGGCTTACAGTTTCTGAAAATACATTTTGGATCAGTGTTTAAGTAAGCTTCAGAGAGATTTCAGTGGCACTTTAAAACGTATCTTAAACGTTTCAGGTGGTTTCAGAAGAGATTCAAGACGTTCCAGACTGTTTACAATTGTAGATCCGATGACCTATAATCAAGGGAGCTCTTAGAGATTCTTAAACAAATATTGAACTTACCACTTGCCAGCACAAAGTTGCATGAGGCTGTATGAGCATGACTTTTATTCGATCATTTAAGCATACAAGTTACGCAAGTTCATTCGATGACTTATGCTCTAGAAAATTCTAAGGAAACTTTAAATAGTCACAAAACAACCCCATATCCCCTCATTGCTTGCCCCTGAGCACGTCCTGAACTCCCCCCAAGTGAAGATCTTAATTTCCTTGAACCAAGCTTAGCCCTAATCTAAAACACTCCAACTGCTGTGAACACAATCAGATTCCATTTAGGTAACGTTACCTAAATGGAGGGACCTAAATAGGTTTTACCTAAATGGATTCGACCTAAATGGAGATTTGAGTGCACTAGGCCAGTGTATGTAGAGCTCTCTTGTTGAGCTATAAGAGTTTTTTTTGTTTTATAAGCATTTGGTATTATAAATCGTTTTGACTGATTGCATTTTTTGACATCCATCCAATTGGATGCTCCCAGACAAGATTTGAAGTGCATTTGTATGCGCACAATGCCTTCAGTACAACTTTACTATCTGAGAAAAAAAATGCATATCTGGGCAGCAAAACGGTGAGTCGATAAGGAGAGCGTCCAACATCCCGATCAGAAAGACATAACAAAACCCTTATTAATCCACCTAGCGGTGATGGTGCCTTTCTCGTGCCATAAAATATTCTTTCAACAAAACACAAGTGACAAATTAAGTCCATGGTATGGGAGCAAAGTTCAAAATTATTAAATAAGTTTCTCTCTGAACGATGACATGCATTATCAGGAATCGATCAGTGCAATAATAATTGTTGATTTTGTTCTCAGAACAGCGCCAGAGCCGGAAAAGTAACTGTGTACATTTGACGCAGCGGTGAGGCTGATCTAGTAGTACACAAATCTGCACTCTTAAAAAATTAGGAATTTACACATGACGTAAACCATCAACATACGTAAACATTTCATGACTGAATGGCAAATTTGACTCAATTGCACAAGATGTCAACAAATCTATCTGACCAGATAGGTAGAAACAGTTTTACATTTATCGTTTAATTTACATCTCGGAGTTACAGCCGAGAAATATAGCACGTGCATCTCAATCAGCAGATTAGATTTCAAATCCTGTTTGTTTTTTTTTACATACGTATGTTTTATCTCTCGCTTCGGCTCTAGTGATTGCTAGCTCGACTTTATTTGTGATAGAAGACGTAAATTTGTCTCAAACGGGCCGCTCCTTTTATTTGCATCCAAGTGAGCTTTAATTTACATGATTTTTTCTAAGAGTGTGGGTAGGACATATGGACTGTCCAACCCAGCATTTTTTGTGGGTAGGATGAGCCTCTGCACGAATCTGGCGTACTGCTCACTCCCACAGAAAATTTGAAAACAGCGCGCACAGTAAAAGTCAAATTTGACTTTTACTGTGCGCGCTGTTTTCAAATGTTCTGTGGGAGTGAGCAGGACAGGGCAAATTCGTACAGAGGCTCATAGGGTAGGATATGTCCTAGCAACTCCTCGCGTCGTAAAATGGCTCATTGAAAACGAAAACGTGCACTCATGCAGAAATATTTCCACTTTGCCAATGAGTTGGTCTTACTTAAATATCCAATTTAGCGCCCAGATGTATGCAACTTAGCGTTATCACTTAACGTTACCTGACGTGCAATGGTCCACTGCACGAATATATTCTGGCCTGCTTACTCTCACCGAAAATTTTCCGTGAGAGTAAGCAGGCCAGAATATATTCATGCAGTGGACCAAGGTTTTTATATATTGTAAGGTTGAGCATGACGTTTAGTTTGTGGAGAAAAGCAGAGGAAGACACATTCCAGAGTAACGGGACACCGCGAGGAACTAACTTTCGTGATCAAATGACGGCTGCAATCGAATGCAATGTTCATGATCATATGGTTTAACAGGTTTTATAACAAGCTTATTAGATGTACTTCCTGATGCAATACTTGTTCTATGGGGTTTTGGTTCCAATTTACTTTATATAACATGTTACATTTCGTAACGGGACACCATCGCAGAAATCTTCTTTTCAAAAATTTCATACTGAAATGCGTATATTAGCTCTGTTATGAGGTTTTGAATAATAGAGTCTTCTAGACATTTCTTCTTTGGATTGATGTGAACAAGATTGCCGAAGTGATTTTTACTGAGAAATGTATAGTTTCGGAAATGTTTTTGATTTAGTTTTCGGAGCGCAGCGTTACGCTCGCGTGAAAACAGTGTTTTGCAAATGGTGTCCCGTTACGGCTAAAGACATCTAGTTGTAGATCAAATGCTTTGCTAGATAAAATGTTGGTGTCTTCGGCAATGTTTTTCAAACAGATGGTAGCTGTCCGACAGGACACAAATAGGCCTTCAAACCCGCTCTTGCCCTTTGGTGGCCATCGGAATGGGCCTTGGGGAACCTGTTTCGAGGTTTATTAAACCTTCACGTACCCGATTTTCCGACAACCCATTTTCAAAATGCTGGCATTTCGTCAATTTTCATCCGATGTTTTTGATGTCACTCTCAATTGATCATAAATTGGTGCGAGTTTATTATACTCAAGTGGTTATTAAATATTCGGAATCATTCCGGCGATATTCCGGATTGTACAGGGGTCAGGGGGTTGTCAAAATGGCTAAAAGTGATTATTTCGAGTGTTGTTGTGTTTGAACCATCGATTTTCAGCGAAATTTTTGTTGCGAACAGTGAAACACAGCTGCTGTAACCTAGGCTGACCATCCGTCCCGTATTTAACGGGACAACAAAATTTTCAAACACTCGTCACTAGAGCATAGTTAACGTTTTTGACTCAATTATTCGTTCTTTCTATCTGAAATAGCATTATTAACAACATGCAGTTCTACTTTTGGACATTGATTTCCTTTTTGTTCAGTATTCGAAATGTGTCCCGTATTTAAACGGGACATATCTGGTCAGCCTACTGTAACCAGATTAGAATAAGTTGGCCCATCCGAATCCCCGTGACAGGTTCCGCGGGGCCTCATTGGAGACACTTCTGGTTTTCAACCTAAACATGCCGTGCGACATATCAATCTTCATGATTTCGAATGACTGAGTTAGAAACGATAGACTGAAGTATCAACTAATTTGGCCACCCCGGAACATATAGCACAGGTTCCTTAGGGATGTCATCGGGGACATTTCTAGTTGGCAACCAAAACATTCTGAGCGACATGTCAATCTTCATGATTTAGAAAGAATAGGATAGAAAAAAATGACTTAAGTATGTATCAACTAATATGGCCGCTCCGTAACACCTGGAGCAGGTTCCGCGGGGGCCTCTAAAACACAATAACTCACACGAAATAATCACTTTTAGCCATTTGGCAAAACAGATTCCTTCCCCACCCCCTGACCACAGTACAACCCGGAATATCTCCCAATTTATGATCGATCGAGAGAGACTTAAAAAAAATCGGATGAAAATTAACGAAATGCCAGCATTTTGAAAATGAGTTATCGGTCGGATACGTGAAGTTTAATTGTATCTCCAAAACTATGGTTGTGCGACGTATCTATCTTCGTGGTTTTTCCACATTCTACATTATAATGATCGGAAGAAGGTTTAATGATATCTATAGTACATTCTTCCAACACAGTCTTTTCAAGCATACACTGTGGTGCATAATTGATCGGACAAACGCCGATTTTCATACAAAATGGCCAAGTTTGAGATGCTGTAACTATGGTTTGCTTTGATGGATTGAGCTCATTTGACACGGAACTACAAATATGCTGAATTTTGTGTATACAAAGTATAAAATGTTTTCGTTCACAGGTCTGGGCGTGGCAAGGCGTTGAAAAAATTGCACAAGTGATCGGACAGCGGCACGCGTGTAAATCAAAGGGGTACCGCTTTCCGATCACTTTTGCAATATTTTCAACGCCTTGCCACGCCCAGACCTGTGAACGAAAACATTTTATACATTGTATACACACAATTCAGCATATTTGTAGTTCCGTGTCAAAAATTGAGCTCAATCCAACAAAGCAAACCATAGTTACAGCATCTCAAACTTGGCCATTTTGTATGAAAATCGGCGTTTGTCCGATCAATTATGCACCACAGTGTATGTCGCATGTTGCTTTAATGCTTCATTTGAAGGCTCATGCGCCTTGGGGATAAAGGAATCAATTTTATTTGAAATAAGTATTACATTTTAAAGGGGATTTTTCTTTTATACTATGTTAGTTTTGGGGAACCATTAAACTCGTGGCTTGGTCGAGGTTAGAGAAAACAATGTTTTATTTTGGAAGCGATGGGATTATGGGGGCTTTACGTTGATATTTAGCTAACGACAACCAGTAACAATAGGGTAACTGATCCGATCATGGAGGAGTTAAGGTGAATATAAAACGAAGCCACACATCGAATTTTCAAAAGCACAAATCTGAAGAACCAAATGATGAATTGCACTGGACAGTTGATCGATTGGTCACCACCAGCGGCTGATGAATCGATCAACTTTTCATCGCTTTGCGATATTTGGTTCTTCAGATTTGTGCTTTTGAAAATTCAAGGTGTGGCTTCGTTCTATATTCACCTTAAGCACTGGGTTCATGTTTAAACCATAATTGTATCGCCCCATGCAAACTTTTTACATAAATTGAATTGAAAATTATAAAATCTATCCTTTATCTACGGGAAAATAACGAAATATTGCCACTTCGAGATTGTTATGAGCATTTTATTCGTTTTTATCGGAAAGAACATTGTGTTCCTAATGTTGCGGTATTTGTTCCTATTGTTGCGGTATCCCATTGAAATCATATGGGATACCACAACATTAGGAACACTACCGCAATAATAAGAACACAGCAGCAAACATATCAAGGAAAATATTTTTTTTAATAGGTTTTTGGGCAAATCTTAATCAAACAAATGGTGCAATCTCATTATTTAAGCACAATACATCTATTAAAAATACCTGTTGATAAAATTTCAGTCTAAAAAGTGCTCAATTGCCATTACCGCAACATTAGGTACTATCACAACGGTGGGAACAATTACCCTACAAACAAACGGATTTCGAGAAGAAAAAAAAGGTTGACAACCAAAACGACAAGAGGAAGGTCGCTAGACTTTTAATCAATGGTTACTAATTTATGTAGTCGCAAAAAGTAATGCAATGCCATTTTCGTGATGCATTTTACATTTTTTTTTATTTTCAATAAGAATATAAGCTTCAAAATATGTTTGTCGTCATAAAAGTAAATTATACGGTGATTAATGGGGTAAAAAAGGAATGCCAACCACCTCTTCGGGATTTTCATGTTTTGAACGTTGTGTGATTCTATAAGCCTTTTTATACATCATGTTGGTAATTCATAGGACATGTTGAAAAGGTTATAGCATTCAAAGAGTATGCTGTCACAACAAAACTTAATAAAATATCACTTGTTATACTGATCCATCAGAATACCTGCCATTTCTTTACGTAGTTTTCGTAGAGCTGAGAAGCGGGCTTTGTTCCAGTAGGGCCGTAACACCAAGAAGGATAATGTAAATATATACCACCTACAATATCATTTCATCATGGTTACAGTTTTTTGATTCAATATTTGATCAAACCAAACTTATTTATCCACTTATGAATGTCTTTAAAATTTTCGTAACGGGACACCATGTCTACGTACCCATTGTAACGCCTAAGATAAAGCGTCGATCAAGGTAACCCATATGTTGGAAGAAAGGTCTCCACGAGTACTAAGAGAATCCTGAAAATCATTTTTCTAAAATTCGTAATAAATTAGTTATTACAACAAATGTGCTATTTTCGTAACGGGACACCATTAAATTGCGGCTATTGCAAAAAGTGCTTAAAACATATCTAAACCCATTTTTATGAAAAGTTGCCTTTGGGTGTATAAAATATACATTATTAAACTACATTTACAAAAATAGGTGTAATGTTTGCGAACTTTATCATGCAAGCAGGCATATTTGACAATTATCAATGAAAAATTTAATTTTTCTTACATAAAATGCTATTACTTCACCTAACTATTTAAATAAGTTACCAGTCAAATTTTAAGTAAAACAAATGGTTTTCCTATGATTGAATCTACCCTTTTTCATATGCTGGAAAGCTTGGGGCAAAACAATCACTTTGAAATTTCCCACCCTTGGCGTAGAAGTGCGTGGAATGTGTCGGAAGCGAAATTTCAAAGGAATTTGAGGAGGCGGGGGATTTGTTTTCAGAATTTCTCACGGTGAAAAAATAATGGCCGCTCAGCCAGTTTTGACATTTAAGACTACCTTAGAATATGTAAATACCTTGCAGTGGACCTTACTACATTCATACACCGAGGTAAATTTCTACTCAGTCACTGAGTTGGTCCTACTCAGAAAAAGAAAAGACTTTTATTTTCTTACCTAATTTACGTTAAGTTAAAACTGAGACAACTCACTTCTAACTGAAACTGAGCAGGAAAAAAAATTTGAAATAAATCCATCTCATCCAACTGAGTAGAATTTTTTCTCTTAAAACATCTTAAAACCCAACGGCCAATAAGAACATTTATTTCTCTAATAAGAAAAATTATTTAAGGGAATACCCATAAAAAAACGTAACGTTTGGAGTGGGAGGGGGGTTTGGGATAGTTTGACTCGTAAAAACGCACAGAAAACCCCGTGCGAGAGGGGATGGGGATGTACATTACCAATTTTAGCGTGACGTACGTAATGGATGCTCCATGCACTGAAATAAATTTTGTTGTCGTTTCCACCAAATCCATGGTAGAATTAAGAACTGTACCAACAATTTTCAACCGAATGCAAAATTCTGTTAATTGTACTGAAACATTAGGGGGATTCACTTAACGGCGTTAACTGATTAAACTGATTAAACGTCGCGATCACCAAGGCAATCTTTGATTATTTTATTCGCAAAATCATGAAACATTTCAAATAAGCAGAAAATCATGGCTTACGCAGCAATTTAATCTGTTTAGTGAATACCCCTATTGTCAATATTACCTTGCGTGTATTACTGTTGACTAAAAATATTCTTGGTTCTACTATTTGGGCATTGTAATTTCGACCACGTAGACTTGAATGTTGCGCGTCTTAGATAAACATGGTCAAAAATACAATGTCAAAATAGTAACATCAAGAATGTTTTTAGTCAATGGTACTTCACGCATGGTAATATTGACAATGTTTCAGTACAATTAACAGAATTTTGCATTCGGTTGAAAATTGTTGGTACAGTTCTTAATTTTACCATGGATTCGGTGTAAACAACAACAAAATTTATTTCAGTGTGATGACTGTTTTGATGATTAAACAGCATCCTGCTCGCCAGATACACGTTTGGGAACATGGTAAAAATTCTTGAGCGTATACATCACGCGTTGATGGGGAGGGGGGCTTCAGCAAAGTGTGAAAGTGTGAGCATTTTTTTAGAGTTCTCATACAAAAAGTGTGACAGGGGGAACGGGGTATGAAAATCGGCAATTTTCGCGTGACGAAATTTATGGACGTTCCCTGATATCACGTTTCCGAAAAATGATGACGGATATTTGAGCCGTTTGCTGCACATGAAGTCGACTCGTAAGATGCACGAATTAGATCTTAACGCAGAAAATCAGCCGCCGCCGTTTAATGTGGGTCTAGCCATCGCTAGAACCGGATCAATAGATGAATCATATATATAATGTGGTCCATTCATTTATTAGCAGTATGACATTTAAAACTATCCTAGTTTGACAATTAAAGGAATACAAGGAATTTTTACTTTTTACCTAAATTTAATTTGACTCTGAATTTGTAGTAGAATCGCATTTGCCACGTGGTTTAAATAAAATGTAATTTTGAATATTAGTTTTCTTAAATTACTGAGCTTGAATTTCCTTTAAATTACTTTGAATATTCGCGACAATTCAAAAGTTCTGAAACCTTAAAAATTCCGAGAAATGACTGAAATTATGTTAAGTATCGAGAATTTCCAATGTCTCAGATGCATACGGATATAGGTATCTTTTACAGGTTTGGTTTTACAAACTGATTTATACAAGCTGTTGCAGGCATGTGGCTAAACTTCCGACGTGGTGGAACTGCTCATGTAGTTCATTATGAATTTTGAGCTCGTTATTAATAAAAAGCTTAGAGCACGATTGCATATTAGGTAATATTTTGAAAACCATTATGAACTGCATGGGAACTGTATGAAATGATTATGTATTTTGCTGCTTCATAAGGTTAGCCTTTTGTAATTCTCTAAATCAGTTTGCAGATCTTACGGTTGCGTTCTGGCGGAATCTGAAGCTAGTAGCTTCAAGCTACCCGTTTCCACAGTAGCCAGATG
The DNA here is from genome assembly GCF_035046485.1 of Aedes albopictus. Lineage (NCBI taxonomy): Eukaryota > Metazoa > Arthropoda > Insecta > Diptera > Culicidae > Aedes > Aedes albopictus. The sequence continues at coordinate 84,188,222 of NC_085136.1, forward strand.
AGAATAATAAAGCGCGTAAATAAATACCCAATTACTCGCATACCTACACCGAACAAAAACCCCCGCCCGAAAGCGACTGAGAAGCGATTCGATCGCGCCCCTTAACGACAATCGGTCGGAAACCGTATGGTCCACCAACCGAATGATGTCATCTTAAAACCGGATGACAGTGATATGAAAACAGAATGTCGACCATATGGTCGAGCAACTTTGTTTTATAGCGATTGATAACATTCATGTCACCGCTATCTTACTCAAAAAAATTATGTGCCATACTTAGTGGCCATGAGTCCCTTGCGGGCACCCTTTTCAAAATATATGACATGTCCAGAATAGGACATGCGACGCGATATCGTCAACGTCCCAGGTGTCACGATCAAGGAACTTGTTACGCTATCGATGAATAAATTCGATGCATCTGTGTGGCCTTCGCTCTGCAACTAATATTCATTCACATAGCGTGCGTCGACTCATACGCGATTAGATGATCGTCATCCGCTTTTTAGGATGATTGCCGTATAACTGATTCGTCATTCGAAAATACGATTTTGGTAATTTGGACTGGATGGTCGGACAAATCAGTCGATTTCGGGATGGGATTTTCGTTCAGTGTAGGTAAATATCCTATACGTAACGTAATTTAAAACGAAAACCTTCGGCTGCCACCCGTCCGTCACTTAGCATCGCCATCGCTATCGAACCATGAATGGCAGTGAGGTTGGGTGCTATGCTCGATAAGCCAACTCCATGCACTCGGGTGGGTTTGAGTCGGCGTCGAAGCGCTGGGTATCCATGCCAGTTGTCCCATTTTGATGACGTATTACTTTAAGGGGAGAGGGGCAATCGGTCTTACGTACGACTGATTCGTCATTCCGAAGGGGCTGTTCATAAACCACGTTTACCAAAATTTGGCCAATGCAGTCCCCCCCCCCCTTGTAGACTTTTGTCCACACAAAAATTTTGAAATTTGTATAGAGCGTAGACTTTGGCCAGACCCACCCCCTTCGCCCCATAAAGTGTACACGGTGTTCAATAAGTTCGGATACACAGTAAAATTGAATTTATTTCCCATCTGTAATTCAGTTTTGCAAAGTGAATGTATTAATTGAAAGCTCACATAATACTGATCAAATACAGTATATGTTTTGAAATAAACTGTCCTTTATCCTTTTGTAATAATTGCAAATGTGCCTCAAGTTCCTTTTGGCCGGCACGCACGTCTGTCATTGGTATTTCGTCTAGCTTTTATTGAGTAATGGTGTTAAGTTGAATCAAATTAGGTTGTTGTCCTGAGCATTAGTGGTAGCAACTGTGGCGATACGAAATAATCTATAAGATTTAGATTCGGTGAAATACGGACTCATTTTATTTTGATCTTCAAAATTGCTAAAATTGCCTCTGTACCTGGTTTAATGATTTTTGTTTTGTCAAAAAGCAAGGTTGCGTTATATCTCAGTTTAATCCATAGTTATCTTTTCCAAAACTTGATTATATCCCTTTTGTGGCAAATTTGAACCAAAATTGGCTTTATATAAAGTTTTTATGCCTTTTTTCATAGATTTAAGCACATTTTGACTAAATTTGCAAATTTATCACCATTTCATCACTGAAATAGCAGTGTAAAGGTTTTGTCTAATAATTTAGTTATTTTAATATAGTATAGTGAGATGTAAACTCAAAAGTCAACGTTTTAGACTTCTGTAGCTTGAGCAACTTATCGAAAATTATTCCAGCGTGCCGGAGCTAACAAACTTTAGATACATCTAAGGCTTATAAAAAAAGTAGAAAAAAACTTTATTCAAACCATATGCTATATTTGATCAGTGTTATATGACCTTTCAATAAATACATTTACTTTGAAAATCTGAATTACAGATATGAAATTAATTGAAGTTATATGGTGTATCCGAACTTATTGAACACCCTGTATGTGGTTTATGAACGGTCCCGAAACACGATTTTTGAGAATTTGGGACGGGCTGGATCCTTGACGATCTCCCTATCCCTAATGAAATATCAGGATAAGTTGCCATCATCACACTCATACGTGGTTCGTTAGTGATGGGTGACAACTCTAGGCTTTTTTTTTTTTGCTTATATGTATAACATGTTAGCGCCGCTCTTCGTCGTTTTCTCTCACATTCTCTCTTACTTTCGTTCTCGTGGTGTGCTGCGGCGGGCTGCGACGGCGTCCGTCGTGGCGGTCGTCGCGCACCAACTTAAGCAGGCTGTTACACCTGTCGCTCGGGTGAAAAATGCTGGTCCGGATCACTAAATTGGCCATAATTCCAAAACGCCTTGACCGATCCGAATCATTTTCAATAGCAAACAATGCGGTAAAATTCCGGTTCGATTCGAGCTATAATCCGAAAAATCGACCAATGGGAAGTGCCTTAAAAGTGAGTGAACTTATTTTGTTCACAGACACACATACATACACACATACAGACATCATCTCAATTCGTCGAACTGAGTTGATTGGTATATGCGACTTGACCCTCCGAGCCTCCTATCGAATTTTTTTTTTTTTTTGAGTGAACATATAGCCTTTCAGTTCACTTCGGTGAACGAGAAAGGCAAAAACATAACGTAATTATATCAACGGTTGATATCTTTATCAAGGTGTGTTAAATTTAGATATATTTGCTGGAATCGGTACGAAAACTAGTTTGTATTATTTCAAGGTTCTAACAAAGTCAGTTACAATATAAATAAATCTTGAAATAAATATGTGATTTGATCATCATTACATCAACATTATAACAAACTCACTAATAATTTTTAAAATGCAATGTGTTACTAATCAATATTTTTATTAATATTCTAATCTAATCTAATCTAATCTAATACAAACGCAGCCAGTACGAGAAAGCATCCTGGAAAGTAATCGGGTTAGATCACGCCCAATTACCTTTTTTGTCAATATTGAAGCTTGCAGCATATCAAAGATATGATACAAGCGTCAAAGCGGCCAGGCCTACTGCGTTGCATTAACCGCAGAGATGATTCTTCGAAATACCTCGAGTTTTGAACAGTTGTTCCTTCGTCGAAGCATTTCTCGAATCTACAGGGGAGGATGGATGCGTGGACATACCGTACCAAACGCTCCAGATAAATGTGGTTAAACATGGTTGAAATATTGTATGTAAATATAATAAAATGGAATGTCATATAATGAATATTGGAAAGGTCTCACCCATTTATTGAGTAGCTTTTGTTGTTCAATGTAGATCCTCCGGTTTTGTATAATCAGCTTCCTCACATAGTGTCATTTTGGACAACACTACCGCTAGTCATCACCAAATCAGAACTGTGGCAACATTCCCCAATCCGCACAATGGCATCACCAAAATCTTGTGAAAAACACAGCTTTTATCGCTATTGTTACTGATTGTAACCCGAAACGCGAAAATGGAGACGAATGCCGGCACCCCGATAGAAAAACTGAATTTGTAAAATCTTGGATCGTGCACCGATTGCACCCTCTTTGCTAACACTTTTCATATGTGAAAAACTCCCGGATGGCGTAGCGCCACCAACGCGGCACAAAAACGAACGAGGCTTTTAAAAATGTAGCCGCACGTGACACAGCAATCATCAGCAAGCTTGCAAGTGAGGTGCTAATCACTCAGAACTCTAAAACGTCTGAAATTAATAAACCGATCGCAAGTCTTACATAACACTTGAACACAGTCACTTGCTACTAGGCCAACGAGCATTAAATTTTATCTTTGATGTACCACTATCAACAGAAATGCACCAAGAATCACGCCGATCAAACCGAAAAAGTTGCCGGATGGCGTAGCACCGCCAGCCGATTCACAATTCCGCCGAACGCGTAACCGAGAAAAACCATGACAGATCCTAATCAATATTTTTATTAATATTTAGTGCAAAAATTAACCGTTGTATGGCGCCATTGTGTTTAGAAAATACACAGTTGTTGATATCTTTTATTATATGAACTACCAAAAAAGCTCATGTCTTCATCAAATTTGTACAGAAAGCTTATGACTTTGGAAGGGGGAAAATGAGGTAAGCAACTCCACCATTACGTGATGATATTGGGTAATTTTGGCACGGTAAAGGCTGGGTATGCTGCGCAATTCAGATCCCATTGTGATCCACTAGCCTCTGCCCAGCAACTCCTATCCCTACCTCCACGCGGTACCGGCCGGAAACTATGAGCAACCTTAGGGAAGATCGGGTAACCAACCCCGGTGGGAACTTTGATCGTAGGCTGACAGGGAAGGGGGGTTTGCTTCGGCAAACCTGAGCGTCTGTTCTCCAGGAGGAGCGGCTCACAACAGCGTCTGATCCCCATGTTAGGGGCGGCTGATCTACGTCCGAGTGCCAGAGAAGGACTCTAAGCTCAACTGTGCACTATGGTCCTCCGGAAAGTAGGGGGTTGGTGTCAGGCCCTACGAGCCAGCCGTAAAAAACCATTGTAACGGAAAATCAGCAACAGAATAATACGAACCGAGACCAACGGCAACGACCCCAGCGAACAAAAAGGACTTGCGATTGGAAACTCGGTACGTGGAACTGCCGATCGCTCAACTTCATTGGGAGCACCCGCATACTCGCCGATCTACTGAAGGACCACGGGTTCGGCATCGTAGCGCTGCAGCAGGTGTGTTAGATAGGATGGTGCGAACGTTTAGAGGTAATCATACCATCTACCAGAGCTGCGGCAACACACGCTAGCTGGGAACAGCTTTCATCGTGATGGGCGATATGCAGAGGCGCGTGATCGGTTGGTGGCCGATCGACGAAAGAATGTGCAGGTTGAGGGTCAAGGGCCGATTCTTCAACTTCAGCATAATAAACGTGCACAGCCCACACTCCGGAAGTACTGATGATGACAAGGACGCATTTTACGCGCAGCTCGAACGCGAGTTCGATCGCTGCCCAAGCCACGACGTCAAGATCATCATAGGTGATTTGAACGCTCAGGTAGGCCAGGAGGAGGAATTCAGACCGACGATTGATAAGTTCAGCGCCCACCAGCAGACGAACAAAAATGGCCTACGACTCATTGATTTTGCCACCTCCAAAAATATGTCCATACGTAGCACCTTTTTCCAACACAGCCTCCCTTATCGTTACACCTGGAAATCACCACAGCAGACGGAATCTCAAATCGACCATGTTCTGATTGACGGACGGCACTTCTCCGACATCATCGATGTCAGGACCTATCGTGGCGCCAACATCGACTCCGACCACTATCTGGTGTGGGTCAAACTGCGCCCAAAACTCTCCGTCACCAACAATGTACGGTACCGGCGACCGCCACGGTACAACCTAGAGCGACTGAAGCAACCAGATGTCGCCTCAGCATACGCGCAGAATCTCGAGGCCGCGTTGCCAGACGAGGGCGAGCTCGATGAGGCCCCTCTAGAGGACTGCTGGAGTACAGTGAAAGCAGCCATCAACGACGCAGCCGAGAGCACCATCGGGTACGTGGAACGGAATCGACGGAACGAATGGTTCGACGAAGAGTGTAGAACGGTTTTGGAGGAGAAGAACGCAGCGAGGGCGGTAGCAAAGGGACTCGACAGAACGTGGAACGTTACAAACAGAAGCGGAAACAGCAGAACCGCCTCTTTCGGGAGAAAAAGCGCCTCCTGGAAGAATCGGAGTGCGAAGAAATGGAACTGCTGTGCCGTTCCCAAGAAACACGGAAGTTCTATCAGAAGCTCAACGCATCCCGCAACGGCTTCGTGCCGCGAGCCGAAATATGCAGGGATAAAGACGGAGGCCTCTTGACGGGCGGACGTGAGGTGATCGAAAGGTGGAAGCAGCACTTCGATCAGCACCTGAACGGCATGGAGAACGTAGGCACGGGAGCCCACGGCAACGGAAGAAACGACGACGCCAGTGCAGCGGAGGACGGAAATGAACCAACTCCCACGCTGAGGGAAGTTAAGGATGCCATTCACCAGCTCAAAACCAACAAAGCAGCTGGTAAGGATGGTATCGCAGCTGAACTCATCAAGATGGGCCCAGAAAAGTTGGCCACCTGTCTGCATCGGCTGATAGTCAGGATCTGGGAAACCGAACAGCTACCGGAGGAGTGGAAGGAAGGGGTAATCTGCCCCATTCACAAGAAAGGCGACCATTTGGAATGTGAGAACTTCAGGGCGATCACTATTTTGAATGCTGCCTATAAAGTGCTATCCCAGATCATCTTCCGTCGTCTGTCACCTAAAACAAATGAGTTCGTGGGAAGTTATCAAGCCGGTTTCATCGACGGCCGGTCGACAACAGACCAGATCTTTACCGTACGGCAAATCCTCCAGAAATGCCGTGAATACCAGGTCCCAACGCATCACCTGTCCATCGACTTCAAAGCGGCATACGACAGTATCGATCGCGCAGAGCTATGGAGAATCATGGACGAAAACGGCTTTCCTGGGAAGCTGACTAGACTGATTAAAGCAACGATGGACGGTGTGCAAAACTGCGTAAGGGTTTCGGGTGAACTATCCAGTTCATTCGAATCTCGCCGGGGGCTGTGACAAGGTGATGGCCTCTCATGCCTACTCTTCAACATCGCTCTGGAAGGTGTGATGCGACGAGCCGGGCTCAACAGCCGGGGAACGATTTTCACAAAATCCGGACAATTTGTGTGCTTTGCATGTCGTCCGCATTATTGCCAGAATATTTGGAACGGTGGCAGAGCTGCCCGGGTAGACGAGAATATCTAAATCATATCTCAAATCGAACACTTTTTGCTGGCATAGCTCGATGTGATTTTGATGAGTTATTCAAAAATCTAGTGAATATCTCACGAATAGCTCAAAGTGATATGGTATCAGTTGTTGTTCTTGTCGAAATAGCTGAAAATTTCTACATAAGAACAAGTTTAGCTCTTCTGCACGAAATAAAACACATACACCCATAGAGATGGCTCAATGTTAGTGAAATGCCAAGTGCTCCTTTCTGAGCTGTGGATACGAAGAACCGCATGCTCTTATTCCCATGTCATTTACAACAGCGAGCCACAGTTGAGTGGTAAGCATCGCCGCCTGTGAATCCTAAGGTCGTAGGTTCGATGCTGGATGCTGCCATTTTTTCATTTTTTTTTCTAGAAAAAAGTGACAAATCTTGTCTGCTATTATTTTGATCTTGTAATATCTTAACGAGCTATTATTGAGTAGTTCACCATATTAGATTTTGCTATTATTTCTGTTCTTTTACCTCTTATATCAATCAAACTAATATCAGTTTTTGCTCTTCAGTAATTCAATCAATCATAACTGAATATGCTATTCATCAGATTTTTCCACCTACTCGGGTGTACACCCGCCTGAAACGCGAAGCAGCAAAGGTCGGACTGGTGGCGAATGCCTCAAAAACAAAGTACATGCTGGTAGGTGGAACCGAACACGACCGGATCCGTCTGGGTAGTAATGTTACGATAGACGGGGATACTTTCGAGGTGGTGGAGGAATTCGTCTACCTCGGATCCTTACTGACGGCTGACAACAACGTGAGTCGTGAAATTCGGATGCGCATCATCAGCGGAAGTCGTGCCTACTACGGGCTCCAGAAGAAACTGCGGTCGAAAAAGATTCACCCACGCACTAAATGCACCATGTACAAAACGCTAATAAGACAGGTGATCCTCTACGGGCACGAGACATGGACCATGCTCGAGGAGGACCTGCAAGCACTCGGAGTTTCCGAGCGACGCGTGCTGAGGACGATATTCGACGGTGTGCAGGAGAACGGTGTGTGGCGGAGAAGGATGAACCACGAGCTCGCTGCACTTTACGGCGAACCCAGCATCCAGAAGGTGGCCAAAGCCGGAAGGATACGGTGGGCAGGGCTTGTTGCAAGAATGCCGGACAACAACCCTGCAAAGCTGGTGTTTGCAACTGATCCGGTTGGCACAAGAAGGCGTGGAGCGCAGAGAGCACGATGGGCGGACCAGGTGGAGCAATACAATCGATCGAGAACAGCTATGGCAGATTATGCACGAATACGGATTCCCGGATAAACTGATACGATTGATCAAGGCGACGATGGATCGAGTGATGTGCCTAGTTCGAGTATCAGGGACACTCTCGAGTCCCTCGCAGAGGGTTACGGCAAGCTGATGGTCTTTTGTGCTTGCTGTTCAACATTGCGTTAGAGGGTGTAACAAGGAGAGCGGGAATCAACACGAGTGGGTCGATTTTCACTAAGTCCGTTCAGCTGCTTGGTTTCGCTGATGATATTGATATTATTGGTCGTAAATTTGAGACGATGGCGGAAACGTACATCCGACTAAAGAGTGAAGCCAGGCGAATCGGATTAGTCATTAATGTGTGGAAGACAAAATATATGATGGCAAAGGGCTCCAGGGAGGAATCACCGCGCCCGCCACCCCGAATTCATATCGACGGTGATGAAATCGAGGCGGTTGAAGAATTCGTGTACTTGGGCTCACTGGTGACTGCCGACAACGATACCAGCAGAGAAATTCAGAGACGCATTGTGGCAGGAAATCGTGCTTACTTTGGACACCGCAGAACTCTACGATTGAATAAAGTTCACCTTAACACGAAGTTAACTATCTACAAAACGCTGATGAGACCGGTCGTTCTCTATGGGCACGAAACATGGACCCTTCGTGCAGAGCACCAACGCGCCCTTAGGGTTTTCGAACGGAAGGTGTGCAGATGGAAGACGGGACTTGGAGAAGGCGAATGAACCACGAGCAGCATCAGCTGCTGTGAGAACCAACCATCGTCCATACCGCGAAAATAGGGAGGCTACGGTGGGCGGGTAACGCCATCAGGATGTCGTATAGCAACCCGACTAAAATGGTTCTCGAGAGTCATCCGACCGGTACAAGAAGACGTGGTGCGCAGCGAGCCAGGTGGGTCGACCAAGTGGAGGACTGGACACAAACAGCCATGGACCGAGTGGAATGTAGACGGCTATTATGTGAAGCAGTGGCCACTCCGGCCATAGCCAGATTGGTAAGCAAGGTAAGGTTTTCAGAACCGCTATAAAACCTTATACCTTTTATTGTAGTTTTGTGATGATTGTAAGAACCTTTTCCAGTTTGATCCAATAGCATATCCATTTTGTTTGAGTTCATGCTGGTGGTCTAGGTTCGTATTATACTCAGGGCCGTATCTAAGGGGGGGCGGTGAGGACCCAAACATTCTAGGGGTCCCACAAAAACCATTTTTGGTTGTCAAAATCAAAGAAAAACTTTGTTGCTCATCGCATTTCTACCTGCAAAGGGCCTCCACACCCGCTCGGGCCCCGGGATCCCAAAATCTTTAATCCGAGCCCGATTACACTGTTGCTGGTTTTCCGTTGCAGCTCTTTTTTACGACAGGCTCGCAGGATCTGACACCAACCTCTTACTTCCCAGCTACTCGGATGTTGATCAGCCACCCCTAACATGGTGATCAGACGCTGGTGTGAGCCGCTCCTTCTGGAGAACAGACGCTCAGGTTTGTAGGAGCAAACTCTCCTACCCGATTAACCTAAGGACAAAGTTCCAACCGGTACCCTATCTTCCCAAAGGTTGCAAGCAGCCTGGCTGGTACCACGCGGAGGTAGGGATAGGAGTTGCCGGGCAAAGGCTAGTGATCTCAAAACTGACCAATGTCTACGTGCTTATAGGCTTTTATGTCTGATAGCATGCTGAAAACCACATCCAGCTGCATCAGCTATGCTATCTCAACACTCACCTGAAAAACTCCCGATTGCCTTTGTACCATTTGACGGAGTGCAGCTTTTGATTCTGCAGATCGTACGAACAGGCCAACGTAACCGTCGCCCGAAGGTCCACTATTTCCGGCACGTTGATGTCGGTCAACTGAATGGCTCCCACCGGCCAGCATTCTGAAAAGGGGAAGATAAAATGAGTGCGCATGAGAACACGCTAGGTATAAATTTGAAATTGATGCATTACTGTAAGCCCATCGGTCAGTCGGTTATCGAATGACTCGCTGTGGTACGTCGGTCATGGAGTGGTATGTTATTCGATTTTCTGGAAATGTCGATGCTACTCGGCATGTGCATGGACAATTGCTACGAACACAAGGGGACATGGTGGGTTCAACCACCACTGATTCGCGTATAAAAGGGTCCCGTCGAACTGGTTCGCTACTGCTTCCAAAAACTATATGACCACACTTGAACGTCTGAAAGGGGCTTTGTGTGGTCATGATTACACAAAGAAATCTTCTTTTTATTGGCGTAACGTAACGATTCAATTTTTTTTATCTGTAATAACGAGATTTTTAGCCCTAGGCTAGTTTATCTCGGGACCCACGTTTTACTTCCCTTCCGAAGGAAGAACTCACATTTTTGCGAGTTTGTCGGGAGTGGGATTCGATCCCAGGTCTTCGGCGAGATAGTCAAGTGTTCTAACCATCACACCAGGTCCGCTCCACACGTTCCAAATTTTACATATTCGTTAATGTGGACCGTTTTGCCGATATCCTACTTTTGAATTCCTCTCCTTCTTGACGCAATGTCCCAACAGGAACAAAGTCTACTCCTCAGCTAAGTGTTCTAAAAGCATTTCCACAGTTATTAACTGAGAGCTTCCTCTACCAATGATCATTTTGCACATGTAAATCGTGTGGCAGTCACGAAGATACTCTATGACCAAGGAAGTCAAAGAAATTTCCATAACGAAAACTTCCTGGATCGACCAGGATGCGAACCTAGACAGACACCCTCAGTATGGTCTTGCTAGAAATTTATCCCCTTTCTATGTCATCAATATATCTATGGAGATTTCCATTATACGAAGTCGGTTGAATTCGAGTGATTTGCATTGGTCCCAGAATTATGACAAACAGGATGCTTTATCGCAATGCATTGTCTGACGTGTGTCAGACAGTAAATACAACTGTCACAGCAATAAGTCCCGCGACGGCAATCGAGTGACTGTTTTAAAAGCCCATTGCAGCGTCCTACCGTTATCATCCACGTCACATCCCTCCCGTATTCTCATTTTGTGAGCCTTTATCCAATCGACATTAATTCACAATTCACCCATGTCTCGCCATTGCATTCGTAGTTGTTGTTGTAGTGTTGATGATGATGACACCAAACATGGAAAAGCATCAAAATAACAGCCCACCCATTTGTGCGAAAATGTGCTGCCTGCTCACCAATCAGGATCAGGCGGCGATGCAGTTCAACGGCAACGGCGAGGCCAGTCAATTTTCGGTAAAATAAATGTTCGAACGTGGTTCTCGATTTCAATGATCTCGGTGGGAACAATAATAGCTGGCAGTTTTAATTATTATTGCACAGCTTGGTGATCGATTGGGTTTTGGGTTCATTATTCTCCAGAGTTGTTTTTTTACATTTGATATTTTTTGCGCGTCATCTTCTGGAAATTGAAATAAAATTTCAACTTCAAATGACTCTGGAAAATTCTGCGAACAAAAATCTGTCGAAAACCAAAAGTTGTTTAAATGAGCTTAGGTTGGAGAGAGGTCTCCAAAGACTCCCTTGAATATGGGTCGCTGAAATACTATGAAATCCTCTTAAACCTCGAACTACCTTTGAGAGCTCTGTCCTCTATAAACACTTTTGGGGCCTGTTGGAACCCCAGGATATGCCTTTGAATGCATGGATACTCCTCCAAGTCCCTCATGAGACCCCCTGTAAACTAATTATAAACTCTCCCGAAGCCTCATTAAACTCTCTGAAACATCCTGAAGCCCGCGAAAAAACAACGAAAACATCTTAAACAACAACAGCCCTGAGCCCCATGGAACCCACTTGAACTCTCTGGATCGCCTTGTACATATGTACATTTATTTGTTCGACATCACATTTAAGACAAGACATAATCAACAATAGTACGCCACAATACTCGGTTTGTGGCTGCCGTTCTCGATACTCGGTCGCGGCCAATGCTCGCCAAGTCACGCTCCACCTGGTCCACCCATCGTGCTCTCTGTGCTCCACGCCTTCTTGTGCCAACCGGATCAGTTGCAAACACCAGCTTTGCAGGGTTGTTGTCCGGCATTCTTTCAATGTGCCCTGCCTACCGTATCCTTCCAGCTTTGGCCACCTTCTGGATGCTGGGCTCGCCGTAAAGTGCAGCAAGCTCGTGGTTCATCCTTCTCCGCCACAAACCGTTCTCCTGCAGACCGCCGAAGATCGTCCTTAGTACGCGTCGCTCGAAAACTCCGAGTGCTTGAAGGTGCATTTGGTGCGTGGGTGAATCTTTTTCGACCGCAGTTTCTTCTGGAGCCCGTAGTAGGCCCGACTTCCGCTGATGATGCGCCTCCGAATTTCTCGGCTCACGTTGTTGTCAGCCGTCAGTAAGGATCCGAGGTAGACGAATTCCTCTACCACCTCGAAAGTATCCCCGTCTATCGTAACATTACTACCCAGACGGATCCGGTCGTGTTCGGTTCCGCCTACCAGCATGTACTTTGTTTTTGAGGCATTCACCACCAGTCCGACCTTTGCTGCTTCACGTTTCAGGGGGGTGTACAGTTCTGCCACCGTTCCAAATGTTCTAGCGATAATGTCCATGTCGTCCGCAAAACACACAAATTGACCAGATTTTGTGAAAATCGTTCCCCGGCTGTTGAGCCCGGCTCGTCGCATCACACCTTCCAGCGCGATGTTGAAGAGTAGACATGAGAGTCCGTCACCTTGTCGCAGTCCCCGGCAAGATAAGAATGAACTGGATAGTTCACCCGAAACCCTTACGCAGTTTTGCACACCGTCCATCGTTGCTTTAATCAGTCTAGTCAGCTTCCTAGGAAAGCCGTTTTCGTCCATGATTCTCCATAGCTCTGCGCGGTCGATGCTGTCGTATGCCGCTTTGAAGTCGATGAACAGGTGGTGCGTTGGGATCTGGTATTCACGGCATTTCTGGAGGATTTGCCGTACGGTAAAGATCTGGTCCGTTGTCGACCGGCCGTCGATGAAGCCGGCTTGATAACTTCCCACGAACTCATTTGTTTTAGGTGACAGACGACGGAAGATGATCTAGGATAGCACTTTGTAGGCAGCATTCAAAATAGTGATCGCCCTGAAGTTCTCACATTCCAAATGGTCGCCTTTCTTGTGAATGGGGCAGATTACCCCTTTCTTCCACTCCTCCGGTAGCTGTTCGGTTTCCCAGATCCTGACTATCAGCCGATGCAGACAGGTGGCCAACTTTTCTGGGCCCATCTTGATGAGTTCAGCTGCGATACCATCCTTACCAGCTGCTTTGTTGGTTTTGAGCTGGTGAATGGCATCCTTAACTTCCCTCAGCGTGGGAGTTGGTTCATTTCCGTCCTCCGCTGCACTGGCGTCGTCGTTCCTTCCGTTGCCGTGGGCTCCCGTGCCTACGTTCTCCACGCCGTTCAGGTGCTGATCGAAGTGCTGCTTCCACCTTTCGATCACCTCACGTCCGTCCGTCAAGAGGCCTCCGTCTTTATCCCTGCATATTTCGGCTCGCGGCACGAAGCCGTTGCGGGATGCGTTGAGCTTCTGATAGAACTTCCGTGTTTCCTGGGAACGGCACAGCAGTTCCATTTCTTCACACTCCGCTTCTTCCAGGCGGCGCTTTTTCTCCCGAAAGAGGCGGGTCTGCTGTTTCCGCTTCTGATTGTAATGTTCCACGTTCTGTCGAGTCCCTTGCTGCAGCATTACCGCCCTCGCTGCGTTCTTCTCCTCCAAAAACATTCTGCACTCTTCGTCGAACCATTCGTTCCGTCGATTCCGTTCCACGTACCCGATGGTGCTCTCGACTGCGTCGTTGATGGCTGCTTTCACTGTACTCCAGCAGTCCTCTAGAGGGGCCTCATCGAGCTCGCCCTCGTCTGGCAACGCGGCTTCGAGATTCTGCGCGTATGCTGAGGCGACATCCGGTTGCTTCAGTCGCTCTAGGTTGTACCATGGCGGTCGCCGGTACCGTACATTGTTAATGACGGAGAGTTTTGGGAGCCGTTTGACCATCACCTGATAGTGGTCAGAGTCGATGTTGGCACCGCGATAGGTCCTGACGTCGATAATGTAGGAGAAGTGCCGTCCGTCAATCAGAACATGGTCGATTTGCTGTGGTGATCTCCAGGTGTAACGATAAGGGAGGCTGTGTTGGAAAAAGGTGCTACGTATGGCCATAATTTTGGAGGCGGCGATATCAATGAGTCGTAGGCCGTTTTCGTTCGTCTGCTGGTGGGCGCTGAACCTACCAATCGTCGGTCTGAATTCCTCCTCCTGGCCTACCTGAGCGTTCAAATCACCTATGATGATCTTGACGTCGTGGCTTGGGTAGCGATCGTACTCGCGTTTGAGCTGCGCGTAAAATGCGTCCTTGTCATCATCAGTACTTCCGGAAAGTGGGCTGTGCATGTTTATTATGCTGAAGTTGAAGAATCGGCCCTTCATCCTCAACCTGCACATTCTTTCGTCGATCGGCCACCAACCGATCACGCGCCTCTGCATATCACCCATCACGATGAAAGCTGTTCCCAGCTCGCGTGTGTTGCCGCAGCTCTGGTAGATGGTATGATTACCTCTAAACGTTCGCACCATAGATCCTGTCCAACACACCTCCTGCAGCGCTACGATGCCGAACCCGCGGTCGTTCAGTAGATCGGCGAGTATGCGGGTGCTCCCAATGACGTTGAGAGATCGGCAGTTCCATCTACCGAGTTTCCAATCGCAAGTCCTTTTTGTTCGCTGGGGTCGTTGCCGTTGGTCTCGGTTCGTATTATTATGTTGCTGATTTTTCCTTACAATGGTTTTTTACGGCTGGCTCGTAGGGCCTGACACCAACCCCCTACTTTCCGGAGGACCATAGTGCACAGTTGAGCTTAGAGTCCTTCCCTGGCACTCGGACGTAGATCAGCCGCCCCTAACATGGGGATCAGGCGCTGTTGTGAGCCACTCCTCCTGGAGAACAGACGCTCAGGTTTGCCGAAGTGTTCTAGGGGGTCTCAGGGGATTTAAGAGGGGAACCTGGACGTATCAGGGGTGCTTCAAATGGATTCAGGGTAAACCAGGGGGTCTCAGGGGTGTTCCAGGTAGACTTAGGGGGTGTCAGGAAGGCTCCAAAGGGGATCTTAATGCCCTTCCGAGGGTTTCAAGCGGCTTTCATAGGGTCTAAGGGGCGTGTCAGAAGTCCCATTGGGTTTTGAGGGGGATACCAGGAGGTCTCAGAGGTCTTTAAGGAGGGGTCTCCAGTTAGCCTAGTGGTTAAGGCTATGTATCGCCAATCCGGAGACGGCGGGTTCAATTCCCGTTTAAGTCGAAAAACTTTTTTCGACTCCCTGGGCATAGTTTATCGTTGTACTTACCACACAATGTATAAATTCATACAATGGCTAGCAAAGAAAGTCCTTCAATTAATAACTGTGGAAGTGGTCTGAGAACACTAAGTTGAAGAGAGGCAGGCCAAGTTCCCATGCGAACGTTGAGCCACAAAGAAGAAAAAGAAGGAGGCCTGAACGGGTTTAAGGATGGTTACAGGCGATCTCAGGGGCGCTTCAGGGGGTTTCGGGGGCTTTTGCAGGGACTCCAGCGGGTCTCTTGAAAATTCCAGATGTTGTCAAGTGGGTCTTATCAGGCCTCAGATGGTTTCAATGGGGATTCAGGGGGTCTTTGGGACATCTAATGGATCCTTGGGGATTTCAAGGGTGTTGCAGGGGTCGCAGAGGATTTTAGTGAGGTTTCAGGGGGTCTCAGGAGAACTACAGGGCTTCATGAGAGAGCTCCATAGTCCTGGATCCCTCTGAAACGCCCTTTAAAACTCTTATAGCACCACTGAAAGGGTGTTATAATACTACTCTTGAAGCCCTCTGAAGCGCACCTTAAACTACTTGGAACCATCTTAATCCTCTAGAAACTCCCATGAAGCTCCCAAAACACACCTGCAACCTCCTGGAACCTCCTCATCCTCTTTTTAGGATCTGAATCCTCGGAAATCCCTTTAACCCTCTAATACCCAACCCCGCCTTTAGACGGGGTATAGTTTTAGCATTTTTGTAATTTTTGTTTTGTGGACAATCAGAATTTTTATATTTTTGGCTGACATTAAGGACTGTTCTGTATATCTCAAAATGGTTTTTGGTGTCTTTTAAAGTGTATTTACATTTTTTAAAAATCATTTAAAAATTGATGTTTTAGTCACCTTTCAGAAGTCATGGTTTATTTTGTATTGAATCGTTACAAATCACATATTTTTAATTTTTCCCAAATCATTCTATCATAGTGAAATAGTTTAAGGGAGTCGAATACACTTTTAAATTATTTTCCTTGAAATTTCACGGAAAATAAAATTGTCAATGAAAAAAAATTAAAATATTAATATTTCAACAATAGTCATAAAATCTTAAAATGTTTTCTTCTCAAAAAATCCGCATCCCGAAAAGGCTTCCAGGAAAAATATAAAAGTAGGGGGATGTTCAAAAATAAAAATTAGAAAAATCAAAAACCGAAATTTACAAAATCGAGAATTAAAAAGAATCATCTTCCAAAACATGCTTAAATCGATTTTAGATGACGAAAAATGATATTTAGATCAAAATCAAAAATTTGGGTATTAGAGGGTTAATGACCAAAAAAATATTTTTTTTCCAGAATAAGGTTCGTTTATATCAAGTGCCGGCATTATTCATACCCAGTTCTAATTATTTTTATGCCATGTTTTAATTGATGCTTATTTTTAATTTATTCATTCCCAGCAATTAAAACCGCTAAAGTCTGTTTCTATGCAGGTTATTTTTATGCAACTTGTTTGTGCTATGCATAAAAAAGGGAGAGATAATCAGAACCAATATAGTGCATAAGAATATTTAATAATGTCGGTAACTATTACAACGGCGGCCAAAAGATGTTTATAGGGTTGAGCAAATGGAAGTCACAGGGGAGTTTCAGGGTGTCCTAAGAGGTTTCCGTGGGATACCAGGAGATCTCAGGGAGGTTTCCGGGGGTTTCGACAGGTTTTGGAGGCGTTACAGGTACGTTTTAGGCAGGCTTGACCGAAACCCTCTCGCGAGAAAATGAGGGAGCGATTTCGGCGATTTCCTGAGGAGTGAAAATGAAACTCAGAAATCACAACGCAAATCCTCAACAGCACCGACCGATAGCTTGCCGCACAGCGAGGAGTTTGTCCAACACTCATAATTGCTTGTTATGTTTCTCACGTCCACTCACACTCAAAAAGCTCTCGCGAGTTCTACTCCCATACAAAGAAAGACTCTCGAGGCGAAAACCGCACTCAAAAACCCGAAATAATCATCGGCTCTTTAGTCGTTCCTCTCTTCCTCGCTCAGTTTTTATTGCCTCTCTGTTTGGGTTTCGTTCGCTCCCTCGCGACGAGGCAAAATCAAAACACCGCTCTAAAGCATGTTGCAAAACTCTTTTGATTTTGAGGAGAATTATCAAGCCTGGCTTTAAGGGGTTTCCGAGGGTCTCACGTGTGTATCATGAGGTGCAAATGGGTCTTGAAGGGATTCTGAGGCGTTAGGCAGGCGTTTTGGGGTTCAGATGCGTTACATTGGGTCCGAGGGGTTTTTGGAGGGATTTTGGAGGCATTTCAGGAAGTTTCAAAGCATTTTTGGCCGGATTCAGAGGACTTACGGAGGCGTTTAGGTGGTTTCGGAGCATCGCAGGTGCGTTACATGGGGTCCGAGTGGGTTTAAGGGGGATCTTTGAGGCGTTTCAGGAAGTTGCAAAAGATTTTCAGGGACCGAATCCCAAAATCCTTTGAAACGCCCCTGAAATGCTATTTAATTTAAAGATGTTCTTGAAACCCCCTGATACGACCCTGACCTGAAATACCTCGAAACGCCTCTGAAATACTATCATACGCCCCTAAAATCTCTAGGAACGCCATTAAAATGCTCCCGAAAGCCCCAGAAATTCTCTGAAATTACTTCAAAACGCCGTGAAACGCCCCTCAAACCCCTTGATCGCGCAGTGGATAGGACCCATGATATTACGTTGTGATTATTATTGATTACGAATTAAAAGACTTAATTTGCAGCCGTCCTGCCGTGGCGGAGGTACAAGAACTTCTGATCGTTTATTGATATTAATGCCTATTGATTACATGTATGTAGTAGAACAGTTAAGGTAAATACACACATTATGGACGTTTTGTACAAACACCCCTTGTAACGCCTTTTAAAGGCTCCAGAGATCCCCTGAATTGCCCTTAAAGCATCTTGAACCGTCCCTGAAACCCCCTAAATTATATTGAAATCCCCCTGAATTTCTCGTTCTCCCATAAAAACGACATTAAAACCTGACAGATCGCCCATTGCACCCAAATCCCCTGAAACAACCCCTTGAAACGCCCCTGAAGCCCTTGGAACCCCCTTTTCTGAGCTCTCTGGTAACTTTATGGAAACCCCCTTAGCCCCACCTCAAACGCCCAGGAGCAAGACCTATTTTCACGAACTAGATTCCATCATTAAAGCCCAAACTTAATTTTTGCACAAATTTCCCTCATTTTGTGCCCATTTATAATTTATGCACCCCCAGCCATGTGCATAAATTGGGGTTTTAGTGTAATGACGTAAACTATGGCTACGGCGGTCGAAAGGCGTTTTTAGGGGATGGCAAAGGGAGGTTTCCAGGGCGTTCCAGAGGGTTCCAAGGGGTTTCAGTGGGATACCAGAAGATCTCTAGGGGTACTTCAAGGTGGTCCCTGGAGGTTTCCAGGGATACCAG
The DNA here is from genome assembly GCF_035046485.1 of Aedes albopictus. Taxonomy (NCBI): domain Eukaryota; kingdom Metazoa; phylum Arthropoda; class Insecta; order Diptera; family Culicidae; genus Aedes; species Aedes albopictus. The sequence goes on from NC_085136.1 coordinate 84,206,885, forward strand.
GAAGTTTCAGAGGCACTTAAGGGTGTTTCATGGTCATCTCAGGAAGCTATATGAGGGTGCATTTTAAGGGGTCTCAGAGGGTTCCAGCGAATCACAGAGCGTTTCAGGTGGTACAATGAGGTTTCAGGAGCGTTAAAGGGGCTCTCAGCAGCGTCTCGATGAGTCTCTAGCCACTCCAGGGTCGTTGGTTTGTCTAAGGGACATTTCCGGTGATGCAAAGGGTTTTCAAATGGTACCTGGAGGTCTCAGGGGCGGTTTAGAGAGCTTTAAATTAGTTTCGATGAATTTTGGAGTCGTCATAAGGGCATTTTGGTAGTTTCTGGGGGTCTCATTTGCATTGCTTGGGGCCTGATGGAGTTTTACAGGGATTTGAGAAGCATTTCAGGAAGTTGCAGAGGCGTCACACAGGTGTTTTTGGGGATTTTGGAGGGTCTCAGGTACGCTACATGGGGTCAGTGAAGGTTTTATGGGGATTAAGAAGGCAATTCAGGAAGTTTCAGAAGATTTTTAGAGTTTCACTCGCACTTTGAATCCCTTTAAGGACAAACTTGTTAGAATCCCAAAATGGTCGCTACAACGGCCGACTTTGGCACCTACTCACGATTTTGAGCGCACAAATCTCTTCGTAAACAAAGCCAGCGTACCTGAGCGTATTATTTTATTCTTAATACAAGTGAGCAAGAACAGAATAATGAAATGCACTATTGTTTGAAGCTTGCTTCTTGAGATTTGTGCGTATGAAGTTTTGATACACTGCTGAAGCGGGATTTTCAAGGCGTTTGTCCTTAAAACGTTATTGAATTGTTTAGAATCGCTCCTGAAACCTCTATAATCTTTTTGAAATACCATTGAAATCCCATTTGATATCAGGGTGTTTCTAAAATATCTTTGATGTAACCCTGATTTGATAATCAATTTCTCCTGAAACGTACCTGAAAACTCCTAAAATCGCCCCTGAAATGCTTTCAAACGTTCCTAAAAAATCTAGGAAAGCCCTTCAAACGTTTCTGAAACCTCATGAAAATCTCTGGTATGTATTACTTAAAACGCATGCCCTTTGAAGGCTTCTGAGACCGACCACCCCCTAAATCGCTCTCAAAGCCCCTTGGAATGTTCCTGAAACCACCTTTATAATATTGAAACATAATAATAGCATTGAATTTTTAAATGTTAGAAATAGAGAACACATGTTACTGTAGGAGTACCGTCATGACTACGTGGATTACATTTTCTACAAGTATGTATTGATGAATATTTCACCTTATTAGGTGAAAAGCATGGCTTTTCACTTCATTGAACACGAAACGCATGGGACATTGTACCGTACAGGAATGCTTTGAAATTTTAGCGATAGCTCTCCTGATAATAGGATCCCATTTTCCGAGAAGTCCCAACCCCTCATCATCATCGCCTGACGAAATATGACACATAGAGCGTGCAAACTGACAACGAGCACGTAAACTGGGCAAAAGCATCAGCATTCTCCTCAACGGATAATGGAATGGTGGAAAGATACCCTACGGGATGGTGAGGACAAATGTTTCAACGACGATACTGGAACGCAATGGTGATAAGAGGGAACCACATTTGGTCGGCGTTAAGTCAGAGGGGACCAAGTAACAAAATTGACGAAAATAAGATTTTTATGGCATTCGATTAAGAATTACTTAAGTTACTTGGAACATTCACCCAATTTTCTTAATGTTACAATGAACGAGAGTTATAGCACAATTTTCTTTTGATTGAACTGCAAAAATCGATAATAGTGTGCAGTCAGAGTGGACTACATGCTTGATGTCAAGAGAGTTAAAAAATATGTATTGGTTAATATCCAATAAATAAAATATTTTATCATCAAAATGTGATACTTTTCCAAATCGTATGACTCCCTAACGCATTTTCTGATGATTATTGATCAAGAAAGCACGTGAAATTAGATTTGATTATGGTTAATATCGTATTTTACAGATCATCGTGTTGAAGCATATTGTGGCATTTCGCGTGCAGACAGAGTGGACCATGTGTCTCTAAGAAAAATAGTTGAAAATACCTTATTCTTCGTAATCCTTTCCAAATCAAAATATGTTTGTTCAGTAGCTGTTGGGCATCATATTGAAATGTACCAATACCCGTATCATGAGGAAATTGATTTTACCGATTATTCAAGAATTGTGTACTTGGTTCACTCTGTCTGAACGAATTTTTGAAAAATGCCAGTCCTCTGAATAAATTATTATGAACTGTGTAACTACTAAATTTCAAAAACGTACCGAACTATGAGAATACATTCAAAAGTTGTTATCTATTAAATGTTCAAGTTAAGAATTCTTAAATAGCTCATTAATTGACTACCCTTCATGTGATATTGAACTGTTGTACTTGGTCCACTCTGACTGAACATAAAAATTGAAAATGGTAATCAACAGTGTAATAACAGAAATAACAAATTTCAAACTTCCTGCTCACATTATACACTGCTTTTATTAACTGTTGTCCTACTTGTGCCTTATTTTTTCATCAAATATGTAAAAACTTAAGTGTAAACTGTAGTTGGTTGAAGATTTTCCAAAATCCGTTCAGTCAGAGTGGACTAAGCACAATCAATTACATAGCAATTTCTCGGTTTCAAGCTTTATTTTACATTTTTTTCGCGATCAATACAGAGCGATGTTGAGATGGATAGATATTGAGATTTATGGCAAAAATTCAAGAACATTTGTTGAAAAACTTAAAACTTATAGAGTTGCAAACTTCAAAGTCGTTTTTCTAGAAATTAAGTAAAAGACACATGGTCCTCTCTGACTTAACGCCGACCATTTACACTTCAAATTCAACCTATGATAAGCACATTTTATTTTGCGAAATTGCCAATTCTACAAAATCATTAAATTAAAAAAAAATATAGAGAAATAAATAATCCAATCGCAAATTGTTGCACACTCCATGCTTTTCTTATAAAGTGTGCAACAATTGGCGATTTGTCCTGATTCCAAATTTCAGGAAATTCTCATACATATCCAAAATAATCGCGGTAGAAGTGGTCATTTTCTCCTATCAGAGTGTCTTGTCAAGGATTCGTTTGAAAATTTCAATATTCATACAGCTTCCCATCAGAAGACTTGAAGCGGGTTGACATGTTTCGGCTCTTGCTAGCCGAATCACCATGTCGTCGGAGGGCAACAATTGTCACACAAAGCCTAGCAATATTCCATCATCTCGGCGCGGACAAGGTGGCTTCATTGAGAAAATTGATATAATCTGTAACGCGGTCTCCGGACGACCAACCCGTTCCATCCGTCCTGTCACACCGTCAAGGTGTGAAAATTTCCATTCCAACCACGTACCGCGGCCGATCCTAGTACATACCTACTAGGTACTGTGTGTTCGCGCGCCTCGAGCGTGCCAACTATGGCACGGCGGGTGTATCGATGTGTAAATTGTCCTCTCCTCTGAACTCGCCCACAGGAACGATTTCCGCGCCATCTACAAATGTACCTACCTACGCGGGGCGATGAAGGAGGTTCAATATCAATTCTCGATCAACATCAACAATAGGGAAAACGGATAGCGACGACGATTGCAAAATGATTCATTAGTCACCGTTAGAAGGACGACACCATTCCGGGTGATATGTCCGAGTGGAAGGAAGTGACACGAACGTAGATGACTTATTTGCAAGGTGTCATAGGATTGGCTTCCAGAGTTTCGACACCAATTCATTTGGGGAAATTTCCATCAATTCCTCTAGATAATTATTCAAGAACTCCTCTAAGAATGTTTTAATCTATTTATCCAAGTAAATTTTGTTTCCGAAATTTCTTCAAGAGTTCCTCATAGATTTTATTCGAAAACTTTTTGGGTTTTTCCAAATAAAAACCTCTTGCAACTTGTATAGAGTTATTTTTTAAACAATAACTCAAAATTTTCCTACAAATTTATTCAGTAATTTCATTGAAAAGCTTCATAAAAAATGGGATCGCTCACGCAGTGCCCTAGTGGAAAAAGAGCTATAAATAGGTTAAGTGGTTGAAAAAAAAATAGGAAGTCCCACAAATGTTTAGATCTAATTGTTGTGAAGGGTTGTTTTGATGGAACAAATATTTTTTTTCTTTTCGGTAATCGAAACCGGAATCCGGAACTGGAGAAGGCGTCACTAGTGATCCTACTCAGTGTTATAAATTATGTATATTAGACCTGTTCACTTTGAAACTTTTTTTCTCCGATTCTCCGTGACACATCAAATTATCAATCCACATGTAAAAACAAGTCTTCAGTCCAAAATTGAGCCGAATTGATAAAGATTTAAAGGTGTATCAAATCGATTTTGTGTTTTTTTAGCCGTTTTCACAGAAATTTACTAAGAAATTCACAAAATTGCTCCGAAAAGGTGCCGGAAATACCGTTAGGATATAGTTAGAACAATACTCTACAACTTTGCCGAAGACACTACGGTGTTTAAATTGCGTATTTTGAAGTTATTCAACAATTTTAGTAAAAAAAACCACGAAAAAAACACGATATTTTTACGATTTTACATATAAAAGTCATGTAATTTTACATTATTTTACGTGACTAAATTAGTTAGCTATTACTCCTTTGTGTAACGAACATTTCGTCCATACATCGTTTTCGTGTAGAAATTCGTTTATATTGACTAATTATCAAAAGTATGTCACGTTGATACTAAAAATTGCGCAGAGTTACCAGCACGAATTAAAACAAGGTTACCCATGATTAAGACATCATGCCATCGTATTCTAATGTCTTTTGATATAAGTAAATATCAGGAATGGTGCAGATGATAAGGCTCGAGCCTGCGGATCAGAAGGTCCCAGGTTCAAGCTCAAATACATGATAAACTTTTTTTTCTTTCTTTGTAGCAGGGAGGATGATGAATAGGATGGCCCAAACACAAAAATGTCGAAGAATTCCACGGGGCTCCCTCTAGAATCGTGCCTTTGGATGATAGGCGCAATCTGTGAAAATTTCAGCTCAATCGGTTTAAAACTGAGCTGGCGCAAATAAGTTGAAGGTTTGTATGGGATTTTCAGTCCAAATATATGGGAAATTGGATGACCTACTGTCTCTCACTCAGTACACCGGTTCAGCGAGTTCTATTTAGCTCAGAATTGAAAGTATGGTATCAGGTATCAGAAGGCCGGCTCCAGAGGCACGTTATCCTCCATTTGGGACATTTGTGCCATCGCCAAAATAACAGCCTATTTCATCATCTACCTGAGGGAAAAGGAAGGAAAAAGGATTTGGATGGGGATAGGAACAGGTAGGGAAATAGGAAAAATACCCTGGAAGAGGGTACTAACGCACAAGCGTACCACAATGGGTTCAAACAGCGCCCTGAAAAGGGCACTGTAATAACGCATAAAGCGAAAGAGAGCCTATAGCTCTTTACCACAGCGGGTTAAGAACAACAGAATATCCTGAAGATTCAGGTTTCTGAAGTCAGTTTCACTTAATAAGTGTTTACCGAATACTCGGAAACGCAGTTGCGCGAAAACTGAACAGTTACATATCAAATGATACGAAGTTCCATAATCGGATTCACAGCTATCACAGGCAAATGAATCAGCTTGCTGAATATTCGCCATGTGATAGCTGAGTCGGCAGTGGCCAGTCAATGCTTTGACCAGCATGCTGCAATTCTGCTTAGACAGATTAGTTAGATACTTCGCCACCCGTAGAGATGGCTCAGCACTATACAATTTGGTTTGACGACATGACTCCAAACTATTCCAATATTGTCTGTGTTGAGTGACAGCCCAGGTGTTAATCTGAAGCTTAATCCAACACTTCGATATCGGAATAGCTGGCTCAGGGCCAATGAAGTCATGTGATGCTCCAGAGCGAGCTAACTCATCAGCCAATTCATTTCCAGCGATGGAAGAATGACCAGGTACCCATAGAAGGTGAACAGCGTTTGCTGAATTCAGCTCCTCGATTTGAGTTCGACAAGCGATAACTATCTTCGACCTGGAGTTGGCCGAAGCAAGTGCTTTAATAGCAGCCTGGCTATCTGAACAGAAGTATATTACTTTGCCCATTACGTGCTGCTGAAGTGCTGATTGCACTCCGCACATAAGAGCAAAGATTTCGGCCTGAAAAACGGTACAGTGTCTACCAAGTGAATAAGACTGATACAGCCTTAGCTCACGAGAATAAACACCAGCACCTGCTCGACCTTCGAGAAGGGAGCCATTTGTGTAACATACGATGCCGTCTGAAATACTTCTCTCCAGATATCCAGATGTCCACTCTCCACGGGAAGGTAATTTCGTGGAAAATGTCCTATATGGAAAATTACAAGCAATTGTAAGATCACTTGGAGCAAGGACAATTTTGTCCCAATTCACCAAAAGTGGAAACAACGAGGTGTGTGTTGAACTGCGGTTCACAGGAGTTTCCTCCAGTAGACCGAGCACCCGTAACCGGTAAGTGCAAGAAAGGGCTTCTTGTTTGAGATGAATGTGTAGTGGGGCAACGTCAAAGAGAACTTCTAGCGCTGCCGTAGGAGTTGAAGAGAACGCTCCAGACATCGCCATTAAGCACATCCTTTGGAGATGGCCTAATTTTGATTGGACCGTTCTCACTTCACCCTTTTGCCACCACACAAGACATCCATAAGCCAATATTGGCCGAACCACAGTTGTGTAAATCCATTTGATATACTTGGGTTTTAGACCCCAAGTTGTACCAAAAGTACGCCGGCATTGCCCGAAGGCCATACAAGCATTCTTGATTCTGAACTCAATGTGAGGTGTCCAGGAGAGCTTGGAATCAAGAATGACTCCAACGTACTTTACCTGTTCAGTCACATCGATTTCAGAATCAAAGAGACGCAAAGGTCGAACGCCATTACGGTTTCGCCTTTCCGTGAAAAGAACAATAGATGTTTTACTCGGATTAACCGAATGGCAATATTGGCGACACCAACCCTCAACTACCTGAAGAGCACTTTGCATCAGGTCGAAAAGGGTGCTGATGCACAAATCGACTAACAATGTTAGGTAGTCGTCGGCAAAACCATAAGTAGGAAAACCGCTTTTATTGAGTTGCCTCAATAGCGTATCTGCTACGAGATTCCACAAAAGCGGTGATAAGACTCCCCCTTGGGGGCATCCACAAACACTCAATTTCTTAATCCCTGTTAGACGCAATGTCGAGAAGAGATATCGGTTTTTGAGCATTTGGTGAATCCAATTGGAAATCATTGGAGATTTACCATGACTCCGTGCGGCTTCCAATATGGCATCGAAAGGCACGTTGTCAAAGGCACCCTCGATATCTAAGAAAACACCCAAACAAGATTGCTTTTGAGCGAATGCTATCTCGATATCGTAAACAACCTTGTGTAAAAGAGTCACAGTGGACTTACCAGATTGGTAGGCATGTTGGTTCACATGAAGAGGCACGTTGGCCAGATGAACATCACGGATATGATGATCCACAATGCGTTCTAAGCATTTCAGAAGAAAAGAGGTCAAACTGATAGGTCTGAAACTCTTTGCTTCTTCATACGACGCACGACCCACTTTCGGAATAAACTTTACAGTAATATCCCTCCAGGATTTGGGAATATACCCTTTAGCAAAACTGCAAACAAGTAGTTTTTTCAAAACATGTTTGAAATAATCAAATCCCTTCTGAAGCAAAATAGGATAAATCCCATCTGCCCCAGGAGATTTGAAAGGAGCAAAGCTATTAAGAGCCCACTCAATCGATTCTATAGTTACAATACTCCGAGCCGAAGCTAAAGAATCATAACTACAAGAAAAGACATCAGGATCATCCGAAGATGTAATATCCACACATCCAGGGAAGTGTGTGCTGAATAAGCATTCCAGAACTTCCTCATCAGAGGAAGTCAGATCGCCATTTGGCAAACGAAGTTCGTTCACCCGGAAATCCTTAGATTTCGCAAGGATTTTGTTTAACCGACTGACTTCACTCAAGCTGGAAACATTTGTACAAAGGTTTTTCCAGCCGGATCGTTCAGCAGACCGGAGAGCTTTCCTGTAGGCCTTGCGAGCCGACCTGAAAGCCTCCGAACCAGCCGAACGTCGTCTGTTCCAACTCTTTCTACATTGTTTCCTGAGTTTCGCCAGATCAGAGTTCCACCAAGGGGTTCCTCTTGTGATCTTCACAGACCGTAGAGGGCATGCTTCTTCAAAAGCTTCCATGATGAAGGTCGTTGTAGTATCAACGGCATCATCTAAATCACTTGGAGTGTCAATGGATGGTGAATATCCATGAAATTTGGATGCAACCAAATCAGTATAAAGATCCCAGTTTGTTGACCGAGGATTCCTGAAACGCAATGTTTGCGAAGTAACATTTAAATGTTCAAAAAAGATATAGCGATGGTCAGATAAAGATTCTTCATCTGACACATGCCAATTGGTCAGCTCGTGACTAATTCTGCTAGAGCAAAGCGTTATATCTAACACTTCCTCTCTAGCAGATACCATGAAGGTTGGGCGGTTGCCTATGTTAAGTAATGCAAGATCTGTACTACTTAAGTACTCCATCAAACTGGAGCCTCTCAAGTTAATGTCTGAGCTGCCCCAGATGATATGGTGAGCATTAGCATCACTGCCAACAATTAGCGGAAGGCCTTTTGAAGTGCAGTATGCGATGACTTGTTTGAAAGCATCCGTAGGGGATGGTTCATCATGTGGTAAATACACAGAACAATAGACGTATTTCCTGATGAGGTTTCCAACAGATACATCAATTGTGATAGCACATACATCTCTGGTGGTTAGTTCAGAGATGAGTGTAGCAACTATTGCGTTGTTGACAAGCACACAGGCTCGAGGCATGATACGCGAGTTTGCCATTTCATGTTTACTGAAAGTGGCAAACACCGGGTTCACAAGGTTTCCTAGATAGAAATTTCCCTTACGAAAGTAAGGTTCTTGTACCAAGGCCACTTGGGCTGTACCATTTTGCATAAGTCTGCAAAGATTGATCGTTGCTGTTCTTTTATGCTGAAGATTGATCTGAGCTATCCTAACCGTAGCCACTACCCAAACTAGGTAAGATTAAACTCTTCGCAACAGCAGTACAACAAAGAACAGCAACAATAAAACCAAATCGGTATCGATTGGAAAACGCCAAAGGCGAGGATACACAGAATACACTGTGTAAATCGCATAATGCGAAACCATATAGGTGAAAATTTAAACTAATTAACAACATCTTCATAATCCCGCCCTTATTTAGCCTCAAGTGAGACTAAAGAAGGGCAGCCGATTGTCTCGGAGAAACACAAGGTCCACTGCACCATTGCTCCGGTTAGCGCAGTAAGGGCTACATACTGTGGAGGGCGCCCTGGTACTCCACAGGCTCCGTTAGCGGCTAGGATTTTATTAGACCCCCCTAGCCATGCATTCCTAGGCACGGTAAGCATAAAGCCGCATCACACCATGAATTAGGGGTCACCTGTTGGTGGATTCTTACCACCGGAACAGGCGGTCCGTAGTGTTATTCTTAGCCAATTGAGACAATCGCTACCGACACTACACAGCTATCTAGGCTGATCGAGAAAAGAAGTTAATATTGATGATCAACTTCATACGGACTCGAACAGCCGAGATTGGATGACCTACTGTCTCTCACTCAGTACACCGGTTCAGCGAGTTCTATTTAGCTCAGAATTGAAAGTATGGTAGTTGATACCCTAAGGAACAACTTTGTAGAAGACCATATAATGATAAAACTTAATTTAGTTGCGGTTTCAGCTAACGAAAGCAGGATGAGGATATCTTCCCCCGTTTACTCTCGGTTGTTACACGCAGCACGTGTTTGCTGTTCGAAACTTACGCTCTGCATCATAGGCGGCTATGTTGTCCTTCATTTCAGTTGCCCACGCACGTGGGCGGGTATCGAAACAATGAAGAATTACATAGCTGCCTATGATGTAGCGCGCAAGTTTCGACCGATAAACACGTGCTGCATGTAACAACCGAGAGTAAACGGGGGAAGATATCCTCATCCTGCTTTCGTTAGCTGAAACCGCAACTAAATTAAGTTTCATCATGATATGGTCTTCTACCAAGTTGTTCCTTAGGGTATCAACTACCATTCTTTCAATTCTGAGCTAAAAATAACTCGCTGAATCGGCGTACTGAGTGAGAGACTGTAGGTCATCCAATTTCCCATATATTTGGACTGAAAATCCCATACAAACCTTCAACTCATTTGCGCCAGCTCAGTTTTAAACCGATTGAGCTGAAATTTTCACAGATTGCGCTTATCATCCAAAGGCACGATTCTAGAGGGAGCCCCGTGAATTTTTCCAACTTTTTTTTCTCGCCATACAAATGTGGGCCGGTCTAATGATGAATCTGCCATGGCTTACACTACACGCAATCTCCCAAAAAATAATAATCGGATGGAACTTACTTGTATTTATCTACCCACAAATCAACACAACCACACGATGAAGGGAAACTTCATCCTTACTGTGCACTCTACGGTTTCGAAACAAAGCTATGATGCCAAATTGCAATGAGATGCAGTGCGTAGTTTCATTAACTTATAGCTGGATCGAGACGCAAAAAATTCTATTCCAGGACTCGAACCTTGAATCTTTTAATCGACAATCTCATGCTCAACCATCTGCACCAATTTGAAACTGATGCAGATGCGACAAAGAAGTGTAAAGACGTTTTAATCATGGGTAACTTTGTTTTTATTTTGTGCTGGCAACTCTATACAATTTTTAGTATCAACGTGGCAAACTTTTGATAATTAGTCAATGAAAACGAATTCCTACACTAAAATGATGTATGGATGAAAAGTTCGTAACACATAGGAGCAATAGCTCATTAATTTAGTCACGTAAAACAATGTAAAATTGCATGACTTTTACATGAAAAGTCGTAAAAATATTGTATTTTTTCGTGATTTTATGACGAAAGTTGTTGAATAACTTTGAAATACGCAATTTAAACACCGTAGTGTCTTCGGCAAAGTTGTAGAGTATTGTTCTAACTATATTTTAACGGCATTTTCTTTACTTTTTTGGTGAAATTTTCTGGATATTAGAGTACATTTTCGTGAAAATACTCGAAAAAAACACACAATCGATTTGATACACCTCTAAACTTTTATCAATTTGGCTCATTTTTGGACTGAAGACTTGTTTTTGCATGTGAATTGATAATTTGATGTGACACGGGTAGGTTAAAAAAAGTGAACAGGTCTATCTAATGTATATGTACTCAGATTGACACATACATCACATATATGTTTTATCAATTTTCCTTTAGAACTACATAAAACAATACCTGAAACCTGAAATCCTCGTTATAACCCATAGAAACTTTCCCCGAACGCCCTCACACACTTTGAAACTTCTTTGCACTGCTTGAAATGCCTAGAAACCCCTGTAACTCCTTTAAACCCAATAAAAACCCGCTATAGGCTACATAAGACACCCGTAAGCTTTTCCCAAAATCCTTTGAAGCCCCTTGAAACTCCCAGATACCAATAAGCTTGAAGACCCTTTAATTTTCTACCCCTAGGCATCTACTTAATCCTGTAACCTCGTGAAATTCAATAAATTGGCCTGAAGCCGCCATAAGGGCCCATTAATAAACCACGTGGTCACCGTCTACGGTCCATAGATTTTTTTTTGTATGATCGATAGACGAGGGGGAGTTCGGAATCTCCCAAAAAATGACCACGTGGTTTATGGACGGACAGCTCCAAAGACTCTCTCAAAATTCTCTGAAACCCACCGAAACCCCCCGAAATGTCTAGTGCCTTGAACCTTTAAACGACGTCCATTAGAACCCCAGTAATTCTGAACGCTCTGAAACTTATTAAAACGCAATAAAACGCCTTGAAGGACTCATAAATTTTCCCAGAAACTTCTCACAAACCTACGGAAGCCCCCTTGAATCCTCCAAGGATCCCCCAGAATCCCACCAAACTCCATTGACACCTTCACCTGAAGCATACTTAAACTCCGTGTAACCCCCCTGAAACCCCCATGAAGTTCCTTGAACATTACGATATCCTGGACCTGTAAAGCCACAGCTATAAAGGCGTGGGTTCGGTTCCTGATCGGTTCAGGGTGCTTTCGAAAAGGATATTTCCTTGACTTTCTTGAGCATAGAGTATTTTCGCGCCTGCCACACGATAAACACATGCAAAGTGGTAATTGGCAGAGGAAACTTTAAGTTATCCCTCGAGTAGTCGCGTCATTGACTACCTTCAGTAACACCATGCTCACGCTGTTTATGATAAGCGTGCATTTTCCACGGTGGGTGTATTTAGTACACGACACTACCGGTCCCAGGTTAATAATAGCGAAAGTGTTCCTTTAAAAATAAGCTGAGGAGCAGGTTTTGTCCCAGGTGGACGCTACGCCAAGAAGATGAACAAAGCAGAAGAAGAAGAATTCCATTCAAATCCCCTCAAGGCTTCCGTATTGTTTTCCTAAAACCCATTGAAATTCTTTGAAACTTCTTGAAATCCGTGAGTTGGAAGCCCTCCCGAAACCACCGGGAATTTAACAACTAGGAATCCCCGAAAGCCCATGAAACTGAACTGAATGGCTGAATTTTTGGGGCTGTTCGGGCTCGTTCGGAAGTTAGCCATCAATGTTAACTGCTTTTCCCGATCAGCCTAGATAGCTGTGTAGTGTCGGTAGCGGTTGTCTTTATTGGCTAAGAATAACACTACGGACCGCCTGATCCAGTGGTAAGAGTCCACTAAACAGGTGACCCCTAATTCATGGTGTTATGCGGCTTTATGCTTACCGTGCCAAGGAATGAATGGTTAGGGGGGTCTAATAAAAACCTAACCACAAACGGAGCCTGTGGAGAATTAGGGCGTCCTCCACAGTATTACGCCCTTACTGCGCTAACCGGAGCAATAGTGCAGTGGACCTTGCGTTACTCCGAGATAATCAGTTGCCCTTCTTAAGTCTCAAATTTGAGGCTAAATAAGGGCGGGATTATTCAAATGTTGTAAATTAGCTTACATTATTACTACCTATACGGTTTCGCTTAATGCGTTTTCGCCATTGGCGTTTTATCAATTGACACCGATTTGGTTTGTCGTTGATGTTTCCTTTTTGTGCTGTGATTGTGAAGAGTGTAATCCAGTCTAGTTTGGGTAGTTGCTACGGCTAGGAAACCTCAGATCAATTTTCAGCGTAAAAAGCGTGCGTGGCCCAAGTGGCTCTACTTCAAAAAGTTCATTTTCGTAGGGTAACTTCTGTATAGGTTACCTTGAAGTGTCGTGCCTCGAGCATGCTATATCTTAGAATAACGTTAACAGTATGTTTAAACCTTTCCTTATGGATGCCTTCAAGCAAGCTCTTGTAATCAACAATTTTTCGTTGATATTTGGCAGTATTGCTACGATGATTACATCATCTGAATTAGCTCAAACATTAATTTGTGATGCTTCAGTTTGATGGATTACTTAGGTAGTACAGTTCATGGATAACTTAACATAGAATTGCACCTAACCAACCTCTGCATGAGCAGAATTTGTCATGAGTTGACTGATTGGATTGTGTCAGATGAGGAGTCTCCATTTGACCTTCTTTGCACTTTTGAGTGTTCCTTCGCAAAATTTGCGTATTCAGGCGTCCCTGCTCAACGAACTAGGAAACCTGTACTAATTGGTTGTGACCACATTTTGTGGATAACTCGCTTCCATTGCTACTCCAAGAGAGTTTCATTGTGGTTTTGTACCTACAACGCCCTCCATTGTGGTATACCATAACTATTGCTTTGGAAGAAGCTTGTCCTCTGCAGTCTGTGCGGACTGCAAGAGGTATTCCTGAATGGAACTCTGATCTGTTCAAGTTCAAAATATCTTCGGATAAACCATTCTTTTGTATAGTTACGAATCTCTAGCTTCCGCTTGAGAATTATAGCTGTATAATCGACTTAGTGGGGCCTAAAAAGCTCTGCTTAATTCAAAACTTCAGGAGGAAATGGGGGTTTGTCCTATTTTTCTGCAGAGGGATTTGAGTATTTCAAACATGTTTTGAACTCTTGTAGTTTTCAATGGGGTATTTTCATGGTGTGAATTTACTTTGTAGTTTTACCCCGAAAGGGTGCGTGCGGTGTATAAAAATGGAATGAGTTTCAGATTTATCTGGTTACCTCGTTCTTTCTGAAATGCTTGAAACGCATTGTCGATTATCACATCTGTGATGTTCGTCTGGCTGACATGCCTACTCATGTGAACTCACGTGCCTCCCAATTTGGGATGTCCACAGTGACTCTTTTACACAAAGTTGTATATGTTTTTAAGAAAGTACTCGCTCAAACGTAGGTTTGGCGGTAATGTCTTGAATATTGAGGATGTTTTCGATGACGTGCCTTTCAATATCATATTTTTTTTTCCTCCCCTGTTGGGGAATTTAAGCCACTGCGCCCAATAAGCTGAACTTTTGTGGCATGTCCCGTTTTGATATTCGCATCTAGCCAGCTAATTACCATGTGTCAAGTAATCAGCTTCTGCCACGACGCGTCGTCTCCCAGTCAGGTGCAATGGAATTAATAAATCAATATCATATTGAAAGTCGCATGATGTCACAAGCTACCTCCAATGAGCTATAGGCTCTTTTTACGCTTATGCGTTTTACAGTGTCCTTTTCAGGGCACTTAATAAACACATTGTGGTATGGGCTATGAGCTCTCATTGCGCTTATGCGTTCATTCCCTCTTCTAGGGTACCCCTTCCTATTTCATCACCTTTCCCTTTCCTAATCCCATTCCTTCCCTTGTCCCCTTCTCCCTCAGGTAAATGATGAAATAGGCTTATATGTATGGCGATGGCACAAATGTCCCAAATGGAGGATAACGTGCCTCTGGAGCCGGCCTTCTGATACCTGATACCTCCCGAAACCACCGAGAATTTAACAACTAGGAATCCCCGAAAGCCCATGAAACTGAACTGAATGGCCTGAAACGCCCTTTTTCCTCTGAAACCCCCATAAGACTATCATGAACTCCCCCGAAACTCCCTGAAGTTCCGTGAAGTCCCCTGAACACGCATTGAGACCCTTCTTCAACCACATTAAGAACCCCAGGAACTACTCTGAAATTATTGATACGCAATGAAACGCTCTGAAACCCAAATGAGTTTCCCAGAAACTTGTCGTAAACCTCCGGTAGCCCCTTTGAAATCCCCGGGTATCCCTCTGAAGCACCACGAACTTCACTGACAGCTCCTGAAACATACCTTAACGCCTTGTAACCCTTCTGAAACCCACATTAAGTTCCCTTCAAAGACCCTGAACACTGTGGAAGTGCTCATAGAACATTAAATTGAGTAGCACGCTCTGTCGCAGTACGGTCGTCACATCAAGGAGAAGAAGAAGAAACCCTCTCTGAAGTATTCTGATCCTGAAATACCCCGAAACCTCCTCTGAAACGCTGTGAAACGTATCAAAATCCCTCTGAACCTCCGTGAAGCTCTTCCGAAATCTCCTCCTGAAGACATCTTATAATATTTCAATATTCGTGATGCTGTACTTTGTACAACGCGTTGAGAAAAGATCCCTCGTTATACAGGGATGGACAAAATGATCGGGTTAGGCAAAATTTTCACTTTTCAAAAAATGGTCGAATAGCTGAAACTTTTTGAAAAGTGCATCAACGAATCTAATTTTTTTACTGTAAGTTAATCAACTAGTTGTATATCAATGGTCCAAATTTGGGAGAGATCGAGCTATTCTACATGAAGTTAGAAAGATTCTAGAAAAAGTCATAATTATCCAATAATCAATTTTGAACTGTTATATCTCCGGATTCAATGCACTTTTCAAAAAGTTACAGCTATTTGACTATGTTTTGAAAAGTGAAAATTTTGCCTGTTCCAATCATTTTGTCAATCTCCTGTATGTGACATCTTGGACTGCCTTTGGAATCTCCCTGAACCTCACCCGAAAGCCGTTATTAAAGCTCCATTATCCTTCAGGGCCCATATAGCCGAGGCGGTAAACGCACGGGTATTCAGCATGACCATGCTGAGGGTGACGGGTTCGATTCCCGGTCGGTCCAGGATCTTTTCGTAAAGGAAATTTCCTTGACTTCCTTGGGCATAGGAGTATCTTCGTGCCTGCCACACGATATACACATGCAAAATGGTCATTGGCAGAGGAAGCTCTCAGTTAATAACTGTGGAAGTGCTCATAGAACACTAAGCTGAGAAGCAGGCTTTGTCCCAGTGAGGACGTTACGCCAAGAAGAAGAAGAAGAATCCTTCAGAAACCCTGCAAGGCATTGAAGTTGCATAAACTCCTCAGAATCTTCCCAAGGACTTTGCTTTTTGTGGAACTCTTCAAAGATTTTTTTTTTCGATTTGGAAATGCATATACGAGTTTCCCCCAATTCTTACACCAAATTTTCCGAGACTCAATATTCAGATTCGGTGATCAGACGGTGGTGCCGGTGTTTGTAGGACTTATCTTAGTATGTAATCCGGAAAATTTCTCAGCATTTTCCTTGTGATTGAATTTACGAATTTTAAATGATGTATTTTCATAATTCATTTGCCAACAAATTCTTCAGAAATTTATACAAAAGAATTTTCGAAGTTTATTTGGTATTTCCTGATTTTTTTTCCGAAATGTTTTTTTCGTTGATTTGGACAGCCATTTGTTTATGAACTCGCTTGGAAAACTCTTTAGGAATTTCTTCAGGAGGAGTTTGAAAAACTCAAATTAATGATGGATTAAAACCAAAAAAGTGTCTCCTAAAATTTGAAGATTTTTTCTAAATTTTCTTCACAGAAACCTTACAAATCAAGAGATTTTTTGCAATTATTATTATTGATTTTATTATCAAATTTCATTGAAAATTTCGTTCAGAAACTTCACTAGAAACCCCTCCAAGAGCTCTTCCAAGAATTTCGTTCCTTGAAAATTCCCGGAAAAATATGGTCTTACAAATTACTTCCTTAATTTCTATAAAATTGGATATACTAGTACTGGGATTTGAAAGAAAATTGCTGGCAATATTTCAGAAAATAGAAAAATAAGAACAAATTCTTGAGAAACCCATGAAACAATTTTTTAAATTCATTTTTCATAAAATTCAGAATTTTTCAGAAATTCTGTAATTTCACGATTACTTCCTGTCAAATGATTTTTCTTGGGAATTTCATGTGTATTTTAGTTTTCCATATCTGTTTGGGCTTATCCGTAATGTTTTTTTTTACAGAAGTTATTTCTGAAATTTTTAAATGCTTTAATCGATGTTTCGACAGGATTGTCTCAAAAAATTACTTCAAGAGTTTTTCTTCTCCGGAAATCCTCCAGTTCTTATTTTGGGAGACCTTATAGGAACTGCTTCATGAATTTCATCAGGAATATTGAGCGTTATACCTTTATAAATTTCTGTAAAAATTCGTTCAACAGTTCAAGGACATATTTTAAAAAATTCTCCTTTTTCTATTTTTTACGTATATCTACAGTTATTTTCTTATCTTTAGTCCCGACGATTTTCGAGGATTTTTTGGAAACTTCTTCAAAATGTTTTTTGATGGTTTTTTTTTTAAAAAATCGTTGGGAATAGGGTAAATATATTTGTTGATCTTTTTCTCACAAATTTACCTAATAATTTTGTTGTGAAATTTTACAGTAGCTACTATGGAATTTATAGAAGATTTTTTTTTTTTCAAAAAGTTCTTCTAATAGTAATCCAGGAATTTGTTTAGGAATTTCTCTTAAAATGTAATCAAAAGTTGTTTTACAACATATTTTTCCATTTTTACTACATATTTTTCCATTTTTTTAGGATAGGGTCTTGTACCATTTGGACAGGTGTACCTATTTTGGGCACTTGCCGCTATAACTAAGTCATTTTCAAACCGATTGGTTTGAGTTTTTGTATAGAGTTAGATACTGTACGAACCTTATTCTATACAAAATTTCAAATCAACCCGTTTGAAACTGACTTAGTTATAGCGGCAAGTGCCCAAAATATGTACACCTGCCCAAATGGTACAAGACCCTATCTTACAAAAGTAGCTCTAGTGTGTACTTTTGACAGATTCTTTCAAAAGGTTTATGAGGCATTCTTCCAGATTTTCAACATGTTTTGAAACATCGTTTTCCGTTATTATCACAGGATTTATGACTACCAGCTAGAGAATAACATAAACCAGAAAAAAAAATTCTCCAAAAATCCTTTTGTAATTTTTGTTGAAATTTCTTCAAAAACGACAAGAA
This sequence comes from Aedes albopictus, assembly GCF_035046485.1. Classification (NCBI taxonomy): domain Eukaryota; kingdom Metazoa; phylum Arthropoda; class Insecta; order Diptera; family Culicidae; genus Aedes; species Aedes albopictus. The sequence continues at coordinate 84,225,111 of NC_085136.1, forward strand.
GTTTCTCTTTAAGATTATCTTTAAACGATTCCTTGAGTATTATTTCTAAAACATTCAGGAAATTTCTTAAGGTTTACATTATGAGCTTTTACACGAATTTCTTCAGGAATTTTACCACAAAAGAAGCAGAAGTTTGTTCAGCAGATTCTCAAGAACATAAACTTTATTTTCAGGTGTTCCTCCCAGGTTTTAGTTGGATATCAGAAAACAACTTTTTGTTCAAGAAATTTTACAAAAACTGATTACTGATAAAATTTCTTGAAAAATTGTTACAAAAAACTTCCTGAAGCTACTCACAGGAATCCCGATTTTTTTTTCAGGATATCGAATAAATATTCTCTAACAGTTTTTTTTTTCATGAATATGTACACTGATAAATTCTTCGGATATCCTTTTATGATCTGAAGCAAAGAACGTTCTGACGGGAGTCTTCGAAGTGAGTACAGATTTGCTGGAAATACTATAAATGCAGTAAATTTCTCGTTAGCACACAACAGTCTTGAACTCTATTTCATTTTTTTACGAATAATTTTGTATCATTTTCCTTCGGGAATTTTTCAGCAATTTGTTCATTCGTTCAAAGGTTCCTGCAAAAAAAATAAAAATAATAATAAACTGAGGAATCTCCACCGGAACTTTTTTGATATTTCTACGTGAATTGCTTAAACAAAATCTTCTGAAATATTTTGGATTATTTTGATAATTGCTTTGTGGATTCATTTGAAATTTCTTCACTCTATTTATCTAGGAATTATTTTAAAAACTACGGACGAAATTCTTCAATACACTCCTGTGGCAATAGCTGTGATAAATTTCTGAAGGATTTTCTTGAGCAATAATGGTTACCCTTTTTCCAGACGATCGTATAATATGTAGTTTTTGCTCCGTGATTGACCAAAGAAATTGTACAAGCAATCTCTTTTTTTAAGTCACAGAAAGGAGTTTTTGTTTGTGGTGATTGGAAAATGCCACTTGACCAGGATTCGATTTGGTTAGTAGGATGTGATTTAGGCATTCTCCAGTTGAATAAAATTGGTTATTTTCATACTAAATTGAATATGATTCATGTCAACATCGAAAATAATCTTTTGTTACACGAAAATTATTTTTATTTTTTACCACAAATTTTTAATAATATGGAACGAGCTCACCGATTAAATTCCAGTGGTTGTTTTCTCCCAATCGACGTGTACACCATTTTTTTAAAACATTTTCAGGAATTTCTTCGGAAATGAATACTCGCTTGATTGTTACCGCACCGAGAAAAAATTCCACTCAATGACTGAGTTGGCCTTACTCAGAAATCGAAAAATCCTTTGTTTTCTTTCTCAGTTTCGGCTAAAAGTGTGACAACCCATTGGCAATGGGTTGTCCCACTTTTAACAGAAACTGAGTAAGAAAACAAAGGATTTTTCAATTTCTGAAAAAGGCCAACTCAGCCACTGAGTAGAAATTTTTCCCTGTGCGTAAATTTTCAAAGAATTTACTATAAATCGGTATTCGTGAATTTCTGATAGGAGTTATAAAATAATTCACTAGAAATTTCACTAGAGTTTCACTAGAAATTTTTGCCTTATGTCTTTAATTCCAAAAAACTTCTTGATGGTCTTCAAACGGTGGGATATTTGAAAATTCAAAAAATATATATTTCAGAAATTTTTAAAAAAATATTTCACGATTGTTTTCGGGAATTTCTTGTGGTATTTCTTCAGCGTTTTTTTTTTTCGAAAAATCTTTAATGAATTTCACCAAGAAGTTTTCTTAGATTTTTTCCAGAATTTCATTTGGATAGTTTTAAATGCTCAAACAATATTATGGATGATGTTTCAGTTTGTTATCCCTCATCACTCGGGCCTCGCCTTTCAATATCGCATTTACCGCGAACCGTGTGAAAAAGATACACATATCGCGAAAAATTGTCACGTCTCAGGGCATGAAAATGCGACACACAGTCAGTGTGGGACGTGGGTGTTCCGTTATCGCTTGCTCCGGCTGTTGCTTAGTCTCCTAAACGGAACGTATCTTGCAATGGATATTTTTTCTTCCTACCTACCTTACAATTGACTACTATCTACAGAGAACGTCGTCGTCGATGTTGCCATTTTTTGTTCACTTCTTTCTTCATTGATAATGCTGAACGAGCGAGCGCGCATCGTTCACCTGCCGTGCGCTGGCTTTGTTCGTCCGTATTTTGCTTGAGTGATGATGGAACATTTGAATTTCATAGAGCACATTGGAAGGCACTTCGACAGATGAGCGAACCGGTAGCATCAAGAAATGTATTGGATTGATTGATGTGCTGCATGCCAGCAAGGCGAGAATGAGATATTGTAGTGATCGGATCGAAAGGGGGTGAAAAACGGTTCCGATTGTATCAGTTGATTGCAAGTGGAGTGCGCTATTGAAAGCGGTGTGATTATTGTTTCATTTCTAGTTTATGTTGTTCAATACCGTCGCGCGGGGCTTCTTTTTATACTTTTTCATGATTTTTCAACTTTATGACATTATAACTCCCAGAGTAGTGAATGGATTTCCACAATTTTTACACATAATAATTGTGAGTATGTATGTAGGATGTATGCAAAATTTGAACTGAATCCATCAATAAACAAACAAGTTGTTCATACACCAATCGGACACATCTCATATAGAACCAGATGGGGGCTACTTTGGACATTTTTATTTAAAAAAAATTGCATTTCAAATTCCAGGTTTATTTAGAAAACTACTTTGTACCAATACTGTAGTATACTACATCAGGCATGATTTCAATAAATTTATGCGTTTGAAGATGGTTCCGTGCTACCTTTGGTATTATGAGCAGCGTGATATTGCTATATAAATAGCCTGAAAAAAAGGACCATCAATCCTTTATTTGGGTGGAATGGTCATTTATAATGTATAACGATACAAATATTCGATTGTATATGCTACGTTGATATATTTTGAACGAATTGATCAACCCTTTGAAATTTATGAACTATAGAAACAATGCTTACAGACCAAATGTTCTGATACGTTATATATATTTTATTGATTTATTCGATGTATTTTCGCGTCCTGCCAAGCATAAACGGTCTGTTTGAAAAATAATTTCAACCAAATGGAGGGAAAACTATTGCTTCGTAATAGTCCCAAAGACATCAAACAGATTTGAACCATATTTCGAATTCAAAAAATCCATATTCGAAAGTGTCCAAAGTAGCCCCGCATTTCAAAAGTAACCCCGCACGACGGTAGTTTAGATGTTTGAAATTCGCATGAGAATATCAATACTTTCGTTTTTTTTTAAATTTTACTCAAACGGAGACCTTGGCATTCGCGTGTAGCCTAAAGGGTGCACCTGACGCGATCAATTTTGGGAGTAAAGGGTGGGAGTTCCTAGGGAATTCAGGGGGTTCCAGGTGATTTCAACATGCATCACAGAGGTTTAGAGGGATTTCAGGTGATGTAAAGGGTTTCAGGGTTAACATGGAGCTTCATGGACTTTCAGGCGGTTTCATAACATTCCTTACATCCAGAGTTCCTACTGCCCAATACACCTTCTCTTACGCTGGAGCGCTATCCCGGCGGTTTTTGTAACCGACAGAACCACGTCTACAGTCGACATCCTCTTCCGGAACCCGAACTGGCTGCTCGATAGATGATTTGCATCGTCGGTGTGCCTCAACATTCTATTGAGCCTGATCTTGTCATATTGGTCTATGCATATTCCGACGGATCTCCGGGTGGTTTCCCCTCCTTTGGCAATAGAACTTCCGAACTTCTAGGACAACTCCCTCGTCCAGGCATTTCTGCATAGCAGACCGAACATCTCGGGAGTCTCTGCAAAAGAAACTTTTAAGGTCAGGTTCGGAGCTCCGTCCAGACCTGGGGCTTTCCCTACGCTAAGGGGCTTTGCTATCCCACGCAATTTCCACATCAATGACCCTCTCCTCATCGCCAGCCCCAGTCTGCGGCTGTCCTACGAAAGGAGGCCAAGGTCTAGGATCATGACGCGGAAAAAGCCCCTCGATGATCCCCTCTAACATTTCTGGAGATTACTCTGTCGGAGCCACTACACCTCTCCTCTTGGTCATCACGATACTGTAGGCATCACACCACGGGTTCGCACTGGCACTCTGACAGAGACCCTGAAAGCAGGCCTTTTTGCTTTCTCTTATCTCAGTCTTCAGCGCGGCTTTTGCAGCGGCTAAGGTCCGGCGCAGGGCCGCAATCGCGTCGGTCCACCAGTAAGCCGGTGGCCTCCCATTTCTAGGGTGGACTGGCCTAGGCATGGTCACTTCGCACGCACGTGAGAAGATCGCTTCCAGCTCGTCGCTGTCTAAACCAAGTAGGTTTCGCTTACGGCGCGGCGGAGCGCCTCCTTAAATACCCCTTCGTCGAAGTATGATGTCTTCCATTTGCAAGAGGTTGGCCTTGGCCTAGCCACCTCTTCCTCTACTCGGTGTCTGCTGTTATTGTAGACGAACCGCTAGAAGATCGCTGTCAATGTAGCTTTCGTCTACTCTCCAGTTCGAACTACTTGTTAGGCCAGGACTACAAAAAGTAACGTCAATAATCGACTCCGCATCGTTCCGACTAAAGATACTCTTGGTACCAACACTTTCCAAGCTCTAATGTGACCAGTGTCTCTAGCAAGATCTGGCCCCGCTGGTTTGTGAAAGGCTTCATCATTCTACGGCCCAGGCAATAATGTCACTTGCTATTACCATTGCATTGGCCTTCGCCCTGTCGTACGGTCGTCATGCAGTCCAGCATCTACGTGAACTGCTCGATCTGCCACCGTGGAGGCGCATAGTAGCTACAGAAGAAGACTCCATTTACTTTGGTGACCACGAAGCCTTCATAGGTAGTAGACACCAACTCCTGGATGTAATATTTACCCGTCGTCAAGATCGCCGCCATTTTTGTGGACCCTTCCGCGACCCAGTGGTTCAGGTACAGCTGCGTTACCTGCACTGAGATTTGTTCACTGCGACTTTCTTGAAGGCCAGGCACCTTGGACCACCCATTTGGTGTTGTTCACGGGTGTTGTTCACGGATTTTCCGGCACAAATCAGACAAATGGGTGGACTCGTGCAGCCTTATGCCTTACGGCCTCCGGCGCCGCATTTTCTACACCGTTTGCGCCTGTTAGAGCCTTTGCAGTCCCATGACTTTTGCCCTAGTTCCTGAATCAAACCTCAGGTGGTTCGTGGAAGATCAGATAACATACGCACCAGCCTTACTCTTTTTTACGCTCGCCACAGGTAGATGAATCCAGGCTACCTGGGTTCCTGCCGGTCTCTTCCGTAGCCGAATGGCTGCGGTGGTCACCTGCACATCGCGTCTCACTGTTGCCGCAGTGTCGTGACGAGCTCTTCCGCTTTGGTGTCCTCGTGTAGGTTATTCAGCTTCAGACTCGCCTCTGTTGTAAGAGTCCTCACCTCTACCCCTTCGCCAAGGACATTTTCCGCCGAACTTTTTGCAGACTTCGCCCTTGCGATCCTTGTCGCGCTCCAGCTCTAGGATCATTTGACCCGTACGAGTACGTCTGATACTGCACATTTCGGCTCCCAGATCCACTAGCTTGACGTCGCTTCACATCGCCTTCACGACTTTTGAGTACTTAGGCTGTTTGGTCTTGATGACGAGTGCGTCGCCTTCCTTGCGCTTGGCATCTATCCTGCTACGCCTTCTTGGTTTGGCATCTCTGTTCTCCTCGACCTGTGGTTTTTTCTTCTTCCTCTTTCACTCGACCAGGGGATCCATCCCCTGGTTCACCCTACTCTGTGGATGCTGAGGGCCTAACAACGGTGCTGCCGTAATTCTGCAAAGTGACGTAAGCGACATTGATAGTTTTGGCCCATTTTTTGGTTATTATGCATAAAACTCTTGCTCATCCTCTAAGTTTCTTTCCATAGATGATAGGTTACGACTAGATCTTGCATTCTAATACACCAGGCATACCACAGTGTTATTTTTACATCAAATATTATTTATAATATACCAAAAAATATCGACATTTTGAATGACGCTTACGTCACTTTGCAGAATTACGGCAGGGTAGCAACCTGCTGTTCCCTTCCATCCGGTACGGGCCAGCCTTTTCAGACCCACTCTTCAAAGGAACAAAGGGGCTCTTTACGATTCCTCGTAGCAGCTCACAAACTCCAGTAAGTAGGGTGTGAAGACAGCTTTAAGCTGGAAGTTTTATTCCATTTTAGATTAGTGTTTGTTACCTCCAACACAGCCAACTTTGCCACTGGTCTACGTAACAACCTCCTCGCAGTCTGTACAACAGCTTGCCTAATTCGACCGTCTTCAGCTGTCAGAACTTCTTACCTCGTCCAAGGGTCCATCCGTTCTTTCTGGTATCGTCCACAATGAGTACCAGATCTCCTGCAGCTACAGGTGATATTTCCCTGAACCATTTCATGCGCCTTGTTAGCATCGGAAGGTATTCTCGAACCCATCGCTTCCAGAAAACGTCTAGCTGATGTTGTAAAAGGGTCCATGAATTCTTGATTGCTGTGGCAGGATCGCTGCATGGCACGGCAGGCTGGCGTACACCTCTGGAACTTCCGAGAAAGAAGTGATTTGGCGTGAGTACGTCTTTGCTCACCCAAAATATTCAAGATTGTCGGATCTTTCAATTACAATTGGTAACTGATACCCCAGTACAAAACAATGGTGGCAGCCAGGTGGAAGGAGCACTTCGAAGATTTGTTGAATGGTAGCAGCGAAGGAGCACCCAGGAACAGGATTAACATAATGGATGACAGTCAAGCAGTGGAACCACCAACACTGGGTGAGGTTAAAAAGGCCCTTAAGAAGCTGAAAAACAGCAAGGCTGCTGGGAAGGACGAGATCCTGGTCGAACTTCTTAAGCACGGAAACGAGCAGCTACATCAATCAATCCATCAGATTATTATAAAGATTTGGGAGGATGAAGAATTGCCCACTAGTTGGTTGGATGGCCTCATATGCCCAATCTACAAGAAAGGGCACAGACTGGAGTGTGCCAATTACAGAGGGATTACCCTTTTAAATTCGGCGTATAAGATACTGTTGCGTGTCCTGTTCAACAGACTGCGACCTCTTGAGGAGTACTTCGTCGGCGAATACCAGGCTGGTTATCGTGAGGGCCGATCAACGACGGATCAAATGTTTACCCTGCGGATGATCCTAGATAAATTTCGGGAATATAACTTGCAGACTCACCATGTTCATTGATTTTAAAGCAGCGTACGATTCAGTGAAAAGAAATGAGCTTTGGCAGATAATGTCAGAACATGGTTTTCCGGCGAAACTAATTAGGCTGATACGCGCAACGCTAGATGGATCAAAATCAAGTATTCGGATCGCGGACGAAGTGTCTACGTCGTTTGTGACCTTGGATGGATTGAAGCAGGGGGATGCTCTTTCAAATTTATTGTTCAACATTGCACTCGAAGGAGCGATTAGGAGGTCAGGCGTGCAGAGGAATGGCTCTATCATCACACGGTCGCACATGCTCCTCGGTTTTGCGGACGATATTGATCTCATCGGCATCGATCGTAGGGCAGTGGAGGAAGCTTATGCTCCTCTGAAGAGAGAGACAGCGAGGATAGGCTTGACGATTAACTCTACCAAGACGAAGTATATGATAGCGGGTAGAGACAGAAGCAGGCCTAGTGGTGTTAGTGCTGAGGTAGTGATTGATGGGGAAGTGTTTGAAGTTGTTGAAGAATTTGTTTATCTTGGAACACTTGTGACATGTGACAATGACGTTTCCAGTGAAGTGAAAAGGCGTATTGCAGCTGCGAATAGGGCCTTTTACGGATTGTGTAGCCAGCTTAGGTCCCGTAACTTGCAAACGCAAACAAAATTCGCTCTGTATAAGACGCTGATTCTTCCGGTTGCCCTCTACGGTCACGAAGCGTGGACGTTAAAGGAGGTAGAGCGAAAAGCTTTTGGAATTTTTGAGCGCAAAGTGCTGTGGACAATTCTCGGTGGGAAACAAGAAAATGGAGTGTGGCGCAGACGCATGAATCACGAGTTGTACCAAGTGTACAAAGATGCGAATATTGTCAAACGTATAAAATACGGCAGACTTCAGTGGGCTGGACACGTAGTGCGAATGTCGGAAGAAAGAATAGCGAAAACAATATTCAGCAGAGAACCCGGTAGAGGTAGGCGACTTCGTGGGCGGCCGCGAACTCGCTGGCTGCACGCGGTTGAAGAAGATCTACGATCCCTACACGTTCGGGGAAACTGGAGGAACATCGCCCAAGACCGACGAAGATGGTGCTCTACTATACGCTCGGTATTGGAGTAAAGTTACTTTGTAGCCAACAAGGTATCAAGGTATCAAGGTACCCCAGTACTTGTTTTAAAAATATATAACTAGGGAATACTGTTACATGGTAAAATATTGAGGAATTTCGCTGAAAAACTATCAAAGTTACCCCATTTTACGGTAGTTGAAGTTGTTCATACGTCCGTACAGTGGCTTGCTTGAAGTAACATCGAGGAACACATAGCTCGCCGATCTTGGGAAACAGACCGGTCCGTCTTCTCCAGCGCTCGAAGATATCTTCTAATACCATCTCATCCCACTGCAGTCCAGATCGCCACACATCCTGGAGAAGTATCTCTCCGTGAACCAGGAATACGCTCAAAAGTCCCAATGGGTCAAAGATTCCCATCAAGCACCTCAGCATTTGTCGCTTTGTAGGCCGCTTCCCGTTAACACCAGTTGGACCTCCTCCTTCATCTTCATTGAGAAACGAAGCTCGTCTTCCGCAGTCTGCCACAACATGCCCAAAAATCGGTCACTACTATCAACTGTATTCAAACACAGGCTTTTGCTTGCTTCAGGATCCTCCTCGTTCAAGCCACGTAAAACTTTTTCACTATTCGACAACCAATTCCTAAGTTCGAAGCCTCCTTTTTGGTGTATTGATCGGATTTCATTCGACACCCGTTCAGCCTCTTCATCATCCTCAACGCTATCAAGATAATCGTCCACGTAGTGATTCTCTATGATTCCTTCGGCTGCCCGTGGAAATATGTCCAAAAAACTTCCCGGCGTTTTTGTTTTTCGCGTATGGCGCCGACGCCGGCGAACAAGTAGATCCAAATGTTGCAACGTCCATGAGGTAGATTTCTATTGGCTTTGACGGGTCGTCACGGAAAAAAAATCGTTGAGAATGACGATCGGTTTCACGAATCCGCAACTGATGAATCATTACTCTGATGTCTGCAGAGACGCTCACTTTGAATTGACGAAAACGGGACAGAACCACAGGAAGCGACATCAGTTGATCCGGAGTCCGGGCCATTTAGTAGCATCGAGTTCAAGGCTATTCCGTCCACTTTTGCGGCTGCGTCGCATATTAGTCGAACTTTGCCCGGCTTTCGTGAGTTTGTCACTACACCCAAGGGCAGGTACCACACGCGTTTCATATCTGCTTGCACTAACTCTTCTGTCGTCGCTCGATGGTCATATCCTTTCGTATGACATTCCGAAATCTGGTTCTTCAGGTTCACCGCCAGCTCTGGATCTCGTACCATCTTGCGTTCCAAACACTCAAATCTTTTTACCGCCATGTTGTAACTGTCTGGGAACTCAACAGTGTCATACTTCCAAAATAAACCTGTTTGGAACCGTCCACCAACTCGAATCGTGGTTTCTTCTAGAATCCTCCTAGCTCGCTTGTCCTCTTTCTGGACTCCAACATCTCCGGTAACTTTACTCCTGCATCTTCCATCGTGATATATTCTTTCTTATGTTATGCAACTCTTGGTCGTTGGAGCATTCGCAGGCATGGATTGCGGACCTGCGCCGCGCCTGCCTACGGGCTAGGCAGCGGATGCAGCGAACACGATCAGAGGAAGAGCGAAACGAACGGCGGGTGGTGTTCGCCGCTGCAAAAGCCGCGCTGAAGACAGAGATAAGAGCAAGCAAAAAGGCCTGCTTTGAGGGTCTCTGTCAGAGTGCCAATGCGAACCCGTGGGGGTGACGCCTACAGAATCGTTATGGCCAAGACGAGAGGTGTAATGGCTCCTACAGAGCAACCTCCAGAGATGTTGGAGGGGCTTTTCCCGCGTCATGATCCTACTCCTTGGTCTCTTTCGTAGAGCAACCGGGACCTGGCGATGAGGAGAGGGTCACCGATGTGGAACTTACGGGGATAGCAAAGTCCCTTAGCGTAAGTACACAGATCGAAAAAAGAGTGTAAAATTCTGTGACATATGGTGCACATAATTGGAGCGTGGGATATCACAGAAGTTTACATGACATATCATGTAAAGTTCATGAAATATCATGTAAACTTCCATTATATGTCATGTAATTCAGCATGAGTCTGAGAGTTTACATGACATATAACACAAATTTACATGATATATCATGTAAACCATCATAACACTAAGTTTACATGACTAACATAAAGTTTACATGACGTGTAAATCTCATTAGGTCCAGACGGAGTTCCAAACCTGGCCTTAAAAGTAGCTATTGCAGAGGCTCCCGAAATGTTCATTTCTGCTATGCATAAATGCCTGGACGAGGGAGTTTCCCTAGAAGCTTGGAAGAGGCAGAGCCTGGTACTATTGCCATAGGCCGGGGAAACCACTCGGAGACCCGTCGGCATATAGATGCTTGATCGACAAGGCGGGGAATGTGCTCGAAAAGATCATCCTCAATAGAATTTTGAGGTTCACCGAGGGCGAAAATGATCTTTCGAGCAACCAGTACGGCTTCCGGAAGGGGAGGTCCACCGTAGACGCTATCTTGTCGGTTACAAAAACCGCCGAGAAAGCACTCGAGCCTAAGAGAAGGGGAATTCGCTTTTGCGCGGTAGTGACTCTGGATGTAAGGAATACGGTTAACAGCACCAGCTGGTCTGCTTTTGCCGATGCGCTCTTGCGTCTGGGGATACCGTACAAGATTCTCGGAAGTTACTTTCAGAATCGTGTACAAGTCTACGACACGGAGGTGGGTCGGAAGTGCTTTCACATAACCTCAGGAATCCCGCAAGGTTCCATCCTGGGTTCGGTGTTATGGAATGTCATGTACGACGAGGTGTTGAGGTTAGAGTACCCAGTGGGAGTGGAGATTGTCGGATTTGCCGACGACATTACGCTCGAAGTCTACGGTGAAACGATCGAGGAGGTAAAGTTGACTACCAACCACTCGATCAAGGTTGTGGAGGCGTGGATGCGGTCCAGGAAACTGGAGCTGGCTCACCACAAGACAGAGGTGACGGTTGTTAACAACCTGAAGTCGGAGCAGCAGACGGAGATCAGTGTAGGAGACTGTACTATCCTGTCAAAGCGCTCCGTCAAACACTTGGGCGTGATGATCGACGATAAGCTTACCTTCGGTAGCCACGTCGATTATGCCTGTAAAAGAGCCTCCACAGCTATTGCGGCACTGTCCCGGATGATGTCCAATAGCTCAGCGGTGTACACCAGTAAGCGCAAGCTTCTGGCTAGTGATGCTACGTTCAAACTTAGGTATGGCGGCCCGGCGTGGGGCACCGCGCTAAGTACCAAATGCTAACGACGGAAGCTGGAAAGTACTTACAGGCTTATGTGCCTGAGGGTTGCGAGCGCGTACCATACCGTGTCACTCGACGCTCTCTGCGTCATTACTGGTATGGTGTCTATCAGCATTCTTATCAGTGAGGACATGGAATGCTACAAGAGGCATACGGAGGACTGCCAGGATGGCCTCTATGGTCAAATGGCAGCGCGCGTGGGACAGTTCCACCAAAGGAAGGTGGACCCATAGGTTGATACCGAGGGTAGATAGTTGGATTAATAGGCGCCATGGGGAAGTTACATTCCACCTGACACAGGTCCTTACAGGTCATGGTTGCTTCCGACAGTATCTACACCGTTTCGGGCATGCGGATTCTCCCGAATGCCCAGTGTGCAATGGTTTAGAGGAAACGGCGGAACACGTTTTGTTCGTGTGCCCGCGTTTTCACACAATGCGTGACCGCATGCTTGCCACATGCGGGGAGGACGCAAACCCGGACAACTTGGTCCAGAGGATGTGTAGGGATGAGTTTGGCTGGAACGCCGTTTCAACGGCTATCACCCATATCGTCTGGGAGCTACAGAGGAGGTGGCGCGTGGACTCGGAAAATGGCTAGTCCAGATGCAGTACAAGAGGTGGTCCAGGGGTTCGGAGTCGGCTTCGTAGGTCATACCGGTGCCCTGCGGTCGAGATCGACCCTTACAGCGATCAAGTGGCCGCGAAGAGGAAGTCCCGGTAGCGGTGCTGTCGTGGCGTCGGTCTACTGGGTTGGATCCGAGCCCGCGATTGGAAAGGGGTCCCCGGCAAGGGTCGGGGTAGGTGGAGACCCTGCTGTCAGCAACCTTCTGGTGCAGCTGATAGGGCCTGAAGGGTAGTGATACCCTTGCCTTCAGCAGGTCAGATCTGGTTGTACGTGGGCATCAGTTCTTGATGTCTGCAAAGCAGTTAGGCGCGGGCGGGGTTCACCCTGGCCGCCTTCCGAGGACAAAGGGAGTGGCGACCCAAGCAACACACATGTTATATAATAGTTGCGACAGCGCAAGTTTTGGTTGTATAGAAGTTTATTTAACGTGATTCTAACATTGTGTTGGAATAACGTCAAATAAACTTCTATACAACCAAAACTTGCGCTGTCGTAACTAATATATAACATGTGTGTTGCTTGGGGAGGACCACTCGGGAAACTGGCTAAGCGCCAGCATGTTACCGTGATGGACTCTCCAGAGCGAGTCATCGATGTTCGTTGCTGCTAGGCTACGCAGCTAACCTTGAGGGTGCGATGTGCACTAGCTCATAAGCGTAACTAGGTCATAGTCCTAGGGGGGGCCAAGGCCATGTCGATATAGATTTTTTATACTAAAAAGATACTTTTCGCCTGAATTGCGCGATTTTTTATCCGGAATGGATTATTCTGGAGGGGGCCAGGCCCCCCTGGCCACCCCCTATTTACGCCAATACACTAGCCCCTCTCTGAAGCAATACCTTCTTGGTGGTTCCGGAGAGACGTAGGGTTTGTCGACCATAGGATAGTTTAGTGGGTACGAGGAGAGAGTAGTCCTGGCTTTTACTTTTGTTGTAGAAGACGGCCTTAACCGCACACTACCCTAACCTTCCTGTTAGGGTGTTAGTTGAGCAGATTTTTCCCCCCATGGTTTAGAAGAAAAAAAAAACCCTGTTATTTATTTCCCATCCCATAACACCAAATTTTGTGAAATTTTGTCAAGCAGTGTTATCATCGTCCTTATTGAAATTCAAACCCCGATTTCGATTGATACAGCGGCTCGTTAGTACATTCAGAAAGACAAAAAAAGTATGCGGCCTCGTATCGATTCACCTTCCTCAACCACAGAAACTGCCACCGGTCGTAATGAATATGAATCAATCTGTATTGTGGGTCCATTTGTGTCGGTGCTGCTCATCGACACAGGACAATATTTAATTCCGCAGAAAAAAAAAACCTGCAGTCGATTCGCCAGTCACCGCCAGTAGTGACGATTGTGACTTTCCGGCACTTCCGGTTGAACACCGAAAACGTGCTCGGAGGCAGATTGAGGTGATGTGATTCAAAAAATTAAAACGGAGTTGTCCGTCCGGCGATACGGACATTGTCATATTGGTGCGGTCAATTGGCGGTGACATCAACAAGCAATTGCAGATAAAAACCAATTGATGGTGTTAATTAAAGACGAGTGATGTGTTGCAGAGCATCATGAGCGATCGTTGTGATTCTTAAGAATCCCAACGATCGTTTTCTCATAAAGAAGTGACTTGAAATTTTGTATTTGAATGGAAATACATAACTGAGAAGTCAGATAGTCGCAGTTTTAAGCAAAATAGTGATAGAACATGGCTTCCATTTCAATCTATGTGAGTTCCTTGTGCATCCAAGTAATTGGCCTTGCCTTCCAAATCAACTGCCCTGGAGAGCTCAATGTATATCCCTTCACAACCATTTCCCTTCTATCCGAAACAACCATCTGATTGAAGCACCCTTCCTCAAACGACGGTGATTTATGAAAGGATTAGGCCCAAACCCGTGTAGTCCTTTAGCTTCCGTCTGTCTAGCGAGTTGGCACGCGTGTGTATTCTTTCCATACAAAAGGATGGCAACTAGGGTTCTAAGCCAGTAGCCTCCCTCATGCATTCTTGAAGTTTTGGGAGCACATCACTCTCAAAAGAATTCATCCCAACAAACTGATTCGGATCCCAGAACCAGTAGGTAGTGTGGAAGCATCACGCACAGTAGTGGAAAAGATTCCTCTTATCGCCCGTACCAACCCCGAACGAGAAAAGCTGATTCGGTGTGGATTCCAGTGATCAGCGTGCTCTTACGTACAGCATTTGTTAGAGAAAGTTAATGTGATAGTCCTCAGATAAGTTTACAAAACAAACGATTTCACAGACCCACCCTGTATAGCTAGTCTCAGTGGCATCACCCAGGGCAGGTACCCCCGTTTTTTGTTACAGGGAAACCTGAAAACGGATTGTGCGTTTAAAAGGGATGAAGAATGGTAACGGTGAGGTGCGGGGTTTTGAGACCTGTAATCATGTGAGTGGGTGGAAAGTGAGCGTGGGAATTATGTTGTGTTTCATGAAAGGTGGAAACGCGGGGTTTCCTACCCGTAATGTAAAAGAATACCACCGGAGTGGTATCGGGTTGATAAAAGGTGGATGCCGTGTGAGGTTCACGATTAAAGCGTGGATGAGCTTTTTCGCTAGAGTTTAGATAGAAGTACGGTGAGAAGAGAAGGCATCCACTTTAATTTATTAAACTTTTGTTTGTGCATGCTCAAACTACTCGATTTGAGCTGATTGTTCGGTTCATCAAAAGAAAACTTTCTCAGACAATTTGAAGCCCCAGTTAAATAGTTCGCAATACAATGTTCATCTCCAGTTAGCCTAGTGGTTAAGGGTATGGATCGCCAATCCGGAGACAGTGGGTTCGATTCCCGTTCCGGTCGGGAAAATTTTCTCGACTCCCTGGGCATAGTGTATCATTGTGCTTGCCTCACAATATACTAATTCATGCAATGGCTGGCAAAGAAAGCCCTCCAACTAATAACTGTGGAAGTGCTCAAAGAACACTAAGTTGGGGAGAGGCAGGCCAAGTTTCAGTGGGAACGTAGATCCATACATAAGAAGAAGAAGAAGAAAAACAATGTTCATCTTTTCTGCTTCTTGACGTAACATCTCCACTGGGACAAAACCTTCTTCTCAGCTTATGTGTTCTATGAGCACTTCCACAGTTATTAGCTGAGAGCTTCCTCTGCCAATGACACCAATGACAGGCATGGAAATACTCTATGGCCGAGGAAGTCAAAGAAATTACGACAGCGATGTGATGTTTTTCTTATGCACTTTCTCAAAGTGCTCTATTTTCCGAAAGCACATTGCAAAACAACTAACAGTCTTTGTCAGAGGAATTTTGAAGAAATCTTCGAAGAAAACCTCTCAATAGAATTGCCGATGAAATTTAAAAAAAAATACCGAATAAGCCCTTAGAAAATCGCTTTTTTTATATAAAAATCGTCTCAACAATCTTAAAAGAAAAGCAGTACTAAAATGTGGTTTAAAAAATGGGGCTCTTTTTATTATCGTACAAATTTGGCCGAAGGGTCTCAGATTTTCATAATTTTTTTTTCCACAGGCAATGCTCGTAGATATATGAACAAAAAAAAAAATGAAAAAAATTCGGGGTCGCCTATTTTCCCGAAAAACTCAGGTGGAAATTTTTTGTTTTCCCATGACACTACTTACTTCGAAAAATCATAACTCAAGAACAAAGCATCGTAGAAACAAAGTTTATAATGAAAATGAAATCAAATTTTCTCAGAAATCCAAAAAAAATATGAACTGGAAAAAGTTTTCCACAGAATTTTCCACAATTGAGAAAATTCGTAAAGAAAAGCCGGAAAACTATGCCCGAACTCGTGGAAAATTTTCGAAAAAATATTTTTGAGAAGGTTATTTTATAAGCTTTAATCGCTGAAATTTTTGGAATGCACTTTTTTTCGTTTTTTTAGTTATGGCCAATTTTGTTAAAAAATATCCAAATGTGCCATAAAAACCTTATCTTTGAAAAATCATAACTCAAAAACGAAGTATCGTAGAAACAAAGTTTTTTTGTAATGAAAATGAAAGCAAATTTTCTCAGAAATCCAAAAATAATATGAAATGGAAAAAGATTTCCACAAAATGTTTCACCGTTGAGCAAATTCATAAAGAAAAGCCGGAAAAACTATGTCCGAACTTGTGGAAAATATCAAAATAATTTTTTTTTGTGTTGGTAAGCTTTGACCACTGAATTTTTTGGAATGCCCTTTAAGGACTGTTCAATTTATAAAACGGACAACTTGCTTGTGCGATATCTTTTTTATTTTTCACTAAAATCGTTATCAGTTTTTTGCATAACTTTCTATAGCTATTCTCAAATGTAGGAAAAATATAACATTGAGCAAAATGTTCTTTATTGTGTAACTGAAGCGATTTTCGTAAAACATCAATAAAAACCCATTTCTCAAAATTCGACATAACTTTCCACATACTTAACATGCACGTTTGCATGAAGTTTTTAATGAATTGGAAGCTTATACTATTCTACTATGGTAAAGCTCAATAGTTGATCAGTAATAATGCACCAAACAGTCTCAAACATGATATAGTGAGTTGCCTTGTTTTCATAGAATTTATCGAAAAAATGTTCATTTATGTCCTGTGTTGCAATAGCATCACGGATTCGGCTTAAAATTTGTCCAGAGTAGTAGAATATTGCTCTCTGAATGATACAGAAGAAAAATTTACTTTTAATTGTATTTTTCACCAAAAATTTAATCCATAAAGATGGTCATATTAAAAAATTTCATACTTTTTGCTCCATTGATGCAGATTTTCGACTCTAGCGAATCTTGTTAGTATATATTTTCAACAAAGTTCGTCCTATGTTATTGTACACCTTATTTAATAATAATCGGATGCAATATTTTTATTTCCAACATCATTGTTATGCAAAATTTGCGTTCGGTGGCATTGTTATTTGGAAGAACCTTCAAAGAACGAAACTGTTTTGAATTCTGTGTCTGTAATGTCGCTTAGTAACCAAACCAGCAATACTATTAAGAAGCAGCTTTTGCATTTGAAACCTCATTATTCCCACTTTCGACTGGATGCATATAAAAATTGATTATTTAATATTTTCATGCCCTTTTTGCTTTACAATTGAATTTTATTCAAAAAATCGAATCTCACTTGAGACTTTAATATCTCAACACTTTATTTTCCAATTGAGATTAAATTTTGCAAGAATGTTCATTACTCATGCTGCTGCAGCATGGCACATACTTTTTTGGTATTAAAAACAATATACCATATGTGAACAGTAATTTTATAAATATTTTCAATTATCAGCAATCGAAAAATTCATCTCATTTAACACCTGGCCGATTTTCTATAAAATGAAACTATTTTTGTTCGATCCAAAAATTATTACTATAATGAGAGATGATGTACTGAGCTGCGAAGCTAGGGTGGTTAAATTTGAACTACGCGTTTTCTTTTTATAGCCTTGTAAAGTTGTCCGTTTTATAAATTGAACAGTCCTTATTTTAGTTTGTGAGTTATGGCAAATTTTGTGAAAAATGACTATATTATATAGGCATACATGGTCATTTTCACAAAATTATCCATAATTCAGTAACGAAAAAAAGTACATTCCAAAAATTTCAGCGATCAAAGCTTATAAAATTACCTTCTCAAAAATATGTTTTTCAAAATTTTCCGCGAATTCGGGCATAATTTTTTTGGATTTTCTTTATAAATTTTAAGGAGAACTTTTTCTATTTCATATATTTTTTGATCGATCGATCGATCGTTCATATATTTTTTGAATTCCTGAGAAAATTTGCTTTCGTTTCCACTAAAAAACTTTGTTTCTACGATGCTTCGGCCTTGAGTTATGATTTTTCAAAAAAAAGGTTTTATGGCACATTTGGACATTTTTCAACTAAATTGGCCATAACTCAAAAACGATCAAACAGTGCATTCCAAAAATTTCAGCGATTAAAGCTAATAAAATAACCTTTTCAAAAATATTTTTCCGAAACTTTTCCACGAGTTCGGGCATAGTTTTTCCAACTTTTCTATACGAATTTTTTAAACTGTGGAAAATTTTGTGGAAAACTTTTTCCAGCTCATTTTTTTTTGAATTTCTTAGAAAATTGACTTTCATTTTTACTGAAAAAAAACTCCAGAAATTCCTTTAGAGATTTCTTTAAAGCTCTCCTTGAATTCCTTACGGGATTCCTCTTAAAATTTCTCATAGAATCAGTGTTGTCATAGTAAAATCAGAGCTGGTTACTTTCCAGTAGAGATTTCCAAATTACAGCGCCTTCTATTCTTGTACGCCCCCAAGGAAATGAATTAACTAATGTACCTCATTAATCATTTATTTAGGAAACTCCCTCCATGCATTACCATGGATATACCTAAAAATATCTGGAATGTTGCAAATAATTTTAGCAAGGATTCCTCTAAAGATTCCTCTTAGTATCTCTTCAGAATGCATCTCTGTCAATAAATTTCTCTGAATATTTCTCCACGGTTTCTTCACGGTTTCCCCAGGAAATTTCCTTGGCACTTCTTCATCACTTTTAAAGAAATTTCTCAAAATGTTCATCTAGAAACTGGTCCAAAAGTTTCCTCAGAAATATTTCCAGAAATTTCTCCTGGTACTCCATAAGGTATTCTTTGGGAAAGTCATTCAAGGATTGCTACATAAGTTCATGCTTGTATTCCCTCATGTATTTATTCATATATTTCTGAAGGAATTCCTCCCGAAATATTGCCGAAATTTTTCAAAATTTTGAAATTTCTCCGAATACTCTTCTAGAAGTTTCTCAGAAAATCCTTCTAAGAATTCCTCCAGAAAAATCCCTTCAAACGATGCAATTCCAGGAGGTATGTTTTATTAAGATTTGGATATTCTTTCAGAAACTCCTCTAGGGGTTTCCTTAAGGTGAAACGGGACGCCGTGTTATTTTTCCTATCTTGCCTCTCTTTCTAACAATTTGCCTCGCGATTTTGAAGATGGTAATCTCGAGTTCTATTGCACTGAAGATGCTGAAAAACAATCAGCATATGCACTGCAAGTGAGCATACACAGTGATAGGTTTTTGTTGCAAAATATGAAGTAGAATCTGAGATTACCATCTTAATAGCAACAGAGCAATGGCAGATATTTCCCCGACCGTCCCGTCCGCCCTTAAGGCATTTAGAAATTCTTTTGGAAACTTTTTCAGATTTTTTTTCTTGAATTTCTCCAGATGTACCTTTAGGTATTACTTAATTTGTTCTGGGGTTTTCTCTTTAGCTTTTTTGAATGATTTTTTTCTATGAATTCTTGCAGAGGGTTCTCCAGTTCTTCCCGATATTTTGTCTAAGATTTCTTCAAAAAAAATGTTTTTTTTTTCAGTGATTTTCTAAAAAAATCCACGCGATTTTGTATTGCTTCTGCAGGGTTTTCTCTCACAAATTTCCCAAAGTCGCAGTCTAGGGATTTTTGTTTACAAATCTCTTCCGGAGCTGTATAATACATACATTTTTCTGAGAATTCCTTCAGAGGCATTTCGAGGAGTTCTTCACAGGATTTCCTTAGAAAACCTTAAAGGGCTCAATTTGATTTTTACTGAGGGATAAGAGAAGAATTTAACCAGCACCGTTGTCTGTGGTTTTAACAGTTTTTTTTAAGATTTATTCAGGAGTTCCTCAAGGATTTTACAGGTGCCCCTCTGGAAGTTACTCTGGAAATTACTTCGACAGTTTTTCAATAAGTTCCTCTTTCTTAGAACAAAGTTTCCTCTTTCTTAGAACAAAGTGACTATCTTGTGATACACTTTACTACACAATACACAAAACACAAATTGACTACCTACCAAATCGGCAGGAAAAAATAACACAACAAACACCAATTGACTACCTACCAAATCGGTAGGAATTTTCCTAGCTTTAGGTATCTTATTGACACCCTGTTTTCTAACAGGTAGATACACCCCCTTTTTTACAAATCTATACCTACAATTTTTGTACCTACACTTTTACCCACACACGTACCTACACATACACTCCTAGTATAAATACCACAACGAATGCGAGGTTTTCTTCAGTCGAGCACTTGACACTGAAGAAGTCTGTAAGTCACAGACGAAATAGGCCTATCTGTCCGAAGATAAGCACAGTAGTAGAATTAAAAGGAACTTGCTCGTCCTTTCTAGTTTTTCTTTAAAAGAGTTATTCATTTTTTATTTTCTTTTGCAAAAGTAAAGTATTAGTGAAGTGTTTTTAAATTAAACTAGAGTCTGAAGTATCTTGTGATGTTTTTTCAATTATATTCCTAGGTTTTATCTAAGGCATTCATCCAGGAGTTGCACAAGAGATAACTTCTGAAATTGATTCTGAAATGTTTGTTCAGGAATTTATACCGGAATAAATCACAAAATTCTTCACGGAGTTTTCAAAGGTATTTCCAGAACTTTTTAAAGCATTTCTTGACAGGAGTTTTAAGGGATTTTTTGAGACGATCTTCCAGGAATTTCTTGAAAAATCCGTCAAGATTGTTTTGGTAATTTTTATGCAATTTCTGGAAAAAATCTGAAAATCCATGGGAATCTGAACAAATTCTACAGGAATCTCAAAAGACTTCTAAGGAGCTGTTTCTGATTGAACCACAAAAGCAATTTCGAAAAAAAAGCTTGTGCGATTTTTTTTTTGCAGACATCACTGAAGGAATTTTACAAAGAATTCTTGGAGAAACACTGGGAAGAATTTCCGAAGCAATCCTTGTAGGATTCGTAAAGTAGTTTTCATAAGAATATCTGAAAACTCCATGGAAGGACTTTTGAAGAGAACCCAAGTGAAATTTCTTTGAGAGAGTCTCTGGAGATAAAAATTTCTTCAAACGAATTTTAGAAGGAATCACAGCAGTAGTTTCTGTAAGAAACTCTGAAGGAATTGCTGAAGAAATATTTAGTAGAACCTCTTTAAAAATCATAGGAAATACTTTTGAATAAATCTCTGGAGAAATTTCAGAAGAATTTTCTGAAGCAGCCCGTGCACACAAAAGGCGACAAGGGAGGAATTTTTCCAAATTTTGGCAAAGGGCGGTGGGGCGCCTATCGTATTAAACATCGACAATGGGAGGGATTTAACCCCCAAAATCCCTCCCCTGAGCACGGGCTTGTTCTGAAGAAATTACCCGAATAAAGTTCTTCGGAAACCCTTAGTGGAATTTCTAGAAAAAAAAATGAATTTGAAGGAATTTATAGGAAAATTCATTGGGTTATCCTTTGATAAGAAGGATTTCCTGGAAGTATTCTTGGAGAAATCTTTGGACGAATATCTGAGAGAAAAAACTGAATACCTCGAGAAATACATAGATAAGCGTCTGCAAAGATCTATAATAAAAACTCTTGAGATATTTGTAAAGAAATTTCCATAGAAATTCCGAGGAAATATTTTAAAATACATGTCTCAAAGAACCCGTGAAGAAATAATTGGAATTTTCCTTTAAAAAAAATCTGGGGTAAAACATGTAGCAACCTGTGGAGAAAATCCTGAAGAAATGTCTGTATAAATTCATGCAGAAATCTCTCGAAGAATTCCATTCTTTTTGCACCATTTAATTACAAAAACTGAGAATTTGCCTTCTCACCATACAAACCTTTAACTCATTACTACAAATCTAGTATTTCACTGATTGCGTCCTTTTGAAAATTCCCAGCTTGTTTTCCTTATATCTGTAAGGGCGCTCATACAAGAGATTAAATCAAATGTTTGACCACAAGAGCTGGTTACTCAGTGAATAACTTTGAGTGATCTCGATTACACTGCTGCTTGGAATACTGCTGGGATTCCTTCGGAAATTTTGGGGCTGAACCACCGAGGATTTTTTGCTTAGATTGAGGATTCTTACATAAGGAGGTTGAATCTGAGACATTTCTGCTAGAGGATGTCCAAAAGCATATACTAGATAAATCCAAGCTGGATACGCTTAAAAATCTTAACAAGAATACCCTGAGATCCTTCCAAATAAACGAATAAGTAAAAAAATATCTTAAGAAATCTTAGTGGGAATTCCTGAAGGAATTCATGTAGAAATTTGTGGAAGTATCTATAAATCTATAAAAAAAATTACAGATAAAATACCTGAAGAGTCCCAGGAGGAATTTATGGAGGTATTCCAAGAGGATTTCTCCAAATAATTCAGCAAGAATTTCTCTAGTGTGCTAAAATATGGCTTTCCCAAAATCAACTGCTCTGAGACGATGCGCTGCCTACAAGGTACTCTCTCAAATTTTATGCCGGCGTCCATCACCGATTGCAAGAGAGTTCGTGGGGCAATATCAGGCTGGATTCATGGGTGAACGCGCTACAACGGATCAGATGTTCGCCATCCGCCAGGTGTTGCAGAAATGCCGCGAATACAACGTGCCCACACATCACTTGTTCATCGATTTCAAATCGGCGTATGATACAATCGATCGAGAACAGCTATGGCAGATTATGCACGAATACGGATTCCCGGATAAACTGATACGATTGATCAAGGCGACGATGGATCGAGGGATGTGCGTAGTTCGAGTATCAGGGACACTTTCGAGTCCCTTCGAATCTCGCAGAGGGTTACGGCAAGGTGATGATCTTTCGTGCTTGCTAATAGCAAGTTGCTATTCAACATTGCTTTAGAGGGTGTATTTAGGAGTGCGGGGATAAACACGAGTGGGACGATTTTCACGAAGTCCGTTCAGCTGCTTGGTTTCGCCGATGATATTGATATTATAGCTCGTAAATTTGAGACGATGGCGGAAACATACATCCGACTAAAGAGTGAAGCCAGGCGAATCGGATTAGTTAATAATGTGTCGAAGACAAAGTTCATAATGGCAAAGAGCTCCGGGGAGGAATCTCCGCGCTCGCCACCCCGAATTTATATCGACGGTGATGAAATTGAGGCGGTTGAAGAATTCGTGTACTTGGGCTCACTGATGACCGCCGACAACGACACCAGCAGAGAAATTCAGAGGCGATTGTGGCAGGAAATCGTGCTTACTTCGGACTCCGCAAAACTTTACGATCGAATAAAGTTCACCGTAACACGAAGTTAACCATCTACAAAACGCTGATTAGACCGGCCGTCCTCTATGGGCACGAAACATGGACCCTACGTGTAGAGGACCAACGCGCCCTTGGAGTTTTCGAACGGAAGGTGTTGCGTACCATCTACGGCGGAGTACAGATGGAAGACGGGACTTGGAGAAGGCGAATGAACCACGAGCTGCATCAGCTGCTGAGAGAACCAACTATCGTCCATACCGCGAAAATCGGGAGACTACGGTGGGCGGGTCACGTCATCTGGATGTCGGTTAGCAACTCGACTAAAATGGTTCTCGAGAGTCATCCGACCTTTGCAAGAAGACGTGATGCGCAAGCGAGCTAGGTGGGGCGATCAAGTGGAGGACGATCTGCGGACCCTACGCCAAAAACCCCTCGAAACCCCTTGCTACGCCCTGAAATGCTCAAAATGCCTCTGAAACCCCGATAAAACATCCCTGTGTAATTATATCTGAGGCTCAGCTGAAAGCCTGGGAATCGCTCTGGAAAAGCCCATAAAACGCCCTAAAAAGTCTTGGAACGCCTTAAAAAGCGTTTAAACCCTAGAATCCCAGAGGAGCACAATTGGATCCCACTGTTACAGTACCTCTGAAACTCCTTCTAAGGCTCATATAAAAGTTTACCCACCTAAAACCTTCGTGAACATCTCTGAAACCTCCGGAGATGCCTTGAAACGCTGTTAAACCTCATCTGAAGCGCACTTGAAGGATTTGACGCCCCATAAAGACCCCCAGAAGTTCCTCTAAAATCCCCTAAAACGATCTGAAACGCTCTGAAACGCCTTGAGATACCTTTGAAACCGCTTTGAAACTCTCTCTTGAGCTTACATGAACGCCTATGAAGCCCTCTAAAAATCTTCTGAATCTTCATGAAGCTCTCGTAAAAGTATCTGAAGCCTCAGTGAACCCCATTGAAACCTCTCAATTACTGAATTGATTATGGGTAATTAGTAAGAAAAATAGTGGGCTAATTTGAGTTAGATAACTGCGTGGAATTGTATCAATTTATTTATTTATATCATGTTTCGAAAATTCCAGAAAACATATATCTCTGATTTGTTATTGGATTGTTGTTAAATCTTTTAAGTTTTATGAAAAACTCTGCCAGCTACAAAAATTTCCATTCAAACCTCCCGTTTTCATCCCTTCCCCCACATTGAAGCGAATGAGAGACTCCATGATTTCGTGTTCGCCTGCGCCTCTTCCCATAGGAGCAAAAAAAAAACGTCCTACCTCTCCGTGCATAATTGGTAAGATTGCGGGAAATTTCAAATTACCGTTAGCAAAACGAAACGATGTTGTGCATAATTAAGCTACCCGGCTCTCAAACCACCCGCTCCCGCCAACGCCACACCACCACCAACTTCGCAGAAGTACCTACAATGGCGCCCCTGTCTGTGTGACTGAGCCATAAGAATACCACGACTTCCAGAGCAGCCAGCGCCGCACCCCGTGTCTCACCACTCGAAAAAGTGGCCATGAATAAAAGTAGTTTTTCTGGGATGGAAAATTTCCTTTCTTGTAAAGAGTGCGGCGAAATTCCTCCGGAATGTTCAGGGAGCTTTGCGAGCTGTGGGGGTTTCAACTGCTGAACTGCTTGAAAAGTAGACAGTTCGTACAGGGAGAGATGACGAAGCGCGAAATGTACATTCCCCAAACGGTAGTGTGACACCCTATTGCCGTGGAAAATTACAATTAGGTAGGACATTTGTGACGCGAGTAGTAATTGCTGCTGTAAAAAACTGAGGAATTCCAAAAAAACAATTAAAGCTGATAAAAAGTGACTTTAGAGCGGTCCTAAAGCTTATTCAACACCAATAAAAAAGCCAGTTCGAAACCAAATCATAGCCAATTCATGGTTAATCTAAAAAAACAATCCAATGCCAATTTAAAGTCGATCCAGAGCCAATCAAAAGCCAATTAAAAACCAATCCAATACCAATTAAAAGTCAGATCAAAGCCTATCGACAGCCAATCCAAAGCAAATCCAGAGCCAATCCACAGCCAAATCAAAGTCAATCCGAAGCAAGGGGCTAGTCGCTTGGAACATTGTGCCAAGAGGTGCCAAGCACACCGTCTTATACGCTGTGTGGCACACCGAGGCACTCTGAGGCACAATTTTGACATTTGAGTTTGGGTGAAAAAACTGGGCAACCATGTGCATTTGACCTGCAAAATGAAAACAAACAGTTGGTTGTCTTGGTAGTTGCCAAGCAAAATCTGAATCATCAAGCATGGGCACTTCGGGGCACACTGAGGCACAATTGAATACCCGTTCGCACACTGAAAATAATTGGCACAAGTAAAGATGTGCTCAGCGACTCCCCCTTGATCCGAAGCCAATCAAAAGCCAACTCAAAACCAATTCAATGCCAATTAAACGCCAGATCAAAGCCTATCGACAGCCAATCCAAAGTCAATCCAAATCCAATCCAAATCCAATCCAAATCCAATCCAAATCCAATCCAAATCCAATCCAAATCCAATCCAAATCCAATCCAAATCTAATCCAAATCCAATCCAAATCCAATCCAAATCCAATCCAAATCCAATCCAAATCCAATCCAAATCCAATCCAAATCCAATCCAAATCCAATCCAAATCCAATCCAAATCCAATCCAAATCCAATCCAAATCCAATCCAAATCCAATCCAAATCCAATCCAAATCCAATCCAAATCCAATCCAAATCCAATCCAAATCCAATCCAAATCCAATCCAAATCCAATCCAAATCCAATCCAAATCCAATCCAAATCCAATCCAAATCCAATCCAAATCCAATCCAAATCCAATCCATATCCAATCCAAATCCAATCCAAATCCAATCCAAATCCAATCCAAATCCAATCCAAATCCAATCCAAATCCAATCCAAATCCAATCCAAATCCAATCCAAATCCAATCCAAATCCAATCCAAATCCAATCCAAATCCAATCCAAATCCAATCCAAATCCAATCCAATCCAAATCCAATCCAAATCCAATCCAAATCCAATCCAAATCCAATCCAAATCCAATCCAAATCCAATCCAAATCCAATCCAAATCCAATCCAAATCCAATCCAAATCCAATCCAAATCCAATCCAAATCCAATCCAAATCCAATCCAAATCCAATCCAAATCCAATCCAAATCCAATCCAATCCAAATCCAATCCAAATCCAATCCAAATCCAATCCAAATCCAATCCAAATCCAATCCAAATCCAATCCAAATCCAATCCAAATCCAATCCAAATCCAATCCAAATCCAATCCAAATCCAATCCAAATCCAATCCAAATCCAATCCAAATCCAATCCAAATCCAATCCAAATCCAATCCAAATCCAATCCAAATCCAATCCAAATCCAATCCAAATCCAATCCAAATCCAATCCAAATCCAATCCAAATCCAATCCAAATCCAATCCAAATCCAATCCAAATCCAATCCAAATCCAATCCAAATCCAATCCAATCCAATCCAAATCCAATCCAAATCCAATCCAAATCCAATCCAAATCCAATCCAAATCCAATCCAAATCCAATCCAAATCCAATCCAATCCAAATCCAATCCAAATCCAATCCAAATCCAATCCAAATCCAATCCAAATCCAATCCAAATCCAATCCAAATCCAATCCAAATCCAATCCAAATCCAATCCAAATCCAATCCAAATCCAATCCAAATCCAATCCAAATCCAATCCAAATCCAATCCAAATCCAATCCAAATCCAATCCAAATCCAATCCAAATCCAATCCAAATCCAATCCAAATCCAATCCAAATCCAATCCAAATCCAATCCAAATCCAATCCAAATCCAATCCAAATCCAATCCAAATCCAATCCAAATCCAATCCAAATCCAATCCAAATCCAATCCAAATCCAATCCAAATCCAATCCAAATCCAATCCAAATCCAATCTAAATCCAATCCAAATCAAATCAAAATCAAATCAAAATCCAATCCAAATCCAATCCAAATCCAATCCAAATCCAATCCAAATCCAATCCAAATCCAATCCAAATCCAATCCAAATCCAATCCAAATCCAATCCAAATCCAATCCAAATCCAATCCAAATCCAATCCAAATCCAATCCAAATCCAATCCAAATCCAATCCAAATCCAATCCAAATCCAATCCAAATCCAATCCAAATCCAATCCAAATCCAATCCAAATCCAATCCAAATCCAATCCAAATCCAATCCAAATCCAATCCAAATCCAATCCAAATCCAATCCAAATCCAATCCAAATCCAATCCAAATCCAATCCAAATCCAATCCAAATCCAATCCAAATCCAATCCAAATCCAATCCAAATCCAATCCAAATCCAATCCAAATCCAATCCAAATCCGATCCAAATCCAATCCAAATCCAATCCGAACTTTAACAAAGTTCGTCATTTTTGTACAATTCCGTTAAACTAATTTCTCATAAACATAGAATATATGCTTCCAATAGCTTGCTCACTCAAGTCCAAAACGCTTTAAGTATCCATCTGGAAGACCAACAAGTTTCTTTTGAATTCCCATCGGTCGATCGAAAGACCAGCTAAACAAAGTGGTACAATTTACCCACCTCTAGTGCAACCATTCACTCTCTCCACATTTGCAAGAAAAGAGAATTGCCACTGAGGCAGGACCCGAAGACGATGGTGACAAATGCCTTGATTATTATTTATTTATGCACATACACGTGTTTCCTATCCCCCTATCCGGGGCCTACCGCCATCATCCTACCGTTCGTTCGTTCGTTCTCTTGGGGAAGGTCAAGATGCCGGTTGGATGCCCGTTGGTGGTTGCTACTAACGTCGTCGTCTCAGACGAAGTAGTTGAGGAACAGAGTTTTTCCTCCGGTAACAATGAAACGTGGGAGCACACATTTTTCCCTGGCAGAACCGGCATTATTCTCCATTTGACTTGCAGACGGCTGCTGCGAGCAGGCATTCGATTCAAAGTTGGAGTCCTTGAGATGGTCCCCTGCTAGGGTTGGTTTGCATATGCACGGGGATATAGGGAATAGTGGGGTGAAAAGGCTTCATTTGATGCCCAGATGTTATTTTCCGCAGAAACTCGGCGCATTCTGCTCCGGAATGCGCTTTTGGGGGCCCTTTGGCGCAGTTTTTCTTCGTAAATAGTTGCAATGGAGTGAGAAGGGTCTCCCAAAGGAAAGTCGAAGGAAGAATGAATGCAAGATTGGTACATAGTCACACAATTTTGAAAAGTTGCAGCAAAGATTCAAAGGAAGTCTACGTCGTCGACGAACGCTTTCTATGTTTTGCAGCATTGCTTTTCCCGTTGCATCCGATCAACTTAAGGATGTCAGATTCATGCTGCTACTGAGAAGTCTTTAAAGCAGATCCACGACTACCTAGAAATAAACTGACGACAGAGTAAGTTCTAATACATTTCTTCATCCCTTAAACCAACACGTTTCAATTACAACTTTTCACCAGAAGACGAAAGGAAATCTCACGAAAACCGATACAATTTCCACACGTAGCATCGATTCACTTCCCATCCCGACCCGACCCGAACCACGACGAAGTGAGAGGTGATGAATTTTCCGGAACTAATTGCTTCCACTTCTTAACGGTTTTTCCAGGTTTTCGTCTGTGTTCTCCTCCACACCCCCCGAGCAGGAAAAACCACAATCGTAAGTCGTGACTCGCGAAGAACTTGAACCATGGAGAAAGTATCCGATGTGAGATGGCAGGCAGTTTTAGAAGTCCATAAAACTCCCAGGTCAAGTGCTCAAAAACATTGAGTAAGACAGGATTGAATTGAACTTAAACTGACTTTGGAATTGCTTTGAATTGGCTTTAAAGGCCTTAGATTGGCTGTGGATAAGCTTTGGGTTGGCTTTGGATTGGATTTGAATTGGATTTGGATTCGCTTTGGATTGGCTGTGGATTGGCTTGGGATTGGCTTTGGAATGGCTTTCGATTGGTTTTAAACTGGCTTTGGATTGGCTTTTGATTGGCTTTGGAATGGCTTTGAATTGGCTTTGGATTGGCTTTGGATTAACTTTAAATTGGCTTTGGATTGACTTTGGATTTGCTTTGGATTGGCTTTGGATTGGCATTGGATTGGGTTTATATTGGCTTTGGATTAGCTTCGATTTGGCTTTGGATTTGCTTGGCTTCGAATGGCTTTGGATTGGTTTTAAATTGGCTTTGGATTGCCTATGAATTGACTTTGGAATGGCTTGGATTGGATTCCAATAAATAAATTGGATTGGAGTTGGATCGGATTTGAATTAGATTTGGATTGGCTTTTGATTGGTTTTGGATTGGCTTTGGAATGGCTTTGGATTGGCTTTGGATTGGTTTTGAAATGGCTTTGGATTGGCTTTGGAGTGGCTTAAGATTGGATTTGGATTGGCTGTGGTTCGAATTTGGGTTGGCATTGAATTGGTTTTGGATTGGCTTTGGATTGGCTATGAATAGACTGTGGATTGCCTTTGGATTGGCTTTAGATTAGCTTTGGATTTGCTTTGGATTTTTTTGGCTTTGTTTTCAATTGGCTTTGGATTGACTGTAGATATGCTTTGGCATTGTTCTGGATTGGCTTTGGATTGGCCTGGGATTGGCTGTGGATTGGCTTTTTCTTTGTATTGGATTGGCTTTGGGTTGGTTGTGCATTGGCTTTGAATTTACTTTGGTTTGCCTTTGGATTGGCTGTGAATTGACTTTTGCTTTGTTATAGATTGGATTTGGGTTTGTTTTGTTTTAAATTGGTTTTGGATTTGCTTTGGATAGTCTTTGGATTGGCTTTTGATTAACTGTGGATTGGCTTTGGATTGGCTTTCGATTGGCTTTGGAATGGCCTTGGATTGACTTTGGATTGGCTTTGAAATAGCTTTGGATTTTCTTTGGAGTGGCTTAAGATTGGATTTAGATTGGCTTTGGTTTTAATTTGGGTTGGCATTGAATTGGTTTTGGATTGGCTTTGGAATAGCATTGGATTGGCTTTGGATTGACTTTTGATTGACTTTGGATTGGCTCAGAATTGGCTTAGGATTGGCTTTAAATTTGTTTGGATTGGCTTTAAATTGACTATGGATTGGCTTTGCATTGGCTTTGGATTAGCTTTGGGTTGGTTTTGAATTGGATTTGGATTGGTTTTGGATTGGCTTCGGTTCGGCTTTTAATTGGCTTTGGATTGACTTCGGATTGACTCAGAATTGGCTTCGGACTGGCTTTAAGTTGGCTTTGGATAAGCTTTGGATTGGCTTTAAAATTGCTTTGGATTGGCATTAAATTGTCTTTGAATTGGCTTTAAATTGGCTTGGTTTGGATTTTGATTGACTTTGGATTGACTTTGATTTGGATTTGGGTTGGCTTTGGATTTGCTTTGTTTTTGCTCAGGATTGGCTTCGGATTGGCTTCAAATTGGCTTCAAATTGGCTTTGAATTGGCTTGGATTCACTTTGGATTGGATTTGGATTGGCTTTGGATTTGTTTTGAGTTGGATTTGGATTGGCATTGGATTAGCTTTGGATTGGCTCAGGATTGGCTTCGGATTCGCTTTATATTGGCTTGGATTGGCTTTGGATTGGCTTTGAATTGGCTTTGAATTGGCTTTTGATTGGTTTTGGATTGGCTCAGAATTGGCTTCGGATTGGCTTTAAATTGTCTTATAATTGGCTGTGGATTGGCTTTGGATCGGCTTCAGATTGGCTTTGGAATGGCTTTGGATTGGCTTTGGATTGGCATTGAATTGACTTTGGATTGGCTTTGGATTGGCTTTGAATTGGCTTTGAATTGGCTGTGGATTGGCTTTGGATCGGCTTCAGATTGGCTGTGGATTGGCTTCGGAATGGCTTTGGATTGGCTAAGAATTGGCTATGGATTGGCTTTAAATTGGTTTTGGATTAGCTTTGGGTTGGATTTGAATTTGATTTGGATTGGCTTTGGATAAGCTGTGGATAGGCTCAGAATTGTCTTTTAACTGGCTTCAGATTGGCTGTGGATTGGCTTTGGAATGGCTTTGGATTGGCTTTGAAATGGCTTTGGATTGGCTTTTGATTGGCTTTGAATCGGCTTTGGATCGGCTTTAAATTGACTTTTAATTGGCTGTGGATTGGCTTTGGAATGGCTTTGGATTGACTTTGAATTGGCTTTGGATTGGCTTTGAATCGGCATTGGATTGGCTTTGAATTGGCTTTGAATTGGCTTTGAATTGGCTTTGAATTTGGCTTTGAATTGGCTGTGTATTGGCTTTAGATTGGCTTCCAATTGGCTTCAGATTGGCTTCAGATTGGCTTTGGATTAATTTTGTATTGGCTTTGGATTGGCTTTGAATTGGCTTGAAATGGTTTTGAATTGGCTTGAATAGGCTTGAAATTGGCTTTGGATTGGTTTTAGATTGGCTTTGGATAGGCTTGGATTAGCTTTTAATTGGCTTGGAATTGGCTTTGGATTGGCCTTAGACTGACTTTGGATTGGCTTTGAATTGGCTTTGGATTGGCTTAGATTAGGCTTCGGTTTGGCTTTAAATTGTGTCTGGATTAGCTTTGGATTGGCTTTGAATAGGATTCGGATTTGCTTTGGATAAGCTGAGGATTGACTCAGAATTGGCTTTGGATTGGCTTTAAATAATCTTTCAATTGGTTGTGGATTGGCTTTGGATTGGATTTGGATTGGCATTGGATTGGCTTTGGATTGGCTTTGGATTGGCTTTGGATTGGCTTTATATCTGCATTGAATTGGCTTTGAATTGGCTTTGAACTGGCTTTGAATTGACATTGAATTGGCTTTGAATTGGCTTCGAATAGGCTGTGGATCGGCTTTGTATTAGCTTTGGATTGGCTTTGGATCGGCTTCAGATTGGCCTTGGGTTAGCTTTGTATTGGCTTTGGATTGGCTTTGAATTGGCTTGGAATTAGCTTTGGATTGGCTTCCGACTGCCTTTGGATTGGCTTTGGATTGACTTTGGATTGGTTTTGAATTGGCTTAGGATAGGCATTGAATTGGCTTTGAGTTGGCTTAGGATTGGCTTTGGATTGGTTTTGGATTAACTTTGAGTTGGCTTTGGATTTTTTTGAATTGGCTTTGGATTATCTATGAATTGGCTTTGAAGTGGCTTTGAATTTGTTTTGGTTTGATTTCGTGTGATTAGATCTGTTTTTAATCGACTTCTCTTTTGCATTAGTTTGGGCCTTTTCCTAAAGTTGAGTTAATATTTACCCTGAATTGGTTTGTTATTATATTTGTTTTGTCTAAGCTTGATTTAGAATAGTTTTAAACAGGCTTTCAATTTGGTTTAGATTGGCTTTGATTTGGCTCTAATGTCCATAAAACCTTTCTCCACTTTCAAATATCGCCCACTTTCGCCGATCACTTCCCGGAATATCCACAAGCATCCGCACGAAGGTACACCTTCACCAATTTCAAAACACTACCACCCCACCACCCGGAAAATGTGAAAAAAAAAATGTCCGAATTGATTGATTCTCGGCACGAAATAAATTACACATTTTCCTTCAATCTATCTCGTCCCTTGCCCAGCGCAGCTCAATCGTCGGCACGGGAGGAGAGACTCCATGGTTCACATCTGTTCCCATCGTTCTCCCCTTCTCGGAGGGCATCATCATCAACAAACAACTCTACTTCGACGGTAGCCAGGATGGTGATGGTCACCGTCATCGGCGGCTGCAGGTCGACAGCAGGTTTCGGGGTTCAGTTCAGCTCAGCTAGCTGTACCTACGCGCTGCGGGTGCTCATCAATGGAAACAAACATTTCACTCTTCCGGTGATTCGGTCTTCCGGTGGAGCGCCATAAAAATTTTTTGGGTCGAACCGGGGTTGAGTCGGTCGAAGGGTGCCGGCTGACGGACGTAATGGGGCACAGTGGGCAGAAATTAGAGGAAATTGTGGACAAAACCTATTAGAAGGCCCTTTATAACTGGTGAATTGCCGTTATAAAAAATCGAACGCATGAAACTTTAACATTACAATACAGTTTATCGTGGCTACCATACACAAAACAATAAAACCATACAGCTTATGGTTATGAACCATATGGTGTATCCTCATATTTTTTTTAGTTTCTTGACTCATGCATTATAATAATCATAGTGTTTGAGATATCCTAACAATCGAATGAGTTTATGTATTACCAAACAATAACCATAAAACTTATTATTGGCAAACATTATCGTGGTATCATGTATTGTATTCGCGGCTGGATAAAATCAGAGTCAGATTTGGCCCACTGTGCATCCGTTTGTTGTTTGTTACACAACCTATCCTACCTGTGCGTGGCTCATCTCTCGCTTGCCTCATCATCATCGCTGTCGATTGTTTCTCTCAGGTTCTAGCTATGTATTTCGGAACGCCGGGTTTTTTTTCCCACCCCAAACGGATATTTCAAACTGCCTTTGTCTCAGTTTGTTTGCTCTGAAATGTCTGCTGCGCCGCGGGTTCGTCCTTCTCGAATCCCGTTTTGCTTCAGCCGAGACTAGCTCCATCACCGCCGAACGACGCCACCACACGGCGGGGTTCTTTTTTCATTTGTTCTCTGTCTCACGTGGACTCAAAACGTTTCGCTTTAATACCTGGAAATTACGTTTTCGCCCCGTCGTCCGCCCCTGCTGCTGCCACAATGGGGGGATGGTGGCAGATGGATTTCGGATCCAGGGATCCAGTCCAGGTGTCTTTATCTGGCGTGGGATTGGGGATTAAGGGGAGGAAAAGTGAATCTGGTTAAGTGCCGTTTTTGATAAATGGTTCAGAAAGATAAATTCCAATAATAATAATACCTTAGCAAACAACTTTAGATCAATAACCCGCTACCAAGTTTATAGGGAAGTATTGTATCATATCAGAAGAGAATTTTGATACACTTTTTTTAAACCCACTCATAGTTACATTCGAAATATGTAAATAAGTCTATACTGAGCTGGATATTCCAAACCACTGCTGTTGAATCGATAATCTTCAATCAATCTAATACAATAAAGGCATTTACCAATATTTTTTTCTCAAAATACAGAAGATGGCCAAAATGTTTGGGATAGGCAACTTTTTTTTCTCTCACAAAAAAGTTCAACATGCTATAACTTTTCATAGAGCGCATCAAAAAATCTCAAGTTTTGACTGTTTGTCAACCTATTATACATATGTGCATCATTGGTACAAATTTGGGCTCGATTGATTAATCTTTCGCAAACGGTTCTAATTTTTGAGCTGTCATATCTCGGAAACCAGTGAACCGAATTGAATGAAATTTTGAACGTAGACTAGCAATATGTGAATGCTTCACACACTATTAAAACATAGGTACTTTTTAAACGTTGAAAAAAGTTATCATAGATTGACATTTTTTGGATGTTTCTCGAAAACATGTAATTTTTTTACATCAATGTCAATAGATTTTAGTGTTGATATCCAAAGATTTTCCACTTATGTTCTCAAGTAATCTCTAATCAGATATATAAGAGCCTATTTAGATTGAAGGAAGAACACATTTAATAATTTTTGTGTGGTATTGTAAATTTGACTTATTTTTCTCTATATGGGTAAAAATTTCAACCCGGTATAACTTAATTCGCCGTGAGAAAATATTGCATTTTATAATGTCGTATTAAGTGCCAATATATTGTTGATAAACGTTAAAAAAATCATTCAATTCGGTTCACTGGTTTCGGAGATATGACATTTCAAAAATTGGTTGTCTAAAAAATGGTGTTTTACGAGAACGGTTTTAGCTTCGCGAAAGATTACCCAATCGAGCCCAAATTTGTACCAATGATGCAAATAGGTAGACAAACAGTCAAAATTTGAGATTTTGAAAAGAATATAAAAAGTTACAGAATGTTGAATTTTTTTGTGCGAGAAAAAAAGTTGCCTATCCCAAACATTTTGGCTATCCCCTGTATGTACCTCCGAAAGAAAGAGTTTCTTCAAACCTTCGTTTAAAAGCGTCCCAAAAAGTTGTTCAAGGTGTAACTCTAGTAATATTTCTCCTGGTTCCTTCGAAAATTCTTCCAGATGTTCCTGCAACAATTCGTTCATTAGATGTCCTCCAGGACTTCTGTATTTTTCTCCGGAAATTCTTTAAGATCTTTCAGAAGTTTCATCTTCCGATAAACTTTCCGAAAATGTTTACAAAAGTTCCTTTTTGAATACTTCCAAAACTTTCTCAAAACAGTGCTCCTATAGTTTTCCTATTGGGAAATTCTTACTTTTCATTTTTCAAGAGTTCTTCCCGGATTTCTCGGAAATTTCTCCCAAATTTTTTCCAGATGTTTCCTCTAGAACTCCAGAATCATTCTAATATGTATGTCTTAATTATTCCAGGAGCTCTTCGACGAATTTTCCCCGAGAATTTTTAAGAAAATCTTGCGGAAGTTCATTTAGGTCGTTTGGGATTTTTTCCCAAAATTTCTTCCATGAGTTTTTCTGAAAATTTTATCCAGAAGCTTTTGCGAGGCTTCTTCTTGAAGGTCTCACAAGTTTCCAAAAATCTTCCATGAATTGATGCTGGAGTTCCTACTTGAATTTTCACAAGAGTTTCTCCATTTATGTTTCAATGAATTTTCTTTCAGGAATTCTTGAAAGGGAAACTGCACTGTGAGAAATTTTGAGGAGTTTCCTCGTTATTACCACCCAGAAACTCATCAAAAAACCCTCCAAGCAATCTTTTAGAAATTCCTTCAAGCATTCCTCCAGCATATGCTCATAATGGGGTCGGCACGCTTTTAGGGGGGAGGGGTGGGGGATGGTTGCTAAACGTGACAACCCATGCAAAAAATATTGTAATCCCATACAAAAAGTGTGACATGGGGGGGGGGCGTGGAGTGGTTGAAAAAAGGTAAATTTTTGCGTGACATAATTTGTGTATCACCCCTAAGATTTTCTCTCGATTTCTTTTGGGGGCATCCATTTAATACGTCACGCAAAATTTGGTAATTTTCGACACAACCCCCTCCCCTCTGGATCAGATTTTTCGTATACCAAATTCATTGCTTGTCATACTTTCCGAAACCCTCCCTCTCCTATGAGCGTGTTGTACTTTATGGATGCCCCTTTTTCAATATTTTTTTTAATTAATCCGATTTGATCAAAACATGTCCGAAAATTTTCACCATTGATTAATGACATGACCTTCTTGCAGAATTTGATCAACAATCACTTCATGAAGTTCTTCAGAATTTCTTCTAAGGGATTCCAAATAGGCCTCCATCTTAGATTTCTGCAAGGGTTTCTTCAAGATTTTGTCCAATATTTTGTGATATTTCTAAAGAAACTTTTCCAATGATTCTCCCAAAAAGTTCTCCAACCAATTTATTGCAAAATGCTTCTAGCATTTTTCCAAGGAATTCTCTAACGGATTTACGAATTTTTCCCGGAATCCTTCCAATAGTTTTTCCGAAAATTCCATCAAAGTTTTATTATTTTTTTGTGTGGAATCTCGAAGGATTTTTTGTAGAATTGATTGCACAACTTTCTACAAGAATTCCTTCATTTTTTCAAAAGATTTCCTCCAGAGATCCATCCACGGATTTTTCCAGAAATTTCTCTAAGGGTTCTTTCGAGTATTCCTCAAAGAAAACGTTCAAGGACTTCCCCAGGAAATATTCCAATAACTGATGCTGGGATTTATCCTTCAATATCATTTAGGATATCATCAATATTTTTTCCAAGATATTTTTTGGTATGATTCCAACAAATTGTACCAGGAATTCTCCAACTACACCACACATTCTCGCAAAGATTTCTTCAGGAATGTTTGAAGTAATCATTCGTTAATTCTTCCAGGACTCATCAAGAAAATTTTTAAATACTCCCTCAAGTAATCTTCTAAGTAATCCCTTGAAAATGCCCTAAAAATGCTGAAACGTTGGGAAAAGCAATACTAGCCGTTTTGATTTACCCAAGACTGAGAAAGCCAGCATTCCGGAATCAACATATTCCAGTCGTACTCATCCAGCGTACTTCTAAGTAACCCTTAAACACTTCTCCAGTAATTCTTCCAAGGCTTTCTCCGGGTTTTTTTTAATGAAATAGTTCCTACAGGTATTTTGCAAGGATTTCTCAAACAAAAAATCTTGCATAAAATCTTCAAAGAGATTTCTAAGAATTTCTCCAAGAATCATTGCCAAGATTCCTCTAGGAATTTTTTAACATGATGGAAGAATTTCCTCCAGGAACTGCCAAAAATTACTTCAAGAAATATTTCGGGATTTCTTCATTTAACAATTGTAAAGTATAAAGGGATACGTTCCAGAAATTTATTTATAAACATCTCCAAAAACTTCAAAAATATATCTCCAGAAAGTTAATTTCTAATGATTTCATCAGGAATTGTACCAGTGGGTCTCCAGTTAGCCAGTGGTTAAGGCCAATCCATAGACGGCGGGTTCGATTCCCGTTCCGGTCGGAAAATTTTCTCGACTCTTTGAGCATAGTGTATCATTGTACTTGCCTCAAAATATACAAATTCATGCAATGGCAGGCAAAGAAAGCCCTTCAATTAATAACTGTGGAAGTGCACAAAGAAGACTAAGTTGAAGCTAGGCAGGCCAAGTCCCAGTGGGGACGTAGAGCCATAAAGAAGAAGAAGAAGATGCATGCGGGAATTTTTCCAGAAGCTCTTCCTGAAATTCTCTCCGAGAATGTTTCTTGGAAGTCCTCCGGGAGTTTTTCCTGAAGTAATTTAGGATTTTTTATCCAAAATTTCTTCCATGAACTATACTGAACATTTCTTGAAAAAGCTTTGCGAGGCTTCTTTTAAAAGATCCCAGAAAATTTTCTTCTAGAAAAGTTGTGGATTTCCTTTAAGAAGTTCTTTTGATTTCTCAAGAACACTGAAGAGATCCTGAAGTTCCGCCGAGATTTTTTTATGAAATTGTTTTTAGAAATTCTACGAAAAGTTTATCTAAGTTTTTGTTTTTCAAAAGTTCCTCATTCAATACTTTTATTAGAGCTTCCTAACACTCTCCCTAAAGCTCTTCTCGTAATTCTTCACCGAGATTTCCGCCAGAAGCTTTTCGTGAGTTCTTTGATAAATCCTCTGGTTATTCTTCAGATCGTTGCTCTAAGAATTTTCCCAGGTATTCCAACAGATGTTCTGGGAAAAGATTTTTTTAATAAGTTCTTCATTAAGTTATTCCAGGAGTGGTTCAGATAATACACCCAGCATTTCTTTCCGAAGTTCCAAGGGGAAATGTTCCCAGATGTTTTTTCCATAAATTCTTCCAGAAATTTCTCCACAAATGGTACCCGAGACCCACCCGGCCATTCATACAGTAATTCTATGCCCTCTTCAGGAATTTTAAAGCATTTCCCTCAGAAGCGTTCCCAGAAATTTCTATCCACGAATGTATGGTGGAATTCCTTTTGGATTATTCACAAGAATATCTTGAGTTATGTTTCTAATAGTTTTTTTTTTCAGAAATTCTTGTATGAGTTCATCTAAGAAATCTTATGTTGTCTCCAGGAATATACCCACGGATTTTTCTGAGAAGGCTATAAAACTTTCATTTTTTTTTTTGGTACAAAATCCCAAAAGATTTTGTCCTCGAATTTATTGCACAACAAGAATTCCTTCAATTTTTTTTCCCAAATTTCCGCTAAGATTCCTTTAAGAATTTTTTCACGCAAAAAATGATTATTTCAGAGTTTCTTCCAGATATATTCATCCAAGCTTTTTTCCAGCTTTCTTCTAGTATTTCTTCGAAGCATTCCTTCAGAAATTTCCTTAGGAATCAACCCGATCTATGCTGAGATTTATTCTTCCTGTGACATTTTCAAGAAATTTTTCAGAAACCCTTTTGGAATGTTTCCAATAACTGCACCATGAATTCTTCAAAAAAAAAAAAATAAAAAATAAATACTCCTAAAAGTATCGCAGATTTCTTCGGGAATATTTGAAAGAATCATCCGGCAATTCCCTCAGGATTCTCTCTCCTACAAAAAATCTTCTAAGTAACCTTTAAGCACTTCTCAAAATCTACGGGAACTCTTCCAGGGATTTCTCCGGGAGTTCTTGAAATGGTTCATCCAGGTATTTTCAAGAATTCCTCAAAAAAAATCTTCCAAAAAGTCATAAAAGAATTCTTTTTAGAATTCCTCCAAGCATTATTGCCAAGATTTCTCTAGTTATTCTTCATTTGTTTCTTAAGAAAGTTAAATTCTTTTAGAATTTTAGAAACTCTGCCAAAATTAGCTTTGATAAATACTTATGGATTTCACCATCTGAGAATTCTTACAATACCCCCCTATTTTCCAAGAATGTCTCTATGCATTTTTCGAGAACTATGAAAAAGATAGGTCCGGAATTTTTCCCAACGATTTTTGCAGGAATTGCCTCAATTGTTTTTTTTTATGCTTCCTCCAAGTATTCCCTCAAGAATTCTTCCAAGTGTTTCTCCAACAATTTCTCCGGGAAATGTTCCAAACAATACTTCTAGCAAAATATTCATGAGAAACCTCCTTATAGAACTCAGAACGAATAATTGAAAGAACTTCTTGATCAATTTTTGAAGGATTTTTTTTTTATTTTATCTCTGAAGATATTTGGGAAAATCTATGTAATATTTTCTGCAGGAATCCTTAAAGTAATTGTTGAAGAAATCCTTGAAAAGTTATTTGATAAATCAGCGGAGAAATTTCATATCAATTTGTTGGATTTCTGAGAAGATTGGCCAGGAGAGTCCTTGAACGAATTACTAGAAGAATTGTCTGCAGGAGGTTCGGCTGGGGCCTACCCTTGAATTCAACTCCTAGGGTTTTCCAAGAATTACTGGACCAACGGCTTAGGATTTCTTCAAGAGTTCCCTGGAGTTTCTGGAGGAACCCCAAGAATGAACTTCTGGAGTAATTCGTAAAAGAATTTCCTAGAGGAAACCCTAAAACAAACTTCAGTAGGGATCTC
Source organism: Aedes albopictus (assembly GCF_035046485.1). NCBI lineage: Eukaryota > Metazoa > Arthropoda > Insecta > Diptera > Culicidae > Aedes > Aedes albopictus. Next base: position 84,265,161 of record NC_085136.1, read on the forward strand.
TGAAAGGAACTCCTAGTGTAATCTTCAGATGGTACTCCTGCGGTATTTCCCAGAAGTTACTGCTACAGAAATTCTCAGAAGGAAGTCTTCAAGGGATGCCCAAACAGATCTCCTGGGGAATCTTGGAGAAACATCTGGAAAATCTGCAGAATGAACTTCTGGAGAAATTGCCAAAAAATCCAGGCAAAAGGGATTCGTAGAAAAAAATCCAAAAGAAATTCTTGGTGAACTCCGCAGACGACATTTCTGACGAAATCTCCAGAAGAAGAGGAATCCTCAGAGGAAAATCCTGGATGAATCTTCTGAGAAAACGCCAGAGAATCAGAATCCAAAAAGAACGCCTAGAGGAATCCCCTGTGGGAACTTCTGCAAAAATCCTCAGAGGGTGCTCCTGTAGGATTCCGCAAAAGAAACTTCTGGAATGGAGGGAGCTCCTATTAAATCCTGCTAAATCCGGCCCACTATTACACCTCGTCTTCAAGAATGGTTTAAGTTGCAATTTTCTGAAATCACTCGCCAAAAAAGTAAGTAAAATGCATTTGGTTGCTCAAATTAATGGACCTTCCGTTAGTTAGAGCCACAACACGTTTTGCAGACCTCTCGATTTTGGTCAAATTGTGGCTCATTTAAACCGTTATAACTCGAAAGTTTCTCCAAAAAACCATATTAAAACGAAATGTTGTTGAAAATAGCAAAGATAGAGCTTCTATTTACAGTTATTCGAAGTTGGGTCAGCCATATTGATTCTGGCCGCCATCTTGGATTTTTATACCAAAACTTTTTTTTATTCAATTTTTTGTATCCATTAAAAGCTTAATTATACACAACATATCAAAAAAATTAGAGATGTCTTTTTCTCCTATAAAAAGTTATCTGCCGTTTTGTAAAGCATGCCAATTTGGTGCACTGGGTCAGGTGCCGATTGTTTACATATATGCTGCGTCATTTCGCAGTGCTGAATGGAAAGCTGAAGGTTTAAGCTTTTCAAAACACTAAGAAAGCAATGCCTGCATCATTGAGAAACGGTCAAAAACGGAAACGAACCTACAATTTCATAAAATTTCGCTGCTGGTGGGTATGGGTATACATGCAGGCGTAAACTCTGCTGTTGTTGCATGTCAATACCGATGCCCATGGAAATCTATGGCTTGATTTACAAAATTGCAGATAAATTTTGATAGGAAAAAAGACAACTTCGTTTTTTATATGTTGTGTATAAATGTCTCAGTTTTCAATTGATGCAAACATTTAGAAAATCGACGATTGCCAACATGATGAAAAAAAAGTTTTGGAATAAAAATCCAAGGCGGCCAAAATCAATAAAGCCGACCCAACTTTTCATAACTGAAAATAGTAGCTCTATCTTTCCTCTTTTCAACAACATTTCGTTTTGAGGTGGTTTTTGGAGAAACTTTCAAGTTATAACGGTTTAAATGAGCCACCATTCGGCCAAAATCTAGGCATCTTCAAAAATGGTTCAGGAACTAACTAACGGGGAGTCCATCAATTTGAGTAATCAAATGCATTTCCTTACTTTTTTTGACTAGAAGTTTTACAAAATCGCCACCTAAACCATTTTTGAAGACGAGGTGTTAATGGTGGGCCTGATTCAGCGAGAGTTACTCATAGGCATCCAATTCTTCCAGGAACTCTTCCAGGAATTTCCAGAAAATCCCCCGGGGGCTCTTCCAGAAGTTATTTAGGATTTTTTTTCCAAAATTTCATTATTATTATTAGGGGCCGTTCATAAACCACGTAGACTTTTTAGGGGGCCAAAAATTACGCTTCATACAAAATTCAAAATTTTCGTATGGACAGAAGTCTACGAGGGGTGAGGGGGGGTCTGAGATGGTCAAATTTTGGTCTACTTGGTTTATGAACAGCCTCTTATTATTATATTTTTATTATTTTTAAATTTTTCCAAAATATTCTGCAGGGCTTCTACCAGAAGATCCCAGAATATTCTTTCAGGAGAGTAGGGAGAATCCTTCTAGATGTTCTTTTCGAAATTCTCACTACTGGAGATCTTGGAGTTCCGCCATGATGTTTTTCCTGTAAATTATTTTAGAAATGAGGAATTTTTCAAAAATAGAGCTACAAAACATTCTTCAAAAAATGTTCCTGAAGTTCTTCTCCAAAATTTCTGCTGGAAGTTTATTTGGAGTTTTTTTGATATTCCTCGGACAATTCTTCGGAGCGTTGCTCTAAGAATTCTTTCAGATGTTCCATCGGAAGATCTTCAAGAATTTTCTTGAGAGTTCTTTCAGAATTTCCTCATTAAGTTATTCCAGGAGTGGGTCTGATAATACTTCTAACATTCCTTCTATATTATTTTCAGAGCGTTATTCTGAAAATTCTTCCAGAGGTTCCTCCAGAAATGCTTCCAGATGCTCGTCCAGCCATTCATATAGTTGTCCCTCCGGAAGATCTTCCAGGCCCTCTTCATGAATTCTTTCAGCACAAACTTGCTCAGAAGTTTCTTTCCATATATTTATTACGAACTAGCTGTCCCGGCAAACTTTATCTTGCCAAGCTGTGGTGGTTTGACAACTGTTGAGGTCATAACGTCACCGCACTCTAGATTGGTTTCATTTCAATCGTGTTGATTTCCTTCCCAGCTCACGAAAATCAGTACTTTATCAATTTTCTCACTTTTCTAGTTGTTTATCGTAACATTTTGGACATATAAACACAGCCAACACGAATACCAACCGAACCGTGCAAGAGTCAAGCTGATCGGTTCATCCGTTCTTGAGTTTTGTTGCCTCAAAGGGACTTCAAACTCATTTTTATATATATAGATAAGGAACTCCAGCCCTTTGGATTTAACAAGAGTATCTTAAGTTATGTTTCCAATATATTTTTTTTTTTTTGAAATTCTTGTAGGAGTTTATCTAAGAAAACTGAAGCGGTTCTCTAAGGACTGCTCCAGAAATTTCTTCTTGAAACCCTTTAGAGATTCCTCCAAGCTATCTTTTAGGAATTCCATCAATTTTTTTTTCAAAAATTCTTCGAATTGCTTCGATTTGATCGGAGTTTTTTTCTTAAAAATTTTACCAAGGATACTATGAAATCCTAGCAGAATATGTTCATCAATTACTCCAAGAAGCTCTTTCTTAAGGATTTCTACTAGGGATTTATCTTAGGCCAGCAGCATGGATTGCTGCAAGGGCTTCTTCAGGATTTTGACCGATGCTTTGTGATATTTCTCAACAAATTTCCAATGACTCTTCCAGGATGTTCTCCAAGCAATTTATTTAAATTGCTTCCAACATTGTTCCGGAAATATCTTTAACGGATTTATGAATTCCTCCAGGAATCCTCTCAAGGATTTCACCAAGAATTCCATGAAACATGTATTTTTGTTTGTGTGGAATCGCCAAGGATTTTTTAAATTTAATACATAACCTTTGACAAGCATTTCCTCAGTTTTTTTCTATAGTTTCTGCTCAAGAAGTCTTGAACGGATTTATAAAATGGTTATTTCAGGATTTCCTCCAGAAATCTTTGCAATGATTTTTCCAGGAATTTATCTATGTAGGGTTTCTCCGAGGATTTCTTTAAAATGTTCAAGGGATTGATTTTGGTATGTTTCCAAAATCTGCACAAGGAATTCATCCAAGGATGCTCCAAAATTATTTTTATGAAGCCGAGACTTACTCTCGCACTCCGCCTACCTAGCCACCAGGCAGTTTGTGTTGGTGGTGTCTAATTAATTAGTATGCGTCGGAAGGACCGCACGGTCGGACGCTCTGACGACCAACTGCGCCATACAAAGTAAGCAAGGATACTTTCTTTTTACAAAATTTCATCTCTCAATTTGGCAATAAGCAAGAATTCCTTTGTCAATTCTCGAAGAAATTCCCAAATATGTGTTTAATTTTATACAGAAAACCTCAACATAATTCTTGAAGAAACCATTGAAAAATTCATTGAACCAGCAGAGAAATTCTATGTCAATTTGGAAAATTCTAAAAAAAAAATAGCGGGTCCTTTAATGGCTTCCTGGAGGAATTTTTGGAGAAATGTCCGAAGGATTTTTTATTCAGGATATACCCACAGTAGTTCCGGCTGGAACTTCCCCTAGGAATAACCTCTTAGGGCCGATTTCTTCACGTCGGCTTAACCGGTAAGCCAGGCTTACCCATATAGTTAAACCTGGTTTAACGCTTAAGCCAGGGTGAAGAAATCGGCCCTTAGGGTTTTCCGCGAATCACCTTTAGGGGACTTCTCCAGGAGTTCCCTGGAGTATCTGGAAGAATCTCCAGAACAAATTTCTGTAGTAATTCTCAAAAGGGTTTCCTAGAGGAGACCTTAGAATAAACTTCAGTTAATTTCCTGCTGAAAACTCTAGAAGGAATTCCTGTGGTATTTTCCAGAAGTTGCGTCTAGAAGAGATCGTCGAAGGAAGTCTTGAAGTAATACCCAAACAGATCTCCTGGAAAATCATGGGGGAGCATCTGGGAAGTCTCCATAAGGAGCTCCAGAAGAAACTACGAAAAATCCGGGCTAAATCTACAAAGGTTATCGTAAAAGAAACTCCAGATAAAATTCTTGGTGAGCTCCAAAGACAACATTTCTGACGAATCTGAAGGAATCTTTTGAACTTTTGGAGGAACCGCCAGAAGGAGCTCCTGGAAGAATCTCTAGAAGGAGCTCCTGGGATATCCCTAGAAGTCTTCGCCGGAGGGATTCCTATGTGTTCTGGAGGAATCTCTGGTAATAATTCCTATGAGATCTCCAGAAAAAAAAATGTAAAAGAAACTCCTGGGGGAGTTCCTAGAGAGAACTTCTTAAGGAATCTACAGACAGAACTTCTGGAGATTTCTCTAGAAGAACTCCTGAAAGAACTACCCCTGGAGCTCTCAGTTTCCTTCCTAAGAAACCTCAAAAAAAAATCGCTTGCGGGGAAACCTCCAGCAATTTCTTCCGGAAAATCCTCCAAGAGTTCTATCTGCGACTACTCCTTATCGAAGTTTACTGAGGAATCCCATCAGGAATTCCTGAAGGAGTTCGAAGAAGAATGCTCCGAAGGTATCACCAGAAATTCGACATAGAATTCCACTAGGAATCCCTGATAATATTCCTCATGTTGGAAAATGTTGCTGGGATTGCTCCAAAGATTTCTTCAGGGATTTCTCTAAGAGTTTCTCTTGAAATTTCAGTAGAAATTTCTGGTAGGATTCCTTTAGGTTTTGCTGCTGGAATTTCTTCAAGAATCCTTACAGGAATTGCTCAACCATTTTCAAATACGATTTCTTCAGAGTCATCCGAAAATTCATAGTGGAGTCTGCCACAATTTCCTAAATAATTCCTAGCTACTTTCCTGAAGCAATCTCAGAAAAAAAAAGTTTGTTCGGCATACTTTCCAACTAACGCTCAGCAAACAACTTTGCTTGTACAACAAAAACATAAAAAACACGCTTTGTCCCAGTTTTGTCGTTGCGCAGTTTTTAAAGTAATTGTTCGGTTGCACTTGACACATTTTTACGTCACCACTTATCTCAAATTTGCCTCCCCTAATCCAAAACCGTCGAACCTGTAAAGCGTCCAAATTGAAACACTAACACACCCCTCGTGGAGAAATCCCTTTTCCGGTTCTTCATCCTTCACAGCCCACAATATACCAGCAATCTTTTCATTCCTTCCAAATTCATCTCATGTTTCCCACTTTAACACCCCCAGCACACCATCTGGCGTCGTATCCTCGGTCTGGTCTCTGCTGCAGTTGATGGCTTCCGTTTTGTCGATCCCTTTCCCGGCATCGTCATCATCATCATCATCATAGTCACCAACGGCGGTGGCGTCACGGTCGCCACCTGGTATGAATCGCTTATTTGCAATAAGTCCGTTCTCTTTGGAGTTTGCTTGCTCTAGTATTGTCCACCACCGACCGTCACCACCAGATCAGTTCAGCAGACAGAAGATTACTTCCAACGATGAACAGGACGTCATTGCTTGAACCCGAACCGCTCGGCGCCAACGGACGGACGGGTTGATGAATTGATGGACCGACAAGCAGATGAAGACCGCGACGCGACGCGACGGGTTCCGTGGTCAGAGGTACTTTCTCCCGGTGCGGCCATCGTCGGCTCCGCCTCGCACTGATTGGGTCTGAGTAAATATTGGATTTTGTTTTCCGGTGGATTTTTTATCCTTCGCGGAATTTTTACAAAGCGGATTTTTTTTTTGTGTCAGATTCGTATGAACAGACAGGGGTTTGTCTTGCTGACTTCCCCTTGCGTTCACTACCGTTTGGTGAATGACCATCACGATTGTCTGTGTTTTTCGAGGAAGGGTTTAATTGTTTGAGAGAAATATTTCTATTGAAACCACGCGAAATATTGCGTTTAGATAGTTGGCTGTGTTCTGTCAAAGTTAATACGATCATATCCTTCTTCAATCATTAACACTCTGCATCCAGCCCACTGAAGTCTGCAGTATTCTATTTATTTCACAATATTAGCTTCTTTGTTAGCTTGAAACGCACTTGTCACATGCCACAAGTGTTGCTAGATAAACCGACTCTCCAACAACTTTAAACACATCCCTATCAATCACCACCTCAACATTAAGACCACAAGGCCTGCAATGATGTACTTCATCTTGTGCGAGTTCATAGTAATGTCTAACTTCGCGGATTCCCTCTTCGAAACATAGATCCTAATCACTTTATAGAGTGCAATCTTGAACATCATTTTTTTTTTTAAATGCATCACCTTTCCGCATTTTTTCTAGGTCATAAACCTTGACACTTGATTTTGATCCATCCAGCGTTGCGCGTATCAGCCTAATCAGTTTCACCTGAAAACCATGTTCTGATATTATCTGCCAAAGTTCATTTTTTATTTTTGTTTTTATCTGTATTAACTAGATGTTTAGCCCTTGGTTGGTTCATCTCGGGACCTACGCTTTACTTCCCTTCCGAAGGAAGAACTCACATTTTACGAATTTGTCGGGAGTGGGACTCGTTCCCAGGTCCTCAGTGTGATAGTCACGTGCTTTGGCCATCACACCAGATAAGCTCCACGTCATTTCTTTTCATTGATTCGTACAATGCTCTAACATCAATGAATGGTTAGTGAGTTTGCAGGTTACCAGAGCCTTTTTTTAAGCTGGTTATTTTTATGCACTTTAAATTTATACACCCTTCAATTATGCCTTGCATAAAAAGAAAGAGAGCTATCCAGAGCAAATACAGTCGAGTCTCTTACTAAACGAATTCCTATTAAACGGACTCCTATTAAACGAACTCCTACTAGACAGGGGTGAGCGTTATAGGAGACTAAGAGCTTATGGGATTTCGGCACTTTGGGGGTGTGGCCTATTATCTCGGGTGTGTTAAGAGTTGACGCAATACTTTCTTCGGAAAAGTTTTAGGGCTTGATAAGATCTACCATTTGGAACTTTGGTTCATATGATTAGTTGGCAATTTGGCCGCTAGAGGGACCATCAATAATTTGATGCTAAATTGCACTACGGGAACCATATCAGGTTGTCAAGTAAACGTTACGATATGGGACAGCTCAAGACCCAGATAATTTGGAAGGATAGTGTCTTCGGGAAAGTTGTTGGGTACGCCAATAACTTACTGACGATGAGTTGCGATGTTCGAAATTCCTCCACTGGGCGGCGCTAGTGAACAAGTAAAATTTCAAAACCTCATATCTCAGAATCCCGATTACTTAGGAAGATGGTGTCTTCGGCAAAGTTGGTCAGTATGACATGAACTTACATTAAAATAAACACTTGGTTCAAAATTCTGCCACTAGGAGGCGCTAGTGAACTTGCAAATTTTAGAAATCTCATAGCTCAGAATCCTGATAATTTAGGAAGTTGGTGTTTTCGGCAAAGTTGGTCAGTATGACATAAACTTACATAAAAATAAACACTTGTTTCAAAATTCTGCCACTAGAAGGCGCTAGTAAACTTTCAAATTTTAGAAATCTCATAGCTCAGAACTCTGATAACTTAGGAAGTTGGTGTTTTCGGCAAAGTTGATCAGTATGACATAAACTTACATAAAAATAAACATTTGTGTCACATTTCTGCCACTAGGCGGCGTTTACCGGGTTTTTTCGTCTTTTTCGACTTTTTTTGGCGGTTTTTCGGCTTTGCATGTTCACTAGCGCCGCTTAGTGGCAGAATTGCAAAACAAGTGTTTATTTTTATGTAAGTTTATGTCACTCTGATCAACTTTTCCAAAGACACCAACCTTCTAAGTTATCAGGATTCTGAGCTATGAGATTTCTAAAATTTGTATGTTCACTAGCGCCGCCTAGTGGCAGAATTGCGAAACAATTGTTTATTTTTATGCAAGTTTATGTCATTCTGATCAACTTTGCCATCTTTCCAAGTTATCGGGGGGAGCGACACTAGTTTTGCTGAGCCGAAAAACCGCCAAAAAAATCGAAAAAAGGCGAAAAACGTCGGTAAACTCCGCCTAGTGACAGAATTGCGAAACAAGTGTTTATGTTTATGTAAGTTTATGTCATACTGACCAACTTTGCCGAAAACACCAACTTCCTAAATTATCAGGATTCTGAGCTATGAGATTTCTAAAATTTGAAAGTTCACTAGCGCCTCCTAGTGGCAGAATTTTGAACCAAGTGTTTATTTTGACGAAAGTTCTTGTCATTCTGATCAACTTTTCCGAAGACACCAACTTTCTAAGTTATCGGGGGGAGCGACAATAGTTTTGCCAAGCCGAAAAACAGCCAAAAAAATCGAAAAAAGACGAAAAAACCCGGTCAACGCCGCCTAGTGGCAGAATTGCAAAACAAGTGTTTATTTTTATGTAAGTTTATGTTATACTGATCAACTTTGCCGAAGACACCAACTTTCTAAGTTATCAGGATTCTGAGCTATGAGATTTCTAAAATTTGCATGTTCACTAGCGCCGCCTAGTGGCAGAATTGCGAAACAAGTGATTATTTTTAAGTAAGTTCATGTCATACTGATCAACTTTGCCGAAGACACCATCTTCCTAAGTTATCGGGATTCTGAGATATGAGGTTTTGAAATTTTACTTGCTCACTAGCGCCACCCAGTGGAGGAATTTCGAACTTCGCAACTCATCGTTAGTAAGTTATTGGCGTACCCAACAACTTTCCCGAAGACACTATCCTTCCAAATTATCTGGGTCTTGAGTTGTCCCATATCGTAACGTTTGCTTGATAACCTGATATGGTTCCCGTAGTGCAATTTAGCATCAAATTATTGATGGTCCCTCTAGCGGCCAAATTGCCAACTAATCATATGAACCAAAGTTCTTAATGGTGGATCTTATCAAGCCCTAAAACTTTGCCGAAGAAAGTATTGCGTTAACTCTTAACACACCCGAGATAATAGGCCACACCCCCAAAATGCCGCAATCCCATAAGCTCTTAGTCTCCTATTAAGCGGATTCCTATTGCGCCCCCCGACCAGTGATCTTATAAGAGTCTCGACTGTATAGTGTATAAGAAAATGTGATAATGACAGTAACGATGAAATAGCGTTTATAGGGGAGAGCAAAGAGATGTTGCAGGGCCGTTCGAGGTCTCAGAGAGTTGAGAATGGTACGAGGAGGTCATAGGGGCGTTTAAGGGGGTCTCAGGGTAGGCTTAAAATAGCCTCAGAAGATATCAGAGGGAATCAGGGTGTTCCTGGAGTCCTCAGGAAGCGTTTCAGGGGGTGTCATGGTGATTTCAGAGGGTTCAGGAGGTATCAGAGGAATTTATGGAGGTCTCAGTGGCGTCTCAGGAGTTCTCAGAGGACTCCATAGGGTCTCAAGAGCGGTTGAAGAGCGTTTCAAGGTTGTTTTAAAAGAATATCTGGGAGCTTCAGCGGGTCTCAGAGGCGTTTTAGAGGCTCAAGGGGTTCCATGTGGCCTCAGGGGTGCTCCGCGGGGTCTCAGAGGCGTTTTAAGGAGGTCTGTAGTACAGAGGCTTCAGGGGGTCTCAGGAGATTTCAAGGGGTTCCTGTTGGGTGTTTTGGGATATTTCAGATGGTTACGGTGGTATTTTAGTGGGTCTCAGGGGCAATCCAGAGGCCTCAGTATCGTTTCAGGGGATCGCAGGGGCCTTTAGGGGGTTACAGGCGGTGTCTAATAAGAGGAAAGCAGTCTTCCCACGAACTTAACTCATGTCGAATTTATGTACGTTTTCTCTCACTTGTGTTGAACATCAAACGTCAAACATCGTCAAACCAACACAGTACCCGTGTTTGGTCCGTACCGCAGAGTAGTCAAGTACAAAACTTTTGTACGCACAGCAGTACAAAACGAAATTCGAATCGAGCGCAAACCGAGCATGAAACCCGAAGTGGTTTTCGGATTGGTTAACGATTGGTGCCGAACTGTCAATCGTCGTTCGAGAAAGTTCTTTTTTGCACGATCGCTTCCCACTTCGTTTTATTTTTATTATTCATTTGTTTATTTGGTAGGCTCGGTCGTGTATCACACATTGCTGAGCAGCATACGATATTATTGGTTTTACAATAGTACAATATTATTTGTATATTAAAAACTAAGGAAAAAAAACAAAATCAATCATGATAGAAAACTATGTCTTGTAACGGAACACCAGCGGCTACGGCTATCCTCTGCTTGTCTTCTGCAATCAGCAATCGTCGTTCGCTTTCCTCTTCGATCCACTCGTACGTTGCGACTCTGTACCTAGCCTCGGTGGGTGATGCATCAGGAACAACGGTCATCGCACTTCTACCGCCATCGCTAGGCGAAAGTTGGTCTTTGCTTCGCTTCTTCTGTGCCTGGTTAGGCACAGAGGCAGACTCCGGATCTGAATCCAACGAACGCTGGCGTTTCGATTCCGTTTTGTTCACTTTCTGTTCCTTCTTTTTTACTCTTTTTCTCGAAACTATTCTCTGTCGCTTCAACCACTTCATCTGCTTCGATGTCTGCTTCTTCTTGCTCCTTGCCAAGGTCATCGAGCGCTGCCGTAGTCGATCGCTGCTCATCATTTTTCTGACGCTCACGCTGGAGTGGACATAACCTTTTCAGGTGTGTGTCTGACTTACAGATGAAACACTCTTGTTTCACTCCCTCATAGTAAACTCTGCCTTTTCGGTTACGAAAAAGCAGAGTCTCGGAAATTTGCTGCTCGATGTCTATATAGACACCCCGAATTCCGGTAAACATGTTCAACTGGAACTCGGCCGGAAAGCGTTCGCGAACGGTACGCTTTACTGTTCCATATTTCGCAAACACTGATGTCAGATCGTTGTCAGAAATTTCTGGTGGCAGATCAAATACCCGGACATAGCGAGTATTCCCTGCCACTGACATTCGTACAAGGGGACGGCAATCTATTTTTTTACTATGGAGTTTGACAGGTTAGATTGTGCCTCCTTACGTGGAGCATAAACTTATGCTCCAGCCAAAATATTCACCAACACAGTCGTGAAATTTGAATGTTTACCTTTTTACGAGGGATATCGGTGCAAAACGCTCACATCACATTAGATCTCATAAAAGTGTTGATCATGAACAAGCTGCATTTTTTGATAATTTTCAATTTGAGAGTGTCGATGTTTAGATAAAGTTCCTACAGAGAGTGATAATTGTTTGTGAAAAGTTACACAATACCTCTTTTTGTAAGCTTTGTTCGCCGAAGTGCGTTTTTCCTTATTTTCTCCCGCTTCTGTATTGAGTGAATGTTGGTATTAGTGTGCTCTGGTTGCGCATGATAAGCGGCAACAAAATCAGATCACCGTAGCACCCCCGTGCATTCGTACCATCACTTTCTTTCCGCTGTTGTAGTGGAAGGGCAACGACTTTGCATTGTTCGCAAACACAAAGTTCATTGCTTCCTCACTTTTGAAGCGAATGAACACTGATTTTTCGTCAGAGATCTTGTATGCCGTCTCCATCATAGATTGATCTCCCTTCAGCGTTCTGATGAAACACGCCATGTCCACCACATTGGGCTGATCGGCATCTCTGGGAAATAGGAATGACAACGTATTCTTCACTGCAACTTCACCCGCCATGACGCTTGGAATTCACACGCGTACGACCAAAAAACACAACGAGAACAAGCCAGCGACCGAACAAAGCGTCTGTTCACATCGAGAGATGGTCATCAACTGAACCCCACTTCGTTTTGCACGGTACACGTGTACTGTACATATGTATAAATACAGCAGTACTTAGCGAGTTCGGTGTTCGTTTGGGAAGACTGGAGGAGAGTACTTGAAGGTCATAGGAACATTTCAGGGTGCCTCAGTTTGCACGAGGATTCCAGCGGATCCCTGGTTCTGGTGGTCTCAAGAGCATTTCAAGGGTCTCAGGGTGTTCCAGATGGTGTCGAGGATTCTAGGGGGTCCAGTGGGGTTTCAGGGGGCTACCTGGAGATCTAAGAGGCATTTCAGGTGATTCTAGGATATGAAGATTCCATGGGAGTTTCAGGGGGGGCAGGAAGGTTTCAAAGGGTCTCAGGAGGCTCACCGGCATTTCAGGTGGCTTCAGGAGTCCCGGGAAGTTTCAGGAGTCTCAGGGGTATTTTACTGGGCTCGGAGGTATCTGCAAGTTTCAGTATTGTTTCAGGGTGTCTTAAGGGGTAAGACAATTCACACCGTCTTCAGTCAATGGCTGCACAGACTGAACACATTACTTAACTAAACAACGGACAACACACATAACACCCAGCGGCCCAGTGATGAATTTCTCGTTTGATGGAAAGTTTCCACCGATTGAAGCGGGAATCGAACCCACACTCCGAGGCTTATGATACGCCTAGACGACTGCCGCCGCTAACCGCACGGCCACGAAGCCCACAACCTGGAGGACTCAATGCTCTGTTTCATGGGATCTCACGGTGTTTCAGGGATGTTCCAGGGGATTACTGGGGTGCTTTATACTATTGAAACGCTCCTGAATTCCTGTAATATACTTGAAAGGGCCCTGATCGTCCTTAAACGGTGCAAACGGTATCGGCTTCAAACGTGTCTCGTCCATTAATGACCTGGTAGTGACGATGGATAGTAAGCTGGAGTTCAACGAGCACATTACAATGGCTACTGCAAAGGCCTTCGCAGTGTTGGGCTTCATTCGCCCCTAAAACCTCTCGTAACAACCTTAAAACGTTCCTGATACTCCCTGAAACTGTTTAAAATGCCTACAAATACCTTTTTATTTTTCAACGCCCTTTAAAGGTTCCTGAGAACCCCCCCCCCCCTCCTTCACACCCTCTAAATCGTCATGAAAGCCCCTTGAAACGCCTCAGAAATCCTTGTTATCCCATTAAAACGCCACCGAAATCTATCAGAATGCCGTTCAAAGACCCCTGAAATCACCTGAAACAACCCCCCATAACGCCTATGGAGCCTTTTGGAACCCCCCTTTCTTTGGCTCTCTGTGAACTTCCTGGTATCCCCTGCATATGAAGTGTTCATCAGTTTGACCTGTTCTCACAAACTAAGTTTCACAGAATTAACTTATGCACACAATTCCCTATTTTTAGGTCTTTTTTTTATTTATGCATATTTTTATGTCATCAAAAGTGGAACCATCGTGATCGACCCTTACAAAAACCAGCCTGGTTTGATATTCACCGGTCGGTATTCAGCTATGAAGGACTCCTCAAGAGGTCTCAATTGGTTGAGCAGGACACGTGATAGTATCTTGCACGCCGAATTTTCAAAGTCATTGCCTTTGTTATTGGAACACTCTAGTTTGTATCACCTCAGGAGTTTTCTTTAAAAACTCCTGGGGAAAATTCTGCTAAAGCTCTTCCGCCTATTCTGTCTGACAATTATTTTCCAAGTAACACACTTGTCACTGAAGAGTCACGGTGGCGCAGGTTTTTGTTGTGCAAAAGTCACTGTGACTTACTTCTTGCAAGTAAGTATTTATTTGTTAGGATTAAGTCACAGTGACTTCTGCGTAACAAAAACCTGCGCCGCCGTGACTCTTCTGTGACAAGTGTGTTACTTGAGTTTGGGGATACTCCAGTAATTTGATTTTTTATGATTATTCTCTGACAGTTTCTTTGTGAATTTATCGGGCATGTTCTTTGTGCATTGCACCGAAAAATTCTTAAAGAATTTCTATCATAAGTTCTCTAGCAATTTATACAGGCTCTTTTTTTTTACAAAATTTCAGGATTTTTTCGTATTTCTTTTCATATTTCCTTCAAGGAGCTGTTTTATCAACCCTTCCGATGATTTCTTTAGGAATTCCTCCAACAATTGTTTGAGAATTTCCACGGTATTTTTTAAGATATGCCCCTGAAATTTCTTCAGTTGCAGTTCTTGCACTAACACTAAGCGAATCTCTACTGTACGAATATAGTGAAACAGAGGGGGAGGTGGATCTAGGAATCGAACAGAAAAGATGGACGGGATATGAAAATCTTAGATGAACAACTCCTTCAAATTTTCTTTGGGAATGCCTCCAACAAATTCTTCAGTCAGGCATACAGTTTCATAAGAAACTTTTTTTGACAATAACTTCCGGAACCTTTCCGGTAATATCTTGAAAATGTCTAAATGGAATTTACGAAGGCAAGAGTCCATCAGTAATTGTTGGAAGAATTCCTTAAAGAATTGCCAAAATCCTAAATTAAAAAAAAACATCAAAGAACCTCATGAAGGAATGATATAAAAGAAATCATATGTAGAATTCCTCAAGGAAGAGCAGGTGAAGTTTTTGAGGAAATCAACGCTGAAATTCCTGAAAAAAATGTCATTACTTGTCATAGTTGTATCTGCCAAATTTTCAAGAAATTCCTATCCCAAGAAATTCACCTAGAAGCTACTTTGAAAACTCAATCGACCACTTATTCAAGATTTTTTTTTGTTTAAACTAACTTTACCCTGAAGGGGCATTCGTAGCTATTGCTCAGGATTTCCATCGTAAACTTCTCGAGATTTTTTTTAGAAATTCATCCGGTATTTTCTGGAATAATTCAGTAGAAAATATATTAAAAATATTTTTTTTTCAAATTTCTCTGGCAACGTCTATAAAAACTCTGTTGAACATTATTTTTTGAGTTTCTCTTGCATAACCTTGAGTGTTTATTTAATGACTTAACAAAAGAACACTAGAAGAATTCATCGGAGGAATTTCTTAAAAAAAATATGGAAAAAAGAATTGTTGGACTCCTTATTTCTAAAACAATGTCAATTGCTTCGTTCATCTCTCTCTCTCTCTCTTCCTCTCTTCTTGGCATAACGTCCTCATTGGGACAAAGCCTGCTTCTCAGCTTAGTGTTCTATGAGCACTTCCACAGTTTTATTAACTGAGAGCTTCCTCTGCCAATGACCATTTTGCATGCGTATATCGTGTGGCAGGCACGAAGATACTCTATGCCCAAGGAAGTCAAGGAAATTTACTTTACGAAAAGATCCTGGATCGACCGGGAATCGAACCCGTCACCCTCAGCATGGTCATGCTGAATACCCGTGCGTTTACCGCCTCGGCTATATGGGCCCATATAGCCGGCTTCGTTCATATTTAAGGAATTTCTAGGAGATTTCAAGAACAAATAGCACCAGAAATACGTAGAAAAATCTGACGATTACATCTATGAAGGCTTCATCAACTTTAAGGAAATTAGCGAAAAAATAGGCATTCATGAAGAAGCTGTCGTAGAAATTTCTGAAGAAATTGTCGGAAGAATTTCCAAATTAGTTGCCTAAGAAATTCCTGAATTGACAAAAAATTTCGTAGCACACATTTTTAAGAAACTTTTGGGGGGGTGGAACTGTTATGAAGTGGCTTCAATGCTGTTATTGCCCATGTAGCGCATAGGTCACAAAGAAGTGCTACATTTATGTAATTCTAACTCAAAGGCAGAATAACTTGAAAATGACACGTGTCCAAAATTACCGTGAGAATCCCTTTTTTTACCGCGTGAATTAACCAAGGAATTTTAGGAGAAATAACCTTGAGTATGCTAGTGGATTAACGTCTATAGAAATTCTACATGAATTGTTTGACGGGTTCTAGGAAACCATTTCCGGAGTATGATTAATTCCTATTTCCAAAGTACCAAATAAAATCCCTAATAAGTTGGCATTTTCAAAAAAAAAAACTGAGTAAAACTGTAGAAAATCTTAAGTCTGATTTCTTAAAAAATCTTAAAAAAACAAGGAATAATAATTGATGAAAATTACTGAACAAATTTCTAAAAAACCCAGATTAATCAACCTAGTGGTGATAGTGCCTTTCTCGTCGAATATGTACCCATACTCATGATCTTTCCGTCGACGTAATCAGTCTTGCCTTAGAGTCAGTGGTCAGCCCCAAATCTCTCTGTATTGGTAACGGACGAGAAGGAGGAAATGCTCAAATCAAGAATTTTATCAAGATCATAAACGAATTGGGGCACTTTTCCGACGTTATGTTCAACGTATGGGCAGAGCTGAAAGTTTTAGTCCTTTCAGTTGACTGCTTGACCACCTTCACTGGAGGCTGATTCATACCAAGATGTCAATTACTACCCAGGATTAATTTTTTTTTCACAGATCACTTTGACAAAGTTTTATCTGCAGACTTTTTGGGGGGAGGGGGGGGGGTGTCTAGCCAAAGTCTACGCTCCATACAAATTTCAAACTTTATGTATGAACAAAAGTCTACGAGGGGGAGAGTGGGGGGTTCTGAGATGGCCAAATTATGGTCTACGTGGTTTATGAACAGCCTCTTATGCTATATTTTATTATCATTGGTTACAAGATTCATGTAAAATTTGAATGTAGTAATTTGTAATGCCAATTCTATATCACATTCCAATATATCAACCACATTACGTAGCTCGCCCTCCAGTCGCATAAAAATTTTGCGCAGTAATTTTAGATGCAAATAAAGAAATAAAAGAATGTTCGGGGCTGATGCGCTTGAATTTTAATTTTTTTTCATACAACGTTGACGCATCCTACTGTAAATTTACGTCTCAGGAATCTAAAATGGTGTGATTTGATGAGATCGCTTTAGTTTTTTTTTTAGGTTTTTGGTTCTCTTACACATGTCTATCGCTTGCATTGATTTAGTTATTCTGAGATATTTTTTCTTGGTAACCTTTCATCAGGATACCTTGAAAGCCATTTGCTGTGTCGAAAATATTTTTTTAGTTCTCTTTTACATTCGGCCACTTTCAGCGAGGCACCTCGAACCAATTCCGGAACACTATCACTAATGTGGGCTCAGCTTATTTTCTTGCCGATCGTAAAAATTATCGAAAAGGCCACGATTTGATGTGTCGCATGTATAAATTAGGCTCTTCCGGCGGGACACCAGGAACCGGTTCCGGGACGCTACCGGCTCAGATATGGTCTGAGACTATTTTGCTGGTTACCGTTTCTCAGGTTATAGAAATAGCGGTGATTTGATGTGTTGCATGCATGGGATTGGTTCACTTTTATATTTGGCCACTTACGGCGGCACACTCGGAACCGGTTCCGCAACACTACCGGTTCAGATATAGTCTGCCACTATTTTCCTATTTACCGTTCATCAGGTAATAGAAAAAGCTGCGATTTGATGTGCCGCATGCATGGGTTTGGTTCAATTTTATATTTGGCCACTTCCTGCGGGACACCCGGAACCGGTTCCGGAACACTACCAGATCAGATATGGTCTGAAACTATTTTCCTGTTTACCATTCATCAGGTTACAGAAAAAGCAGTGATTTGATGTGTCGCATGCATGGGTTTGTTTCACTTTTATATTTGGCCACTTCCGGCGGGACACCCGGAACCGGTTCCGGATTACTACCGGTTCAGATATAGTATGCGATTATTTTTCTGTCTACTATTTATCAGATAATCGAAAATGCCGTGGTTTGATGGGTCGCATGCATGGGTATGTTGCAATTTCATATCTGGCCCCTTCCTGGGGTACCGGTCCGGAACACCTAAATGGCCATAACTCCGAAACGGCTGGACCGATTCAAACCATTTTCAATAGGAAACAATGGGACAATATTCCGCGTCGATTGAAACCTAAAGCATTGAAATCGGATGATATTTACTATCTAAAAGTGAGGTGACATTTTTGTACACATACACACATACACACGCACACACACACATACATACATACACACACATACATACATACACACACATACACACACACAGACATTATCTCAACTCGTCGAGCTGAGTCGATTGGTATATAAGATTTGGCCCTCCGGGGGTTCTATCAAGATTTCATTTTTGGAGTGAACACATAGCCTTTCGGTACACTTTGGTGTACGAGAAAGGCAAAATATGTAAAAATAAACAAGGAATAGTAATTGAAGGAGGGTTTCTTAAACAAATACAAGAGGAAAATTTCAGGAGATATACCTAAAGAAGTTTCCTAAACAATTCTGAAAAAGACACCACCTTCAGCCAGATAACACTAGGCAGCGGTCAATACAAATAATTCCAAAAAAGAATAGAAAATTTTGAAGAACAAATTAAGCGAATTTAGAACAGCCAGACAGAATTTTCTAGAGAATTTCTAAACCAATGAGGAATTTATATAGACATTTTTACAATAAAACTCCCAAGGATATCTTGGAGGAAGCAATGGAAAGTTGACCGGAAAATTCCAAAGAAAATAATTGGCTGATTTATTCGTAACAAGAAATGAGCAAACCTAGGGACATTTATCTGCCCACCTTCTTTTACAAATTACTAAGGGAGTTTAAGTTGGATTTGCCCAAGAAATGTCCCGATAAAATTGTTGTAGGAATTTCCCATAGGAGTTGACGAAAGAGATTCATGAAAACTCGTTGGTGGAATTCTTGCAGGAATTATACGTATTCCTGGAAAACTAGCAGATGAATAATCAAGATATTACGGGAGGAATTCCATGATAAATTGTCAGGTAAATTGCAGTACTATTTCTTAAAGAATGGTTGAAGAATTCACATTAAATGCTTTTGAAAGATTTTTTAGACAAAATATTGTCAAAAGTTACTTAATAAACTATTTAGGAAACCATAAATAAATGCAGAACGCAACCATGAATGAGTCGCAACAAAATGGCAGCCAATTAATCGTCCCATAATAAATTAAAAAGTTTCCATAAATAATTCGAAAATTAAAAATAAATAATTAGGGGTGGAAGCAATAATAAACTAGAAAAGTTCCATAAACAATTCAAAAAGCGCATAAATAAATCGAAACTTCCCATAAATAATTGATTTTCTAGCAATAAAAAATGTAAGAATTTCCACAAATAAATCAACAATTGCAATAAAAAACTATATTTTTTCCAACAAAAATTTTCGAACATACTACATTATAGAACTATGATAGAAAGACTGAAACTATTGTGCAATTTAACAGACAATCGCTTGCTGTCCGAACTCGCTAACGCTCGTCGGACTTAAAAAAGGGATAACATCTCTGTTCGCATTATACCGGGCAAATTCTTGGATCTGTGGATTGCCTAGAACCGAATCGACGCAGTTACGGCGCATCGGATTTCGGAAACATCGGCGGCCTTCTGCCGCCTCAGTTCCTCAATCCTCTATGCGGCTTCGCCGCATGGCTCAGCCGGTACTTTTACCTTGCTCATCAGTTCCTATTTATTGCTAAATTTTCAATTGCTTTTTTGATGTTTTTCAATTGGGAATTTGTAAATTTTTTATGGAAAAATCAGATTTATTTATGGAAAATTTTAACTGTTTTGATGGAAAAAATGTAGTTATTTATTGCAATTATTGAATTATTCGTGGAAATTCCGACGTTTTTTATTGCTCGAAAATCAATTATTTATGGGAAATTTTGATTTATTTATGCACTTTTTGATTTGTTTATGGAAATTTTATAGTTTATTATTGCTCCCACCCCTACTTCTTTATTGGCAATTTCTGATTTTGTTACGGAAAATGATCACTTTTTTATGAGTCGTTTATATTTTAGCCCAACAAAATTTCTAAAAAAAACTGTTGAACAAATTTCTGAAGAAAATGTTGGAAAAATTCCTAAGCCAAAGGAAATCTCAATAAAGTTGTCGAAATAAAAATCCTGAACAAATATCCCAATCAAATCTTAAAAAAAATCCGGAGAAATGTCAAAAGATACTTCTAGAGAAGTTATTGAAGAAATTTTAAATGAAACTGCCGGAAGAATCTAATATAATTTACTCGCCGTTTCCTTATAAGGAACTGATCTATGGTTTGCCGTAGTACCATCAAACTTCCCGTTGTCCGAAAGTGTTCATCCATTCTAATCCGACTGGATTGAAAGCCCTTGCGGAAGAATGTGAATCCGTTAAATGCTAACCTCACTTCAAAGAACCTCAAATACACGTACTGCTTTGTGTCTATTTCGGATGGAATCCCACCGCCACAAGTACGGTTGCCTAAGTCCTCGTCAGAAAAGAATCCTATCCCATTTCGCCCCGCACTTGACTCAAGCAGAAGGACAGACATTAAACATCAGACAGCAGCGATGGGTTGCGCGAAGCGTTCCACCCAGACACGTTTCCATCCAGATCCAGTCAGTTAAGTGCCGGACAAATTTGGACGCCATATGTATGCATGGGCCCATAACTTCCCGTTGGTTTCTCGGTGGACCAATTCACTGCCTAGCATTACAACGGCAAACTACGAAGTGGAAGTTGTTACCTCGCCTATTTAAATTAACTCAATTTGGGTGAGTGGAACGAGGGGGCGTCCGGGTGGGGCGGTGGCGGTCGCGGCTTAACTCGTGAAAGTGTGAAATCTAGCGCTAATTTACCGGCAGATTTACGAGCGCGCTCGTTCTCACATTACGATTGCTCTTGTTCTGCTGCTCTATTATTCGGGGTTTGCGGTTGCCATATAGACCGTGTTAAACGGTTTTTGCGTTAAAACGGTTACCGGAGAAGGCTACCTACACCACCTTCGTTGAACAGTTTTATTACCGGTAGCGAGAGAATGCTTGCAAATGGTAACGAGCGGATTGGAGGGGGACGTTAGGTGAGAGGTTAACAATGGACTGTCTGTGGTGATTAACCTTCACAGCCCCGACTACCGACAATTAATTTTCAAAATGCTGACATTTCGTCAATTTTTTTTTTTCAAACTCCTTTAATCGACCATTAATTGATGCAAGTTTATTACACCCAAGTAGTCGTGCATTTCTTGGAACCGTTCCGTATATATTCCGGATTAAACTATGGGAGCGGTCTTTAGGTTGCCAAAATGATAGCTGAGTCGGCAGTAGTCAGTCAATGCTTTGGCCAGCATGCTTCAATTTTGCTCAGACAGAATTTTAAGATACTTTGCCACGCCTAGAGAAGGTTCAGTACAAGGCAATTTGGTTTGACGACATGACTCCAAACTATACAAGTATTATTTGTGTTGAGTGGCAGCCCAGGTGTCAACCTGAAGCTTTATCCGACACTTCGATACCGGAATAGCTGGGTCAGGGCTAATGAAGTCATGTGATGCTACAGTGCTATCTAACTCATCAGCCAATTGATTCCCAGCGTAAGGAAAATGACCAGATACCCATACAAAGTGAAAAGCGTTTGCTGAAATTCAGCTCTTCGATTTGAGTTCGACAAGCGTTAACTATCTTTGACCTAGAGTTGGCCAACGCAAGAGCTTTAATAGCAGCCTGCCGAAGTAACACACTTGTCACCGAAGAGTCACGGCGGCGCAGGTTTTTGTTGCGTAGAAGTTATTATGACTTAATTCTAACAAATAAGTCCTTATTTGCTAGAAGTAAGTCATAGTGACTTCTGCGCAACATAAATCTGCGCCGCTGTGACTCTTCGGTGACAAGTGTGTTACTTGGGTGGCTATCTGAACTGAACTAACCGATAAGGCTAAGGCCGGGGTGGCCTCTGCTGTACATAGTAGCCGTCTCCATTCTACTCGGTCCATGGCTGTTTGTCTCCACTTCCGCACTCTGCGTAGGGTCTGCAGATCGTCTTCCACTTGGTCGACCCACCTAGCTCGCTGCGCACCACGTCTTCTTGTACCGGTCGGATGACTTTCGAGAACCATTTTAGTCGGGTTGCTATCCGACATCCTGATGACGTGACCCGCCAACCGTAACCTCCCGATTTTCGCGGTATGGACGATGGTTGGTTCTCCCAGCAGCTGATGCAGTTCGTGGTTCATTCGCCTTCTCCAAGTCCCGTCTTCCATCTGCACTCCACCGTAGATGGTACGCAACACCTTCCGTTCGAAAACTCCAAGGGCGCGTTGGTCCTCTGCACCTAGGGTCCACGTTTCGTGCCCATAGAGAACTACCTGTCTAATCAGCGTTTTGTGAGCCCAAGTACACGAATTCTTCAACCGCCTCGATTTCATCACCGTCGATATGAATTCGGAGTGGCGGGCGCGGTGATTCCTCCCTGCAAGGTTGCGACCATTCATTTGCAAAGATTTACATTCATTTGCTATTATCTCAGTTCAGAAGCATGCTATCAAAAAACAATGTATGGATGAATTTAACCTTGTTAATTTATCTGAAAAATTGCCAAATAACATTGGGGTCGCAAACGTATACCAAAGTCGTCAGCGAGCTGTGAAGGCAACTCTCCACGTGGTGAATGTAAATTACATTCACGCTGTGGAAAGTTGCCTTCACAACTCGCTCACGACTTTGGTATGCGTGTGCATCCCCAATGTTATTCGGCAAACTTTCAGATAAAACTACAAGGTTTAATTCATCCATACATTGTTTTTTAATAGCATGCTTCTGAACTGAGATAATAGCAAATGAATGGTCGCAACCTTGCCTCCCTGGAGGCCTTTCGCCATCATGTACTTTGTCTTCGACACATTAATGACTAATCCGATTCGCCTGGCTTCACTCTTAAGTCGGATGTACGTTTCCGCCATAGTCTCAAATTTACGAGCAATAATATCAATATCATCGGCGAAACCAAGCAGCTGAACGGACTTCGTGAAAATCGTTCAACACGTGTTTATCCCCGCTCTCCTTATTACACCCCCTAAAGCAATGTTGAACAGCAAGTACGAGAGACCATCATCTTGCCGTAATCCTCTGCGAGATTCGAAGGGACTCGAGAGTGTCCCTGCTGCTCGAACAACGCACATCACTCGATCCATCATCGCCTTGATCAATCGTATCAGTTCATCCGGGAATCCGTATTCGTGCACATACACAGTCTGCCATAGCTGTTCTGGATCGATTGTAGCTGGGAGGAAAAAACCGACACGAAAAATGTGTGTGTCACGGCAAGCCGATATTTTGCTGTCATGAGCTGTCAAAGCGAGCCCAAAATCATAACAACGCTTTCTGCGGACGAAGTTGAGGAAAGAGCGTAACTGGTATTAATATTTATTTCACATTGAAATCATACAAGTTCAATTCCATTTTCTTCCCACAGAAACATAAGATAATTACAACAACTTACATGTTTCGTAATAAAATTCAATGAGTAACGGGTTTTTCGCTGTTTTGAACAAACATTGAGAATGAATAACAGTAAAACATTCATATCTACTTCAGTCCTTATTCAAGGTTTGTCCGGAGAGGTGAAGGTTACACACCAAACAAAAACGAGCGATGTGTATGCCGGCTGTCTTGATGGTTGTTGACACAACACAGTTTTCTTGAAGTACGGTGAAGTTTTGTTTTACATTTCGTGTGTAGTATCTAGAGTATCCAGGATTGTAGCATACGCCGATTTGAAATCGATGAACAAGTGATGTGTGGGCACGTTGTATTCGCGGCATTTCTGCAACACCTGGCGGATGGCGAACATCTGGTCCGTTGTAGCGCGTTCACCCATAAATCCAGCCTGATATTGCCCCACGAACTCTCTTGCAATCAGTGATAGACGGTGGCATAAGATTTGAGAGAGTACCTTGTAGGCAGCGCTCAGTAGTGTGATCGCGCGGTAGTTCCCGCAATCCAACTTGTCGCCCTTTTTGTAGATGGGACACACGATACCTTCCATCCATTCCTCCGGTAAAACTTCCTCCTCCCAAATCTTGGTAATGACCCAGTGTAGTGCTCTCACCAGTGCTTCTCCACAGTATTTTGGAAGCTCGCTTGGTAGTTGATCTGCTCCAGCGGCTTTGTTGTTTTTCAACCGGCCAGCCTCCTCCTCAATCTCTTTGAGGTCAGGGACCGGAAGTCTTTCGTCCTGTGCACATACTCCTAAATCTGTTACCACGCCACCTTCGGTACTTGTAACGTTGCCATTGAGGTGCTCATCGTAATGCTGCCGCCACCTGTCGACCACCTCACGCTCGCTCGTGAGATTATTCCCGTGATTATCTCGGCACATGTCGGCTTGTGGCACAAACAGGCTTGATAATCCTCCTCTAAATCAAAAGAGTTTTGCCACATGCTCTAGAGCGGTGTTTTGCTTTTGCCTCGTCGCGAGGGAGCGAACGAACCCCAAACAGAGAGGCAATAAAAACTGAGCGAGGAAGAGGGGAACGAAAAAAGAGCCGATGATTATTTCGGGTTTTTGAGTGCGATTTTCGCCTCGAGAGTCTTTCTTTGTGAGTGGAACTCGCGAGAGTTTTTTGAGTGTGAGTGGACGTGAGAAACACAACAAGAAATTATGAGTGTTGGACGAACTCCTCGCTGCGCGGCAAGCTCGCGCTCGGTGCTGTTGAGGATTTGCGTTGTGATTTCTGAGTTTTATTTTCACTCCTCAGAAAAACGCAAAAACGCTTCCTCATTTTCTCGCGAGGGAGTTTCTGTGAAGCCTGGGCAAAGCCTCTGCGCGAGCGGTTCAACTTCTCGTATGAACTTTTGTGTGTCCTTAGCGCGGTACAGCTCTTCCATCGCTTCGCGACCTCGTTCTTCCTGCTGGCGCTTCTTCATCCGGAAGACTGAATTCTGCCTGTTCCACGCCTGTCCGTAACGTGCCTCATTCGCTCTCGTACGGTGTTGCAGCATTCTCGCCCATACTGCATTCTTCTCGTTTTTCAACTGTTCACATTCGCCGTCGTACCAGTCCTTTCTGTGATTCGGAGTCGCGAAGCCTAGTGCTGTAGCCGAGGTATTACCTGTGGCGGATCGGATGTCCCTCCAGCCATCTTCAAGTGTAGCTGCGCCAAGCTGCTCTTCCGTTGGTAGGGCCACTGCTAACTGCTGCGCGTAGTCTTGAGCCACGTCTATATCACGCAGACGCTTGATGTTGAGCCGAGGCATTCGACTTCGACGCGTGGTGAAAACTGTCGAAAGCTTTGAGCGCATGCATACAGTGACTAAGTAGTGATCCGAATCTATTTTCGTACTGCGGTATGTGCGGACATTGGATATATCCGAGAAGAATTTACCGTCGATTTGAACGTGGTCGATTTGGTTTTCTGTTTGATGGTCAGGTGATCTTCAGGTGGCTTTGTGGATATCTTTGCGGGGGAAGAAGGTGCTTCGGACTACCATACCACGGGAGGCTGCAAAGTTTACGCATCGCTGGCTGTTATCATTCGATATGGCGTGTAGGCTGTTTCGCCCGATTACCGGTCTGTACATTTCCTCCCTTCCTACCTGCGCGTTCATGTCGCAGACAACGATTTTCACGTCACGCGGCGAGCAACCATCGTATGTTTGCTCTAACTGCGCGTAGAACGCTTCTTTCTCGTCATCGGGTCTCCCTTCGTGTGGGCAGTGGACGTTGATGATGCTATAGTTGAAGAAACGGCCCTTTACTCTTAACATGCACATCCTTGCGTTGATCGGCTGCCACCCGATCACACGTTGTCGCGCATCTTGCCCAACACTATAAATCCTGTTCCCAGTTCATTAGTGGTGCCACAGCTTTGGTAGAAGATAGCCGCTCGATGCCCGCTTTTCTACACTTTCTGTTCAGTCCAATAAATTTCCTGCAACGCCACGTTGTCGAAGTTGCGGGGATGTAGTTCGTCGTAGATTATCCTGTCGCATCCTGCGAAACCTAGTGACTTACAATTCCATGTTCCAAGTTTCCAATCATAGTCCTTATTTCGTCGCGTGGGTCTTTGCCGATTGTATCGAGTCGTATTTACTCCTATGTTATTCGCAATAGGGATTTTTACGGGTGGCTTATTGGGCCTGTTTGTTTGTTGTTTTGTTGTTGTTTTTTCGGCTGCTGGATGCCAGAACAGACGCTGTTTGAGCCGCACCTCCTTGGTGAACAGACGCTCGGGTCGTACCTCCTCAATCTAGCTGAAGTCAGAAGTACAACAGTGCCCAGGCTGCACTACCAGCTAAGCACACAACTCTTAGCTGGCGGTCTTTGTCATCATTTGACCCGTGGAAGCATGAGGTAGGAACTTGTGAACCATCTTGGAAATTGTGGTCGCCATTTCTGGACTCCAGATTTCTTTCCCATACCAGGTATACCTATATTACATAGTTTTTGAGCCAAAAACTCCATTAAACAGCCGCCATCTTGGATAATGGACAGCCATCTTGGTTATTATGGTTGCTACTTTGAACTCCGCAAATCCTCCCTATACCAAATATACTCTTATTGAAAGTTTTATTAGTCTAAAACACCATTGAACATCTGCCATTTTGACTTTTCGGACGCCATCCTACAATTCAGATCTTCGATATTTTGGCCATCTTGGATATTTTGGCGCCATTTTTGAATTCTGGACATCTTCTGCATATCAAGCACACTGGAACCTCTTTTTATGCACATGGCTGGGACTGCATAAATTAAAAATGTGCATAAATTAAAAAATGCATGAAAAGAGGGAAATTTATGCATAAATTAAGTTTGGGTTTTAATGAGTGAATCTAGTCTTGCTCCTGGGTATTTGACGCGAGGCTAAGCGGGTTTGCAGGAAGTTAACAGAGTGCCCAAAAAGGGGGTTCCAAGGAGCTTCAGGGATGTTTTATATTTATTTATATTTATTGTCGTCAATCAATTCGTAGACCGTTACAATTATAAGTATACTATATTACAATGGTTGCTTAGACCTATCACCTAACCCTATATGTCTCAAAATTTTTTATTTTTTTTTATTATCTTTATTAAAGAGACTTTCAGCCCGTGGCTGGTTCATCTCTGTTGTCTCAAAAAAAAAATGCCTTTTTAAGCATAGCTCTACTCATTGTCATATCAATTCTGTCACTATATGTATTGTAGCAAGACATCATCCTATTCAATGGCCCATATTTGGCATAGTCTGTTCTTTGGTAATTAATAAAAAATAAATTTCTATTTCTTAATAAACGAGTGGGAGCAGAAAAATTCAGACTTTCCAATAATGTGGGAGAGCATATTCTATTTGATATAACGTCATTTATAAAAGCAATCATGGCAAAATCTCTTCGATTTTCGAGGCTATCTAATTTAATCAACATGCTTCGTGCCTCATAAGATGGTAGCGGTAAGTGAACCCAGCCTAGTTTCCTTAAAGCAAACAGTAAAAACTGTTTTTGGATCGACTCTATCCGGTTAATGTGTGCAGCCTGATATGGAGCCCAAACAACACTGCAATATTCAAGAAGAGGTCTTACGTATGTCACATAAAGTGTTTTAATTGTATAAGGATCGTTAAAATGAAAACTGAATCTTTTGATGAACCCGAGCATGTTACTTGCTTTATATGTAATATTGTTATAATGATCAACAAAGGTAAGTTTCGAGTCGAGAACTACGCCTAGATCTCTGACCAGATTACGCCTTTCAACATTTTTATCACCTAGGGTTACCACTTTATGAGTTATGTTAAATTTTCTTGTGAATGTAATTGAATTGCATTTTTTGACGTTAAGTTCCAACAGATTTTTGTTACACCAGCTGAAGAAAATATCAATTTCATTTTGAAATATGTCAAGGTCAGATGCTTTGCGTATCTCCATGAAAAGTTTCATATCGTCAGCGTATATAGAAATTTGAAGATATTTGACAACGTGTTCAACATCATTCACAAACAAAATAAACAACAGTGGACCAAGATGTGAGCCTTGTGGAACACCAGATGTCACATTTACTATTTTTGACAAGCTTCCTTTAAATCTTACTCGTTGGGTTCTATCCGTTAAATAAGACTCGATCCATTTAAGTAACTTAGGGTTGAAACCTAATTTAGACAACTTGAAAAGTAACAAACTTATATCCACTCTATCAAATGCTTTACTAAAATCAGTATATAAAGCTTCAACATAATTTTCTCTATCCATCACATTTAGGGCGAATGTCACAAAATTTACTAAATTAGTTGCTGTTGACCGTCCTCTAACAAAACCGTGTTGTTGATTAGTTATTAGTGGCATAAGTTGTGAGAATACATTGTCGTTGATTATGGACTCAAACAGTTTTGGTATACAAGATATTAAAGCAATCCCTCGATAGTTGTTTATTTCAGATTTTTTACCGCTTTTGAAAATCGGGGTTAGAAATGATTCTTTCCATACCGGTGGAAGAATACCTGTTTCTAAAGATGAATTGAACAGCCAAAATAGTGGTTTCACTATTTCTTTTGATAGATTTTTGAGGAACACTGGAGGTAAGCCATCTGGCCCAGCACCTTTCGAGGAATCTAAGGACTCAAGCGCACTCAAAATTCGATTTAAAGGTAAACTAGAAACAGTAATATTTCCATCATGTTGCGGTAAATATGAAAAATATTGAAAATCACGCTCAGAATCATTATGAGATGTATAATTATTTTGAAAGAAATCGGCAAATAAGTTACTAATCTCGCTTGATGTGTTGCCAGTTACATTATCTAACGTCATTTTTGATGGAAAAGAAGGGGTTTTAAGGGGTTAGCGTCTTTAAGATCTCCGTCATCGTAGATCTGCCTAAAATTATATGAGATCTGTCAATTCTGCTTTATCCCTTTTACTCGATCCTTAGAATCTAATTCCTTTTGAATTCCATACTAACCCCCCATAGAAACAATGCATGCGCGAGAAAATCTTCCAAGAACTCATTAACCACTGCATATGAGAAGGGAAAAAAGGAAAGCCTTTTTTCCACCATCAACCAGTACCCGCGACCGCATTCCTGTTCTATTTCATCTGGACTTATTACAAACCCAGCCGCCGTCATCCAACAACCAACCAGCGCCATCACCGCGTATGTACAAGTAGTACCTAGCGGTTAGCTAGCGGCTTCAGCATCGATTTGCTTCCATCGCATCGCCACGGACTGAGAATCATTCGTTCGCTACGAACGAATGGATTTGCTCGCAGGGCATAAGGTCACCACTCAGGGTGTGTTGCCCAGCATTAGCTCGGTCAGTCGCGAAAGTCAATATCGCACCTTCTGCTGGTCGAACCCGGTCGAAGCCGGTGACTTTGACCGTAAATTCTCCTTTTAGTTAACAGCAGCGCTGGTAGTTGCAGCTCAGTGAATGTGCCGTCCTGCAATATTCTGCATCGAATAGGATACCGGATTACCGGATGCAATGGATGGGACAGTTGTTTTTTTTTTCTGCGATGCCGATTGCGAATAGGGGAACTGCGGCCATAACGCCCATAGGGGGCAAGTTGCGGCACCCTTGTTTAAGGCAAACCACGTTATTTTCAATACTTTTTGCAACTGCAATCGTTAAAATAAGAATAAAAATGCTTCTTTACATTTAAGTTTACAAATTTTTACTAAAACAATTGTACAAAAACTTAAAAAAAATTTTGGTTACTTTTGATGTAATTTTACCCTGTCAAATTTTTGCACTTTTTTACATCATTTAAAAGATTATTTCTCGCTTTCCCCACAAACTGTTTTGCACACTCCCATTATATGTGTACCAAGCGGAAAAAGTATCGAATTTGACCCTTATAACTTTTAAACAAGGGTCCAAACTTCTGAGGCATGTGTGGGGTAAAATGTCCACCCCTAGTTTTTTACATTAAAATAGTCAGTAGAACACAAGTTGGAACCAAGCAACAGCACATTTTTACTATAAATAAGTTCACTAATCATACAGCCACGCGTCATTTTGTAGTAATTAATGATAAAACAGCTCACTATGACGTTTAAATGGAATTGACTCATAATTACAGGTGATCCATAATTATGCAATGTCTGTATACCATTCACGAACAATAACAGTTGACAATAAACCAGGCGCGCAAGTATATGTACACAATTTGGCATCCTGGCGTAAGCTGTGGCTAGTGGCGCGTTTTACCCCGCGTTAAAACTAAAATTCTGAAAATCAAACTTTTTTTTCAAATTTGAATTTTTCAGTAGTAAAACATAAAACTGGTTTATGGTTTCTTCCATTTGAAAGGAAACATGTTGGTGCTTAATGTTAGTGCCTAAAAAGTGTGTATTATGAAGTGTTTCGTGGTTAAAACTGGACTCTTCCTTAACGTGGGCGTCTTACCCCCAGTTCCCTTACGGGGAACGTTGGAAGAGACTGAGTAAATTAATTATCGCGATAGATATCCGGATTGAACTTGACTCGACGGAGAGTAATGTTTTTGACCTGGAAGGTCGCAGGGTCTGAGATTTGACTGTTTACATCTGATATTCAGATCAGCTCGCGAACTGCATTAAAAGTTTTGTGATATGCTGATTAAATGCATTCTTTCTGTCGGGGAGCTTCCTTCGTCCAA
Organism: Aedes albopictus; assembly: GCF_035046485.1. Classification (NCBI taxonomy): domain Eukaryota; kingdom Metazoa; phylum Arthropoda; class Insecta; order Diptera; family Culicidae; genus Aedes; species Aedes albopictus. The sequence goes on from NC_085136.1 coordinate 84,295,590, forward strand.
GCCCCAACATCGACTGGGAGTAAGGGTTGCCCTCGGAAGGACCGGTATGTAATTCCGAAGTAGGGAGGGGGTAGAGCTCCCTAGCTCACATCTGGTTCGCGATAAACCGAACCACTATCTTTCTAATTGAAAGTCCAATACCTCCACATTTTACGATACACCAACACTAGGGCAGTTCAAACTTTAAACATGTCAAAAATTCAAAGCTCCCATATATTCATTCATTACAATCCTTGGTGCAAAACTAGAGTCCTGTCAAATTTTCAGCCATTTCGGTGATGATTTAATGGTGACCCAAAAGCAGAATAGGTTTATATAGGAATTACTATGGAGAATTTTCGAAAAAGGTTCTCCTCGTTGTAGAGCTTCACCACATGGATGAAGTCATAGAGTCAAAGCCGAATTGAATTCTTCAGATTTCAATGATGAATGTTGCCGAAGACCGCAACTCATTTCGACAATCGGGTAAAAAGTTATTAAACAAATTCTGCTTGAAGGACGTCAAGCAGTCAACTGAGAGGACTGATATTTTCAGCTCTGACTATACGTGGAACATAACGTCGGATTTAGTGCCCCAATTCAATGATGACTTTGATAAAATTCTGGCTTTTCTAAATGAATTATTCTCAGGATCAACGAATTCGTAGGTTGTACAGTCCCAGATCGCTGTTATGGGAATTTCCTACTTATCGTCCGTTACCAAAGCACAGAGATTTGAGGCTGATCACTGATTTTAAGACAAGATTAATTGCGTGGACGGAGAGATCATGAGTACATATTCGACGAGAAAGGCACTATCACCACTAGGTGGATTTATCTGTTTTTTTTGCCTTTCTCGTACACTAAGTGTACTGGAAAGGCTATATGTTCACTCCAAAAATGACTTTTTGATAGAAGCCCCGTAGGGTCGAGTCACATATACCAATCAACTCAGCTCGACGAATTGAGGTGATGTCTGTGTGTATGTATGTGTGTGTGTATGTATGTGTGTATGTGTGTATGTGTGTGTACAAAAAACTCACATCACTTTTTGGCAGTAAACCTCAACCGATTTGAATGACCGACGGTTCATTCGACGCGGAATCTGGTCCCATTGTTTCCTATTGAAAATGGTTCGGATCGGCCCAGCCGTTCCGGAGTTATGGCCATTTAGGTGTTCCGGACCGGTACCCCCGGAAAGGGGCCAGATATGAAAATGCTACAACCCTATGCTTGCGACACATAAAACCGCGGCATTTTCCATAACCTGATGAACGGTATGCAGGAAAATACTCTCAGACCATATCTGAACCGGTAGTGTTCCGGAACCGGTTCCGGGTGTCCCGCCGGAAGTGGCCAAATAAAAAAGTGAACCAAATCCTTGCATGCGACACATCAAATAGTGTTTTTTTTCGATAACCTGCTTAACGGTATGCAGGAAAATAGTCTCAGACCATATCTGAACCGGTAGTATTCCAGAACCGGTTCCGGGTGTCCCGCCGGAAGTGGCCAAATATTAAAGTGGAGCAAACCTATGCACGCAACACATCAAATCGCGGCTTTCTCGATAACCTGATAAACGGTTAGCTAGAAAATAGGCTCACACCACATTAGAAACTACGGGTAATGTTCCGGAACCGGTTCCGAGTGTCACGCCGGAATTGGCCAAATACAAAAATAAACCAAACCCATGCATGCGACACACCAAATTGCGGCTTTTCTGATAACCTGATGAACGGTAAGCAGGAAAAGAGTCTTAGACCATATCTGAACCGGTGGTGTTCCTGAACCGATTCCGAGTGTCCCGCCGGAAGTGGCCAAATACATAAGTGAACCAAAGTAATGCATGCAACACAGCTTTTTCGAAAACCCGATGAACGATTAGCAAGAAAATAGAACCAGACTACATTAGAAACTACCGGTAGTGTTCCAAAATCGGTTGCAGTTCTCCCGCTGGAAGTGGTCAAATGTAAAAGAGAACCAAACCCATGCATGTGACACATCAAATCGCAGCTTTTTAGGTAATCTGATGAACGGTTAACAAAAAAAAAATCAAAGACCACATTAAGGAAAACCAGTAGTGTACCAGAACCGATTCCGGGTGTCCCACCGGAAGTGGACGAATGTGGAAGGAAACCAAACACATGCGTGCGGCTCATTAAATACCGGCTTTTTCGATAACCTGAAGAACGATCAGCAAGAAAATAGTCTCAGATCACATTAGAGACTACCGGTAGTGTTCCAGAACCGGTTCCGGGTGTCCTGCTGGAATTGGTAAAATGTAAAAACGATCCCATGCATATGACACATCAATTCGTGGCTTTCTAGGAAATCGGGTGAACAGTTAGAGGAAACTAGTTTCATCCCATATATGGAACAATTGGTACTGTCCTGGTTCCGGATGTCTCGCCGTAAGCGGTAAAATGTGAAATTGAACCAAACTCATGCATTCGGTGCATCAAATCACGGCCTTTTCGATTACCTGATGTACGGTTAGTAAGAAAATAGGCACAGACTACATAAGTTACTACCGGTAGTGTTTGTGGTTCCGGGTGTCCCGCTGGAAGTGGCCATATACAAAAGTTAACCAAACTTATGCATGCCAAACGTCAAATCGCGGCTTTTTTGATAACCTGATTACTGGTTAGCAAGAAAATAGTCTCAAACCACATTAGAGACTACCAGCAGTATTACAAAACCAACTTTGGATGCTTTGCCGGAACTACGAAAGTGAGCAAAATCATAGCAAGCGATAGATATGTGTAATTGTTCTCTTCATCATGACAAAACTAAAGTGATCTCAGAACTCATCAAATCACACCATTTCAGATTCCTACTAATCCTTACAGTCAACGTTGTATGGGAAAAATTAAAATTTAATCGCAACAACCCTGAACATTTTTTTTTTCAAACCCCTTTTGCGTCTAAAGTTACTACACAAAATTCTGATGTGACTGGTTGCGCCCTCGCGTTTTGTAATGTGGTTGAAATTTTGTTGGGATTTTGTTTGAAAAATTTCACTTTAAGCGATAATAAAATATAGCCTGAAGTGTACAGAAAAACTTTGTCGACGACCCCAAAGTGATCTGTGGTTGTGAAAAAGGTTATATCTTAGCTTGTAATCATCGTCTTCATATTGATTGGCCTCCAATGACAGTGAAGGTGGTCAAGCAGTCAACTGAGAGCTCTGATATTTTTAAGCTCTGCCTATACGTTGAACATAACGTCGGAATATGCGTCATCAATAACTTTTTCTATTCGATAATGGCTTTGATAAAAAATCTTGCTTTTCTCAATAAAGTATTCTCAGGATCCAGGAACACTTCGGCTTACGTCGTCATCATGAGTACATATTCGACGAGAAAGGCGCTATCACCACTAAGTGGATTAAATCAGGGTTTTTTTTATTATTCTTATTATTGTGTATTTTAAGTTATGCTAAATTCTACACTTGAAACTCTTAGAAAACTTCCTAAAAATTCTCTGAAACCCTCTGATGTCCCTAGAATAGCCCTGGAACGCCCTGAAATCCCTTAAAAATCGCTAGCACACTCCTAAATTCCCAATCAACCAGTGATCGCATAAGTAAGATGTTAAAATGGAGGCGATATGCGTACATTTTACACGTGCCTAAGTGGATACATGCACGCATATGGCCTCCACTTTATCATCTTATGCAACTTTTTATACGACTACTGGTTATCTGGGTTCCCTTGGAACACACCAGGAACGTCCCTAAATTCCCATGAGACTCCCTGGAATACTCCAGAAACGCCCTTGAATTCTCTGAAACTCCTCCGAAACCCCCATAGAACGCCCCTGAATTTCCTTAGAATACTCTGAATCCTCTGAAACTTCTTGATACCCCATGGAACATCCCAGGAACGTCTCTGGGGTACCCTTCGCTCTCAGAAACCCACTAAAAACCTCTTGATCGCTCCTGAAATCCTCAGGAACACCCCTGAAAGACCCCTGGAGCCCCTTGAAATGCACGATAAGGTAAATTAAAAATAAAATCTGGATGTCATGCTAACAGTTCAGGTTATGCCAGTGTTCAACAATTGAATCATGGATGCATAATAATGAAAGTGTGATAAAACCAAAATTTTTTAAATAAAAAGAAAGCAATGAAAAAGTAATGCTGTACAATGCAAACGTGTTAAGGACATCCTCCCATTTCTTGTCAGGTGTTACTTTCATTGCTGTGGTCGGTTTGCCAGCAAAACTTATTTCGTGACAGCAATTTCTTGAAAGTTGTTTGGTGCAACGAGTCATAAAAACCTTTTCTTAATGGCACGAGTCGTATATTTATCTAACGAGGCTTGCCGAGTTACAGCTCTAGTAGGAGTGTTAAAGTTCAACTTGAACTAAAGAATCCATGAATACAACAAGGAGAAAAAAAATATCATACATTAAAAAAATAATAACCTTCTCGCCAATAAACTTAAATAATTTCGATCATCTGACAAGAGAAATGATAGCAGTTGTATTTAAAGTAAATCGATGCTGCAATATCATTTGAAAGTATATATCTGTTCAAAGGAAAATACCGGATGAGGTCAAATAATTTAGCTATATTAACTCGAAACAAAGTATTAAATATTCATCAGCTACGAAACAGACTTAAAAGCTGAAAATTCATCCTCTGCCTTACAACGCAGTTCAATTAGTATACCCTAGAAAGCCATTGTGCTTCTTGTCTCGATTAAGCACTAAAATATTCTCCGCTTTCAGTCCCCCGGAAGGCACGTTTTTGGTTATTTTAATTTCCCCAGTCTGGAATCGTTTCTTGCCCGTTGGGGCTAACTTTCGATGCTTTCAACCGAAAACCATCATCCCGTGGTTATTTTCATTAATCAGACAAAACAACCTTCGAGAGCAAAAGCAACCGAACCACTCACGTTCGCCATTTCGATCAGGGGGGAGCAGCTTGAGTGCAGCCATCATCATCCCCTCCAGCCCCATCTAGAGACCGGCTTGGGATAACAGCTCGTGCAAACACAAATTTGTTGGCCTTACCGAAGTGAAACACAAACACGTTCCCATCAAAGCCCCGAAGAAGCCGCAGATAAAATAATGCAATTTATAAAGGAAACTTTTCGAACCGGAACATCTTCCGTCGCAGTCCTTTGGAGTACCTACCTCGTGCCGGGTCGGCCGGCGGACAACCTCTCCATCAATTTCACTTTCTCACGAAACATCCTTCCGCCCGGGAGCTGCTACTGGAAGGCAAAAAAGCCTTCGAGGTTCATAGCTTTGCCCCCCGAAGAACTAAATTAAAATAGATTGAAACTTTTGACTGCCTGAGTGGGACTTTCCTTCCCCTTACCCTCCCAGAACTTCCACAGAACCCGACGATATGATTTCCGCTCTCTCGGCACATCTCTTAACCCGACGAAGTTAACCCTCATCAGAATCGATGGCGAAGGATCCATGCTTGGTTCGATTCGGGTGTCACGCTCCGCAAGTCGGTTCTCTTTGGTAATGCTTTTAAGCACTTTACACGCTTCCACCGCACCGCACCACACCGCGTCGTTCAAGTGGGTGCTTCGGGAAGCTCATCGACCCTCCTCGACACACACAACTCCTCGATGGGATGTTACACGGAACAAGGGGATCGTCTTCTGGTGTGCTTTCTTTAAACATCGTCTCGTCGTCACCGAACAGGGAAAGGACCGGGATGCGCAACCGAAAGTTGTTGCCATTTTGAGAGGTCCCCCTCATCGCAGTACTCATCATCTGCTTATGGGATGTCTTCAAAGGAGCAGTTTCTTTGAAAGACGAGCGGGCGGGGACAGCCACGATGCTGTGATGTGTGAAACGCTTAAAGTTTCAGACTGAGCCGGAGGTGGGCATGTGGAGGGGGTTTCTTATGCTTACGTTGCTACTAATGGATGCTAATTTAGGAACTCGTGCGAGACGGTCCCAACGCAAGACAACACACCGAGTAACGAAGTTATGTACCCAAGTCTGGAAATGGGATAAGTTGCATCTTACGCGGTAGTTTTACTTAAATTGTGAACAAGTTGGATGATTACCATGAGAAACGTTGGGAAAGGAACGCGCCAAGGTCAGTGTTGTATGCTGAAGAAGTATTGGTGACTTTGAATAACTTATTCAAAGGACTACTCCAAACGGGCAAATATGGTGACGTGGAGCCAAGCCAAGCTCCCAATCGCACTTTGCTATGGAGTGAGGGTTCGATTCCCGCTACGGGCGATGAAATTTTGGGCTGCAAAACGGTGAGTCGATGGGGTCAAACATAGTTCCTACCAAATGCTTCCACGGGTCAAGCGATGGCAAAGAACGCCAGCTAAGAGCTGGTAGTGTAGCCTGGATATGGACACTGTTGTCCTTCTGACTTCAGCTAGATTGAGGAGGTACGACCCGAGCGTCTGTTCACCAAGGAGGTGCAACTCAAACAGCGTCTGTTCTGGCAACCAGCGGCTGAGTAAGAAACGCTGTATCACGCCCAGCTAGATCCAAGGTGGTAGCCCCATCAAGGTGGTCGTCCCAGTGTTGGTTGGGATTGGGACGTTAAACAAACGAGGCCCAAGGAGCCAATCATGGAGTTGAACAGGAAGGTCATCGAGGCTCGGAGCTGCACGAATACGTAAAAGGTCGTAACAACGTGCAGTAGAAACATCCCCCCAAAGCTACGTCCCTGGTTGATTGCAAATTAACTGCGAACCTTAGCCTGCGCTGAACAATGCATAAACTGGTCAGACAGATAGAACGGTGGTAAACAACCATTCGTGTAGGTAGCAGTTTGCAAGACAAATACGGGATGATGAGCCCGTTGCTTGGGAGATAGCTGGAGAGAAATGCGTTCAATCCTGCAATGGTGGATATGTTGCAGGAGATAATCCGATCACTGATATGAGAGTCATCTCAATGTCCCCGATTCGGCTCTTCTATCTACGATCCCAATCAACCGTCTGGCAATGATCTCTCGGTATCATCATTGCCAGTTTACATCGACTACTCCCAACGCTCGCAAGCGCGCCGGTGAAGGCCTACGCACGGCCAATTTTATCGTATTTTTGTGTCTAGTTTTAAGAAATAAATGTTAGCGCATAAGAGTAATAAATGTAGTTCATGTAGTTCGTATTTGTACTAAAATATAGTGTTTTTAATGTATCGCGAGGGAGTGTTTTTCTAAAACGGAGGTATAGTGCCCATAGTCCGCTGGTTCTGGAATTCTATCCAGAAAAGAAGGAAGAATTACCCAACCATCAACCGGTCGAGTGCTGAGGAACCACCCCACACAATCGAAGGAGGTAATAGCCCGGTTCCCCAACATTTTTGGTCCTTCGAGCTGGATTGATTGGACCACGGAGGATTGGAACTAGCATCTGGATCGCTAGTAACCGCGCCCGGCTTGGTGCTATCATTGGAGGACGGGCACAAAGGAGACGATCGACCATCCCAGCGCGATCAATTACCACCCCGCCATCGGACTACACGGTTGGATGCTATTGGATTTCGCGCTTCTTCCCAACTACTATGGCTTCGGATTTGGACATCCATCGATTGGATTTCTTGTGTTGGTGAGTTTGAACAATTCTATATGTCCTGCCGAAGCTTGGCCAAATGCACCATACTAACTGACGCCCTTTCGAACTCCTGCATGTGAACCTGTCTGCGAGCGATCGTCATTAATTATCGCTGCAATCTACGAGTGCGTTGGGAGAAAATTGGAGCAATTTTCAACCGATACTGGAAGGACTCGATCGCTCTGGAATTCATGGCTAAGCTTCTATAGATGGTCCGAACATCTTTCAACACGGAGTACGAACGTCGAAACCTCATCGCCAATAGGGTGGCCCACTTCTCCGAGCAACTGAAACCAGTGACGTGTTTTTTCTCCCAGGTAAATTACACATAGTTCAGTATATGTTCGGCCGAAGCGACGTTTATATGATTCTAACCACGGTATCTCGACGTGTTTTCCCGTGTTTTGCTGCTTGGAGCAACCCATACTGCTGGCAAGCCTGCCGTGTGACGCAAGCCTGCGTGTTGGAGTGGCCATCGATTTGCGCTTCCGTTGACCCTTGCTGTATTGGACCCGACAATCAACGACCGACGATATTTGGACAATTCATCCCCTGCACGCGAGGGCCCATATAGCCGAGGCGGTAAACGCACGGGTATTCAGCATGACCATGCTGAGGGTGACGGGTTCGATTCCCGGTCGGTCCAGGATCTTTTCGTAAAGGAAATTTCCTTAACTTCCTTGGGTATAGAGTATCTTCGTGCCTGCCACACGATATACGCATGCAAAATGGTCATTGGCAGAGGAAGCTCTCAGTTAATAACTGTGGAAGTGCTCATAGAATACTAAGCTGAGAAGCAGGCTGTAAACTCTTCGATCACAGGTACCTGGGTGATATCGATCCTACAGGTCGTTACTTCGATTGCTGAACACTTCTTTTCGCGAATAAACTAACACGGGACTCGTACAGAAACACGACTGCTAAAGTGCACGGTTTATTGCAAACTGATCTGGTTGGGTATGATCGGATGATCTTCGGGTGTCTACTTCAACTGATATTTTACATATGAGTATTGGATGTTTGCAGAGAATGAGATAGAGTTCCCTCTCACAATCATCATTGAAGATGATGATTGTTGCAGAGTGGTTTTAAAATACTAAATTGGATTAACTAATTTACACAGGCTTTGTCCCAATGAGGACGTTATGCCAAGAAGAGAAGAGACGCGTGGTGCGTGAGACGACGACAGTGATTGAAGAAGTCGCGCCATCAGTTACCTGTCCAGGTGAGTCTCATAGACCGTATATGTCACCGAAGTAGGACTACAGAAATTACACCTTATAAATAAATTGAAATCCTCTTCGACAAATCACTTGACACGATTCCCTGAGTGCACTTGACGTCACATTTACGAATTTGGACCACTGGCTTTTTTGGATTGCGCTCGATTTTGGGTTTTTGCGCCGCTGTTGGTTTCTCAGGTGAGCCACCATAGTATATGCCCAGTCGAAGCATTCATTTGGATATTACACCTAAAATTTCCCCTCTTTTGGATTACCCATCCTTGAAATTGGTTGACGTGACGTTGAGCATTACTATCGAGTTCAACCGAAATACAAAATTTGAATTGCGAATTGGATTACCGAATGGGAACCACTACCAGTTTGTGAAGAGCTGTGCTGAGACGATAACCGTGACGTCATCGACCAACCGTTGCAGGTAACGTGTTCCTGCTCGCTGGACGTTCGATGAGAACCGCATTTTGCTGTGCTAGGTAATTATACACAGTATATGCCCGCCGAAGCCTGGGATCACGTGGATCACTACACCCCACCTTATTCTCGTTTCCTGCTTGAGTGACACCAACCAACATGGCACCTCGGAAGCCTGCATCGCTGAAGAACCTGGTGGTCAGGCTGCAAGAGATCCAGGCCGATTTGGACAACATTTTGGAATTCGCCCAAGATTACGAAGAAGCTACTACCGCTACCGATGTCAACATGCGCTTGATCAGATTGGACGAACTTTGTGAGAAGTACGGCGAGACGTTGGTGGAAGTCAAGTGTCACGAAGATTACACCGCTGAAGATGAGACCTACAACGAGCAGCGTCTACTCTACAGCAGCCGCTACTACCGATCGAAGTCATCCCTCACGGACAAGGCAACGGAACTGCAAGGTACACCTGAGCTGAACCAGTCAACGTGTGTCTTCAAGCGGAACCAAAGGCATTGATCGATCCTTTTAAAATTACGCAGGCCAATTATCAAATCGCGTGGGACACTCTTTTAAAACGCAATAACAATAGCAAACAGCTCAAGAAAAGGCAGGTTCAATCGTTGTTTAGTCTGCCTTCGCTTTCCAAAGAGTCGGTTTCGGATTTACACGTTCTTGTTGAGGGGTTTGAAAGAGCCGTGCAAACTTTGGATCAGGTCGTCCAGCCAGCAGAGTACAAGGACCTTTTGCTAGTAAATCTTCTCATCAATCGTTAGGACCCTGTGACCCGCAGAGGATGGGAAGATTTTTCGTCCACAAACGATAAGGATTCCTTAAAGGATCTGACGGAATTTCCACAACGAAGGATCCGTGTGCTCGAGTCACTTCCAACGAAGGCCGCCGAATCTAGGGGCGTTCATTCGGTGCAGCTGCAGTTTCAAAAGCAGAAGCAGTCGACGGTGAAAACTAGCTACAGCACAATGCAGTCTTCATCCGGAAAACGGTGTGTGGCGTGCAAGGAGAACCATTTTCTCTACCAATGCGCCGCATTCCAGCGAATGTCAGTGGTTGACAGATATGCACTGCTGAAAACCCACTTTTTATGTAGGAATTGCTTTAAAATGGGTCATATGTCCAAGGAATGCCAGTCCAAGTTCAACTGTCGGAACTGTAAGGGTCGCCAACACACTCTGGTATGTTTTAGGTCGGAGAAGGATAACTCTGCAAAGGTCGCAGCGGTTGCTAGGGGCAGCCATCCTTCAAATCCAAGGGAATCGTCCGAAGTCAGCGAAGCTTCCGGATAGGGTTCATCTCAGGTGGTCAGCATGACAGTCACCGACATTTCGGCTTCTGGTGCGGCTCAACAGTATTCTTCGCAAGTCTTGCTGGCAACAGCAGTTGTCGTCGTGGAAGATAACGAAGGAGAACGCTTTCTTGCTCAGGCTCTGCTGGATTCAGGTTCGGAAAGCAACTTCATCATGGAGCGGCTTAGTCAACAGATGAAGACTAAAAAAAAGTAGACGAGAAAGGGTAGACAATCAACACGGATGGTTGGTCGATACCTCCAGGGATCAAACTGGCTGATCCCGCCTTTTTCAAGTCTAGTAGAGTGGATATGGTGCTCGGTATCGAGTCGTTCTTAGACTTTTTCGAAACCGGTCAAAGGAAAACCATAGGAAACGAATTTCCAACGCTTAACGAATCGGTTTTCGGATGGGTGGTGTGTGGAGGCTTATCCAACTCAAGTCAGGATCTGCGCATCACTTGCAACGCTTCCGCAACAGCGAATCTGGAATCTCTGGTTGCCCGGTTCTGGTCCAGTGAAGAGATTGGTCCGGTCAAGGTACTCTCACCGGAGGAAAAACGATGTGAGGACCTATTCCAAAATACAGTCCAAAGGAATCCGGAAGGCAGATATACTGTCACACTCCCAAAGGAAGAAGACGCTGTGTAACGGCTGGGCGAGTCCAAGGAAATCGCAATCCGGCGTCTTCAAGGTACCGAGCGTAGATTGGGCAGCAATGCAAATCTTCATGGAGGAATATGAATCGATGGGACATATGGTCAAGGTGGAAGGAACACCTTTAACAGCACAACGGCGTTGTTTCCTACCTCATCATCCTGTTTTCAAAGAAGACAGTACTACCACGAAGGTCAGGGTGGTGTTAGACGCTTACTGTGCGACGTCATCCGGCGTATCGCTCAACAATGTGTTACTGACAGGACCGGTAATACAGGACGACTTGAGGTCAATCATCATGCGGAGTCGTACCAAGCAGATCATGCTCTTTTCAGACGTCGAGAAAATGTTCCGGCAAATCTGGGTGCATCCGAATGACAGACCTCTCCAATGCATCTGGTGGCGCGCCAACCCTCAGGACGAGATCAACGTATACGAGCTCAAAAACGTTACGTACGGAACGAAACCGGCACCATACCTAGCCACAAGGACCCTAAAACAGCTAGCGATGGATGAAGAGGCGACATACCCCCTTGGTGCAGCTGCAGCGAGTGAAGACACATACATACATGCATGATGTCATCACGGGGGCAGATTCGGTGAAACAGGCTTGCGAGCTTCGTAAACAACTAAGTGAAATGACGAATCGAGGTGGATTTAGGCTCAGGAAGTGGGCTTCCAATTGCTCCAAGGCTTTGGAAACACTTACTGAGGACAACCTAGCGATTCGAGAGGTGGACGGAATCAATTTGGACCCGGATCCGTCCGTGAAGACCCTCGGACTTACCTGGATGCCGAGGAGTGATCAGCTGAAGTTTGAGTTCGACATTCCGGCGGTGCAACAAGATCAACAATTCTCCAAACGGGAAGTACTATCCATAATCGCGACGCTCTTCGACCCCCTAGGGCTGCTAGGAGCAACAATCACAACTGCGAAGATCGTGATGCAGCTTCTCTGAAAATTTCGAGACGATGATGACCATGCGCTGGACTGGGACCAGCCGATACCTTCGATGGTGGGTGAGGTTCGGAGGAGGTACCTCACACAACTTACAAGAAAGGCATAAAAGAGCAATAACGTGGATTTGGGGCACATTGTGGAAGCAAATATCAATCCTGATAGTTAGCATACTTTTTTTTCGGAGAAGAAGGAGAATGTTCTATGTGGACAAACCAAGCAGCATACAAGTCGCAAAGGAGCGTCGACAGCGCAGGTTTTTTGTTGTACAGGAGCCACATTCATGTTATTCTAACTCAAAGGCAGAATAACTTGAAAATGGCTCGTGTCCAACCAAAAGCTTGCGCTGGCGACACTCCTTTGTGACTTGTGTGCTGCTTGGGAAAAATTAGTGACATTCCCCTTCGGTGTCCTTCCCCTAGCAAGCATTATGACGAGGTGGGCAGTCTGATGCTTCCTCATTATTGAGGAGTGAAGCTTTGGCGGAGCAAGTCGCCTGCATTGCGAGGTCCCATATCTTGCCAAGTTATTCTACTGTAGGTTGATGGATGATGGATGGGAACGGATTGTTCCGGTGAGTTACGCAATATTCACAATTCAGGGTGTAGCTTTTGTTCAAATTCATTAGTAAATATTAAAATTTAAAAAAAACTTGACTTCTTTCTTAAATCTCGAATCAATTTCTTAATAACAATAATGCAGAATATTTTTTAGTCCAAATACACATTTCAATTTACCATAATGTTCAAATGCCACAAACTAAACACCACCATACTTTCTTCCGATAACAAATGATAGGGCATATAATTTAGAAAGCAAATTAGTCCCCAATGACAATTTAGTCACATCCATTAGGCTAATGTCTCAAGAGTACATCCATTCATACAATTCTATCCGTAGCGCTCTCCCCCACTCATGTAGGTAGGTCTCAAGATGAATTAAATAAAGAATAATTATTTCAATTTGTCTCCCGGATGTCTGCCGTCCTAGCGATTGTCTTCTGCTTTTGGTTCCCGGTATATGGGATGCCGGACGAGAGGCACTAAATTATACACATCAAAACCGTTAAAGAATGGCATCACACCTCCCGCTCAACCAACAATCTACGTGTATTCTTCCAAGGGAAAATGAGTTCTCAGACTACCTCCACCCAATCTCTCACGAGACACAACCTAGGGCACCGGTAATTGATATTTATTTCCCGCCCACCCACTGAACCCATCAAATCTTCCGAGAAACACGGATATCCTGGCGAGAGCCCCACTTTACTTTATGTGTTATTATTGCCAGGGCCCATCATCAACCAGCCAGCCAGCCAGCCAGATAGCCGGCGTTTTACTGCCTGCCTGCGGAAGATTTGTCCGAGCACCTTTTGCGCAAGCATAGAGATTTATCACTACTATCATCGTTTTGTCACCTGCCTGTCGTCATCCGTCGTCGTCGTCTTCGTCGTCGTCGTCCTCCTCTTGGCCAGACTTGTCATTAATTACCACAGTTCAGTCATCGTCAAGCGCAAAAGTCTCGGAGAGCACAATGGGACACAGCTACCGAATATGTGGTCAAATTATTCAAATATTTTTTACTTTCACTCGATCATTTAGAAATGAATTCATTATTTATCTATATTAACAAGATTTTTAGCTCAAGGCTAGTTCTTCTTGGGACCCACAGATTAACTTCCCATCTGAATAAAGGACTTATATTTTAGGGAATTTGTCGAGTGTGAAGTTCGATTCCAAGTCCTCGGCATACTGAAATTGTCGAAAATACGAGTAGTTCAACAATATAAGCCAAATCTCCAAATTCCAAATTATTAATGAAATAAAAAAAAAGGTTTTATAGAATTCAGCTAAATATTAAACTTTCCTAAGGTATTATCCCTTTGTACATCGCCACCGGCTGCCATCTCGAGCAACAATCTCATCTCCAGAACAACTGCCTCCTCGTCGGAGCCACCAACAACGTCTTCTAATACGTTTCCTTCGTTTGGTTGGGGCTGCCGAAGGCAGCAGCGTCTTCTTCACACAACTTGCGAGATGAACACTCCGGATAATTATCTCAGACAACGCGCCCCGTTTTACCGTGAAACAAAAGAAGATATTCTTAGCCATAAAAGTGGGGTGGCCCATAATCATCATTATTATCACCCGTTTGTCGTTCCGCACCGCCCCTCCACCACCGTTGTTCTTATCCTTCTTCACCCAGGTTAGGCTCTTCCGTTTTTGGCTGCCGCCGGAATTCCGCTGTGGACACAAAACTGTCGGAATGTTTTTAGGGAGGTTTTTATTGTGCCACGGAGAGGTGTTGTTCCGGGAGGTAGCAACACCTTTCGGCTTGATTTTTCCTGACACTGACTATCGGTGGGGTGTAGACTTGAACGAAAGCTTCTAATCCCACCACCTGAATGAAAACACTTGGAAACAATTAACGTTATCTTGCAAAGTTTGCACTTTATTGGAATTTTATCAAAGCACTTTCGGCAACAAAACAACACAGTTCTTCTTGTGGCATCACGTCTCAATGCGACGGGAAAAGTTTTCCACTATCTTCGAAGTACAGCCAGGGAAATTGTTCCATGCCTGGAATAGGAGTTTTTTAGTTGTTTCTAGTTGGCAATAGTAGTCAAGCTCTTATTTTGGCAAAGAAAAGTTTTAAAACTCGGCACACAAATAATTAGCACAGATCATGTTCAACAGACTACTACTGCTATCATATAAATTATCAGAGGGGCGCCTTCCTTAGCTGAGTTAATGTTTGTTATTGAAAAATCAAACATTGATGGCAGCTGAGTTAGAACCGTTGCACGAAAGCGGATCCTACCAGTTTGAAAATGATTGAAAGCAGGTATGAAACTCGGACACCGCCACCATGTTCAGCAGTTTTAAACTCCGTCTATCGTTGCTTTGGTGTGTTTTGTCCAAGGTTTTGCCGTACGGTGCAGATCCTGTCCGCTGTCGGCCGGACATAGATGAAGCTGGCTTGATAACTTCCCATTGAACTTATTCAAACATTTCGAATGGTTGTAATTCTTTTGAATGAGGCAGATTAACTCCTATTTCTACTTCTTCTCCGGTAATTTAACGGTTTTCCAGATTCTGACTATTCATTGGACAGGTAACCAACTTTTCTGGGCCCATGTTGATAAGTTTAGCAGCGATTCCATCTGTTCCAACTGGTTTGAGCTGGCTATTGACATCTTTAACTTCCCTCAGCGTGTGCGTTGTATTATTTTCATTCTTTGCTGAATCGATGGTATCGGTTCCTTCGTTGCTTTGGTCCCCCGTTCTTCACTTAGTTCAAGTGTTCATTGAAGTGCTGCCTTCACTTTTCAATCACCTAACGTCCATTCGCTAAGAGGCTCATTATATCGTTATATCTGCATATTTCGGCTGGCTGTATGAAGCTGCGAATTGCGTTAAGCTTCTAGTAGAAGTTTCTTAAGACACAGCTGTTTCATTTCCTCGCACTCCGCTTCTTTCATTGTCGTTTTTTTCCTGCCAAAAGAGGCGGATCTTCAGCTTCCGCTTCTGTTTGTATCGGTCCTCGTTCTGTCAGACTAAATGCTGCAGAATTGCTGCTAGCGCTGCATCGTACCTCTGGCTATTTTAAGAAAAGGCACATTTAACTCACTGTGGAGCGGACCTGGTGTGGTGGTTAGAACACTTGACTATCACGCCGAGGACCTGGGATCGAATCCCACTCCCGACATACTCACAAAATCTGGGTTCTTCCTTCGGAAGGGAAATAAAGCGTGGGTCCCGAGATGAACTAGCCCAGGGCTAAAAATCTCGTTAATACAAAAAAAAAATTAACTCACTCTCGTCTGCAACGCTGTTTTGAAATTCTATTTGCATGCTGGGGCTTTAGTTGGTCTTGACCTACAGGGGATACTCAAAATAATTGGGACAGGTAAAATTTTCACTTTTCAAAAAATGTTCAACTCACTGTAACTTTTTGAAAAGTATCAGTGGTTCAAATTTGGAAAAGATCGGGCTATTCTTCACGAAGATATAAAGATTCTTGAAAAGGGTATAATTATTCGACAGCCAACTTTGAGCTTTTATATCTCCGGATTCAATGAACTGATTGCAATGAAATTTTGACCATTCATGACTTATATGATAAACTCTTAAAAACGTTTAACATAACTTTAAATTTTTAACAACAGAAAAAGTTATAACGATTTCATTCATTTCACGATTTTTTAGTAAATTCATCAATTTCTAATATGCATCCTATTACTTTCTCAATTTATTAGCGGCTATGTTGTAACTTTCCTTCAAAACACATTTATATATAAGTCATTTAGAGGGAAATTAATTGAACTATAATTTGCATCTTGAATTTTGAAACGATGTTGAAGTTTTGGATAATTTGGTGTTTTATTAGAAAAATAATCTAATCGTTATAATTTTCTTCCGTGTTAAGAATTTTAAGTTAAGTCAAAGGTTTTTCATAGCTCATTATACAAGTCATGAATGGTCAAAATTTCATTGCATTCGGTTCATTGAATCTGGAGATATAACAGCTCAAAGTTGGCTATCGGATAATTTTACCTTTTTCTAGAATCTTTATAGCTCCGTGGACAGTGGTCCGATCTTCTCCAAAATTGGACTACTGATACACAACTAGTTGATGAACTTACAGTAAAAAATTGAGAATATTTGATGCACTTTTCGAAAAGTTACAGCGAGTTGAACATTTTTTGAAAGGTGAAAATTTTACCTGTCCCAGTTATTTTGAGTAACCCCTGTAGATCGTAACGGAGCGGCCACTGGTACCGTCCATTATTAATGACGGAAAGTTTGGTGCTATGTTTAACCATCTCCAAGTAATGGTCGGAGACAATAATGTTCCCACCACGATGAGTCCTGACATTGATAATGTCGAAGAAGTGCAGTCCGTCAACTAGAACATGATCAATTTGGGATTCCGTCTGCTGTGGTGATCTCCCGGTGTAACGATAAGGGAGGCTGTGCTGGAAAAGATGTTACGTATGGCCATGTTTTAAAGGCAACGTAATCAATGAATCGTAAGCCGTTTTCTTCCGAAAGTTGATAAGCGCTAAACTTTCCAATCGTCGGTATGAGGTCCTCCTGGACAACCTGAGCATTTAGGTCTTCTAAGATGGTCTTGACGTCGTAGTTTGGGCAGCGATCAAACTCGCGTTCAACCTGTGCGTATAATTCGTCCCTATCATCATCAGTACTTTCGGAGTATGGGCTGTGCTCGTTGATTATGCTGAAGATTCCAGGGGGGTTCACAGAATCTCCAGAAAAAATGACCATGGTATGTATGGACTGGACAGGCCCTAGCCCATATCCCAGTAAACTGGGTTAACCTCCTCGGAAGCTACGGGTTCTGCATTGGCATTTCCCCCAACTACAGGGCTAAATAGCTAGGGTCGAGCACCAGTCTTCGCCGGGGGTAGTGTTTTTTAATGGCCACCCAGGCTTTCACCCTCTAACACTCCGACATTCGCATGAATTTGTTCTGTAACAGTCGGTTGGTCTATACGGCCTGCCGTGCACAAAAGACTGCTATAATCACTTCCTTTTCAATGTCCACATTGACCTGCAACCTGACGCGTTGGTTGTTGCTTGAAAATAGAAGATCATTTAAATACTCACACACTGAAGATGCCTGCTTGGTCCACGGCTTATACCTCATTGGTTCCTTGTGTTTGTTCTGGCGATACTGAAGTAGCATCTACGGGCAGTCAGTCAAGTTTAAGCTCATGCTCAATTCCCTCAGAAGCTTTCTCTGAGGTTCTCCCCGCAGAAATTCCTTCCGGGATTCCTACAGTGGTTCTGAGAATATTTCGGAATTATTTTCAAGATTTCTCCAAGAAATCCAGGAATTTCTTCTGAGATTTCTCTAGTTCCTTTTCAAATGTCAAATGAATATTTTCTTTTCTTGCATTCCCAGAAGGAATTCTTCTGGTAAGAATTCGCGGAGAAATTCTTTGCGAAACTGCTGTAGAAATTCCCTTAGAAATTGTTGAATGAATTTCTCAAGAGAGTCCTGCAGGAATTTTATAAAGGACATGAGGAACTCTGGGAAGAACTCTATACGGAACTTGTCCATGTATGGAGACATTTTTCAAGGAATCCTAATCCTACCAAACCCTCGAAGGTATCCAGAAGAAATCCCGAAAGTAATTCGTGAAGCGATCCCAGAAAGAACATCAGGAAGATTTTCAGTAGAAATTGCAAGTGAAATCTTCGAAAAAAAAAAACCTAGAAGAATCCCAGAAGGAACTATGGGAGCAACTCGTGCAGGAACTTGTCGCCTCCCTAAAGAAAGGTCGCATTAGATGGAGATAAAGATGGTACGAAGAGAGGAAGTAGTGACTTTACTTATTTACCTTTGCCTGTAACACCAAGGTTCGATTGGGGAACTATCGTGAAACAATCTATCCCAGCCAATTCAGTATCAAGATAAAAGCATATAATCACATACAAGAAATGAGTAAATGAGCTTACTAAAATGTTGTATTGACGTCTATTTTGCTGACTCACAATCTTGGGACTTAAACCTAGTGTTGTGTGACGTCCTAGTGTACCCCACGGCGACAGGAAAGCAGATCTCCGTCCAGACAGAAGAACTCTCCGGCTCCATGCCAGTAACTCCGCCGCAGAAAACACTTCTAGGCCTGATGGTATACTAAGGCATTGAACCACGCCGTAACGACACATATAACCGTTGAATTTTAAGTTGAAAGGAAAGGCATGCACACAATGGGTAAAGAAGAGTTATGGGGCTTTAGTGATGATGAACGCACTGCGTTTGCACAGTTTTAGGAATGGCTTAAAGCTTCTCAAGCCCTTACCGATCTTCAGCAATCACTAACGCACCACCCCATCGTGATGTTCATGCTCCTTAACATGATCTCCTCAGTAGATCTATGTTGTAGAGGGAACACATTATATAATTTTCTCACTCAAGATCACTACACATTAACCGACACACATTTAAAACACACACAAAATGAATCACATCCACCAACTCTTCGCAATTTGCTTTGTAGATTTTATGGCCAGTCAGGTGACTAAAACAAACTTTGGCTGTCTAGACTTGCCTGCTTGGAAATTAATCGACTTCTGATTTCAACGTCAGAGCAGTGACAATAGGTAGCCGTAGGTAGACATTCGTGGCTTCATAATCATTTCATATATGGGTGGAGGTTATGAGTTATGGTTAGACCGTGAGATGGCAGGTTAAGAGAGGATCGATTATGATTAGGGTTTGCAAAACCATATTATGAAGATATTGTCAATATCATCCTTTATCTTATCCATTTCCAGATAGATAGTCTCCTCCGTACTTGACTCTCTAAGTTTTCAAGCCCAAACTTCGTAGGAGATGGATGCCTCTCAATACGTTGTGTGGTCAGTAGGTATGTGCGCTAAATGACTAGAATGGTATTAGCCATTCTGTTTCATCGACCGTATTCTAATATTAACTTAATCATTTTATGGCTATATCAGTCTTTATCTACTCATAGTATAAGGGTATAAGGGTATAAGGGAGTAGAGATCAACGTGGATAATGAAATGATATATATGATAGTATTCGCTAGGTAGCGAATAAGTGTGAAAATTTTAATAGAAAGTGAAATTAGGCAAGTAGGCCATGTATTGAACGAATACATCGAATGCGTGAAACTTCTGCCGTACGACCTGTGCTTTTAAACAGATCGGCTTGGTTGGTAGTTCATACCATCTTACCAAGACTGGCAAAAGTTTCAGGCACCCGACTGCTTGTGTATTGTTCTGTTTTCATCACAAGTTCTATCGATCGGTAGCTTTTTTGGAATTCGCACACAGAGAGTTGAAATGTTCTGTTGCGGTGTATTGTAGTGTAGTGGTTTTCACATGGTAAGATTACCTACACTTTCATTTTGAACAGTAGACATTAGGAGCTACATTCACGCTCCAGTGTACTAAGGTGGTGATGATTTGAAGGTTACACACTTTTGGAAAAATCTTAGAAGGAATTTCTGGAGATTTTCTGTCAGGCAGAACATTTCAAATTTCGTGCAATAGAGTAAATACTCATTCACACAACATCCTCGCTGACGTTCCTTAGGGAAGTAGGGATTAGGTCTGCTCTTGTACATCCCATTCACCTCGGATATTTCTCCGCTGCTTGTTCGGCGACGGCACCACAGACGACTAATAACGGTAAGTTTATTGGGGTGCTAGGAGTAAACCACAGTAATTTCTGCGCATCTTAAACCTGCGCTACAGTGCCTCTTCTGTGACAAGTGTATTACTTAGGGGTATAACCTAGAGCGACTGAAGCCAGATGACTGCTGGAGAACAGTAAGTAAAAGCAGCCATCAACGACACAGCCAAGAGCACCATCGGGTACGTGTAAAGAAGTTAACGGAACGCATGGTTCGACGAGGTGTGCAGACCGATTTTGGAGGAGAAGAACACAGTGCGTGCGGTCATGCTGCAGCAAGGAACCCGACAGAACGTGGAACGTTATCAACAGAAGCGGAAGCAGCAGACCTGTCTCTTCCGGGAGAAAAAGCGCCACTTGGAAGAAGCGGGGTACGAATAAATGAAACTGCTGTGTTGTACCCATGAAATACGGAAGTTCTACCAGAAGCTCAACGCAGCCGGCAAAGTCTTCGTGCCGCAAGCTGAAATATGCAGGGAAGGACGGGGGCCTCTTGACGGACGAACGTGAGGTGATTGAAGGTGGAAGCAGCACTTCGATGAACAGCTGCATGGCGTGGAGATCGTAGGCACGGGAGACCACGATACACAGAACCATGGAAAATCATGGAAGGAAACAGCTTTCCTGGAAAGCTGACTAGACTAATAAAAGCAACGATGTACGGTGTGCAAAACCACGTAAGGGTTTCGGGGGAACTTTTCAGTTCATTCGAATCTCGCCGGGGACTGTGACAAGGTGACGGACTCTCATGCCCAATCTTCAACATCACTCTGGAAAGTGTAATGTGACGAGCCAGGCTCAACAGCGGTTTTCACAAAATACGGTCAATTTGTGTACTTTGCGGACGACATGAACATTATTGCCAGAACATTTGGAATGGTGGCTAAGCTGTATACCCGCCTGAAACGCGAAGCAGCAAAGGTCTGACTGGTGGTGAATGCCTCAAAGGCAAAGTACATGCTGGTAGGTGGAACTGAACACGACCGTATCGGTCTAGGTAGTACTGTAACGCTAGATAGAGATACCTTCGAGGTGGTGGAGGAATTTGTATAGCTCAGATCCTTACTGACGGCTCACAACAATGTCAGTTGTGAAATTTGCAGGCGCATCATCAGCGGAAGTCGGGCCTACTACGGGCTCCAGAAGAAGCTACGGTCTAAAAGGATTCACCTACGCGCCAAATGCACCATGTTCAAAAGGCCAATAAGACCGGTGGTCCTCTACGAACACGAAATGCTCGAGAAGGATCTGCAAGCACTGGGAGCTTTCGAGCGAATGGTGTATGGCGGCGAAGGATGAACCACGAGTCGCTGCACTTTACAGCGAACCCAGTATCCATAGGGTGGCCAAATCTGGAAGGATACGGTGAGCTGGGTATGTTGCAAGAACTCTGGATAACGACCTTGCAAAGTTGGTGTTCCCTAACGATCCAGTTGGCATAAAAACACATGGAGCGCAGAGAGCACGTTGGGCGGACCCGGTGGAGCGTGACTTGGTGAGCTTTGTGCATAATCGAGGATGGAGAACGGCAGCCACAAACCGAGTATTGTGGCGTAGGGGGATTAGGGGCATAATGGACACCCTAAGCAAATGAGTACGTTAGGCATGTATAACAGAGAAAAACTTAAGATATTATCAGTTGACTTACAACTTTAACTTGTTTCCTACGTCTTTCAATCATTTACAGCAGGAAGAATGTCTTTATTGTGAAGAAATAATGAATTGTAAACCGTGTGTTTTTCAGGGCTACCAGGAAAGGTACGGGGCGAAATGGACACCCATCGGGGCATAATGGACACCCCTACATATTTTATGATAATTCTTTAGTTACATCGACCAGTTAAGTAATTTGCCTACGGAGATCGATACCACAGATATAATACTCCATCTTAGACGAGTTTATATAACATCAAAGTTAATTAAATAAGCTTTAGGCTAAAATAATCTGATTGATTTTTTTCCAAACTCTCTAAAACGCCTAACAGTATGCAATGCGCGTACATCCATTCGTAATTACCAGTGTTCATTTCGCCCCGAATCGACTACAGCATTAAAATTGATATTTTAGGTAAATTCTGATCAAAAATAAAATACTTCACCCATTGCTAAATCTTCGTATACATGTAGATAAGGTAACAATTCACTTGTTTTTATGGTGGACACACTCCAACACTCGTAATACCTTATTTGATGCTGCTTCGAAATTATAAGAATTCCACCATATGAAAAACATATTTCAATTTCAATGATATTTTGGTTATTTTAGAGCAACATAAATGGTACTTTTGAAAAATAGAATCATGACTTGTTTCTTTACACTTATGCAATAAAAGTTTTACATAAAAGTCAACAGTTTCAGCAAAAACAGGGGTGTCCATTTCGCCCCGGGTGTCCATTATGCCCCTAATCCCCCTACTATTATTAATTATGTCTAATCTTAAATGTGATGTTCACCAAATTAATGTACGTACATAAGGTATGTAACCCTTTGAAAATATTTGCAATCGTATATCGCGTCGCAGTTGCAAAATATTGTTCGTGTAGTTGAAAATCGGAATTTTTGACACGCGAAAATCTATGTTTCTCCTAAACCATGTACGCTGGATTGAGAGCCAGGTCCGCTGTCCAGCGCAGTACGTCCGACGTTAGGTTTCACGTATGGATTTTGAGAAAATTCGATTGTCGGTGTGGGGAAACTTCGGGTTTCAACCGCAACGACAAAACTGTATGCTGTAAGACCTTCAAAATTCCAAACCGAGACTCGAACGTTTCAAAAGATTTAACAAATTTTGCTTTCACTCAGCTTCGTCTTCTCCTTGTAGATACACCGTCAAAGTTGAGCAACGAAAACAATCACCACCCGAACGTGCCGAGCTCTATCCTACTTTAACGTAAACACATCCGAATTTTCGTCGTTTAACGGGTGGATGACGTCGCCGTCGTTACGACTGTAGTGAAATATTCACCTAGAGTTCCTACCCATTGACCCCAATACTGCCGGTTCCCGTATCACATCTGCCAATATAAACCCCAAAAAAAAAATATCAAATCACCTATTCTGACGGCGGCGGTACCGGTCGGCCCTGGCACTGATTTGGTTTCGGTATGGTATTTTTTTATGCTTACCCTGTGTTGGAATGTTACCCCGAACCCACCCGCTCCCGTCGAAGGACATGCATCGTCGGGTTGGACTTGGATGCGGGACTCGAAGCTCGATGTGAGAGTGCGATGGGGTGGAACAATGTACGCCACGCAACCAACATCAGCAACGCAACGAACGCTGGGAATGCGAGCTGAAACCAACTCGTGAACTTGGCTTTTTCCCCCAGGAGGGGATGTGTTGGCGCGGAGTACGCGGAAGGGGAACTACAGGGATCCCGCCAGCATTACCATGGAAATGCTTTCGGGGAAAATTGGATAGCACTTTGTGTGTTGATGCTGCTGTTGCTGTTGTTGTTGTCGTTGTTTGTAAATAACGTGATTTGCGATATCGTTGGATGTCTCCGGTTTCCGATGCGTGTTTGTGATGATTTGATGGGAAGCGTGTTGGGTTTTAAGGGATAAGATCTGCTCGGATCGGATTGATTTTCTGGCTTTGGCTTGGGGGAACGGGGAAGGGGGTTTTGACATATTGAAGATTTAGGAGAAAGACAAGACACGCATGAATGGTATCAGAATTGGTACAAACAAGTGATCCAATATCAAATAGGGGCAATCAATTCTGCGTAAACCGTATAGGAGGTGCTAGTAAAAACATGTGATTGATATGATTTGCCCTGATTTGATGTTCACGCTACTGACCTTGTTTTGGCCGGGTTTAGTGATGGTGAGGGACAGTAGTTGCTTATGCAACATGTATGACATCACTCATGACAGGATAAGGGCTTAATTTTCTAGATTAAAGCTAAAATTTGCTATGTATTCAAGAAACACAAAACAATTAAAATAAAATATGTTCAGCACTCCCACCGGTTTTAAAACGTAGAGCGTTTTTTCCTGTATTGGTTTTTAAAACACAATAAAAGGATGCTTTACATTCTTCACCTTCATAGTTATTTGTACCTCAAATAACTAGAAATGTATATCCTGTGACATTGAGCTCGGTAAAATCATTTTAATCAAAGCCTCCCAAACTTTGTTCCGCGCCTCCCCAGCGCTTGCAGTCACGCTTCGATTGTTTAACGAAAAGCAAGCTGGCGACATTGCGAGGATCTAGCGACAGGAGGAGAAAATCAGGTGCCGGTTTGACAAACGCCGACTGGAAGACGCTGCGGTGAAAAGGTCCTTCGTCGAGGAGCTAAAGAACCGTGCTGAGAATATTCCAGAAGGTAGAAGCGAAGTAGATCAATGAAGCGCCATCAAGAACGCCTTCATCGCCACCGGCGAGAATAATTTGGGTGAGCTACGCACCCGAAGAAAGCAGTGGATCTCAGATGATACCTGGAGGAAGATAGAGGAGCGAAGAAACGCTAAAGCCGCGATAGAGCGAGCGAAAACGCGAAGAACCAAAGCCGTAGCCCGTCAACGCAATTCGGCTCTCGAGAAGGAAGTTAAACGCACATGTAGACGGGACAAAAGAGCGTGGGCGGACTCCCTAGCCGACGAAGGCGAGAAAGCCGCAAACACAGGCGACATCCGTCTTCTCTACGATGTCTCACGTCACCTTAGTGGGATCAATGCTACGATGCCCGTGAAAGACATGTCTGGACAGATACTGACCGACCCGGCTGACCAGTTGAAACGCTGGTTCAAGCACTTTGAAAACCTTTTTCCGAAGCTCCATCAGTGCAGGAGATAGAAACAGCCACCCGTAGCATGAAATCGAACAGGGCCCTCAAGGGTCGATTGCATATCAGCTGAGATGCTCAAAGCCAGAGTTTAAAATTTTCATTTTCAATGAATGAAATTCAACATGAATTTTGAAAATTCTCAACTGAGGAATCAAAATAAAATTCATTTTGGTGAATGAATTTTTGCCTTTCTCGTACACCAAGGTGTACCGAAAGGCTATATGATCACTCCAAAAACGAAAATTTGATAGAGCCTCCGGAGGGGTCAAGTCTTATATACCAATCGACTCAGCTCGACGAATTGAGGTGATGTCTGTGTGTGTGTATGGGTGTGTGTGTGTGTGTGTGTGTGTGTGTGTGTGTGTGTGTGTGTGTGTGTGTGTGTGTGTGTGTGTGTGTGTGTGTGTGTGTGTGTGTGTGTGTGTGTGTGTGTGTGTGTGTGTGTGTGTGTATGTGTGTGTGTGTATGTGTGTGTACAAAAAAACTCACATCACTTTTTGGCAGTAAACCTCAACCGATTTTATTGACCGACGGTTCATTCGACGCGGAATCTGGTCCAATTGTTTCCTATTGAAAATGGTTCAGATCGGTCCAGCCGTTCCGGAGTTATGGCCATTTAGGTGTTCCGGATCGGTACTCCAGGAAGGGGCCAGATATGAAAACGCTACAAACCCATCCATGCGGCACATCAAACTACGGCATTTTCGATAACTTGATGAATGGTAAGCAGAAAAATAGTCTCAGACCATATCTGAACCGGTAGTGTCCCGGAACCGGTTCCGGGTGTCCCGCCGGGAGTGACCAAACATAAAAGTGAACTAAACCCATGCATGCGACATATCAAACCGCGGCTTTTTCGATAACGTGGTGAACAGTAAGCAGGAAAACATTCTCAGACCATATCGGAACCGGTAGTGTTTCGGAACCGGTTGCAAATGTCCCGCCGGAAGTGGCCAAGTATTAAAGTTAACCAAACCCATGCATGCGACATATAAAATAGTGTCTTTTTTGATATCCTGATGAACAGTAAGCAGGATAATATTCTCAGACCATATCTGAACCGGTTGTGTCCCGAAACCGGTTCCGGGTGTCCCGTCGGAAGTGGCCAAATATAAAATTGAAATAAAACCATGCATGTGACACATCAAACCACAGCTTTTTCGATAACCTGATGAAAAGTTAGCAGCAATGATGCAAATTATCACCTCACTAGTGCTCATCACAACTCATCAACTGTATATTTATCGCGTGCGATTGAACTGTGCACTGATCAGCGATGACCAGCAGCAAAGAGGAGGCAAAACGAACATGATGTAAATCACAAACGATTTTGCACACATCTGACTGCGCCGCCACACGCTCGCCCGAACAGCCGAACCATACCGAATAGGTTGGTTTGCGAAGCTACGGCACGAACGCTCGACACGCACACAGAAGCAACATTCGCATGTACCGATACCATACTAATAAAGCTTCCAGCCAACGATGCTTCGCGATAAGCTGTCGAAAAGCATCGAAAGCGATGAAAAGAGATGCTTGGCTAGAACGCAACGGCTCAACGGCGAAAAGGAAGAGTCAACTATGCTGATCAGTGTTGAGTCCGTTCGTGTGCTACTCGTATGGGAGGTTGATTGAATAAAGCGAGGATGGGTGAAAACGTATTCGTTGTCGAAAGCAAATCGCATCATTTCGCGAATGTTTTCATCAAATAGCAAGCTTGGTTAGCAGGAAAGCATTATCAGACCATATCGGAACCGGTTCCAGATGTTCCGCCGGAGGTGGCTTAGTATAAAAGGTAATTAAACCCATGCAAGGGACACATCAAATCGTGACTTTTTTGATATCCTGATGAACAGTAAGCAGGAAAATATTTTCAGAACATATCTGAATCAGTTGTGATCCAGAACCGGTTCCGGGTGTCCCACCGGAAATGGCCAAATATAAATAGGAACCAAACCCATGCAAGCGACACATCAAATCACGGATTTTAAGGCATCTTGATTTAACAAAAAAAAGTTTCCGGCCATATTGGGGACAACCGATAGTGTTCCGCAACCGATTACGGTTGCCCCATCGGAAGTGGTCAAATGTAAAGGAGAACCAAACCCATACATTCGACACATTTAATGACTTTTTAGGTAAGCTGATGAACGGTTAACAAAAAACCCAAATTAATCCACCTAGTGGTGATAGTGCCTTTCTCGTCGTATATGTTCTCACGATCTTTCCGTCGATGTAAGTCAAAGTGGCTTAATTTCCCCAACAGGGGAGAAAAAAAAAGTCAAAGTGTTCCTGAATCCTGCTATTTTTTAAGAAAAGCAAGCATTTTATCAAAGCCAAAGCGGAGCTGAATAATATCAGATTTCTCAGTTGACTGCTTGAGCACCTTCACTAATACTGGAGGTTGATCAATATCAAGAAGATACTAACAAGCTAAGATATAACTTTTTACACAAATACAGATCACTTTGCGGTCTTCGACAAAGTTGTTTTCTGCACATTTTAGGTTATATTTTATTGACCGTTGAAAACAAGAACGTAGTGAGGAAGAAGTTATCAAAAAAGCTGCTATTTGATGTACTTCAAACCCCGCGTATTCATCACTTATAATACGACACTTTTTAATTCGTACCACGCACATTCGACATTTGTCGAATTAAAAAATGATCAAATGTCACAGTGTATAGACTGTAAATACGAATGATCCGATATTGTGATGTTACTCACACCCGCAGCGGCTCCTCGTGCAGCTGCTACTTCCGGAAGTTCAAATTTGGTGTTTTCTGACACCTGATCCGTTTGGTGATCAATCGCAGAGAACTTCGGAAGCCTACAATCGTAAAATGAACACCGTACCACCACAATATCTGTAAGATTTGTGTTCAAAAACAAATTCTACAATCTAAACAAAATTAAAGAAGGCTTAGTTTATCCAATTAAAAGTTTACCCAGGAAATTTGACAGCAATCATTGTCGAATTAGCGTGGTTTTATGGTACCACACGCATGGGTTTTGGTTCACATTTTATCACTTACCGATTGTCCCTGATTTGGACTTGTTGGTTCCTGATGTGCAAATTGTTAATTAGTTTTCCTAAAAAGTCGCAAATTGATGTAATGCATGCATGGGTTTGGTTCATTTGTACATTTCGCCAGTTCCGGCGAGGCACTCGAAACTGGTTCCGGAACACTACCGGTAAATGTTGCCTGAGACTATTTTCCTGCTGACCGTTCTTCGCGTTATCGAAGAAGCCGTTATTTAATGTGCTGCATGTGTATGTGTTTGGTTCCGTTCTACATTTGACCACTTCCTTCGGGGCACCTGGAACCAGTTTCGGCACACTATTGGTTTTCCAAAATATGGTCAATGTTTTTTTTCTTGTTAACCGTTCATCAGGTTACCTAAGAAGTCATTTAATGTGTCGAATTTATGGGTTTGGTTCTCCTTTACGATTTGACCACTTCCGATGGGGCAACCGCAATCGGTTGCGGAACACTACCGGTTGTCCCCAATATGGCCGGAAACATTTTTTTTCCAAATCAATAACCTAAAAATCCGCGATTTGATGTGTCGCATGCATGGGTTTGGTTCACTTTCATATTTGGCCATTTCCGACAGGACACTCGGAACCGGTTCCGCATCACCTACCGATTCAGATATTTCTGAGAATATTTTCCTGCTTACTGTTCATCAGGATATCAAAACAGCCACTACTTGATATGTCGCATGCATGGGTTTGGTTACCTTTCATACTTGACCACTTCCGGCGGGACATTTGGAACCGGTTACGGAACACTACCGGTTCCAATATGGTCTAAGTATATTTTCCTGCTTACTGTTCATCACGTTATCGAAAAAGTCGCGGTTTGATATGTCGCACGCATGGGTTTAGTTCACTTTTATGTTTGGCCACTTCCTGCGGGACACCCGGAACCGGTTCCGGGACACTACCGGTTCAGATATGGTCTGAGACTATTTTTCTGCTTACCATTCATCAAGTTATTGAAAATGCCGTAGTTCAATGTGCCGCATGGATATCTGGCCCCTTCCTGGGGTACCGGTCCGGAACACCTAAATGGCCATAACTCCGGAACGGCTGAACCGATCTGAACCATTTTCAATAGGAAACAATGGGACCAGATTCCGCGTCGAATGAACCGTCGGTCATTAAAATCGGTTGAGGTTTACTGCCAAAAAATGATGTGAGTTTTTTTGTACACATACACACATACACACACACACACACATACACACACACAGACATCACCTCAATTCGTCGAGCTGAGTCGATTGGTATATAAGACTTGACCCCTCCGAGGGCTCTATCAAATTTTCGTTTTTGGAGTGAACATATAGCCTTTCGGTACACCTTGGTGCACGAGAAAGGCAAAAAATCATAGACCATACTTTGGAAAACCAATAGTGTGCCGAGACCGGTTCCAGGTGCCCCGACGGAAGTGGTCAAATGTAGAAAAAAAAAAACCAAACGCATACACGCAGCACACTAAATAACGGCTTCTTCGATAACGCGAAGAACGGTCAGCAAGAAAATAGTCTCAGGTCAGTAGTGTTCCGAAACCAGATTCGAGTGCCTCGCCGGAACTGGCGAAATGCACGAATGAACCAAACCCATACATGCATTATATCAATTTGCGACTTTTCAGGAGAACTGATTAATAATTTGCATGAAACTAGTCTAAGACCACATCAGGGACAATCGGTAAGTGGTAAAATGGGAACCGATAGTTGTAAATGTGAAATTGAATCAAATCCATGCGTGTCGTACTATAAAACCACGCTGATTCGACAATGATTGCTGTCAAATTACCTGTGTAAACTTTCAATTCGATAAACTAACTCTATTTTAGTTTCGTTTAGATCGTATGATTTGTTTTTGAACACAAATCTTACAGATATTGTGGTGGTACGAATTGATAGCTTGTACATTTTACGATTGTTAGCTTCCGAGGTTCACTGCGATTGATCACCAAACGGATCAGATGTCGGAATGCACCAAATTAGAACTTTCGGAAGTAGCAGCTGCACGAGGAGCCGCTGCGGGTGTAAGTAACATTACAATATCGTATCATTCGTATTTACAGTGTATTACACTGAGACATTTGATCATTTTTTTTAATTCAACAAATTTCGAATGAGCGGGGTACAAGTTAAAAAGTGTCTTATTAAAGAGTGATGAATACGCGGGGTTTGACACTACATCAAATAGCAGCTTTTTTGATAACTTTTTCTTCTTTATAGCTTGACGTTCGCATTGGAACTTGGCCTGCTTCTCTTCTACTTAGTGTTCTTTGAGCACTTCCACAGTTAATAATTGAAGGGTTTTCTTTGCCCGCCATTGCATGAATTTGTATATTGTGAGGCAAGTTCAATGATACACTATGCTCAGGAAGTCGAGAAAATGTTCCCGACCGGAACGGGAATCAAACCCGCCGTTTCCGGATTGGCGATTCATAGCCTTAACCACTAGGCCAACTGGAGACCCTTTTTTGATAACACGATGATCAATTCGTAAGAACATAGCCTCAGACCATATTTTAGACAACCGGTAGTGTCCCGAAACTAGTTCTGGGTGTCCCACTGGAAGTGGTCAAATGTAAAAGTGATTTTTACCCATGCATAAGATAAATCAAATCGTGTTTGTTTTTAGGTAACCTGATGTACGTTAGCAATGATATTGCCTCAGACTATATTTGGGAGACCCGGTGGTGCTCCGGAACCTGTTCCGGAAAGTAACCAAATGTACCATGCGACACATCACATCACGGCTTTTTTAATAACCTGAGGAACGGTTAACTAGAAAATAGACTCATACCACATTAGAGACTACTGGTAGGGTTGCACAACCAGCGTTTGATGCTTCGCCGGAACTACGAAAGTAAATAAAATCAATGCAAGCGATAAATATGTGTAAGAGAACAAAATCTTGACATATTAAACCCACATACAAACAGACGTCTCACTATACTCACTACGTTCTTGTTTTTAACGGTCAATGCAATATAACCTAGAATGTGCAAAAAAACTTTATCGAAGACCGCAATGTGATCTGTGAATGTGTAAAAAGTTATATCTTAGCTTGTTAGTATCGTCTTGATATTGATCAGCTCCCAATGTTAGTGAAGGTACTCAAGCAGTCAACTGAGAAATCTGATATTATTCAGCTCTGCTTTTACGCTGAACACAACGTCGGAGTATGTGCCAGTTTTAAGTCAATTCAATGATGGCTTTGATAAAATGCTTGCTTTTCTTAAAAAATATCAGGATTCAGGAACACTTTGACTTACGTCGACGGAAAGATCGTGACAACATATACGACGAGAAAGGCACTATCACCTCTAGGTGGATTGATTTGGGTTTTTTTGTTTTCTTTTCTGTCATTTTCTACGCTACACATTGCTTCATATCATTTGTTTGTATAAAACTTGGTTTAAAAGTAAGTTATATCACATAGTATTAGCGTAATCTCAAAATACGCGTATGAAATGTCGTATACATGTATTCTGTGAGCTATCTTACATGAAAGCAGCATAATTCCAACTAACGAAAAATATTGATTTATAAAAGAATTTTGCAAGTTTTTATTGTTGACAAATAGCTTGATGAGGAACAACTGCACATGTCATATTAGTGTATTAGAATGCATCTTTATATAACTTGGTAGAAGTCTTATAAGCCGCCATTTTTTGCGCTGTTTTGATGTTATAAGCGTTCGGTATTAAGTCATTATAACAAGAAAAATACTTCTGAATAAGTACTAAAAGTGAATTTTAAACTATTATGTAACAAGTTGTGTTACTTGGGTTACTTGGAATATCAAAACCGATGAGGTAAAACTGAAGTACTAACCAACGCAGAGAACTTTATCGAAGACTGCAACCCTCTAGAATGCATAGCTAGAACTCCAGAAAGTCATGTGGAAAAATAAAACTTATCTAGGTAAATTACAACAGATTCAGGTCAAAACCATAGACGAAAAAGTGAAGTAATAACAAATCCAGAGAACTTTGCCGAAGACTGCAACTCTATAGGATGCTTATCCAGGATTCTAAAAAGTCATATAGAAAAATAAAACTTATCTAGATCAATTACATCAGATCTAGATCAACACTGAAGACGTCAAAGTGAAGTACTAACTAATCCAAAGATCTTTGCCGAAGACTGCAACCTTCTAGGATGCATTCTAGAGAGTCATACATATAATTAAACTTATATAGATCAATTAAGACAGATCTAGGTCAATATAGAATATGTGAAAGTGTAGTACCAATCAATACAAAACACTTTGCTGAAGACTCGAACCTTCTAGGGTGCTTATCAAGTGCACTAGAATACTTGCCGGTCGGAAATCGAGTTCATTTGTAGCTAGGGATGTTCAAGATAGCTACGCAAATCGTATACCACCTCTACAGTATGCCTTTCTATCAAATAAACCGATTTCTAGTCATTGTTCGTGGCCACCACTAAAACATGGCATGCAAATAAAAAATTACGATTTAAAAAGAACGTTTCTTACTCACACTAGTCTGGGGGGAAAATGAGCATCCCTAAAAATATTTTTTTTGCAAAACATAAAAGTAGAAGAGTAGGGTAGAAGATCCTTGAAAAAAAAATAAATCGAATCACATACGGCTGAGAACGAGCTGTTCAAAGTTTTAGTTCCCACTTTTTTCCTATCACGGTATTTGGAGTGTTAAAATAGGTTTTTCGGCAAATCCTGAACACTAAACTGAATTAATGTTATTATTTATGTATTATGCATCTATTAAAAATGTCATTTGCAAGCTTTTTGGTCGAAATAGTGCTGAATTGCAACTACCACCACTATTGGTACTGCCTCCAATAAGGGAGCTTTTATCCTAATTCTACACTTCTAAGTCATGCACGGGTAATGGTTTGAATGTATTATATGCATTAACCTCATGAGAACTGACTATTAGAAGTAAGCATTCCGCATGGAAAAGCCATCTATAATGAAAAGTAGAAAACCCAGTTTGACAGTCAATAAAAGCCAATTATTTGAAAAAAAAAAAATGACTGACTTCTCAAAGACGGTGAATCTATCATGGGCAGTCGAAGTAGTTTAATAAAGTAGTTAATAAACTATGCAATAGTTCAACTCGAAACAACTGCGTGTTATAAAAAGAAGGAAAATCTCAGATAGAATGTTGGCAGATTGATTGTCAATATTTCCGTAACAGTATAGCATGAACATCAAGGAATCATGTATGTGAGAAAGAGAAAATTATTCAAAAATATCATAAAACTATATCCCAGCATACATAGAATGCACCACATTTGCAGAATGTAAAAAAAAATAACTCAAGGAACTCGAAACATCTTCTAGTACTTCGAAAACAAAGTTTATCGTCGTTTATCAAGAAAATTAGGAAGACGGCCTACTGAGCCAATTGACCTTAAAAATTTCAGCTCAATAACCCATTCTGCTTAGCGTATTTCGTCCTGACGTACTTTGGCTAATAACCGAATCCCCTTATGTTAGGAACAACGCATCCCCTTAAGCGTTCATCCACGTATGGTTGCAATAGAGCTTCACTGTTTGCGGATAAAACATACCTACACGGACACAACATGCAATAGAGCCCGTATCATTGTTCGCCCAAACACCATACGTTAGTAGATACAACAGTAGGAAGCACATGAACGTTGTGGATAATTTATAGTTCGTAAAACGTAAGAATTTATTGCTACTTAAACCTAGAATTTGTTACTACTTAATCTAAATTCATTCTTAATCTAGGTTTCCTTAAACTATTTGAATTAA
This sequence comes from Aedes albopictus, assembly GCF_035046485.1. Taxonomy (NCBI): domain Eukaryota; kingdom Metazoa; phylum Arthropoda; class Insecta; order Diptera; family Culicidae; genus Aedes; species Aedes albopictus. The sequence continues at coordinate 84,329,481 of NC_085136.1, forward strand.
AAAGTGTATTTGTTGCTGAATAGTACATTTGTGAGGAGATTAATTGTAAATGATATTCTAATATTGTTCTTCATGCAATTAATAATAATAAAAATATATTTCAGCTTCGAGCTAACTATCGAGAAAAATCGAGTTTGCTTCGGAGAATCCGAACGTTTAGCAACACCTTAGTTGTGCATTGGGGTCATTATGGCCCACGTGTACTACGTTAGCATGGTAAGCTAATGCACGATGAAAGGTAAATGGCAAATGCAATACTTCTTTCGGGGAATTGGTACAGGGGATGGCCAAAATGTTTGGCCATCCCATATCAAAATCCGTGACTTACCTTGTACAGCAAGCGCAACAATCCATAACAAAAGCACCCAAGCATCGAACCATCGCTGAATCATTCCTCCACCGTTTTGCAGCATATCTCGTGATAACAAGCGAGTTACTCTCACACCCTATATTCACTTTAATCTATGAAAGCACCTCTTTTGAGTGGCATAACTGCGGTAGATATTTATCACAGAATTCACAGTCATCCACCTTCAATATCCCCCCGACAAAACACCCCACTTCTCCCACAACAACCACAGCGTGATATCAGATGCGTAACGTCAGAAGAAACCCCCTCACCCGCTATGGGACGCAACAAAGCTTTTCGCCGCAACCCCGTTTCCCTATGCGTCTGGTCGCCTGTCAGTGACAGCTGTTAGTCATCCACAGCAGCAGCGGCGACGGCGGCGGCGGCTGTGAGCATCTTTGCACGTTCATTTTTCAGGACTTTCATCATTTTGGGCCCCCACCGAACGACCGAAGAAGCAATAGGTACGCAACGCAACACAACCACGGACGTTGAAGACGTCGCTACGCCACCAACAACAACGCGAATTTAGGCTACTTCCACTGTGCTCCACTTGGGGCGTGGTACTTTTTTACCCGATCGTCCCTCTTCTACCCAGCAACCGACCGACCGACCGTCATCTGCTGTTCTGCACAGACGGGGTGGCACAGACGTCAAAGACACTCGAACCGACAACGATGACGACGACGAAGATGAAGATGATCAGATTCGCGCGGTGACGAATCCTATGAATCCGTGTAGTGGCCTGCCTGTCATACGCAAGGATTCGGTTGCAACTGAGTCGATGGGTCCAGTCCCGATGATGATGGAGCTGCGGTGCTCCAAATTGGACCAGCAGAGGCGTTACGTTTTGGGAGAAAGTGCTCGGTCAGTGGAATCATTGGGGATAGTCATCGTCATCGAGTCTCGGGGTGTAACGCCACACGCCAATCGAGAAGGTCGATTGGGATGCTGCGAGAGATGACTCCCGTAAACATTGTTGTTCAATGCGATAAGCGGTGAGCGGAGAGAGTGGCTTTCATTCCGGAGAAAGCATGAGTCGACGGACAAGAATTAAAAAGTATCCTCATAGTCAACGGTGGAATCAGAAATAAGGGTGGCCAGAAGGGATTCTTTGTTATTGATTTGAAGACAAGTCAGAAACTTTAAATCGGTAGGTTGAAGTGGAAAATTTATCTAAAGCGAAAAAATACGAAGTTTGAAGCCAAAAATTTCTCATGGGAATTTCTCCGGAAATTCCTACAGAAATACCTTCGGAAGTTTATTCAAAAACTTCTCCAGAAATTTCGCTAGAAATTCCTTCAGGAATTCATCCAGAAATTTATCAGGAGCTTATCCAGATATTTCTTCAAGTATTTCTCGAAAATTTCACCACGAATTTCTCCAAAAATTCATCAAAAAAGATCTCCAGAAAATCCTCTAGGAATTTCTCCAGAACTCTTCCAGGATCTTCTCCAGAGTTTTCTTCAGAAATATCTTTAAAATTTCTCCAGAAATTCCTCCGGGAGCTAATCCAAAAAAAAATCTTGAAATTTCTTCCGAATTTCTTCAGGAATTGCTCGGAGATATTCTCCAGAAATTCCTCTAGAAACTTTTCCAGAAAATCCCCCAATATTTTTTTCATACATTATTCCAAAAATTTCTCTATAAATTTCTCGAAAATATCCTACATAAATTCATCCAGGAATTTGTCCCGAAATTCTTCCAGGAATTGAGCTACAAATTCTTTCAAAATTTCACCAGAAACTCCTCCAGGAATTTCTCCAGACATTCCTAAAGAAAGTCCTCCAAAAATTCATCCAAAAAATCACCCAGGAATTTCTCAAAAAAGTCTAAAGACATTTCTCTTGAAATTCCTCCTGGAATATGTCCACACACTCTTCCAGAAATTTATCCAGGAATTTCTCATAAACAACTTTCAGAAATTTCTCCAGAAACTCCTCCAGGAATTACTTCAGAAATTCTTCCAGGAAGTTCACCTGAAATTCCTCCAGGAATTTCTCCAGAAATTCCTCTGGAAATTTCTCCAGAAATTCCTGGAGGAATTCCTGAAGAAATAACTGGTGAAATTCCTGGAGGAAATTCCTGGAAGGAATTTCCGGAGAATTTCTGAAGAAATCTCTTGAGAAATTTCTGGAGGATTTTGTGATTTATTTCCGGAGGAATTTCTGGAGAAATTTCTTTAGGAATTCCTGGAGAAATTCCAAGAGTAGTACCTGGAAAAATTTCTGGAGGAGTTTTTGGACAAATTTCTGAAAGATTGTTTTTGGAAAATTCCAGGAAAAATTTCTGGAAGAATTTCTGGAGAAATTCCTCCAGGAATTTCTGGAGAAATTCCCGGAGGAGTTTCTGGAGAAATTCCCGGAGGAGTTTCTGGAGAAATTCCCGGAGGAGTTTCTGGAGAAAATCCTGGAGGAATTACTGAAGAAAATCCTGGAGGAATCTCTGGAGAAATTTCTGAAGGAATTTCTGGAGAAATTCCAGAAGGAATTTCTTGAGAATTCCTGGAAAAATACCTGAAGGAATTTCTGGAAAAAAATCCAGGAGGAATTTCTGGAGAAAATCCTGGAGGAATCTCTGGAGAAATTTCTGAAGGACTTTCTGGAGAATTCGTGGAGGAATTTCTGAAGGAATTTCTGGAGAAAATCCTGGAGGAATTTCTGGAGAAAATTCTGGAGGAATTTCTGGAAAAAACCCTGGAGGAATCCCAAAAAACATAACTAGTTGAATAACAGTTTCTTAAACTAAAGTTTGCTGAAGAGTGGTTTGTTCCACTCCTGTACAGCCAAAAAGTTTTGTTGGGATTTCTGGAGAAAATTCTGGAGGAATTTCTGGAGAAAATCCTGGAGCAATTTCTAGAGAAATTCCTGCAGACATTTCTGGAGAATTCCTGGAGAAATTTCTGGTGAAATTCCTGGAGGTGTTTCTAGAGAAACTCCTGGAGAAATTTCCGAAGAAATTGTTGCAGGAATTCTTGGAGACATTCCTGGAGAAATTCCATGAGAAATTTCTTGAGAAATTCTTGGATGAATTTCTGGAGAAGTTCCTGAAGGAATTTCTTGAGCAATTCCAGGAGGAAATTCTGGAGAAATTCCTGAATGATTTACTGGAGAAATTCCTAGAAGAATATCTGGAGAAATTCCTAGAGGAATTTCTGGAGAAATTCCTGGAGAAATATCTGGAGAAATTCCTGGAGGAATTTCTGGAAAAAATCCTGAAAAAATCTCTTGAGAAATTTCTGGAGGATTTTTTGATTTATTTCCGGAGGAATTTCTGGAGAAATTCCTAAAGTAGTTTCTGGAGAAATTTCTGGAGAAGTTGTTGGACAAATTTCTGAAAGATTTTTTTGGGAAATTCCTGAAGAGATTTCTGGAGGAACTTTTGGAGAAATTCTTAAAAGAATGTGTGGACAAATTCCTGAAAAAAATTCTGGAGAATTTTCTGGAAAAAAAATTTGAAAATATACCTGGGGGATTTGCTGCAGGAAATCCAAGAGGAATTTCTGAAGATATTCTTGGAGGAATTCCTGAAGGAATCTTTAAGGAATTTTAAGAAAATGTTTTGGAATTTTTTTTTTTTGATTAACTTCCGGAGGGATTTCTGGTGAAATTTCAAAATAGATTTCTGGTGAAATTCCTGGAAGAATTTCCGGAGAAATTCCTGGAGGAATTCCTGGAAAGAATCCTGGAGGAATTTCTGTAGAAATTCCTGGAGGAATTTCTGTAGAAATTCCTGGAGGAATTTCTGTAGAAATTCCTGGAGGAATTTCTGTAGAAATTCCTGGAGGAATTTCTGTAGAAATTCCTGGAAGAATTTCTGGATAAATTCGTGGAGGAATTTCTGGGAAAAATTCCCGGGGGAATTCCTGGAGAAATTCCTGGAGAAATTTCTGGGGAAATTCCTGGAGACATTTCTGGAGAAATTCCTGGAGAAATTCCTGGAGAAATTTCTGGAGAAATTCCTGGAGAAATTTCTGGAGAAATTCCTGGAGAATTTTCTGGAGAAATTCCTGGAGAAATTTCTGGAGAAATTCCTGGAGATATTTCTGGAGAAATTCCTGGAGAAATTTCTGGAGAAATTCCTGGAGAAATTCCTGGAGGAATTTCTGGAGAAATTCCTGGAGAAGTTTCTGGAGAAATTCTTGTAGGAATTTCTGGAGAAATTCCCAGAAGAATTTTTGGAGAAATTCCCAGAAGAATTTTTGGAGAAATTCCCGAAGGAATTTCAGGAGAAATTCCTGGAGGAATTTGTGGAGAAATTTCTGGAGGAATTCCTGGAAAAAACATGGAGGAATTTCTGTAGAAATTCCTGGAAGAATTTCTGGGGAAATTCCTGGAGAAATTTCTGGAGAAATTCCTGGAGAAATTTCTGGAGAAATTCCTGGAGAAATTTCTGGAGAAATTCCTGGCGAAATTTCTGGAGAAATTTCTGGAGAAATTCCTGGAGAAATTTCTGGAGAAATTCCTGGAGGAATTTCTGGAGAAATTCCTGGAGAAATTTCTGGAGAAATTCCTGGAGAAATTTCTGGAAAAAAATCCTGGAGAAATTTCTGTAGAAATTCCCAGAAGAATTTTCTGAGAAATTTCTGGAAGAATTTCTGGACAAATTTCCAGAGGAATGTCTGGAGAAATTCCCGAAGGAATTTCTGGAAAAATTCCCGAAGGAATTTCAGGAGAAATTCATGGAGGAATTTCTGGAGAAATTCCCGAAGGAATTTCTGGAGAAATTCCCATAGGAATTTTGGAGAAATTCCTGGAGAAATTTCTGGAGAAATTCCTGGAGAAATTTCTACAGAAATTCCTGGAGGAATTTCTTGAGAAATTCCTGGAGAAATTTGTGGAGAAATTCCTGGAGGAGTTTCTGGAAAAAATTCCTGGAGGAATTTCTGGAGAAATTCCCAGAACAATTTTTGGAGAAATTCCCAGAAGAATTTTTGGAGAAATTTCTGGAAGAATTTCTGGAGAAATTTCCAGAGGAATGTCTGGAGGAATTCCCGAAGGAATTTCTGGAGAAATTCCCGAAGGAATTTCTGCAGAAATTCCCGAAGGAAAGTCTGGAGAAATTCCCGAAGGAATTTCTGGAGAAATTCCCGAAGGAATTTCTGGAGAAATTCCCGACGGAATTTTCGGAGAAATTCCCGAAGGAATTTCTGGAGAAATTCCCGAAGGAATTTCTGGAGAAATTCCCGAAGGAATTTCTGGAGAAATTCCCGAAGGAATTTCTGGAGAAATTCCCGAAGGAATTTCAGGAGAAATTCTCCAAGGAATCTCTGGAGAAATTCCCGAAGGAATTTCTGGAAAAATTCCCGAAGGAATTTCAGGAGAAATTCCCGAAGGAATTTCTGGAAAAATTCCCGGGGAATTTCTGGAGAAATTTCTGAAGAATTTTCTGGAGAAATTCCAGGAGAAATTTCTGGAGAAATTCCTGGAGAAATTTCTGGAGAAATTCCTGGAGAAATTTCTGGAGAAATTCCTGGAGAAATTTCTGGAGAAATTCCTGGAGAAATTTCTGGAGAAATTCCTGGGGAAATTTCTGGAGAACTTCCTGGAGAAATTTCTGGAGAAATTCCTGGAGAAATTTCTGGAGAAATTCCTGGAGAAATTTCTGGAGAAATTCCTGGAGAAATTTCAGGAGAAATTCCTTGAGAATTTCTGGAGAAATTCCTGGAGAAATTTCTGGAGAAATTCCTTGAGAATTTCTGGAGAAATTCCTGGAGAAATTCCTGGAGAAATTCCTGGAGAAATTTCTGGAGAAATTCCTGGAGGAGTTTCTGGAAAAAAATCCTGGAAGAATTTCTGGAGAAATTCCCAGAAGAATTTTTGGAGAAATTTCGGGAAGAATTTCTGGAGAAGTTTCCAGAGGAATGTCTGGAGAAATTCCCGAAAGAATTTCTGGAGAAATTCCTGGAGCAATTTCTGGAGAAATTCTGCAAGGAATTTCTGGAGAAATTCTCAAAGGAATTTCTAGAGAAATTCCCGCAGGAATTTCTGGAGAAATTCCCGGAGCAATTTTCGGAAATAATTCCCGGAGAAATTTTTGGAGATTCTGGGGATTCCTCTGGGAATTTCTCCAGAAATTCCTCTGGAAATTTTTCCAGAAATTCCTCTGGAAATTTCTCCAGAAATTCTTCTGGGAATTTCTCCAGAAATTCCTCTGGGAAATTCTCCAGAAACTCCTCTAGGAATTTCTCCAAAAATTCTTCCAGGAATTTCTCCAAAAATTCTACCAGGAATTTCTCCAAAAATTCTTCCAGGAATTTTTCCAGAAGTTCCTCCGGGAATTTTTTCGGAGATTTCTCCAGGAATTTCTCCAGACATTCTTCCAGGAATTTCTACAGAAATTCCTCCAGGAATTTTTCCAGAAATTCCTTCACAATTTTTTCCTGAAATTTTTCCAGGAATTTCACTAGAAATTTATTTGGGAATTTCACCAGGAATCCCTGCGGAAGTTTATCCAAAAAAAATCCCTCAAAATTATTTCTTGAAATTCCTACCGAATTTCTTCAGGAATTCCTCCAAGAAAATCTTCAGAAATTCCTCCTGGAATTTCTGCAGCAAATCCCCCAGGATTATTTTTAAAAAATATTCCAGAAAATTCTCCAGAAATTTCTTCAATAATTTGTCGACACATTCTTCCAGGAATTTCTCCAAAAGTTCCTCCAAAAATTTCTCCAGGAATTTCCCAAAAAAAAAAACTTTCAGAAATTTGTCCAAAAACTTCTTCAGAAATTTCTCCAGAAACTGGTCTAGGAATTTCTCCAGAAATTCTCAGAGGAATTTCTCCGGCAATTCCTGCAACAATTTCTCCAGAAATTCCTCCAAGAATTTCTCCAGAAATTCCTCCAGGAATATGTCCACACATTCTTCCAGAAATTTCTCCAGGAATTTCTCATAAACATCTTTCAGAAAATTTCATACAGAAAGTCCTCCAAAAATTCATCCAAAAAATCCCCCAGGAATTTCTCAAAAAAATCTTAAGACATTTCTCTTGAAATTCCTCCTGGAATATGTCCACACATTCTTCCAGAAATTTCTCCAGGAATTTCTCATAAACATCTTTCAGAAATTTCTCCAGAAACTCCTCCAGGAAGTTCTCCAGAAATTTCTTCAGGAATTCTCCAGAAATTCCTTCAGGAAGTCCTCCAGGAATTCTCCAGAAATTCCTCCAGGAATTTTTCCAGAAATTCCTTCAGGAATTTCTCCAGAAATTCCTTCAGGAATTTCTCCAGAAATTTCTTCAGGAATTTCTCCAGAAATTCCTTCAGGAATTTCTCCAGAAATTCCTCCAAGAATTTCTCCAGAAATTCCTCCAGGATTTTTTCCAGAAATTCCTCCAGGAATTTCTCCAAAATTTCCTCCAGGAATTTCCCCAGAAATTTCTCTAGGATTTTCTCCAGAAATTTTTCCACGATTTTCTCCAGAAATTTCTCCAGGAATTTTTCAAAAAAAAATCTTTCAGAAATTTGTCTAAAAACTCCTCCACAAATTTCTCCAGATACTACTATAGGATTTTTTCCAGAAATTTCTAAAGAAATTTCTCCAGAAATTCCTCCGGAAATAAATCAAAAAATCCTCCAAAAATTTGTCAAGAGATTTCGTTAGGAATTTCTCCAGAAATTCCTCCAGGAATTCTTCCAGAATTTCTTCCAGAAACTTCACCAGAAATTCATTTATGAATTTCACCAGAAATCCCTCCGTAAGTTAATCCAAAAAAATCTTCCAAAACATTTTCTTGAAATTCCTTCCGGATTCCTCCAGGAATTCCTCCAAGAATATCTTCAGAAATTTCTCCGAAAATAAATAAAAAAATCCTCCAGAAATTTCTTAAGAGACTTCTTCAGGAATTTTTCCAGGAAATCCTCCAGGAATTTCTTCAGAAATTCCTCCAGAAATGTCTCCAGAATTTCCTTCAATAACTTCTCCAGAAATTCCTCCAGGAATTTCTCCTGACATTTCTCAAGGAATTTCTCCAAAAAATCCTCCAGGAACTTCCCCAGAAATTTTTCTTATTATTTTTTGCCAGAAATTTCTACTAAAATTCCTCCGGAAATTGATCCACAAAACCCTCCAGAAATTTCCCTTGACATTCCTTCATGAATTTCGCTAAAAATTCCCTCAGGAATTTATCCATAAATATCTCCAGAATTTATTCGATTCATTGATAATCTATCAGGAATTTCTCAATAAAATCCCCCCAGAATTTCGCCCGAAATTCTTTCAGGATCTTCTCCAGAAATTTCTGCGTGAATCCTTCACATTTTTCCCAGAAATTCCTGCAAGATTTTCTCCAGAAACTCTTCCAGGAATTTCTCCAGGAATTTTTCCATAAATTTCTTCAAGAATTTGTCCAGATATTTCTACAGAAATTTCTTCGGAGATTTATCGAAAAAGTCCTTCAGGAGTTTCTCCAGAAATTCTTTCAAAAATTTCTCCAAAAATTCCTTCAGAATCCCTTCAGGAGATTCTCCCTTGTTTTTTCCAGGAATTTCTCCAGTATTTCTTGGAAAAATCCTCCATGAATGTTTCGGAAAAATTCCTCTTTGGATATTTCTAGAAATACCTCTTATAATATCTCCAGTAATTTATCCAGGAACTTTTCTACAAAATTCCTCCAGGGATTTCTCCAGAAATTTCTTCAGGAATTTCTCCAGAAATTCCTTCAAGAATTTTCCATGAATTCCTCCAGGAATTTCTCCAGAAATTCCTCCAGGAATTACTCCAGAAATTCCTTCGGGAATTTCTCCAGATATTTCTTCAGGAATTCTCCAGAAATACCTCCAGGAATACTCCAAAAATTCCAGAATCGTCTCTAGAAATTTCTGCAGGAATTCCTCCAGATTTTCCCCAGAAATTCCTGCAATAATTCCTCCAGAAACTCTTCCAGAAATATCTCCAGAAATTTCTCCAGGAATTTCTCCAGATATTTCTTCAGGAACTTCTCCAGAAATTCCTCCGGAGATTTATCCAAAACATTCTTCGTAAGTTTATCTAGGAATTCCTCCACAAATTTCTCCACAAATTCCTTCAGGAGATTCTCCCTTGTTTTCTCCAGAAATTCCTCCAAATATTTCTTGGAAAAATCCATGAATTTTTCGGGAAATACCTCCATGAATATCTCCAGATATTCCTCCTATAATATCTCCAGCAATTCATCCAGGAACTTTTCTACAAAACTTCTCCAGGGATTTCTCCAGAATTCCTTCTACAAATTTCTTTAGAAATTCTTCCAGGAATTTTTCAAGAAATTCTTCCAGGAATTGCTCCAGAAATTCCTCTGAGAATTCTTTAGATATTGCTTTATAAATTACTCCAGAAATTCAGCCAAGAATATCTGCAGGAATTTCTGCAGAGAACTTTTTCACGAACTTCTCCAGAAAATTCCTCCAGAAATTTCTACCGAAATTCCTCAAGGATTTTCGCCAGAAATTTCTCCAGAAATTCCTCCAGTTATTTTTCCAGGAATTTCTCTAAAAAATCCTCGACAATTTTCCCAAGAAAATTTTTTAGCAACTTCTTCAAAAATATATCGACAAGTTCCTTCAGACTTTCTCCAAAAAATCCTCCAGGTTTCTTACAAAAAATTTCAGGAATTTCTCCAGAAATTCCTCCAAAAAATGCCTTCCGAAATCCCTCCAGGAATTTTTCCACCAATTCCTCAAGGAATTCAGCCCGAAATTCCTCCAGGGATTTCTCCAGAAATTCCTTCAGAAATGCATCCAGAAGTTCCAACAGGAATTTATTCAAAAAATTCTTCAGAAATTTCTCTAGATTCCTTCAGAATTTCTCCTGAAGGAATTTCTGGAGAGATTTCTGATGGAATTTACAGAGAAACTTTTGGAGGCTGTTTTGGATAAATTTACTGAGGTATTTCTGTAGGTATTTCTTGGGAAATTCCTAAAGAAATTTCTGCAGAAATTCCTGGAGGAGTTTCTGGAGAATTACCTGGAAGAATTTTTTGAGAAATTCCTGGAGGAATTTCTGGGGAAAATCGAAAGAAATTTCTGAAAAAAATTCTGGAGAAGTTTCTGGAAGAATTGCTGGCGAAGTTATTATTGGAGGAATTTCTAGAGGAATGTTTGGAGAAATTCCGGGAGGAATTTATGAAATTTTTTTTGTAGGATTGTCTGAAGAAATTCCTGGAGGAATTTTGGGAGATATTATAAGAGGAATTTCTGGAGAAGGCATCCTGAAGGAATTTCTGGAGAAATTGCTGATGGAATTTGTAGAGAAATGCCTAAAAGAAAATCTTGAGAAATTCCTGGGGGAATTTCTGTAGGAATTTCTGGAGAAATTCCAGGAGAAATTCCTGTAGGAGTTTCTGGAGAAATTCTTGGGAAGTTCTTTTAGGAATTTCTCCAAAATCTCCATCAGGATTTTACCAGGAATTTCTTCAGAAATTTCTCCAAGTATTTCTCGAGAAATTCCTCCAAAATTTCTCCAAAAACTCCTCCAAGAAGATCTCCAGGAATTCATCCTGGAATTTTTCCAGAAATAAATTCCATGGAGACATGGAGAGGAATATATGAATTATATGAATTATATTTAAATAAATTCTGTCATGTCATTTTTTTAAAGATATCTTTTATTGTGTTATTAAGAGTTTTACTGAGTTTTTTTTTTCTTTTTTCAAAATTTCATGTATGAGCTCAGGAGAAAGCGTTTCGTCCACGTATCAAGAAATCGATGGGTTTGGCAACACTGCCTGGAAGCAGCACAAGTCTTGCTTTTGAATGGAACAGCATCCACATGGAGCAGCACAAATCAACCTAGTAGCATCCAGTTAGGGAGAGCAACAGCAACCAGAGAGAAAGAGAATGTTTCCGAAAAAGGAAAAAAAAGATACCCACCGAGAGGAAGGAAAGTGATAAAACAGAAATGAAAAATCAGGAATGATGGAAATCTTCCTGCCAACGCTAAGCTATACAGCTAGCTAGCTACTGTTCATTGTTGATACCAAACTGCCTGCCTGCCTTAGTAGGTATACCCAGTGTAGTAAAGGTATTGTGTAAGCTTCCGTGATTTTGTCGTTTGGTGTGTCATTGCCGCAGTAGCAGTAGCAATAGCGCCGGCGACATTGTATCCGCAGAGTTGGGTGGTGCTGGTGGCCTTAATGGGGTGTTTTTGGGATGCTGTTGATGGGAGAAAAATAGAGGGACTTTGGGTGGTTGTTTGTGGGGCACTTTTGTTGCCTATTCGTTGGACTAATTTAAAACAGCTGAGTTTTGAGTGGTGATGCACGTTTAGGTTGGATGGAATAACATTATGTAGAATATTTAGTTTGAGCTTCCCTTATAAGTTGTGATTACCAATCCTGATACTGACCGGTAGAACCTATCGCAAATTCCACTCCAATTTGTCAATTTCTCTCTCATACCATTATTTGTAAAGTGCAGTTTTCTTTATTGTTCCTTGATTCTACGCAAAAGAAATCTAGTAAAAAAATCAACAAATACTATTGCGTACGGTGAACGACATAACAACAATTTAGATGGTTAAATGTTTCCCTAGGGATCCGTTTTGTGAGTACATATAATGAAACATGAACTCCCTGCTCAAATGGAAACTTCTCCCAAACCAGACTTCTATAACACACAAACACCAAGCGTCGAACACAAGTAGCCAGCCATGTACATATTTTACCCAAATAACGATAAACTTTGACGTATCGATTTATCCCGAATAAGTCACGCAACCAGCTGGAGAAAAGCTTCAAACTTTTCCTCGAACCAAATTTTAGCTCGCTTGAATCGTCCATTGGTCCGTCGTTGATCTCTCACGCGCGCCTTAGGAGGATTGTATTCAAATCCCCACGGTGGTCATAAATTTCGCTCCGATCCGATAACGATGTGATTTTTCCTCTTCCTAGTGGATCAAGAAAATTCTGGCTAGTGAAGAGGCCCATTTTTGAATGGTTCAACCGATACTGCAGGCTTCTGGCCAATATTGTCAGAAATAACCAGTGGACTCATATAGCCGAAGCGATAAGCGTGCTGGTATTCAGCATCACCATGCCTGCCACATGATACACACATGCAAAATGGTGATTGGCAGAGAAAGATCTCAGTTAATAACTGAGGAAGTGCTCAAAGAACACTAAGGCGAGAAACAGGCTTTATCCCAGTGAGGACGTTACACCATGAAAAAGAGGAAAGGGAGCATTGGATGGATGGCAACTGGCGAGGTGGCAACCAATCGCAAGTGCTCGGCTCTACGGAAATGGCAAGCCGCCGCCTTCCGCCGTCATAAATATATTAGAACTCATCAAATGTGATCGAAATGCCATCAGTCACCTCTCAATCACCATTTTATTATGGATGCCAAGTAAGGAGCTGAATGACGAACGATACGTGACGATACTCTACCATGATGTTCCTTTTCCTTCATGGTTGTTACTGGCGAGGCAGCGTCTTCATCATCTTTACAGTAGGCGTCTTTAGCTTGGTTTGCGTTTGCAAGGAGGACAATGCCAAGACGTCCAAAATGGAACCCGAAAAGTGGACTGGAGCAAGGTTTTGATTTTTTTTACCCATGCTGGAGCGGTGTTTCAAAGTTTTGCTTTTTCTTGATTGATGATTTGATAGTTGGAGAATGCCTAAAATTATGAGTTTTCCATCACCAGAGTGAGGTGCAGAGGTGATCAGTAATCATAATCAATTAAAGCACAAGAGAAAAAATATCGATTTTTCATTAGAAATAACCTAAATCATCAAGCTTTCTTAAGGATTCGTTAATTGATGTTAATGTTTGGAGGTTATATCTTACAGCCTTTGGAAAAATAAATCAAAAACGGATTCTTCGGAGCAAAGTTCATTGCTCGGAAATGTATTGTACATGTGACCGAAACGTCGCGTCGGATGAAAACTTAAGAATCTGCTTTTGAGTTATTCCCCAAAAGAGTGAAAGCCATAACTTCCAAACATTAATGGACCATTGAAACCGACTTTTCCGCTACTCACCGCATCAAAACAAAAGCGCCACCGTATATGGACGTAACACAGTGACAGCAGTCGAGTTACGTCAAACACACAAGGCTACGGTGGCGCTATCTGTTCTTTTCATAGCGGCCGATTTAGTTATTTTAGTGATCCATTATGAAAAAATAGAAAATTTCAACATAATTAACTGATGGAAGTCATTTTGAATCCTTCTTGATACTACATTTAACCCTGGAACTCAAAAATCTCTCTGCAAAACCTTAAACCCTCAGGAAACCCCTTGAAAACTGAAACCCTCTTTACATCTGCTGAAGCTCTTCATATATATTTTCCTGAAAATCATAAAAATCTCTCGCATCCCCAAAACTCTCTTAGAGAATTTTAAACCCCTTAACACTCTTAAACTTTGAGACTTCCTGAAACCCTTTGACGCTCCCAGAAAGTCCCTGCTACACTCATGATCATTCATTAAACTAATCATAAAACCATAACAAGGCCTTCAAGCTTCCTGGAATTCCCTTGAAATCTTCTTCAATCCGCTGAAAACTCTGAATATATTTATATACTCCTGGAATTAAGCTAAAACTTCCTGGGATTGCATGAGAACTGAAGACAAGTAACGTGATAAATATATACTTATATGCTTTCTTTTCTGTTAGAGCCGAGAAACGAAACAGGCAAGGGATGAAATTCTCTTAAATAAAGACAAATCAATCAATCTGTTAGAGTTTTAAAAAAAGCTTATTTGAAGTACTTAAACATTATTCATTAAAAAAGAATGCACTACATTCGTTTTAACATTGCAGTTTGTTCAATCAATTGTCATAACTGTTCTAAATCAAACACTTCTGGAATGAGAATCCAATACACGAACACTACACGCGACCTAACGAGTTGGAATCCAAACTAATTATGCCAAAAGGTATTTCTTGATTCCTGATCGAGGAAGGTCATCGACGGTGTTTTCTTGCTGGGTCGCGTATCGATCGACTCTACTGGTCAGTCGTTAACTTGCTGCGTCAGGTGTCTGCATCCGGTGCGGTTGCTTGGGTGTAATATCCATAGCTGCACTGCGAATATTTTTTTGCTGTTATTCAGCAAACTTTGATGTTTTTTTTGTACTGATTGCATTCAGCAATACGAGTTTACTGAGTATCGGCAAACATTTTTCAACTTGCTGAACCATCCAGCGATTTTGACAGTTGATCAGCAACGTTGTGCTGAAATTCAGCAATTTATCTTGCTGATTTTTTTGTGCAGGAAGCATTTCATCAAAATTTGGTGTGTGTGTGTGTGTGTGTGTGTGTGTGTGTGTGTGTGTGTGTGTGTGTGTGTGTGTGTGTGTGTGTGTGTGTGTGTGTGTGTGTGTGTGTGTGTGTGTGTGTGTGTGTGTGTGTGTGTGTGTGTGTGTGTGTGTGTGTGTGTATAATGGAAGAATCGCATCCATTTCTCCATCAATTCTTCACAACTTCACTCGGAAACTCTCCAATTTTTCTAGAATTTCTTCTAAGAATTTATGGAGGAATTCTCTCAACAATTCTTTATGCTTGCTAAATATGAATATTTTTTAAAACTTTTTATGAAATACTTTTAATTAGTTATTCAACAGTTTTTTGAATAATTTCTCCAACAACAATTCTTTCATGAATGCATCGAGGAGTACAAATTTTTCTAAACATTCCTTCAGTAATTATTTTTAAATTTCTTCCTTGATTTTTATGGATTTTTTTTTCCAAAAATCTTTCTAATTATTCTCCAGGAATTCTTCTGAAAATTCAGCTGAAAATTTCTTTAAAAAATGAGGAGGTTTTTCAAGAATTTCTTCTCAAATTTGTCGGGAAAACCAATTGGAACTCTTTTAAGACGAGCTTGGTGGTCTAGTGGCTACCGCTTCTGATTCATATGCAGAAGGTCCTGGGATCAATCCCTGGCTCGTCCCTTTCCTCCTACTTTGTATCTATCTACTTTCTCTCTCACTCTCTCTCTCCTACATATACATCTCATGTATATTCGTATGTTCGTAGCGATCGCTAGAACCAGAAACGGATTGAAAAAAAGCCGTTTCCCTTCCTTCCAACTTTCATCACAGCACAGTGTCAATCTATCATATAACGCCTGCAAGTTATGCAACCAAGCGGACTGTGCCGCTTCACAGTAATCTTCACACAATCTATCACTTTACTCCTGGCACCCTTGCACCAATGCATGATCCATGTGCCAAAATAAACATTTCCCACCAACACACCATCATCCGCATGACCTTGTGCAGGCGCAGAGGATTCAACGGCCTGATGTGGGCAAGCGATTGCAATCATCACTTCCCTCCCCTTCCCCAATGACCTGCATCCTGACGCAGCAGGCGCCATTGTCGCCTATAAATACAAGACCACCAACGCTCACACACTGAAGATGCCTGTTAGTCCCAAGCAGCTATCTCATTGGTTCCTTGTGTGAGTGTAGTTGATCTGGCGATACTGGAGTTGCAACTGCGGGCGGTCAATCAAGCTCAAGCTCAAGCTCAAGCTCAAAACCAATTGGAACTCTTTTAAGACTTTCTCTAGGGATTTGTACAGGAGTTCACATACAATTACTGCCAACTACTTGCCTAAAGTAATTTTTCAAAGATTTTTCCCCGAATTTTCCAGGGATTCCATGTTCTAAAATTTTCTTCAATATTTCTTAAGAGAAGGCCAGCAGACTGTTCAAAAGGAATCGCTCACCAAATGTCTTGACCGGTTCCTGGCAGAAACATATACTGTCATTTGAATTGTTATTTCTTCGCAGCTGCGTACTGCGCTAGAAGAAAAACGATGATTTCTTGGGTGATTCAGGCAAGGCAAGGAATGTTTCATGTATCTGTAGAGTCGTCCCCGGGAAGCTTCGATTCCATTCAATCCTTTAGACACGTCCACTCCTCTTTGCTCGAATTCCTCTCCTCCATTAGATTCCCTATATCTGCTCCGCTTCATATGTGTAACCAGCCTAATTATGGGTTTCGTGTTTTTTTTTGTTTGTTATTGGCGTTGCTGTCATCCGCACCGCTACACTCGACCGAATGCCTCTCTCATATCTATTTACATAACTATACAGTATCTCGATAGGATAAGAAATTCCTACTGCTGGGGCCCGTGGCGCAATTGGTCACACGTTTGCTTCATAGGCAGATGGTCATGGGCTCGATCCCAACCTCGGCTCTTTTGTCAGTTGCTCTTTCCCCCTGAGAGCAGCTGACACTGACCCTTTTCTGAGCCCATGGCTCAAATGGACCTGCATACTTCCCAAGCAACACACATGGTTACAAAACAGTGACGGCAGCGTATGTAAGGGTTGCACAGTAAGTCACAGTGACTTCTGTGCAACCCTTACATACGCTGCCGTCACTGTTTTGTAACCATGTGTGTTGCTTGGGTTGGACATCGGCGAACGACAACTTATAATGGATTCCCAATCGGACTGGAAAAAGGAACAATCAGCAGCCACACATCAACATCCTGGTGCTCATCATTTTACCATGATAGGGTAGAAAGTGAAAGCAGCGCAACGGCAACCAGTTCGAACATTTAGGCGCTGTACAAAGTGTAAGTACAGCTTCTAATTGAAATTGCTCACGCAGTGCCCTAGGGGACAAAAGAGCTGTAAATTAGGTTAAGTGATGGAAGAATAAAAAAAGGAATTCCTTTTGATCTGCAAACAGTCCTAAAATATCTAAAAAGATTCTTTCGAGATATTCTCCAGGACTCCAACTACTCTCAATGTGGGGTAGTATTGTCACTACAGTGCTGTCATTATTCCAGGCAAGGATCGGTATATTCGCCTCACTCCATTCATATTCACTCCTCTTTGCTGAAGTGAATCGAGAAAGATGCAGCAAACGGATTGTTGTGATCAAACACGTAACCCCATCACCAGTGGAAAGCGATGCGCAGTTGCTTGACATGGATATTCGTTACCATTCGTGGCAGTTTGAATCGCAAGCGAATGAATGAATGGCGAATGGTGACGAATGCTGGTGAGCGATCGAAGCGGATATTATCGTAACTAGAAGAAAATTTTTGCATGTAATGCATACATTTTTAGTGTATTGTTGTTGTACTTTGTAGCGCAACATCGTTGAGATAACGAACGCTACAAGTCTTGAACAGGTAGCTGTCAAAGTAAGTTTCGCCAATTTCTCCATCTACATCTGCTGCATCTACGTGAGGCCGAATTCCAACCCGGACATTTATCGACTGCACTCTCATTGTGTTCAATTTTTGCTCGATCAAGCTGATGATAATGATATGGTCATCGTTCTGGGCGATTATAACCTGCCAAAACTTTCATGGTGTTTCGATCATGACCTGAACTTACCTTCCCGCCAACGCTTCCTCTGAACAAGAAATAACACTAGCGCAATCGATCCTTGACAAGGGATTATCCCAGGTGAACAATCTTCTGAATAGTAGTGGTCGTCTTCTTGACTTGCTGTTTGTGAACGATACCCACCGATTTGAAAGTCTTGAACCACCAACCGCGCTGCTTCGAATCGATAAGTTTCACAGACCTGTTGTACTGAAATGTGAGGTGCCGTCGCTCACTGAGGCGGTCGACGATATTCTCTTTTACGACTTCAAAAATTGCGACGCGGAGGCGCTCAACGATAAACTGGCAAGTGTAAATTGGACATCTTTACTGGACAACTGCGAGGTGAATGATGCTGTATCCCGCTTCTACGACGTCGTAAATACTGTTATTGCTGAATCAGTTCCTCTCAAGAAAATCGGGCGAACTCATCACAAATGCCCTTGGTGGAATAGGGAGCTGGGATCTACGCGTAATAGGCTTCGGGAAATCCGTAAGAGATACTTGAGGAACCGATCAACAATGAACAGGCAATCACTGCAATTTGCGGAGAACGAGTATGATGAGCTACGAAATAGCGCTTTTCGCAGTTACATTAGCCGGCTGGAATCTAACATCAAACGCGATCCGTCCTCTTTCTGGTCCTTTGTAAAAAGCAGGAAGCATGGCCACGGAATCCCCCTGGACATGGTTTACGGTGACTGTAGGGCCAATGGTTTCCGTGAATCCGCAAACCTTTTCGCTGAATTTTTCAGTACCGTTTATAGCAACGATCAATGTGATGCCGCTGAATCAACGCCCAATAACCCCAGACATCTCCATCTTCCCGTACTTGAAGTGTCAGAACGAGATGTTTCCACAGCTCTTGCAACACTAGATGCGTCCAAAGGCGCTGGATCGGACCACCTTCCACCAGTGTTTTTCAAACACTGCGCGCCCTCGCTTACGCTCCCCGTGTCGATCATCTTTAATAAGTCGTTATCAAATGGCGTTTTTCCGGATATCTGGAAGATTGCTTCCATTGTGACTATTCACAAAAGTGGCGGCATTCACAACGTACAAAATTATCGTCCGATCTCAATTCTGAATTGTTTAGACAAAGTACTTGAAAAAATGGTTCATGATGTTCTTTATCGCTCCGTACGGCATGTGATATCCGACAGTCAGCACGGTTTTATGAAAAATCGCTCAACAACTGCCAACTTGATGACATTTATCAACGTTTTAACTCGGAAAATCGAAAAGCGGCAACAAGTTGACACGGTTTACATCGATTTTTCCAAAGCCTTCGACAAGGTCCCTCACAGCATCGCAGTGGATAAAATGAGGCGCATCGGCTTACCCGACTGGATATTAGGGTTTTGTAAAAATCAAGGATGTTAACTCCGAAACTTTCGATATTCCCTCTGGAGTACCACAGGGTAGCCATCTCGGTCCGCTTATTTTTGTTATATTCGTCAACGACATCTGTAGCCTTCTTCGCTGTGACTGTTTGATGTATGCGGATGACCTGAAAATCTTCCGAACTATTTTGTCACCATTGGATTGTTGTGCTCTCCAGGAAGACCTGAGCGCTATATTGGATTGGTGTGAACGAAATGGTATGCAGGTGAATATCTCGAAATGTAAGGTGATATCCTTTACTCGACAACAGTCTTCGACCGCCTTCTCGTACAAAATGGGATCCGAAGTCCTGGAACGAGTCGATAAAATCCAGGACCTTGGGGTATTGATTGACTCAAAAGCCAAGTTCAATTTTTTTTTTATGTCTTTATTTATGAGATTTTCAGCCCGAGGCTGGTTCATCTCAGGCCAAGTTCAATGAACATATTTCAACCGTGACCGCTAAAGCAACTTCTCTACTTGGATTCATCCGGCGCAACACAGCAGCCTTCAAAGACGTGTATGCGTTGAAAACTCTTTACTGTTCAATAGTGCGTAGTACACTGGAATACGCGGTCCAGGTTTGGGCGCCGTATCACAACGAACAGATAAATCGAATTGAAAGCATTCAGAGATCATTTTTAAGATATGCGTTGCGTCGCCTTCCTTGGTCTAACCCAACTGAACTACCTGCCTATGAAAATCGCTGTAGACTGATCAACCTGGAAAATTTAGCTGACCGCAGGAAAAAATTACGTAGACTGTTTATCTTTGACCTAATTGTTAACCGTATTGACTGTAATTATTTGTTACAAAATCTATGTTTTTATGCTCCTGTGCGTTCTCTCCGTAATCGTTCGTTTTTGTGAATTCCTGCTCATCGCACGAACTATGCGTATTTTGATCCGTTTGACACTAGTTGTAGATTATTTAACGAAGTTGCTGATGTGTTCGATTTTAACGTCCCCAAAAGTGTTTTTAGTAAAAGGATAAGATTTATTAGTTAGGCAACAGTCTGTACAACCTAGTGTTGAAGATGATGATAAATAAATAAATGCTAGATTGGCAAAGAAAATAATAAACATTTTATGAAATATCAAAAATTCGTATGCACAATATCACTCGTATCACTCACGAATCTCATCACCGCTCGATTGCTTGCGATGCGAATGTGGACGAATGAGTAATTTCCAAGTGTGGCTTCCCAACGTATCTAAATACCAAGGTAATAGACTCCAACTAATATTAATGTATTAGTGAGAAAAAGGAAAAAGCAAAAAAATAGTTATGAAATTTACGCAGATTAGTATGGGCATATCACTATTTAGCCATCTTTTTTGAGAAATTAAGCACTCACATCATAGAAGTAATTATTTAATTGCATCTCACTGGATTCAAAGTGACCTCCATGCAATAAAACATGATATATCACCATTTAAAAATCGCTGACAAAAAATTTTGTTTTGGTTCTAAACATAGTTTAACAGCATTTAGAAGCTTCCAAAATAGTAAAACTTCACAAACTTTGCAGAAATAATGACATTTTAGAGTAAAAACTCCAACTTTTCATAACTAACGCAGATGTGTTGGTGTGTTTCGTTATTGACATTTGCGGGAATCTCTTACCTTGGTAGGGTAAAAGCCCCCTTCTTCGGCCTAGTACCTATATTCATCTCATTTTGTCTCAAAGACTAGAGATGTGCGCCGTCGAGATTTATTACTTCACGCCGCCGGATGTTTTGATTTTCTAGCACGCCACCAGCTTAAAACTCATCACGCCGCCGAACTTAGAATTTCCCCAATAATCTTCTGAAAATAATCGATTTAAGTTTAAACGCTCCCAAAATGAATGCATGTCATTCATTGCCGAATAAACAAAATATTTCGTTCAATGATCCTGTTTAGATTTTAGTTACTTTTTAGTCACTTATATATCATCATATAAAAATCCTAGCAAATATCATATTCTTCACACAAGGTGTATAAAGCATGCAATGACAGCATGCATGCTTTTCTCCGCGTGACGTCATTACGACGTTCGTTTATAATTGAGGGGGTTAGAAGCAAAGGGGTGTAAGTGACAAAAACCCACTTTCGAGTAAATGAGGTTTAAAATTTTTCGTCAATTTTTCATTACATACTTACAAAATGTGAGGAATTTCAAAATCAACCCAATTTTCTTCGATTTATTATAAGTTTTTTTTAATCATCGTAAAAATAATCTTAAAAAAGTTCCTGAAAGCTTGAAATCTGAAGAACTCCTAATAATTCAATTCATTCCATAACTTAAGAGTTATTTAGGCAGCATACATTTATTACGTAACGCTAAAATTGATATTTTTGCGACCCCCCTCCCCCTTCGTGACGCTTTTTTGTATGGAAATCCAAATTTTTGTGTATGGGCCGTAACGCTTGGCCATACTACCCCCTCCCCCAAGAGCGTTACGTAATGTGTGGACTGCGCCTTACGGATTTTTTTATTATGGAGCGTTTAATTGTCTGCCGCACTATATACGAGTGCGCAATTAGCCTCTGCACGAATTTGCCCTGTCCTGCTCACTCCCACAGAACATTTGAAAATAGCGCGCACAGTAAAAGTCAAATTTGACTTTTACTGTGCGCGCTGTTTTTAGATTTTCTGTGGGAGTGAGCAGTACGCCAGATTCGTGCAGAGGCTCATTACAAGTTACTACACTAAAATCTCAATTTATGCACATGGCTGGGGGTGCATAAATTAAAAAAGGCATAAAATGAGGGAAATTTGTGCATAAAAAAACTCCTCCATAACGCTTCCGTAACGCCTCTGAATCCCGCCGAAAATTCTCTAAAACTTCCTGAAATGCCTCGAAAATCCCCCTAAAACCCCCTCGGACCCCATGTAACGCACCTGCGATGCTCCGAAACCGTTGAAAACTCATTCGTAACGCTTCTGAATCCCGCCAAAAATGCTCAGAAACTTCCTGAAATGGCTCCAAAATTCCCCTTGAACCGCCTCGGACCCCATGTAACGCACCTGCGACGCTCCAAACCCCCCGAAATCTCCTCCGTAACGCTTCCGTAACGCCTCTGAATCCCAAACCCCAAAATTCCTCTTAATAAGACGCTCCGAAACCACCGAAAACGCCTCCGTAAGGCCTCTGAATCCCGCCAAAAATGCTCTGAAACTTCCTGAAATGCCTCCAAAATCCCTCTAAAATCCCCTCGGACCCAATGTAACGCATCTGAACCCCCAAAAACGCCTGCCCAACATCTCCGAATCCATCTAAGACCCACTTGCACCCGTTTAACGCACGTGAGATCCTCGGAAACCCCCGAAAACGTACCTGTAACGCCTCCAAACCCCGTCGAAAATCCTCTGAAACTTTCTGCAATGCTTTCGAAAACCCCCTCAGACCCCCCGGAGATCTCCTGGTACCTCGCGGAAACCCCTGAGAACCCCCTGAAACTCCCCTTTGACTTCCATTTGCTCATCCTTATAAACACCCTTTAGCCGCCGTTGCAATAGTTACCGTCATTATTAAATATTCTTATGCACAATATTGGTTCTGAGTAGCTTTCCCTTAATTTATGCAGGTCATAAAAAAGGTGCATAAATTAAAAAGTGCATAAAAATAACATGCATAAATTGAGGTTTTAGTGTATTTATATTCTCATATGCAAAGTATAGTTTGTTGAAATGTTTCGCTATATGAGATGTAAAAGAGCGATATATTGAAATCTCATTTTTAACGCCGCCGCCGCCGACGACCAAAAATGATGTTTTAACCGCGGCGCACGTCTCTGCCGAAGCACCAAAGCAAGCATCACAGCGGTGCCAGACATCAAGAAACAAGTAGTTAATTGAATGAGATTTGGTCACAACAAATACGATGTTTTTTCAATCAGAATATGGTCGTTTCTTGGTTTAACATCTTGGTAATCGAACTTCTACGCAAATCGATCAATAATTTCATTTTCCAACGCCATTTATTTCAAAATATTTGGTTTGGTTTTCATCTAAATATGCTGCTACCGCTCAAGCTTAACGAACTATCACCCAGTTCGGCAGCACTGATTTGCCAATCAGCTGTGAATGTATGCGAGTGCAAAACGTGGGGAGCGAGCATAGACGATTCGTCGCGCCGCACATTGTTGTGACCAGGGATGGCATTCACCATTTGCAAAGAGTTACATTCACTTGCTACTATCTCAGTTCATAAGCATGCTATCAAAAAACAATGTATGGATGGCTTTTACCTTGTAGTTTTATCTGAAAGTTTGCCGAATATTATAAGGGTCGCACACGCATGCTTAACTCGTGAGCGAGCTGTGAAAGCAACTCTCCACGCCGTGAATGTAAATTACATTCACGGCGTGGAGAGTTGCTTTCACAGCTCGCTCAAGAATAAAGCATGCGTGTGCGACCCTTATGATATTCCACAAACTTTCAGATAAAACTACAAGGTAAAAGTCATCCATACATTGTTTTTTGATAGCATGCTTATGAACTGAGATAGTAGCAAGTGAATGTAACTCTTTGCAAATGGTGAATGCCATCCCTGGTTGTGACTTCTCCTTTGCGAGACAGAAAAACAATCACAATGAAACTGTCACCTGCTAGGGAAAGGGAGTGCGTTAGTGGGTGAGTGCAGAATGCTCTACGATGAGAAAATGTGAGAGTGGTTGTGGATTTGCTGTAAATACTGTTGAGATGAAAAAGGGGCCACCCGGTGGACCGCGATGAGATGAAAATTTTACGGTGTGCTGAAGATAGGTGCGAGTGGCTCGCGATTTGTGATCGCAATTAAATCAAATATTGAAGATAAATCCCACTCTAGTGCATCGTAGGATCAACAGTGGAAGTGAGCACGTGTGTTAAAGGTTTGTATCATCATATTTGAAGCGTATACATTGCGCTGTGAGTGATTTTTCATGTTGCACATCCTTAATGAGACTAAGATAGGTACAAATACCCTATGTACAATATTTAGTTTGATTTTTAATTATATGTGTTGAAATACTGATAAACTAAGAATAAGTATATGTAGCCTCTGTGGTCGAAAAAGACGGTGTTCACTACGTGGTGTCCATTATCCATTGCATTAAGAGAAAAGTCTACTAATTGCAATTAATAAATATTTATTGGTACATGTTGATGATGGATCTAGCAGTCAAAGTGTGAGATATTATAAAATATTTGTGCTTGCTGAACCCGGACAAAAATTGGAACAAATCCTGCAAACATTACTGCATACGGAAAACGACATTTCATATAGTCATTTTGATGGCTAAATTTGTCCCTAGGGATCCGTTTTGTGAACATAGTGAAACATGAACTCTCAGCTCGAGTGCAAAGTTTACCCAAACCAGATTTCTGAAACACACAAACACCAAGTGACAAACACAAGTAGCCAGCCATGTACATATTTTACCCAAATAACGATAAACTTTGACGCATCGATTTATCCCGGAGCTGGAGAAAAGCTTCAAACTTTTCCTCGAAACAAATTTTTGTTTGCTTGAATCGTCCATTGGTCCATCGTTGATCTCTCACGCGAGCCTTAGGAGGATTGTATTCAAATCCCCACGGTGGTCATAAATTCGGCTCCGATCCGATAACGATGTGATTTTTCCTCTTCCTTAGTGGATCAAGAAAATTCTGCCTAGTGAAACGGCCCATTTTTGAATGGTTCAACCACTCATGCAGGCTTCTGGCCATTATTATCAGAAACAACCAGTGGACTCATATAGCCGAAGTGGTAAGCGTGATGGTTTTCAGCATCACCATGCTGAGGGTGCCGGGTTAGATTTTCGGTTGGTCCAGGAACTTTTCGTAATGGAAATTTCCATGACTTCCTGAAGCGTAGAGTATCTTCATGCCTGCCACATGATACACACATGCAAAATGGTCATTGGCAGAGAAAGCTCTCAGTTAATAACTGAGGAAGTGTTCAAAGAACACGAGAAACAGGCTTTATCCCAGTGAGGGCGTTACACCATGAAAAGGTGAGGAGAAATCAATGAATGCACGGCATCTGGCGAGGTGTCAACGAATGGCAAGTTGTTGGCTCTACGGAAATGGCAAGCCGCCGTCATAAATATATTAGAACTCATCAAATGTGATCGAAATGCCATCAGTCACCTCTCAATCACCATTTTATTATAGATGTCAAGTAAGGAGCTGAACGGCGAACGATACCTACTTCCTTTTCCTTCATGGTCGTTACTGGCATGGTGGCGTAATCATCATCTTTACAGCAGGCGTTTTTAGCTTGGTTTGCGTTTGCAAGGAGCACAATGCCAAAGACGTCAAAAATGGAACCCAAAAAGTTGACTGGAGCAAGGTTTTGATTTTTGTCCCATGTTGAAGCAGCATGTCAAAGTTTTCCTTTTTCTTGACTGATGGTTTGATATTTGTTTGGATAATGCTTTTAAGGGGGCTTCCATCGCCAGAGTGAGGTGCAGGGGTGATCAGTAACCAATTAAAGCACAAGAGAAAAAACATCGATTTTTCATTAATTTTTAATAATCAACCATTCTTAAGAGGAAACAAACCGTCATCGTTTCTTAAAAACACAAAAGCAGTCTTCTCTCGCAAAACCCATCCGATGTCAATCAAAATTTATCACTGCACTCTATTCACCATCACGGTAGCAGTGAAATCATTTCCAGTAATGCATTTGTAAATTTAGACGAAAAAACTGCTTTTGAATAGTTAATGATTGCTGATGGTTTCTGGAGCCTTAAGGATTCCACCTAACTTTAATTATCGATCAGGCTAAGGCCGGGATGGCCTCTGCTGTACATAGTAGCCGTCTCCATTCCACTCGGTCCATGGCTGTTTGTATCCAGTTCCGCACTCTGCGTAGGGTCCGCAGATCGTCCTCCACTTGGTCGACCCACCTAGCTCGCTGCGCTTCACGTCTTCTTGTATCGGTCGGATGACTCTCGAGAAACATTTGAGTCGGGTTGCTATCCGACATTCTGATGACGTGACCCGCCCACGGTAGCCTCCCGATTTTTGCGGTATGGACGATGCACAGTGGGAAAAAAATGGACCCAAAATCGCAACTTTTAGAAGCCGCTGGTTTGGAAAAGCATCAAATACCTATTTCTATGTAAAAAAAATGACAAGGAATCGAATGGTGGTGGTCTTGTTTTGTGCAGACCGCGGGAAAGGTCCCATTTCGCCCCATTTTGCCCTTTTTTGCACTATTTTAATGCAAAACATAACAAAGTAGCCAAGATAAACATCTGCCGCCGACATATAACCCGGGAAAACGTTAAATACTATAGTTGAGGTTGATCTCAATTGAAATGGAACATTTCCGTGCTGACCAGCTTACTATAACGCCCCATTTTGCCCCACACTACTTATTAATTATGAAAAAACTGGTTTTATCCATGGATTTTCAAGCAGTTTTCGATGTTTCCATTCAAATCATAGCAATCATGATGCAAATACTCTTAAACAACTGGATAGAGTTGATTTCCACCATGGCAGAGCACGAGTTGTGGCTTACTTTGCCCCAATTCTCCCTTATTTTCATGTTTTGGTGCTAAATTTTACTAGAAATCATATGAAGATCTCCGCTAACGATCTGTATCTATAAAAAAAACGAAGATGATCCACAATGAGGGTGGAAATTTTCATGTTGCCCATATCACTATACTGTCCCATTTTGCCCCATATTCCTTGTAATCTATAATTATGAGTTTTTTTAAGTTCTCATGATGTATTCGAAGCTTCCATGCAAATCATAGCAATCATGATGCAAATACTCTATAAAAAAACTAGATAGAGTTGTTTTTCACCATGGAAGAGCACGAGATGTGACCTATTTTGCCCCAATTCACTCTAATTTCGATGTTTCGGTGCCAAATATGTCCAGAAAGCGTATGAAGATCTCCGCTGATGATCTACATCCATGAAAAACGTTCAATATTTTAGAAAATATTATCCACCACGAGGGTGGAGCATTTTCAAGTTGCCCATATCACGATAATGTTCCATTTTGCCCCGTATTCATTCAAAACTACGAAAAATTAGTTTTTTCATATATTTTCAAGCTGTTTTCGAAGTTTTCATGCAATAACATGCACTTATGATGCAAATACTCTTAAATAAAACTAGATAGAGTTTATTTTTACCATGGATGAGCAAGGGATGTGACCTATTTTGCCCCAATTCATTCTAATTTTCATGTTTCGTTGCCAAATTTGACCAAAAAGCATATGAAGGTCTCCGTAGATGATCTACATTTATTATTATTCTAGCAAAGATTATCCGCAACGAATATGGAACGTTTTCATGCTGCCCATATCACAATAATGTCCCATTTTACCCCATATTCCCTAAAAATTGAAAAATTAGTTTTGATAGAGATTCAAGCTGTTTTCGAAGTTTCTATGCAAATTATGTGAATGACGATTCAAATACTTTTAAGAAATGAGATAAAGTTGATCTCCAACATGTAAAAACACGGAATGTGACCTATTTTGCCCCAATTGGGTTCTTTAGTGAATAAAATATTGCTATTTTCTATAGCCTAATCGAAAGAGCTAATTTTTCTAAGTATAACGTGATTTTATTGGATTCCAATACCTTTGTTTTGATGGTTTAATCAACAAAACAATTTAAATTTTTGTGGATAGAATGACAGTTCAATCGCTAAAGTGACAGTTCGACCCGAACAAAAAAATTTCCCCATACAAACATTAAATGAATTTTAAAAATAGTTCCCGAACTCCGAAAATTATGAAATTTTGGATTTCGACTAATTGTTGGGCGGTGAATCCGATTATGAGATAATCCGTATACCCCTAAAGAACCCAATTCAGTCTAATTTCCATGTTTCGGTGCAAAACTTGATCAAAAAACATATTAATGCAACTGTTGCTTATCTATATCTTTTAAAAACGCTCAATACTATAGAAAAGATAATTTGATATGAGGGAGAAACATTACCGTACTGTTAAGACCCCACATACCTTTAACATGATGAAAATTTATGTTTCTCTATAGCTGTTAGAGCTACTTTTATATCCTTCAAATGAAGAATAATAAAAATGTTAATATGTCCAAGTCGTATGTGGGGTCTTAACAGTAAAAAATGTTTCAACACTTGTGGTGTTCACATGAGTGTAGAATTAGCATCTTAGTTAAAATACACAAAAATAAAAACTAAAAAAAAAAATGTGGTGTTCACCGATTGGGGTGGGTCGTAAGCCTTCTAAGTAAATTCAAACTCAAGAAATCTAAAAATACTTCTAAATTTCGTAAAAAAAAACCTTTAATGCTTCCAAGAACTCTGTTGGAAAATTCTCCACATATTTTTGAAAAAGTGTGGACAGAAAATAACTAACAAATTCAGCAGAAACTTTTTGACTCTTCAATTCTTAGAGTTTTGTAGTTCCTCTAGAATAAAGTCGAAGGTTTTCTTCGGAAAGTAATCTTGAGAAGTTGCACAGTTAGGAATTAATGTTGATTGATTTTGGAGAAAAAATTGAAATATCATAAATAGCTGGACAAATAGATGCAGTCTCTCTCAAAAGAATCACAACATATCACATGCATCTTGAAAGTAGACAGTATTGTGATGTTCTTAGGAAGCATCCATTAAGTACGTCACAATGACCACCCCCCCCCCCCCCTCTTCTTAGGGAGTTTTCCTACACTTAACACATTGCTTGTCACACTTCCACAACACCCCCCCCCACCCCCTGAACCATGACGTACTTAATTAATGGCCCCTTACAACAAAAATCAAATCAAGAGAAATATCTTATACTAATTCCTCGACAAGAGTTTAAGAATATTCCTCTACGAATGTTTACGAACAATATTATTAACAATTTTTTTTCTCAAGAACTCTTCGTGATATGCTTCTAAGATATCTTCAGATATAATCACGGAATTCCCGTAGAAATCCTTCGCATTTTTAAAACAGTTCATCTGGATTCCCTTCGGATTGCCTTCAGTTCAGAGTTCTACAAAATTGTTTTCTGGGATTCATCAAAGACTTTCAGTAAGAATTTTTATGTAAAGAAAAAACTCTAGAAATTTACAAAACGAGTTATTATAAGAAAATATTCAGGGAATTTCTCAAGAATTTATTTCCGAAACCCTAAAATAGCCAGGCAGCTTTAACAGAGCTCCTCAAGATGTTTTTACAGTTGATCACAAGAGATTGAAAAAACTTTCTCAAAAAGTCAGGAATTTTTGCAAGATTTCCTCCAGGAATTAACCAGAAATATCCCTCCGAGAATTATTCCGACATAATTTTTTTTTTCAGAATTATTCCCGGAAACTTTTTTTTACTTTTCAAAAATCTCTTAAAATTAAATTTTCAAAGAATCCGTCCTCAAATTCTCACATGAATTTATCAGTGATTTATTCCCAGAACTATTTTACAAGAGTTTCGAAATATTTTTTTTACAAATATTTAGTCGTTCATTTTCAATGTTTTTTTTACAGAGGTCATCCTAAAATCCTTAAGACATCTTAAAATTTTATCACGGAAATTTGTTTTTCTTTTTAAGGAATACTTTTGAAATTTATCCAAGAAATCTGTAATTATAATTCCACGAAGTCAACCAAAACACTTTGTATGAATTCAATTATTATCCAAAGAATTTTGGAAATTTCTTAAAAATTAATTTTGAGAATTTCGCCAAGAGTGAGATCACATAAAAGAACTTTCTCATGAATTCATTTCTTGGTGTTGCTATGCTTATGTTACCATGCTCTAATGTTGGTAATTATCGCGGTAGTATTCCTATTTCTTGCATGCGTAAGTTTTTGAAGCAATCATTAACGAAAATATCTTTGCTCGAGTAAAAAATAGAATAAACTGCAAAACAACATGGGTTTTTGAAGGTCGCTCAACAACCACAAATTTATTTGAGTTCGTTGATTATTGTTTGGAAAGCAATGGGAAATGAAAATCATGTGGAAACTTTGTACACTGCCCAAGTAACACACTTATCACAGAAGAGTCACGGTCACGGTGGCGCAGGTTTTTGTTGTACAGAAGTTACTGTAACTTACTTCTAGCAACTGAATGTTTATTTGTTAGAATTTGTTTTCTATAGCGTATAGTTTTCAACTTAGTTCATAAATTAATGGGGTACGTGTCCCCGTGTTAAGAAAGACCTGCCTGTTTACTGAACCATCCCTATCTTCATCGACTACGAAACGCCGCGTAATCTCCGATCGTAAAGCGTGATAAGCCAACGTTCCTCTCCGTGACTGATTATAAGTCGTCGCGCCGCCCGCCCCCCTGTGTCATTGTTTGAACTTCGCAACCAGCCAATCTCTTTGCCGGCTGTTTTACGCCACCTGATTGCTAAAATTCAACGCCCATCGTCCCCTCTCGAGCACCGTCGTGCCGTGTGGCGAAAAAATAATGTGCAAACGATTACGGTGGATTAAAAGAACTCCCACACCAGGTTCGCACGCCCAGCACCAGCCAGCCAGCCAGCTTCAAAAGCGGCATGAATCCCAGGAAAGCGATGACCATCCTCTTCCTCCCATCAACAACGCAACGGGAAACGGGACAGTGTCGCCTCGACAGCCGGCGGCGGGAGTGACAAGATCACGACGACTAACGGCAGATTATTGCGTGAATTCCGTGGATCGACCGACGGACCGACCGACCAAACGTCCTTGGGGAATGCGACACGACGGCTGGTTGGTCGGAGTGGAGACGTATGGCACTGCCGCACCGGTTGTAGTCTCCTGCTTCGTTTTGCTCTTCATCATCATCGTCGTATTATGCCATGCCTCCGTCCATCCGTCGTGTGCGGAGGAAGCTTTGGCAATTGACAAGGAAGCGGAACCGGTTATCGTTTGATATAACCCTGAAGGAGAACAGCAGCCAGCTCCAACGCCAGTGCCGGTCGTTTTCAGAGGTGGTTTATGTCGATAGGAAAAGTTTTATTTTTCCCGCTCTTCTCGGTCGATTCGGCGGAAAGTGTATTCGATGTTTGTGATCTAATGGGAGCCCATATAGCTTCAGCTATGAACGCGCGCGTATTCAGCTAGACCATGCTAACAGTAACGGGTCCGATTCCAGATCGGTCCAGATTTTCGGGTGAGATTCCACCAAATGCATGAGAGATTTCTGTAAATCACCGAGAGAAACTACTGCGAGGAATTCTAGGAACCCTAGGAAGAATTTCATGGGAGGAACTCCAACGAAATTTTGAGAGGAACTCTAGAAAATCTCTGGAAGAAACTCTTTGAATCCGACTCCTTCGAATCCCCGGGAGGGATTCCTTCGAATCCCCGAGAGGGATTCCTTCCTCGGAATTCTTCCGAGCTTCCAGGAGAGACTGCTTCGAGTCTCCAGGAGAGACTGCTTCGAGTCTCCTGGAGAGACTGCTCCGCGTCTCCAGGAGAGACTGCTCCGCGTCTCCAGGAGAGACTGCTCCGCGTCTCCAGGAGAGACTGCTCCGCGTCTCCAGGAGAGACTGCTCCGCGTCTCCAGGAGAGACTGCTCCGCGTCTCCAGGAGAGACTGTTCCGCGTCTCCAGGAGTCGAGTGACTCCGTAGCTTGAAGGAATAGAGGCGCCCATGTAGCGAATTGGGAGTCGTGAGTTCGAGTCTCACCGGAGTACTTGGATTTATTTTCATAATTCAAATCTCAATGTGTTAATCGCGCACATGTTTTTGTTGTGCACATGGATGTCAAAGCATTTTCAACAGCGAGAATAAACTTTTTTTTTACAAATTAAGCACGTAAATAGACCAGCTATCTTCAAAGTATCCCTTTCTGCAGTCCATTCAAACAGAAGAAATATTTATTCTCTATCCATTTGGCATCTCTTATTAACCCTTCCGTTACCAACCCCCCCTAACGAGAGTGCGAAAAAATACTCTTTTCGTTATAACTTTTTTGTTTTTCAATATTTTTCGACCAAATTTTGACACAATAAGCGGATATCCTTCTAATTTAAGGATTTGCTAGGTATTGTTGGAATGGCCACCTGGTTCCGGAGTTATTCCGGAATCAAAATGGGTCATTCGATTTGGCCATTTTGGAAAAAGTAAATTTTCGATATGAGGGCCGTTCAGTTTTCAGACCTAAGTGCATTAGAATGATAGAAAAAAATGTCTAGAAGCCCATCCCGGTCACTACGTGCCTTGGAACCCGTTTTACGGATGTTCCGGGGAACCGGTTCCGGGGTCAATTTTTGAATATGTTTCTATACCATCATGCGACACCTCAAACTTCGTGGTTTTTCAAGATGCATCATTCTGTGCTGTTTTGGCGTTGTCTGAAACACTGTTGGCCATTTTGGAACCGGTATTCGGATTTCCCGGGAATCGGTTCCGGTGGTTCCCAATTTTCGAAAATAAACAAACACCATCATGCGACATATCAAACTTCATGATTTTGAAAATTATGGCATTTTATCATAACGATTGGTCACATAGGATACGTGTGACCATTATGGAATCGGAATACAGATTTTCCGGAATCTAGTTCCGGGGCCAAGTTTTTAAAATGGTTCATTACCGTCATGCGGCATCTCAAACATCGTGATTTTCAAAATACATCATTCTGGGTCAATACAGTCAAGTCTTTTTTTACGCGGTTTTCATTTACGCGGCCGCGTAAATGAAAACTTCATACAAAAAAGAAATCATCGTCTTATTTTTGCATGATTCGTCGAGAAATAGTGAGACTTTTTTTACGCGGTTTTTTGAATTTTGAACTGAGTTTTTTTTTACGCGGTACGTATCCTCCGCGTAAAAGAAACCTGACTGTATTGCGTTTTCTGAAATACTGTTGGCCATTTTAGAACCGGTATTCGGATTTCCCGGGAATCGGTTCCGGTGGTTCCGGGGTCAATTTTTCGAAGATGAACAAACGCAATCATGCGACCACGAGCGGAACCATTGCTTGCTATCCGTAAATTTATGCTTTATACTGTTGAGTATTCATTCTGATAATGCATTCAGGAATGCCTTTGGAAGATTCCTCATGGAATTCGGCAACCTCTCCAAAGAATTCCCTCCGGAATTCATCCAGGAGATTCCTCTTGAAGGATGTTCATCCAGTTCATTCAATCCAGCGAGGTTACCAAAAACTCATTCCGAGGATTCCCCCAGGAGTTTCCTCCGAAAAGTGTCACAGGAATTCCTTTTAGGGATTCCTGCAGGAGTTTCTTATGGAGATTTGATTCCGGGGATTCATCCAAGAATTCCTTTTAGACATACTTCCTGGATATTGTAAGGGTTCTTCCAGAAGTTTATTACAGTGAATTTTCCAAAAACTCGTTTCGGGTGATTTCGCGTAAAATGCTTCCTAACGCTCTTGCACAAGTTACCTCCGCCAACCCCGGAGGTTCCTCCAGAAGTTTCTTCCGAAAATTCAAACAGGTATCACCTAAAGAATATCTCCAAAACTCCACCAAAGATCCAGCAGGAGCTCCTCCGTGAATTTCTCCAAGAATTTCTCCATGAAGTTCCTCCTGAAGTTGTTATGAGTTTATGAGCTTTCATGAGAATTCCTCTCAGACTTCCTTCGGGATATTTTCCAAGGATTCCTCCAGGAATTTCCTCAAAATATTCCGCCAGGAATTCTTTCGGAAATTCCTCCCATAGTTCATTGAGAAATTTCTTCAGGAATTTTCCCACTAAGTTCCTTCAGAAGTTCCTCTGGCAGTACCACCGAGCATTCATCAGGAAGTTCCTCCAGAACTTCCTTCAAGAATCCTTCCAGGAGCTCCTCTAGGAATTTCTGTAGAAGTTCCTCCAGGAATTTTGCCAGGAAGTTCCTCTAGGGACTCCTCCGACCGAAAGTTCCTGCAGGAGTTCCTCCTGGAGGAATTTCCGGCGGAATTCCTAGAGGAATTTCCGGAGGAATGCCTGGAGGAATTTCCGGAGAAATTTCCGGAGGAATTCCTGGAGGAATTTCCGGAGGAATTCCTGGAGGAATTTCCGGAGGAATTCCTGGAGGAATTTCCGGAGGAATTCCTGGAGGAATTTCCGGAGGAATTCCTGGAGGAATTTCCGGAGGAATTCCTGGAGGAATTTCCGGAGGAATTCCTGGAGGAATTTCCGGAGGAATTCCTGGAGGAATTTCCGGAGGAATTCCTGGAGGTATTCCCGGAGGAATTTCCGGAGGAATTCCTGGAGGAATTTCCGGAGGAATTCCTGGAGGAATTTCCGGAGGAATTCTTGGAGGAATTTCCGGAGCAATTCCTGGAGGAATTTTCGTAGGGATTCCTGGAGAAATTTCCGTAGAAATTCCTGGAGGAATGCCTAGAGAAATTTCTGGAGGAATTCCTAGAGGAATTTCCAGATGAATTCCTGGAGGAATTTCCGTAGGAATTCCTGGTGGAATTTCTGGAGGAATTTCCGGAGGAATTCCTGGAGGAATTTCCAGAGGAATTCCTGGAAGAACTTCCGTAGAAATTCCTGGTGTTCATCTTCGAAAAATTGACCCCGGAACCACCGGAACCGATTTCCGGGAAATCCGAATACCGGTTCTAAAATGGCCAACAGTATTTCAGATAACGCAATATTAGGCCAGAACGATGGATTTTGAAAATCACGATGTTTGAGATGCCGCATGACGGTATTGAACCATATTCAAAACTTGGCCCCGGAACTGGATTCCGAAAAATCTGTATACCGATTCCATAATGGCCAAATGTATCCGTGGCCAATCATTATGATAAAATGCCATAATTTTCAAAATCATGAAGTTTGATATGTCGCATGATGGTGTTTGTTTATTTTCGAAAATTGGGAACCACCGGAACCGATTCCCGGGAAACCTGAATACCGGTTCCAAAATGGCCAACAGTGTGTCAGACAACGCCAAAACAGCACAGAATGATGCATCTTGAAAAACCACGAAGTTTGAGGTGTCGCATGATGGTATAGAAACATATTCAAAAATTGACCCCGGAACTGGTTCCCCGGAACATCCGTAAAACGGGTTCCAAGGCACGTAGTGACCGGGATGGGCTTCTAGACAATTTTTTCTATCATTCTAGTGCACTTAGGTCTGAAAACTGAACGGCTCTCATATCGAAAATTTACTTTTTCCAAAATGGCCAAATCGAATGACCCATTTTGATTCCGGAATAACTCCGGAACCAGGTGGCCATTCCAACAATCCCTAGGAAATCCTTAAAATAGAAGGATATCCGCTTATTGTGTCAAAATTTGGTCAAAAAATATTGTAAAACAAAAAAGTTATAACGAAAAGAGTATTTTTTCGCACTCTCGTTAGGGGGGGTTGGTAACGGAAGGGTTAAGTTTATCTCGAATAAATGAACACGAAGATCATCACATTGCATTCCACTCACTCCAGCGGGACGGGACGGAACGGAACGGAACGGGACCCAAAAGATATGTATTTCAAGGAAAAAAGCTCAAGTGGGTAGCTGCACGTTCTTCCCCATCATTGTTCCGAACGGGGACTCGCTCGTCCAGGAATTTCAAACCGGACTTTCATCTCAATCCAACGCGACGAGCGACGAGCTACGATATCACAGTGCTCAAGGAGGGGCGAGTCGGGTAAATAACTCTTTTTCCGACCAGCAGCGCACCCTCTTGGAAACGGGGTGGTAGCACTGCTGTTCGTGCGAATTCTAACGATGAGTTGAGGAAGGGGTGACCTGTGTGTGTGTGTGTGGGCAATGAGTGTTCTTGTAAAATCGAGGGACACCAGACAGTGAGTTCGCGCGCGTGAATGTCCGGCGTTTCATTTGATTTATGTCCCTTTTACGAGGGTTTATGAGCTGCTCCGCTGTTCTGGGGCGAAAAAAAAACCCCGGACGGGCAGAAGGGTACTGGTGGTGGATGCATTTGGTGTGATGGAGCTTCGAAACTGCAGTAGTAGTAGCAGAAGCAGAAGCCTTCCGATGCTGTTGCTAGATGGTGTTTGATGGGTCATTTTTTAAAGCTCTGTGATACGTGCGGTATGCTTTGGGAGTGAATGAGAGAAATGCTGCATTGAGGGTCATTTTATTTTATTTGAGATACTTAGTTACAAACAGATTTTCCTTGAGATATCATTTAAGCATTTGTAACATACATACACTGGAATTTCCAATGGAATTTATTTTTATTAATCGACCTGGAGATGCATAAAGTGAATTGGTGCACAAAATAGGTGAATTAAATGGCAACTGAACTAATCCCGACAATTCAATCAATTCCAAGAGTCTCTACCTTGTGTTCATTGATTACGAAAAAGCTTTCGACCGTCTCAATCACGGAAACATGTGGGAAGCCCTCAGGTGCGAGGGTCTCCCTGAGAAAATCATCGGCCTCATTGAAGCACAGTACAGGGCATTTTCGTGCAGAGTTCGGGTCATTGCTGGTGTGAGACAAGAATGTATACTATCACCGCTACTGTTCCTCATCGTAATCGATTGACCATGTATCAAATCGTGGATTGCTGTGGCAGCCCATTACCATGGAGCACCTACAATAACTTCGAACGAGCTGATGACGTTGCTCTCCTAGCAGGCCCCCCTTGTGCACGGGCTTGTCTCCTAGCTCAACGGCGCTTTGATATGCAAAGTAAGCGCGATGATCTTGTTAATCACTCCTCAGCGGCAGGCCTTACTATCAACATCAACAAGACCAAATCCCTGGACGTAAACACGGTCAAACCTTCCAGTTTGAGAACTGACTTCGAATTTGAGAACTACTGCGTGGTGATCAGAGAATGGAACTGGCATTGTAACGTACTTTTAACTTGTCGAACGAAGTCTTTACCAGCGTGAACCTATCAAGACGAGATGCCGAATTAAGTCGCAAGAAACTGTAGTCCCAATTTTTCAACCTAAGGTCCTCGAGTTGGAACAAATTGATGAGATTGCGTAGTCCTTTTGAAAAGGGTTTGTACTTCCCTCTACAATCAACTGCATCCAATACACAGTTGAAAGTGCCCCCTATTAGAATCTGCTGTCCCTTATTTAGATGCGGAGCGAGAGTGTTCTGGAACTAATCATCTTGCTCAGCGCTATGTTGCGATCCCGATTGCCCATAAACATTAATGACGTTGAGACCGCCGATTACCACGGAAATGAGTCGGCCGGTGGGACACATTATGATCTGCTCAAATGGAATAGTTTTCCTTATAAGTATCGCTGTTCCAACATTCGCATCGCTACGGTTAACAATCGCGTGATGTGAAGGGACGAAACAAAATTGACGACGCAACTTCTTGCAGTAGTACAATATCTACGTCGTTTTGTACCACAAAATCTCTTAGCAATGCATGTTATCGCAAGCAAGCGATGTTATCGCATTAATATTGACCGTTGAAATATTTCTCACAATGTTCATTTCGCTTGCATTCAATATTGTATACGAGATTCGAGTTTTGAATAGACAGCGACTCGAAGTATCGTTTAATGTTGATTGACATCAAATGTCAGAATCAGCATTTATCGATTGCAGCATTGGAGAGACTCACCTTCACACCACTTCGTGATCGCGATCGCTCTTCCTGCTGGCGTCTAGATTTTGGCCTGGTGATCCGCTCATCGCTTCGCACGGCAGCTGTAATTACTGCCAGTGCATTCGGCCTTCCCACATCTTCGTCACACCGCTTCTGTATCCGAGTCTTTTCTGGATCTGTCAACTGTAACAAACATGACACCACCATCTTCAGACCCGGATTTGCTACTTGCTGTGAGAGGTTTTTTGTTGGTTCACTCGTGGCCCTCCGCAGTGATCTCGTCTGTTGTGTCTGGTTCCTCCTCAGTAATGGGCCTCAGACTCCCGGTCCTCTGGTACACGGCCGGTTAAGGAGCTCCCATTCTTTACCCTCTGCACCACGCCATCATCCCTCGCCGATACCAGTTTCACCATTGGCAACTGGGGTTCTTCGCTGATTTTGCTTGATGCCGCTGTTCCGATCACTGCACCGGCGTATGTATTCTTGCTGGTTCTGGTTTCTCGCTTGGTGATACTGCCACTCCGGATGCACCACTTTCTGGCAAACATCGTTTATTCTGGGGGCAGTCTGCCTACAGATGGCCCTCCTCCTTGCACAAAAAGCACCGCTTCATCAGCCCTTCGTAGTACACCCTAGTAGCTCTTCGAATCGCGACGTACAGGGTTGATGGTATCTCCTTTTTAATGTCCATATCTCTGATACCTCGGACACCGGTAAAGAGGTCTAATTCGAACTCCGCCGGAAATCTGTCCCTGATCATACGTTTCACCGTACCATAACTCCCGAGCACCAACGATACGTCCAGCTCAGATATCTCGGGCGGCAAGTCAAAGACACGCACGTAACGTATGCATCATCCAGCCACCGTAATTCATACTTGCACTGTGTCGCCATTGGAATACTGGAACGTATGTAGCTTCGGGTTCTGCAGTAGCGCCTCCTTCATAGCAGCCTCTGTATTGAACTTGATGCAGATAACCCGTTCATCGGAGATCTTGTAGCTTGACTCCATTGTCCGCTTGTCTGCATCGAAGGCTTTCACAAAGCGGACGATCTCCACCAAAGTGGGGCCTGCCGCACCCTCTGAGAACTGGAATACCAAAGTTTTCTTGATGATTCCGTTCGACGTCCGCACCATGTTTCCTGGAAAACCTCGGCAAAAGGACAAACTGGTGCTTATGGATAACACGACAAAGATGCATAGACCCTCGCCAGAAAAGCCAGGACGCTTTATAAGGCAGAGAAACGAATGGCCGCCGCATAGCTAGAACAGGTTGAAGGTGGCTACCCAGTGGTAGACTGTACAAATAAAGGACAAGGTAAGGCAGACGAATGCAGACGAAAAACCAAAATCTATTGAGAACAGCGCCAAGAAGAAGGGTAAGTTGATTTTGATGAAGACAGGTGAAGACCAGAGAGGCAGGCTGCTTTGAGGTTCTACATATCATAAGAATGGCTCAGAAACGGAAGGACTTCGGCGCGGATGTTCAAAAAGTCAGGTGTACATGGTCGGGAAATAAGATCTTCAAGCTGAAACGGACTCGAATAACAGAAGCTTTTCGGGTAGAGAGCTGACAGAGATGTGGGAAATACGGCGCAGGTCCGACATCACTACAGCGGAAGAAGTAGGAACTACAATAAATGAGCAAATGAAGATAGGAGGCGTGGAAATGTCAGTTCGACTGAGCTCCCGCTGGATTAAGCCGATAAGGCATTAGCAATTGGCAAAGTGAAAGTCGGTGGTTAGTATACTTATTGCTTGTTTCTCAGCAAAAGGGAATATACTTCAGATGTCAGGAGTTGAGACGTATGACACGAAAATTCTGGAGAGGATTAGTCATACAGTAGTACAAATTATCATGCTGTAATCCACGGGGAAAGCAAAGTGTGGCGTAACAATCATCTCGAATGCATTGTAAAATAAATTACAAAATTTCGGTAAATGTGAAGCATTTTAACGAGTACGGTAATTTATTTCACCCAACTGGACTGCAAAATAAGCCCAACACCGAATTCGGTAATGTTTACCGACTAATCGGTTCCTCAGGTTACCGAAGTCAGTAGCCTGCTGGCTAGAAACGTCAAACTGGCAATGGCCAATTTTCTCTGCGGAGACGGTGTAATAAGCGCTTAGTTTTTATACGTATTATTCTCTTCTAACTCTTGTAAAAGCTTTAGGTGAGTACCTTTGTAACTTAATTTCGTTTGACATTACGTGGCACATCAATATTATAGTGTGATAAATGAATTTTCCTGTGAAATAAACCCCCCCAAGCTTGACCGGCGGCGATGATAACGCCGGCGATGGTGCGCTGGAAAACATAAGGATATATGCTGGATGTCGTGCAAGGTGTCGCACAAACTGGTGATGTGAATAGTTAACTTATGCAACAAATAGGAGATTTATAAGAAAATACAGGGTGCGGCAGGAAAAAATGCGAAAAGTTCAAGGCACTATTACACGCTAAATATGGGATATGTATGACTATTTTTTCATGACAGTGTATCAGTCAATGTCTATATTCTAGCACTGAAAAATAAAAATGAACACATTTGATGATTAACATGTGATAATGTAGGCCTAATAAGCGGATATCAATAAACCGCGCGCCCAATGGTCATTAAACAAAATGACTATAACAGTAACAAAATTAGCTCAAATTCGATGAACAACCAGACCACACTGATCCAGAGCCATGTAGTTTCACATACTAGATGAAATAAGTACATATATTTGATGATACTGTAGAGAAAATTAAACATTTTGTTTTATCAGATACGAAATTTAGCGCCCTGTGTACTTTTCTGCGGTTTGAAAATTCAGATAGTCTTCAGCTTCAGGCGCCGCCCTGTAAAGGTTAGTGACCAAAATGGGAAAATTTTCAATTAACTTTTCAGAAAACTAGCCTATTAGAGATCATGGAACGTTGAAACATAGATTGGTTAACGTCAAATGGACGAAAACGAGGTCTGAAGTTGAAAAACACTTTCGCATTTTTTCCTGCCGCATACTGTATAAAAATCTGCTCAATAAATCATATCGTTAAAACTTTTACATGTTTCTTGTTTTGTTTTCATTTTTAATGCGGCTGAGAAGGAACGGAATGGAAAAAGCAACATTACAGACGGATCGGTAGGTGTGCATGAAAACTACCGAACGGTTCGGTAATTTTGACGTTTCATGGAAAATCTCAGTTTACCGATCGATCGGTAGTTTGTTCGTTTACCGAACGGATTACCGAGCGATCAGCTGTTGAGATTTCGGTAAAAAATTTACCGAAGTCGGTGATTTGTGCTAAGTGTGTATCGCAGTTATTTTACCCTTATTCGAAAGATTATTGAATTTTTTATCAAATGGCATCTCTGAATCGATTGGTTTAGTTAAATAACTAAGTTTTCTAGAGCAAAATAGCTAAAAAGTATGCGTTTCAATTTGTTTATGTCAATTATCTTTGAAACTTGCGTTATAAATTAAAAATCTTTTTTGGCAAAGTTGTGGCTCCTGTTTCACTCTACAAATCGTTCTGTGACGCCAAACTTCTAGCTCTTATCGTTTTCTTGCAATTTTGATTTAAATGTGCGGCACAATGCGCAAAAAAGTGCTTGCCATGACAGTTGCAAATTTATGATCTGAAATGCGACGTTCAAATCGAAATTGCAAGAAAACGATAAGAGATAGAAGTTTGATGTCAAAGAACGAATTGTAGAGTTGAACAGGGGCCACAACTTTGCCGAAGAAAGAATTTTTAATTATTACGCAAAGATAATTGACAAAAACAAATTTAAACACACAACTTTTAAGCTATTTGCTCTAGAAAACTTTGCTATTCAACTAATCCAATCGGTTCAAAGATGCCATTTGATAGAAAATTCAATAATCTTTCGAATAAGTTCAATAACTACGTAACGGTTGAGATTTTACCATATGCGTAGAACGATTTTTTTCACCATTTATGGTCCTCTATCACCCTTTAAAAAGTTTGCACTCAGGAACCTAACACCCTGTATATAGCTGCTACGCCCCCCACGCTGGACGATAGATCGGATCAATCAGGTTCTCGACCAAATATTTTGGAACTTGGTGATATGAGGTTGATCAAGGTGACGATGGATCGAGTGATGTGCGTAGTTCGAGTATCAGGGGCACTCTCGAGTCCCTTCGATTCTCGCAGAGGGTTACGGCAAGGTGATGGTCTTTCGTGCTTGCTGTTCAACATTGCGTTAGAAGGTGTAATAAGGAGAGCGGGGTTTAACACGAGTGGAACGATTTTCACGAAGTCCGTTCAGCTGCTCGGTTTCGCTGATGATGTTGATATCATTGCTCTCAAATTTGAGACAATGGCGGGATGTACTTTTCGCCAAAAAGAATGATGACAGACGAATCGGAATAGTCATTAAGGTGTCGAAGACAAAGTACATGATGGAAAGGACTCCAGGAAGGCATTACCGTGCCCGCCACCAAGAATTTCTATCGACGGTGATGAAATCCAGACGGTTGCAGAATTCGTGTACTTGGCCTCACTGATTACCGCCGACAACGACACCAGCAGATAAATTCAGAGGCGCATTATGGCAGGAAATCGAGCTTATGCAGATAGAAGACGGGAATTGGAGAAGGCGAATGAATCACGAACTGCATCAGCTGCTGAGAGAACCAACCACCGTCCACACCGCGAAATTTGGGAGGCTACGGTGGGCGGGTCACGTCATCAGGATGTCAGATAACAACCTGACTAAAATGGTTCTCAGAAGTCATCCGACCGGTACAAGAAGACGTAATGCACAGCGAACTAGGTGGGTCGATCAAGTGGAGGACGATCAGCGAGCGGAACCTTCCCAAGTAACAATTCAGAACCATTAATAAGCATGCCAGTTTAACAAATGTTCTACAACAGTGCCGGTAGTAGAACAAGATTATGTGTTTATCAAAGGGACAAATAAACATTTCAATCAGTGAAAATAACACTTTATTTCAACATGTAACTGGTAATTAAATAACTAGTCGAACAGAAGTTTAGAGAAAGCTGTTTAAGTATTTCTGTTCATTGCTTAATAGCGTTGTAATATAATGCTTGAAAACAAGCTGCTTCCGAAACATTCAAAGCCGTTTTTCCACATATGATTCACTGTGGAATAAGTAGCTTAAGCGTAGTTTAACAGCTGTAGCTTAAATATTTTGTTCAGCTGCTGATTAGTAGTGTTATAGTAACCCTCATTTGTCATTGTTCGCCATGTCATCATTTGTAAACATGGTTGCTAATTATAAGTCGCAGCTGCTCAGGACAAAAAGATGTCCTGTGATATTTAGCAGCAAATAATTATATTACACTTTGAAAACTTCAGTACTAACCTTATATTCCAAAACGGGCAGCGAAACCAGCGAGCCCTGAAAACCTCGCTGAAAACGGCAGGTGAAGCAGCTGCGATTACTGGCATCGACGAGGAGTTCTCCCATCGATTCAATCCTTCACCATGTATCGACCCTTAAATCGAATGAACCTCGACCGGGAACAGGATCCATTTAAAACCGGGATGATTTCACTCGAGTGATTTTTTCCGACACATAATAAAAGTAACACAAACTACGTACAACTCACTTGCTTGGGTGGAGAACGTAGGCACGGGAGCCCACGGCAACGGAGGAAACGACGACGCAGTGAAGCGGAGGACGGAAATGAACCACCTCCCACGCTGAGGGAAGTTAAGGATGCCATTCACCAGCTCAAAACCAACAAAGCAGCTGGTAAGGATGGTATCGCAGCTGAACTCATCAAGATAGGCCCAGAAAAGTTGGCCACCTGTCTGCATCGGCTGATAGCCAGGATCTGGAAAACCGAACAGCTACCGGAGGAGTGGAGGGAAGGGGTAATCTGCCCAATTCACAAGAAAGGCGACCATTTGGAATGTGAGAACTTCAGGGCGATCACTATTTTGAATGCTGCCTACAAAGTGCTATCCCAGATCATCTTCCGTCGTCTGTCACCTAAAACGAATGAGTTCGTGGGAAGTTATCAAGCCGGCTTCATCGACGGCCGGTCGACAACGGACCAGATCTTTACCGTACGGCAAATCCTCCAGAAATGCCGTGAATACCAGGTCCCAACGCATCACCTGTTCATCGCGGTATACGACAGTATCGACCGCGCAGAGCTATGGAGAATCATGGACGAAAACGGCTTTCCTGGGAAGCTGACTAGACTGATTAAAGCAACGATGGACGGTGTGCAAAACTGCGTAAGGGTTTCGGGTGAACTATCTAGTTCATTCGAATCTCGCCGGGGACTGCGACAAGGTGATGGCCTCTCATGCCTACTCTTCAACATCGCTCTGGAAGGTGTGATGCGACGAGCCGGGGAACGATTTTCACAAAATCCGGACAATTTGTGTGCTTTGCGGACGACATGGACATTATTGCCAGAACATTTGGAACGGTGGCAGAGCTGTACACCCGCCTGAAACACGAAGCAGCAAAGGTCGGAGTGGTGGTGAATGCCTCAAAAACAAAGTACATGCTGGTAGGCAGAACCGAACACGACCGGATACGTCTGGGTAGTAATGTTACGATAGACGGGGATACTTTCGAGGTGGTGGAGGAATTCGTCTACCTCGGATCCTTACTGACGGCTGACAACAACGTGAGCCGTGAAATTCGGAGGCGCATCATCAGCGGAAGTCGGGCCTACTACGGGCTCCAGAAGAAACTGCGGTCGAAAAAGATTCACCCACGCACCAAATGCACCATGTACAAAACGCTAATAAGACCGGTGATCCTCTACGGGCACGAGACATGGACCATGCTCGAGGAGGACCTACAAGCACTCGGAGTTTTCGAGCGACGCGTGCTAAGAACGATCTTCGGTGGTGTGCTGGAGAACGGTGTGTGGCGGAGAAGGATGAACCACGAGCTCGCTGCACTTTACGGCGAACCCAGCATCCAGAAGGTGGCCAAAGCCGGAAGGATACGGTGGGCAGGGCATGTTGCAAGAATGCCGGACAACAACCTTGCAAAGCTGGTGTTTGCAACTGATCCGGTTGGCACAAGAAGGCGTGCAGCGCAGAGAGCACGATGGGCGGACCAGGTGGAGCGTGACTTGGCGAGCATCGGGCGCGACCGAGGATGGAGAGCGGCAGCTACGAACCGTGTATTATGGAGAAATATTGTTGATTCAGTTTTATCTTGAATTTGATGTAATACTAAATAAATGAACTAAGACGCCTTGCATCCAGTCGATCGGAAATGTCGCGGTTTTCCATATGTTCTATTTCATGCTTCGGATGGCTGTTTCTATCTCTGTGTCTATG
Source organism: Aedes albopictus (assembly GCF_035046485.1). Classification (NCBI taxonomy): domain Eukaryota; kingdom Metazoa; phylum Arthropoda; class Insecta; order Diptera; family Culicidae; genus Aedes; species Aedes albopictus. The sequence goes on from NC_085136.1 coordinate 84,374,206, forward strand.
GAACTTCGGTGTTGACACGGGTAATGCGTTGAACCCTTGGCGGATCATGCTGAGCTGTTAGTGGCGTGGCTGATACTTTGAAAAAGGTTTTCAAAATTCTGGAACCAGCATTTCAGCTAGGCAGCCTATCAATTGCTGTCCAGATGTGTCTTCCACGAGCATTGTAGCATTCATTTTAGTCCCACTGAGGCGACGTGCGACATCCTAGAGGAGACAGATGTCACCGGTGTTTGCGGCTTTCTCGCCTTCGTCGGCTAGGGAGTCCGCCCACGCTCTTTTGTCACGCCTGTATGAGCGCTTCACTTTCTTTTCGAGAGCCGAATAGCACTGACGGGCTGCGGCTTTGGCTCCTCGTGTTTTCGCTCGCTCTATCGCGGCTTTGACGTTCATTCGCTCCTCTATCTTCCTCCAGGTATCATCTGTGATTTACTGCTTTCTCTGTGTGCGTAGCTTATCTAAATTATTCCCGTCGGTGGCGATGAAGGCATTCTTGATGGCGCTCCAATGATCTTCTACGCTTCCACCTTCCAGAATAGCCGCAGCACGGTTCTCAAGTTCCTCGACGAAGGATCTTTTCACTGCAGCGTCTTCTAATCGGCGTGTGGAGTTGAACCGGCGGATATTTTTTTCCTCCTGTCGATGGATTCTCGCAATGCGCAGCCGGATCTTGCCGATTGGGAGATGATGGTCTAACGCAATGTTGGCGCTATGTTTGTTTCGTACATCAAAAAGGCTCCGTCTTCATTTCCGGATGATGAAGATGTGATCGATTTGATATTCCGTGACGCCATCACGGCGAACCCATGTCATTATGTGCACTGGTTGACGAGGGAAGAGCGATCCTCCAATCACCATGTCATTGTAACCACAAAACTCTGCAAACAGCTCTCCGTTTTCGCTCATTTCTCCGAATCCATGGCGTTCCATGACGTGTTCATAGTCCGAGTTGTCGGAACCAACCTTCGCATTGAAGTCACTCATGAGGATCTTGATATCTTGATATATGCAACGGCAGCATCGGTTGGCGCGTAACATTGGATCATGCTGAGGTTTCGAATTCGTGTTCTGAATCTGGCTACAATCCTCTCATTAATTGGTTCCGACTTCATGAGCGCAGCGTGGGCGTGCGACTGAACAGGAAACCAACTCCACGGTGGCGAGGGGCGTGTTCCCCTCGTAGGCCAGAGTATAGCTGAATTTGACCCGACGTCAATCTGTGTCCTCCAAAGTTTGGCCAACGGACTTAGCTCAGTCCTAGGATCTCAAGCTTAGTACAGTATGCCTCATTGACTAGTGGTGCCAGTTTGCCCTGCTGGGCTAAGGTTTATACATTCCAAGTACCAATTCTTGTCCGCTGTTTCGCGCTAAAAGTTGTTGCCGTTGAATCAGTTCATAACGGTTTCGGTTTCTGTAACGGTTTTTGCGCTTCGAAAACAGTTGATGGCCTAAGATCCTCTATCCACCGTGGTGAGGCTGCCACACGATATACACATGCAAAATAGGCATTGGCACTCAGTTCATCACTGGGGTAGAACACAAAGCTGAGAAGCAGCTTTTGTTCCAGTGGGGACGTTTCAGCAAGAAGAAGTTTATCAAGTTTCAAACCACTGTAAGTTATGAAATGTTTCCGTAGACATTTTTGAATTAAGCTCTGATCAACGTGCAGCCCGCTAAATGTATAGAAACAAGAACAAATTCTTTGCAGTCCATCTCCACTGCAGTCATTCCACTCAGCCAGAACCGTTTACCATCGGGTAAAATCCATATAACCCATGGTTTGCAGGATCCCATGGAATGAAAAATTCAACCGCACTCCATCGTGCTACTAACTGCCACTACTGGGTTACTACTACTGCTGCTGCTGCTGCTGCTGTTGCTGCAGTTCACACTTGGTTGACCTTTCCCTCGTTGTTGTTGGTATAGTCCGTCCGTTTTCTGATGGTCCATTTTTTTCGCATCGTCTTCTTTACTGTCCGGAGAACACGTCCTCGTCGTCGTCGGTCACTAACTCGCGTTCGCGTCCGTCCCAGCACACAAAACACCAGCAATGCAGCAAAGTTGCCCCTCTTCGGTGCTGTTACTGCTGTTGGTGCTGCTGATGTGCTCGCATTCCGAAACAAAACACACAAACAACAGCGGATCCCATCAACCGACATCACTGGACAAGAATCTGAGCTCGGTGAAATAGGTTTTGCGATAGTTGAAAAATAAAATTAAACTATAAATAAAATTAGTAAAAAATCCAGATGTATGTACAGATTTTGCTGTATTATATAGGACAAAGTTCGAGAAAAATACAGAATTCGTAATAATGATACCTAATTTCCACCTTATTCTGATTATTGCACTTTTAAAGGTACATTATTGAATTAAAACTCCCTTTTAGAACTCTCGTTTGCTTCGGTGACCAGGCACCGGTGATCAGAGGCCACCAGAAGTAGGGCGTTGTTGGGTCAAAAGTTTTGCGCACAAGTGGAAAGCTTTATTGGGAAGCATTAATCATCGGACGTGATGCACTACACAGTCAGTGTAGAGTCATCTTCACTTTGGTTCTCTGCTTTGCTCTGTAGGTAGGTACGTCTCTGACTCCCCAAAGGAAACCCTTCCATCCAGTCCATCAGATGGGAGAACAAGAAGCGCACGAAACAGCAACCATCAACATTGCTTCACACTCGTACAGCACGGAGATCTCTGCGCTGGCTGCTGTCAAGGTTTTTTGCCCTCTGGAGACAAGAAATGGTTTATTTTCAGATGAAGGCTGGTTGGTAGGACGTATGTAATGTAGGAAAGCGAGAAAGAGTGGAAAGTGGTGCGTGAAATTCTTGTGATATTCGTGGAATCGCATAAGCTGAGGAAATCGGCCATGTATTTCCAAGAAACAATGTGCTGATAGTCATGTGGCTTAATGCAGTTAACCCGCCCACTAAATTCCACTTAGATCGGAGAAACGTGACAATATCAGTGGTTGTTAATGGTGTGAATAAGAATTTGGCCTGCGAGTTGAGTCGGGTAACAAGCAACAGAATCTTGTGCATTATTAGAACTTGGAAGTTCTTTTTCTGAAATGTCTTTCTAAACTCAAACATTAATTCATGTAAATTCTATATAGGTAGGATTGTATCACTTGGGCTGTGCTACTATTTTTGGTATTATTAGGTTTATGAAACACGCGAGGAAGGGGAAATATTGCTCGCCAACTCACGCTCTACCTGGTCCGCACATCGTGATCTCTGCGCTCCACGACATCTTGTGCCAACCGGATGAGTAGCAAACACCAGCTTTGCATGGTTGTTGTCCGGCATTCTTTCAACACGCTCTGCCCATCGTATCTTTCCGGCTTTGGCCATCTTCTGGATGCTGGATTCGCCCTAAAATGCAGCGAGCTCGTGGTTCAACCTTCTCCGCCACACACCATTATCCTATACACCACCGAAGATCGTCCTAAGCACGCGTCGCTCGAAAACTACGTGTGCTTGCTGGTCCTCCTCGAGCATGGTCCATGTGTGTCCGTAGAGGACCACCGGTGTTATAAGCGTTTTGTGCATGGTCCATTTAGTGCGTGTTTGAATCTTTTTAGACCGCAGCTTCTTCTGGAGCTCGTAGTAGGCCCGACTTGCGCTGATGAAACGCCTCCGAATTCCTCCACCACTTCGAAAGTATCTCCGTCTATCGTTACATTACTATCCAAACGGATCCGGTCGTGTTCGGTTCCGCCTATCAGCATGTACTTTGTTTTTGAAGCATTCACCACCTGTCCGATCTGCTTCGCGTTTCAGGCGGGTGTACAGTTCTGTCAGCATTTCAAAAGTTCTGGCGATACTGTCCATGTCGTCCGCAAAGCACACAAATTGTCCGGATTTTGTGAATATCGTTCCCCGGCTGTTAAGCCCGGCTTGTCGCATCACACCTTCCAGAGCAATGTTAAATAGTAGGCATGAGAGTCCATCACCTTGTCGCAGTCCCCGGCGATATTCGAATGAACTGGATAGTTCACCCGAAACCCGTACGCAGTTTTGCACACCGTCCATCGTTGCTTTAATCAGTCTAGTCAGCTTCCCAGGAAAGCCGTTTTCGTCCATGATTCTCCATAGCTCTGTGTGATCGATACTGTCGTATGCCTTGGGGTCCATGAACAGGTGGTGCGTTGGGACCTGGTATTCACGGCATTTCTGGAGGATTTGCCGTATGGTAAAGATCTGGTCCGTTGTCGATCGGCCGTCAATGAAGCTGGCTTGATAACTTCCCACGAAATTTTAGGTGACAAACGACAGAATATGATCTAGGATAGCACTTTGTAGGCAGCATTCAAAATAGTGATGAAAAATAGTTGCATAACGTTCATAATGCAACTCAAATGAGCTGTATAATGAAAAAAATCATTGCATAAGGTTTTGTATGAAACGGAAGGAGAACTTCTTGCGCTCTACCAGAACGGGTATCTCGTCAACCATATCATCGAGGTTCACTCCCGGTATCATCTCCTTGGTCAGTTCGTTAATCTTCTCGCGTAGAACGGGGGTGGCTTCGACGTCGGTTTTGTCCTCCGGGTGAGGATGCCTGGAGCCGACTATGGTGCTACGGAACTCCAGGAGGGTTCGAGGAGCATCCACTTCTCGGATTCGCACCAGTTGCGGTTCACTTTCAACGGGGGTGGACTTGAGGAGAAAGACTTGATCACGGAAGATGGCCTCGTGTTTTTTTGCAAAGTTCTTCGAAACAGATCTCATCAGTTGACATCTTGCGTTCCCGTGGAGGTGGGACCTCTGTTTTAGGGGTACGTTCAACCGGGATAGGGGCTTCTGCTTTGGGTACATGGGATGGCTTTGCAACTTGTGGTACGATCGTAGTATGAGGAGCGACCTAGTGTTCAGGAGTAGCTTCTGTTTCACAGGCGTTGATTCTGAAAAGGCCTTCTTAGTGGAATCTTTTCTAGCAGTTGGAGCAGCTTCAGTCTTAGCAGAACGTTCAAGAGAAATTGGCACCGCGTTAGGTGCAACAATAGGTTTCGGAACATCTGCTGCGATCTTAAATTGCAAAGCGAGCTTAGGTTCAGGAGTAACTGTAGATTTAGGCTTTTCGAGCTGCACGGCGATAGTGGAATCTCGCAGAGCAGTAGGTTTCTCAACCGGTTTGGCAGTTTTCCAGGGTGGGACCGTGGGTGATTGCGGCGTTGCCGTTACATGTGAAGTGTCATGGATTACAGTTCGCTGGACTTGAGTTTGAACTAGTTTTCTGGACATCACTGGAGTTGATTTGTCACCAAAACTATCGGCGAATTTTGGTTTTTCCACCAGAGCAGAGGTAGAAATCGTGCTTGAAGGTACCGCTTTTCGAGGCATTGTGGAGGAGCAACTCTGGCATCCAACACATTTGAAGAGTTAGCTTTATCGACTTCATTCGAAGGAGCAATCAATGTTGGAGTCGACTTTGGAGTTTCTATGATCTTTGAATCACTAGCTTCCTTAGATTTAGCAGTTTCTGATCTGATAACATTACGAGATAGAACAGGAGTAGATAATGGAGTAACAGGTGCTTCCGGAATCTTCGCAATCTTTGAATCCACCAGCGGAGTAGACTTTGGAATCACTTGGATCGTACTCTCCGACTTACCTTACCGCTCAGGCTAAGGCCTGAGTGGCTTCTGCTGTACATAGTAGCCGTCTCCATTCCACTCGGCCCAGAGCTGTGCGTCTCTAGTTCCGCAGTCTGTGAAGGGTCCGCAGATCGTTCTCCACCAGATCGACTCATCTAGCTTGCTACACACCACGTCTTCTTGTACCGGTCTGATGACTCTCGAGAACCATTTTAGTCGGGTTGCTATCCGACATCCTGATGACGTGA